>NC_059327.1:149802852-150410352 GCF_018350155.1 Leopardus geoffroyi | reverse complement strand
TTTTATATATGATTCAAAGTATGGTCGAAGTTACTTGGTTTTTGTTTTGTTTCATTTTGCATGTCTATCCAGTTATGCCCTTACCACTTATTGCAAAAGCTATCCTTTCTCCACTGAATTGTCTTTGCAGCTTTGTGAAAACTCAGTTGTCCATATACCTATGCCATATATATGTGGGTTTATTTCTGGACTTTCTCTTCTATTCCACCAGTCTATTTGTCTGTCTCTGTACCACTATCACACTCTTTTGATTACTGTAGCTTTATAACAAGTCCTGAAATTGGGTGATGTTAGAGGTTGGAAGGGAAAGTATGATCAGCATTGAGGTGTGGCCCCAATTTGTTTTAAAAGAACCAACAAAGGACACCCGAGTGACTCAGTCAGTCATTCGTCCAACTTCGGCTCAGGTCATGATCTCAGGGTTTGTGAGTTTGAGCCCCTCGTCAGGCTCTGTGCTGACAGTGAAGAGCCCACTTCAGATCCTCTGTCCCCCTCTCTAACTGCCCCTACCTCACTTGTGCACACACGTGCCCTTTCTCTCTCTCTCTCTCTCTCTCTCTGAAAAATGAATAAACATTTAAAAAAAAAAAAAAGGATCCACTGAATAGCCTTGAAGAAAGCTGTAACACTGTGACATCACCTGAATTCAGATTTTTTTTTTTACTTCGAAGAAAATTTCATTGTTGTTGTTTATCATTAAACCATGCTGTTCCTATCTCCTGATTGCATTTGTAAAAGAAAGATAATGCTGGAAAATATTTGTCTATGAATATCTTATGTCTTATCTCTGTATGTATAGCTCAGGTGCTATCAATTGCTACCTGAAAGGATGTGTGTTGAACAGTTGCTTATAACCGATATAGGTTAAGAACCACAGGACTGTAGAAAGCACATGTAGAAATAATCTTTATGCAAGAAAAAAAAAAAAAAACAGAAAATGAAACGAAGCTGGACTATTGGTGTCCTTTATGCAGTGTTAATTAGGATTGAATAACCCCAGATATGCTGATGTTTGATAATATGTGCTGAGATAATTTTCCTACTATAATTTTCACCCCTCTCCCCCCCATGGGTGGGAATAGAGCCTTCTCTAAATGAAGCAGATACTTTCCTCTTCAGCCATGCTGGAGAAAGGCCCCTTAGGACAGAAAATGAGAATTAGGAACTTAGCTCAGACTGAGACAAGTATCCCAACCGAAGACATGGAAATTCTTCAAGTCGATACCTGTCCATGGAGACACACAGTACAGCAGGCAGGGAGGGCCCTCCTAGAGGACCGGCTTACACAGTAGCTGCAGTAAGGAGCCCTTGTGTTTAAATTAGCCCTTGTGTTGGACTTCCTAGATATTATTCCATGAGACTCAGCAAGATCTTGCTCTAGGAGGCAGCCTGGTTTGCGCTGTGAGAAATGAAGGACGAGGACTGGATGTGGCTTCCTTCTCAGAGGCCTGGGATGAGGGAGCGATAGCAGCAGCTGGCAGAAGGAAGCTGTGCTCAGAGAAGCAACAGGTGGCAGAGGCAGTGACATGCTGTGCACGAGGAACGGGAAACATTTTTCCTTCCTCCTTTCTTGGTTCTTCGGCTGGTTTAATAATTCAGTTGACATAAGACCAATTAACAGGGGAAAAACACATTTTATTTTGTATGTACAGGAGCCCCATAAAATAGGAGACCCAAAGGCAATTGAGCAGTTGGGCTTATATGCTATCCTGAGCTAAGGAATAGGACAGGGCCTGGGGCTTCAAAGGGGAGGGCAGCTCACAGCAAATATTTGGTAATCAGCCATTTGCCCTACCATCCAGATAAAACCTTTTTCAGATGAAATGTTATTTCTGGTAATAGCTCTCTTTCTGGGCCAGGCCCCCTATCTAAAGTCTTTTAGGCACTTAAGAGAGAGATAAAACTTTTTCCCCCGAGTCTTACATCATCTCGATTGCCTGGTGGCATAATCCACATGCCAAAGTGGCACACAGTGGGTGGCATAGCCTGCTCCCCTTCAAGGGGAACATGGGAAATCTGCCACCAAACGTGGAAAAGCACTGAGGAATCCTCAGAGTGTTGGTGGTTTGATGAGAAAGCATAAAGTCTGGGATCATTTTGAAGGAGAATAGAAAAGAGAATTTAACAGGGAAGCATAGTTTGTGTTCAAATCCTGGCTCTGCCACATATTAGCTGAATTAACTAAGGTAAGTAATTTATCTTCTTGTCCCTTAGTTTCTTTATCTGTAAAATGGGTATAATAATAATCCTATTATTGGGGCACCTGTGTGGTTAAGCATCTGACTTCAGCCCAGGTCCTGGTCTCACGGTTCATGGGTTCGAGCCCCACGTTGGTCTCTCTGCTGATAGTTCAGAGCCTGGAGCCTGCTTTGGATTCTGTGTCTCCCTATCTCTCTGCCCTTCACCCACTCAGAGTCTGTCTGTCTCTCTCTCTCAAAAATAAATAAACATTAAAAAAAACTTTTTAAAAATAGTAACACTATTATAAATAGGTTGTTCTGAGAAGGACATGAGTTAATACATATAAAGTTTGTAGAATAGTGTTAAACAAATGAAAAGTCATTGTTGACATAGATCAGTAAGGGCTCACCAAAGCATTTATTGGTGGAAATGTAGTCATGATGCAGTTAATGAAAAATGTTATAAAATAATATGTACATTTTAATCAATGCTGTCAATATTTCAGAGATACAAAGAGAAATTATGGAAAAACATAGTCCAATGTCTCTAGACTGGGAGATTACAGGCCCTTTTAATTTTTTCCTACTTCTAATTTTTTTTTAATTTATTTATTTTGAGAGAGAGAGAGAGAGAGAGAGAAAACACGAGTGGGGGAGGGGCAGAGAGTGAATCCCAGTCAAGCTCTGCACTGTCAGCACACAGCCCGACATGAGGCTTGAACTCACAAACCCATGAGATCATGACCTGAGCCGAAACCAAAAGTTGGATGATCAACTGACTGAGCCACCCAGGAATCCCTTTCCTACTTCTAGAATTAGCTATAGTAAACTTTTATAATTAAAAAAAAAAAATACATTTTAATACACAATGAAAGAGCAATACAAAAATTCTAGAAAGCTGATTGATAAAAATTAGATCCTTCAATATGCCCCTAAAAAATTAATTTTAAGTTTAAAATGCTCTGAGAATTCAGAGGAAAAGTCCCAATTTGACTCTTTACTAGTGTGATGTTTAACAGTTATAGTGCCTGCTGGTATCCAGCTATCTTTTTTTTTTTTTTTTTTTAATGTTTATTTGAGAGAGAGACAGAGTGTGAGCAGGGGAGGGGCAGAAAGAGAGGGAGACATAGAATCTGAGGCAGGGTCCAGGCTCCGAGCTGTCAGCAGAGCCCAAAACGGGGCACGAACTCACCAATCCTGAGATCATGACCTGAGCCAAAATCAGATGCTTAACTGACTGAGCCACCCAGGTGCCCGTATGCAACTATCTTTTTAAACATGATTCCATCCTTGTCAGCAAAGGATACTATGCTAGAGCCACTCTCCATGAATAGGAAGGGAATTGACAGAATTAAAAATAGTCACTTGGCACAAAAGCAGCTATACATTAACCTCATCTTGAAACACTGGATAAGACTGACCACTTAGGGGGCACCTGGCTGGCTCAGCTAGTTAAGCATCAGACTCTTGAGCTCAGCTCAGGTCATGTTCTCATGGTTCAAGAGTTCAAGCCCTGCACTGGGCTCTGCACTAATAGTGAAGAGCCTGTTTGGGATTCTCTCTGCCCCTCCCTCACTCTCTCGCTCAAAAAAAAAATGAATAAATAAGCATAAAAATATTAAAAATAAGACAAAATCCTCTTGTGGAAGGTGCCATCTCTTATAGGAAAGAAAGGAACATGCTTATCTCCAAAGACAAAGGGTCCCCCACAAGGACATTTCCCGCCATTAACTACCTTAACTGATACTCTGACCTATTGTATTTCTACAAAACTGCCCACTCTCTGTCAAACCTCGCATAAAATATTCAGGTGTGTGTCTTTGGGTCTTCATTTCCCTAATGAAGGCTCCTGTGTCACGTAAACTTATATAAATGTGTATGCTTTTCTCCTATTAATCTCTGCCAGTTTAATTTTAAGACCCAGCCAGACACCCTCAGAGGGTCAAGAAAAACTTTTTCTTCCCTTACAATATACAAATAAAGGTGAATGCAATTGAAAGGCATGATACCCAGCAACTATCTGTAACTGAGGACCCATTTATCCAGAGTGATTAAAAAAAAAAAAAAATTCTATGAAAATGACCATCCTCTGTGAATGGTGACTGAATCTAAGTCAGATTTTACACTTGGAAGACACTTTGTTTTGATGGTGATGTGTCTTTCTCCTTCTTCAAACGCAGGGAAAACTCCTTGAGCACCGCCTCAGCCTTTATTATAGAAGTCCTGCTTTGTAAGGGAGTCATTATCTTTCTGAGGACTGAGTAAGAGAAAGTGTTCCTTCTTTTTTGTATTGAAGTGCCTGCTCCTTGACTCAGTTATTAAAATGAGGGAGCAAATAGCTCCTTGTTCTAATTTTCCTTATCAGCCTCCACAGGGCCCATTTCAGGCTGTCTGTGAAGTGTTAGAATGCAATTGTGTGCTTGAATAAAAAGGAGAAACTGAATTAGAGCCTCTTAAGACCATTATATTGTCTTATTTAGTGACACTGTTTGCCTCACCATTACTAAGCAATGAGCTGAGTGTTCTTCCTGAGTAATAATAATAATATCCCCATTTAACTAGCACTTTAGACTTTGCAAAGCACTTTTGCATACTTTATCCCTTTTGAGCCATTCAACAATGCCAGAGCTGATCAGGAGGGCATTATTATTAGTTTATAAAGGAGGGGACTGAACTGAGGTTAAGTTATCATTTAAAACTTGAAAGCCAATATTTGAAAGCAGATGAGCCTGGTATTAAAGCTGAGCTTGTCCCTAAAACATTAAAAAAAAATTTTTTTTTTTTAAAGTGGGGTGGTTGGGGGGGGTGGTGTGCCTGGGTGGCTCAGTTGGTTAAGCGTCCAACTTTGGCTCAGGTCATGATCTCAAGGTCCATGAGCTGGTGCCCTGCGTCGGGCTCTGTGCTGACAGCTCAGAGTCTGGTGCCTGTTTCAGAATCTGTGTCTCCCTCTCTCTCTCTCTGCCCTTACCCCACTCATACTCTGTCTCTCTTGCTCTCAAAAATAAATAAAATATAAAAACAAATTTTAAAAAAGAAAAAGATAAGCTCATCCCACCTTTGGGACAGACAGCATTCCAGCTAATAGGAACTCAATGCTGAACCTCCCTGATGCTTCTGGGTAGAAGCCCCTGAATCCTAACTTACATGATTACTCTTTGAAAGGACACAAATGAGGTATATCAGGAGCACTTCATATTAGTGAACATAAACATGAATATTTGTTATTAATCCATACATTATGGAGGACAGGTCATTTTTAAAGGGTTTACATTTCTGAACAGCTTGTTTTAACCATGCATATTTATGTGAATATTTTCATCATCTATGTGGATACTCTGTCATATGCCAAGAAAAGTCCACACTTTATAGAACATTTCAATATTGTCACAAGTGATCTTTGATTATGAATGACTCTAGCATGTATATAAGCTGGTTTGCTTCTGTTAGAAACAAACATAATCCTGGATATATTTGTATAAACCAATTTTCTGATAAATCAAATTTTATGAGAGGTTTTTTCTTATTTTGTATAATTCTCTAAAGAGGCTATTTTATGATGCGAGTAATCTCTCTTTGACTAACTGCACTTATCAATTTGTATTTTGAGTTAAGTATAAGGTTTTCTTCCAGCAGAATGTCCATGAATGACTTTTAGATATTACAGAGCTTTAGTTTAAGGGGGTGCCTGGGTGGTTCAGTTGGTTAAGCCTCCAACTTAGGCTCAGGTCATGATCTCACAGTTCGTGGGTTCAGGCCCCGTGTCAGGCTGTGTGCTGACAGCTCAGAGCTTGGAGCCTGCTTCGGATTCTGTGTCTTCCTCTCTCTCTTCCCCTTCCCCACTCACGCTCTGTCTCTCTGTCTCTCTCAAAAATAAATAAAGCATTTTTTTAAAAATGTAACCCTTTAAAATCAGCTATAGCATCTGTTGAGTCCCTCCTGGGTGCCATGAATCTACTGCAGACCAAGAATTCAAAGACAAACATACATACACTTGTGCTCAGGTGTTCACAACCGTAGGTGGGAGAGAAACTAACTTGGAAAATGTTCTAACTTCCCATTGATGGCCTGCAAATTCCCAGAGATTTCTAAAACTATTTACATCATTACCACAGATAGCATCCTATCTTAGCCTGGGGCCTCTGGAAGGTAGAGCCTTGGTAGTATTTTGGTGGGAGGCGGTGAGGTCAAAGCAGAGGGTAAGGAAAAAGGGCAAGGAAGCAAGGAAGGAAGGGATGGGATACACTAAGGCACTGCTGTGTGACCTTCACTTCATAATGAAGCATATTAAAACAGGTTTGAATCAAGCAGTACCAAACTGGCAGTGGTTAGGAGTGGTCCACTGACTAGAGCCAGGGGAAAGGTTTTTATAGAGCAGAGATGGAAGCAAAGCAAGGAAATGATTTGACTGGCTATAGCTTGAGCAGGTCCACTATTTGAGAAAGCCTCATTGGCTGTTGTTGGCTGGTTGTCCTCAGGTTTCTATTCTTAACCTGGAGGCATTACAGGCTTAGGTTTTGGTTTGCTTTAGTAGGTTGCTAAGGTATTAGAACCACCTCAGTCTACGGGCTTCCTTGTATAAATAAGTCCTCCTCTCCTTCTCTTCTGTTTCCAGCTCTTGGGTTTTTTGAACAAGGGAAAAGAATTAGAGAAAAGTGTTGTCTTTTTATTTATGGATGCTTCTGTGGTCTAAGACATGGATGCCCTCTGGGTGGCAAGTGTCCAAATGCTGGTTCTTCTGTGGAGCCCATGTGTACATCCTTTTCTGGAGGGCTGGGAGTGGAGGGAGTTTCTGCCAAGGCCTCTATTCCACAGAGTTCCTTGATGTGAGAGATATGCCTCAGCCCATCCTCCCCAACACCCCCTTAGCTCCCACTTATGGTGGTCCACTCCTTGGACTCTTGCTCCTGGAGTCCCCTCAACCTGGCATCCAGCCCTCTCAGGCAGATGAGAGAGGAAACTACTAGCAAGATGGCTCAAGCAAGCTACTTCTGGAGCATATACTTGTCAAAGAGGATTCCTTCACACTGTTATGGCAGTCTGAAGGGCTCAGTGACTTTTTTTCCAGGGAAGGGAAAAGTGGGGAAGGGGAGGGGAGGGGAGAAGGTGGGAAAAGAGACGAAAGAAAATGTGTAAAACTAAACACAGGTATCCAGAGCAGCCATTTCAGGGCACGAGACATCCTCAGTCGAAGCTATACATCTTCTTTAATCCTCTCTTCCATTTGATTTTCTGACCTTTGCCCTTTGCACTCAAATCACTAGCAGGTGATTAAATGACTAAAGTTAATCTAATTCCTGTTGTGGTGGTATTGACAAGTCTGAATGATGTAATGGTCTAGCCTACCCAGATAACACATTTGCAGTTTACTGGGTCCTTCAAAGCCTTACCTGTAAGGAAGAGGTGTGGGGAAATGTTAATTTTGAACACTATTGCAAATCAATAAGGGAGACATTTTAGATAGGCAAGAGCATTCTTTCAGTTCTTCTTAAATCTATCATTTATCTAAGTTGTTGCTTCCTATCCTTCCTAGAAGCATTAAAATCTATATTTTTACTTACATCAAAGAGAAACATAATCATTTTATAAGATTTTTGTGGCACATCTTGAGATAATTGGAGATGTCCTAATGTGCCATAAAACCAAGGATTGAAATTCCCTGTACTAAATGGTTTGGTAATTTATGAAAAACTTACGTATTAAGGTACTTCCAAAATGAGACCAAATACTCAAATTTTCCCTCTAGAGCCTTGGTTCTAATCCTTAATTTATTCCGATCCACTTTTGCAGGCGCTACATGTGACAGCTGAGCTATATTTGCTAGAGATACTATAAATTAGATGGTGTGTTATGTCTTTTTCTTTGATAAAGTTAAACTCTTACCATTAGTCAGAAACTGATTTAAGTAGATTACAGGTCCAGAGCGCCATCTGCTGGTATAATATGTACACTCATGCAACTTTCCTTGATTATAGCTAAATACTCTGGTCATTTTTTTATTCCTAAAAATCACAAAAATAAATTTTAATTTCAGAAAATATGTAATTAACATAAATTAAAATGTGTATATTATTTTTCTGAGATTAATTAACATCTTATAAGGAAAAAACGTCACTGAACTCAGATAACCTAACTTGGCTCTACCAATTTCTAGCCAGAGAATGATGAAAAAGCTTTTAATGTCAGTGAGCCTCAGGCTTCTAATCTGTAAAACTGGGTTTAAAAAAGACTGTTCTGAATGAAATACAATACCATAGAGTCTGAGGAAGGACAAAAAAGTACTGAGAGTTGAGGAATGAATGCAGAATGAAGAATTTACTTACATTGATCCCAAGTCCTGCAAGATAAGATTTGCAGTTTGGTGGAAAAATAAGAGAAGACGGTACTGATAAGAAACTAAAAGACACTGTGCAAGGGATGTACGTCCGTTAGGAATTATGTAAAATGCTTCTTGTATGCCCAATCTTTAGATTAAAAATATATAGCTGCCTCTTTAAAAAAAAAAAAAAAAAAAAGTATTTTTAGTAGGAAAAATCCCCTAACATCTAGACTTAGGAAAACATGAAAGGCAAGAGACTAGAGATCACAATGAGATGAGAGAAAAGGTAAACTGCACATAAGGAAGTAAGTGGCTCAGAGGCTAGGACAGACAGGGATTCATCCCCGAGCATCCAGATGAAGACAATGTCACAAGTGTGGGTAAAAGTATATGTCACAGGGGTAGAGGTACCACTAGGTTAGGTGTTGGCTGAGTTGTCTAGTGGACATTGGTTGGTCAATGGCAGCAGAGAGAAAAGAGCATCAGCAGGTGTCAATGTCATTATGAAATATAAGGGAGAAGCTAATACGACAAGTAGGAAGAGAAGACGGTATAGGCAGATGACATCAGTGCCAAAGCAGGTGTAATTTTTGCTTGAGGACAGCAGTTTCCTCATCAAATACGGATATGGATATGGATATGGATATGGATGTGTATATATATATATGTGTGTGTGTGTGTGTGTGTGTGTGTGTATACACATATATATATGGAGAGAGAGAGAGACCCAAAAGTCATAGTGTAGTTTAAGTATTAATAACTCCAAAATTATAAATGTGAGCAACTTGCAAAAAAAATCATTTCAGAGTTTAACTATTCAAATTTTATTCACTCTTATTTAGTTTTGTGGTTTTTAAATACAAATTTCTAATTTTAACTTGTAGTTTCAGTCAGAGTTTGCCATCTTCAATCAGAGGAACTGAAAATATTTATTCAGTCAAGATTGATGCAGACCATCCAGCCTACTGAGATTCATAAGCACCCCCTAGCAACAGTGGGGGTGATTTTGATTCCTATTTCATAGGAATAATTATTTGATACAGGAAGGTTGGGTTGAGTTTCCTCTCCTTCTCAGTATGACCAGCTTCATCCAGACACACATATTCATGTATTCACTCATACGTGCAGAGACCAGTTCAAAAGCTATAAACTTGGGAAAGCTTCCCAGTTTGTTCCTGGAGATGCGCAAAACAGCTGGTCAATTGTTAAGATGTAGCACTGTCTCAATTTCAAAAACTAAGGTCATACTCCTGGGAAATTTTTGCTAAATGGACCAGGTAATAACTTAGATTTCCTGGCTTTTAACTGGTTCTTTCTCCCTTGTAAAAAGAAATCAGCTACACTGAAACATATGTTAATAAAAACTACCATTAACTTTACCATGTAAATGGTATATGCCATATGTTAGTTTGTGTCAGTGTATTGTTTATTAAACATTATACTATGTGGAAAACATATTTTTTTAATGTTTTATTTAATTTTTGAGAGAGACAGAGCGTGAGCAGGGGAGGGCAGAGAGAGAGAAAGCCACAGAATCAGAAGCAGGCTCCAGACACTGAGCGTGTCTGCACAGAGCCGGACGCAGGGCTCGAACCCATGAACCTTGAGATCATGACCTGAGCCGAAGTCGGACGCTTAACCAACTGAGCTACCCAGGCGCCCCAGAAACACATTTGCTTATAAAAGTACAAAACTTGAGGTCATGCTGCTAATTTCAGCATGTGTTCAGGGGTGGTAAAATAGAATTGCTAAAAAGCATGAACTCTGGACCCAGACTACCTGGGTTCTATCTTCTAGCTAGCTAGGTCATCTTTGGTTAACCACCCTGAGCCTCAATTTCTTCTACTATAAAACGGGGATGGTAATAATACTCCTCATCTTACAGGTTCATGAAGAGAATTTAAAGAGGGAACATCTGGAAGGCTATAGCAATGCAACAGAAAAGTTGTTACTTATAGTACAATTAGTTCCACCTTCAGTCCATCATCCCTCTCCTGCTCAACCCCCCACCAATCCACATGCTAGCCTCGCCTGTCTCAGCAATCATTTGAAGTGGGAAATTAAACCTAGCATGCAAATCTTCTTTTTCTAAAATCGCTCTAGAAAATAATGCTCCTTTTTCTTTGATCTTCTTTCTCTACATAAGAATTTGGGGCTTAAATGTAAGACAATTAAATTCATTTTAATTTCAGGGGGATCTGAGCATATTTGAGCCCTGTGTCTACTCACTGTAATCGACTTTAAATGTTAGATTCTAGTTCTTAGACCAAAAAGAATTGTGGATTTATTCTTGGCAAGCCAAATTCTCATTCCTTGGTGTTCCCTGGATACAAATGAAATGGAGATTATTAAAAGGTTAAAATATTTTTGGAAACTGTAACTATTATGCCTAGCTTTAACTAATTAACCCTTCCATTGAATTAATGACAGGGTTAATTAGCTCATAGAGAATACATCATTTAGTTTGGAGGGGGAAAAAGCCTTGGAGATTAGAGTCATCCTTTTGCCACCTTGTGGTTTCATTTGCACACTGCATTGTGTTAAACAGATCTTTATAAAAGCTGAATAGATACACTGTTCATCTATGTAATATTAATGTATCTCAGCATGATATTTAAAGCTGCCACTTAAAAATACTAGATGATTGCATTTGGTCCCTGTTTTTCAAAATGCCAGATATTCAAAAGTTCAGTCCCGATAACCTTTTAAAGGGGAGAATATTTTGTATACATTGGCAATAAATGACATAAAACATGAGAAACTGCCGAGTTTAAAAAGGAAGACTAAAATTGGCACAGTTCTGCGGGTTTCTTAGTTAGAAGCTAGTCTCTGCAAGTGTATCGTTCCTACTTCTTTTCAGTAAAACTACTGATATCCCTGGAAGATATAATCAATACGACTTCTTACTTGGAGACAAAGTGTTGTTGTGGGATGCTATTGTTAGTTTGTTAACTTTCTATTCTTACATCCGGACGGCCATTTTCTGCACCTCCCCCACATCACTCTAACTGCTGACAAAGCGAGAGCCCTAATGTCCCTTTCATCTTCAGTCGCAGGCATTGGCTGGAGGACACAACTCCAGGGTATCAGTGCCAAACTCAAGAAAACCTTTAGGTTCTATATTTTCTGGTGCACTTTTATTTCCACCATACACGTGAATCATACTCTTATTTACCTAGCACATATAAAACAAAAATTCTCCTATGTTTCCATGGCTCCAACAGAGAACTACCAGAGATGACCTTTGAAGCTAAAACAGAATCCACAACTTAAGCTAATCTGTAATTTCCCAACTAAAATGCTAACTGAACATTAGACTACAGACACATCCATCTATATTCAGAATATTCCATCAAAAAACAGTGTAATATACATTTTTTTCAAGTTCATATGGAAAATTCTCCAGAACAGATCACATGTTAGGCCACAAAACAAGTCTCAATAAATTCAGAAAGATTAAAATCATATCATGCATCTTTTCTGACCACAACAGTATGAAACTAGAAATCAATCAAAAACAAAAATAAAACTGGAAGGAACACAAATACATGGAAGCTAAATAACATACTAATAATCTGTAAAAGGGTCAACCAAGAAATCAAAGAGGAAATCAAAAAATACATGGAGACAAATGAAAATTAAAACACAACAGTCCAAAATCTTCAGGATGCAGCAAAAGCTGTTCTAAGAGAGACGATTATAGCAGTATAAGCCTACCTCAAGAAACAAGAAAAATCTCAAACAACCAACCTTACACCTATAGGGACTAAAAAAGAACAAACAGCCCACATCCAGTAAAAGAAGGAAAGTAATAAAGATTAGAATAGAAATAAATGAAATAGAAACAATAAATAAATAAATAAATAACAGATCCAGTGAAAACAAGGGTTGTTTCTTTGAAAAGATAAACCAAATTAATAAAACTATATATTAACTTTATAATAAAACTCTATATATTATACATATATATATATATAATGGAATATTACTCAGCCATAAAAAAGAATGAGACCTTTGCATTTACAAAATGGACCTGAGGGTATAATGCTAGGGGAAATAAGTCAGTCAGAGAAAGACAAATACCATAGGATTTCTCTCATGTGGAATTTAAAAAAAGAAAAAAGAAAGAAAGAAAGAAAGGAACAAAGGGGAAAAAGACAAACAAAAAACAGACTTTTAAATAGAACAAACTGATGGTTACCAGAAAAGGGCGGGGGGATGTTGTGAAATAGATAAAGGGGATCAAGAGCACACTTATCTTGGTGAATAATGAGTAGTGTATAGAATTGTTGAATCATTATATGGTACATTTGAAACTAAGAAAATAAACTAAATTAAAAAAATTTTTTAACAAAAAAACATGAATACTTTCAAACTGGTTCCCATTCAGTTTAGGACAGCTGACTCCTGGTGTTACCAAGAAGCTAATAATATTTATGCGGAAACTTATTCAAATCATTTTCACAAACTATTTTAACCTGAGCATACTGTACACTTACTTCACAGGCTGTAACTAGGAAGTAATAATTACCATCAGTGCCATGCAGAAAAACAATGTATTCTAGTGAGGAAAGCAGAGAACAAAAAGCAGATAAAACATTTGCATTTTAGGGGCGCCTGGGTGGCGCAGTCGGTTAAGCATCCGACTTCAGCCAGGTCACGATCTCGCGGTCCGTGAGTTCGAGCCCCGCGTCGGGCTCTGGGCTGATGGCTCAGAGCCTGGAGCCTGTTTCCGATTCTATGTCTCCCTCTTTCTCTGCCCCTCCCCCGTTCATGCTCTGTCTCTCTCTGTCCCAAAAATACATGTTGAAAAAAAAAAAAATAAATAAAAAAAAATAAAAAAAACATTTGCATTTTAGTGCCACCTGTGACTCCCTAAAATTGTGTCTTCAGGTTAAACCTAAGGACCAAGTAGTTTTCCAAATTCATAAACTCCACTCGATCAAAATAAGAGAAACCAATGGAATGAGGAAAGGTATATCTGGTGATGCTAAAGAAGAAGGCAAATGGTTTTCCTGAAATATTCTTTTGGGGGGTTAGCCTGATAGAACAGAAAGAGTACTGGGTTGAGAAACAGAAAGCCTGGACTCCATTCCTAGCTCTACCACTTACTTACTGACGACCTTGGAAAGATCTTGATATCTGTAAGGTTATGTTTATTCATTTCCATAAGTTAAAGCAATAGATTTCAAAAACCCCTGCAAAGTCTTAAAAAAAAAAAAAAAAGGTATGCTGAATTCACCATGTAATCACTATGCCTAGTTCCCATCCTTCCTCACCCTCCCACTCCTACCTCCCACCCATCACAAAAAACAAATCCAAAACTATGTGTGGAGAATGGCCTCAATCCAGCTGGGCCAAGTGTACTTGCAATGTAAATGGGAGATTTCAATATGCTAACGTTGGGAGTGAGTGAATCTTGTTTGACAGTCAGACTACATGACAGACAAGACAAGACAAGACTGCCAACAACCTCCTGGATGTGTGACTGGGGTGGCGGGTGCAAAGAATGACAGTGACATGAAGGAAATAAAGGCTTTTCCCAGGAAATAGATGATCCAACAGAGAATAAAAATGAAGTTGTTTTGAACAAGGTAGATAAGACTTCAAGATAAACTCCTTGAATAGCTGCAGGAATAAGGTTTGAAAGGCAAAGGTTAGAAGAGGAGAACAGAGAATATAACTCAGGGAGCTGAATGGGACTGTGTGCCAGAAAAGGGGAAATTCAGAGAGATTTCTAGGAATGAAGTTCCAGGAAAGAACCAGAGCTCAGTTCAATTCAATAGATTAAACAAATCTGTATGGAGACACTATTTTATGCCAAACAATATTCTTGCAGTAAAAGGAATTTTTGAAATACATATTCTTGTCCTTGTTGAGCATTTTAGTAAGGGAAGACAGACCATAAGCAATATAAATAAGCAAATAAATACGAATTAGAAAGTGCCAGGGGTTATGGGGATAAATAAACCTGCAAAGAGGCTCACAGGTGGGATCAAGTAGGTTGCAATTTTAAACAGGACAGTCAGGGAAGGTTTCAAGGAGAAGGAGGCATTTGAACAAAGACAAGGAAGGTGTGAGGGGGTTAGACAGGTGGGCATCGTGGGAAAGATAGGCAAAGCAGAGCATGCCTTGTATATTCTAGGTGCAGAGAAGCCAGTGTAGCTGGAATGGGGTGAGTGGATGGAGACGTGCAAGAAATCAAAGAGGAGAGCTGGTGTGGGGGGGATGTTGGAAAGCCACTGTAAGGACTTGAACTTTTACTTGGAGTCTCCTGGGAAACCAGAAGTCTGGCTTCTTTGAGCAGAAGTCTGACTTGACTGCCATGGGGCTTTGGGCTCAGTGTGGCCTGGCTGGTTCATAAACAGTATATAAGAAGGTCAAACATAAAACAGAACTAGGATCTCCAAATCAGTTTACTCTTCATTCAATTAACAATTATTTACTGAGTGACCAAACATAAGCCTAAATTCTAGGGATACAACAGTGAGTATAACACAGAACACAGGAATGAAAGTTTAGTGGGAGAGAGAAATGCGTCACAACTCAGATGTAATTTTTTTTTATTCTTTTATAAATAAGCTTAACTTCCTCAAAGGCCTTCATTTCCACTCAACAGCAGGAAAAATTGCCCATTCACAGTAACTTCTATATTAAAAACAAAAACAAAAGCCTCTCTTCCAATTTAGTTCAGTTTATGGTTCTCCCAGAGGGTTTTCCGCCTCTCAGAGTGGAGGGTCAGCTTAGGTAACGAAGGAGGGGCATCTCCGCCCATGTTGATCTCTGAGGTATCCTAGTACCTTGCCTGGGTCTCACTTGTGAGCATCCTTCTTTCAGCCTTTTTCAGCTGAAGGATCTGAGTGCTGACTATTCTGTCAACACTGCCCACATCGGTGGTCTCCTCCACCACTGTGACTGGCTTTTGCCCTGACCCTCATTGACCTCTGTGACTTTCCCATGACCCCCATAAGCCTCCAGCGTTGAGCTATCTACCTGCAAGCAACGTAGTCCCACACTTCTGGACACATCCCACATACCCCAGAAGGACATAGGAACCATCTTCGTCCCCTTCACGCCATTCATAAGCATCAGGGAATCAAGTAGGGTAAATCCCCCACAACCACTTCACACTGGGGAAGGACTGCTGGACCTCTCTACCCAGATTCTCTGATGGAAAACCAGCCACAAAGATACTCTGCTTTCAAATGCCCAAACTTCTCTTCCCCCCAATCCAAGGTTTATACCTTGAGGTGGGGACAGGGAGTAGGCCCTACACCTACCTCCATTCTGCAACTCTACCCTCTCTTCCCCATATAGGCTCCTGCCTGAGCTGAAAAAAGGGGGGGGGGGCACCTCTCCCCTTCTGTGTAATACATGCCTTGATATAGCCTGCATTTTGTCTCCTCAATACCTTAGTCTCAGAGTCCTTTTACACTCTTGAAAAATTTGAGGATCCCAAAGAGCTTTTGTGTGGATTGTATCTATTAAAATTTAATGTATTAACAATTAAAATGGATAATTTTTAAGTGTTTATTTCCAAATTATTTAAATTATTTTTTAAGTAGCAATAAACCTATTACATGTTAACATAACACATAGTATTTCATAAGAAAAAAAACACATTTTCAGAAAGCGTGGCATTATTTCATGTTTTTGCAAATCTATATCTACTTAATAGATGTCTTTGTTCTGCTGCTCTAACAAAACTACCATAGACTGGGTGACTTAAACAATAGAAATGTATTTTTCACAGTTCTGGAGGCTGGGGAGTCCAAGGCTACATCAGCAGTCAGCAGATTCAGTGTCTTGTGACCTAACCTTGGTCTGCAGATGATTGAAGACCTGCTTACTATGTCTCACTTAGCAGGGAGGGAAGGAAGAAGGAAGAGGGGGCAGAGAGAGAGAACACTGTCCTGTCTGTTCTTATAAGGGCACTAATCCCATCGTGTGGGCTCCACCTTCATAAGCTAATTACTTCCTAAAGACTCCATATACCATCAAATTGGGGACTGAGGTTTCAACATATGAATTTTAGGGAGACACAAACATGCATCCATAACAATAGAAGACAGCCGGATTCTCACCTCTGGGTTTGCATTCAGTGTGCCGCAACAATGTTGTTTTGGTTGAAATACACCAAGAAAATCTGGTCACACAGATATGTGTTTGGAAAAGGGAGGGGTACTTTAATAACCTTTTCAGATTATAGTGTATATTCTTCTTTGATACTATGAGAAAACTTGGCAAGTGGTAACATCTTAAATGTTAGTTGCAATGTTACATCTGAAATGCCACATTATCGAACTTTCTGAACTCCATTATATTAAGCTCCATTGGTTTCTCTTACACTTTGAATGGATCTTTTATCCATATATGATTTTGCATCACACGTGGCTCATTTAAACATATTGGTTCACTGAGTTACACAGATCTTTCAGTGTTAGCACATTTCACTCTAGCATATCAAAAACTCATGTTTATTTAGGAAGCAGTTTACAGCAGATGACAGATACAAGCTGGCAGATACAAGTCTCCAAGTCTTCAAAGAAAATTCTAATTCTCACCTGAAAGCTCAAATTTATTATTGGACACACATATTCTCAGTTTCCTTGTTTTTACAGGCTCATTTAATTAAGTTTAAAAACATGTCCGCCCAATACCTAAGTCTGAATAACAATAGCCTCTGTCAGTCACTCAGGTAAAAATGATATTCCGTGAAAAAAGTGGCTGGTTCAGCTCACAGCTCAAACATAAGTGCTCTTCCTCCAGACAGCCATGGTACTTTTTTAAAAAAATAGTTCTTTTGAGATAAAATTCACATGCATACAGTTCATTCAAAGTGCAAAACTCACTAATTCTTAGTACATTCACAGAGTTGTGCATCAGGCATCATCACCACTATAGATTTTAGAACATTTTCAATCCCTGTGTAAAGAAAATCACCACCCTTCTTTACACATCATTCTCCAATTCCTCTTTCCCCACCAGCACTAGGCAACCATGAATAAAGTTTCTGTCTCATAGATTTACCTATTCTAGACTTTTTATATAAACAAAATAATGTGGTCTTTTGTGACAGGCTTCACTCCCTTAGCATAATGTTTTCAAGGTTTATCCAAGTTGTAGCATGTATCAGCATCATGTTTATGGCCAAATAATACCCCACTGTACAGATATCCAGATTTCACATACCCACTCATCCATTGATAGAGTTGGGTTTGTTTCCACTTTGGAGTTATTATGAATATTGCTGCTATGAACATCTGCATACAACTTTTTGCATGAATACATATTTTCATTTTTCTTGGGTATATATCCAGAAGTGTGATTGCTGGATCATATGATAACATAGGTTTAACTATTTAAAGACCTATTAGACCATGTTCCAGGCAGCTGCACTGTTTTTCATCCCCACCAGCATTTCATGAGGGTTCTGATTTCTCCACATCCTTTCCAAGACTTGTCTTTATCTGTGTTTTTTATACTAGCCATCTTTAATGGTTATGATATATCACTACGGTCTCAATTCAAATTTCTTTAATGGTTAATGATGTTGGCATCTTTTCATGTGATTATTGGCCATTTGTACAAATCTTTGGTGAAATATCTTTTCAAATTATTTGCCCATTTTAAAATTGGATTATTTGTTTCTTTATTATTTAATTGTAGAAGTGCTTTATATATCAGATATACAAGGATCTCTATTTTTTTTAATTTATTTTTGAGAGAGAGAGAGAGAGAGAGGGAACAAGTGAGTGAGGGGCAGAGACAGAGGGAGAGAGAGAGAATCCCACGCAGGCTCTGGTCAACGCAGAGCCCAAAGCAGGGCTCCAGTTCACGCAATTCAGGACTCGAACTCACGAACCACAAGATCATGACCTGAGCCAAAGTTGGATACTTAATCGACTGAGCAACCCAGGAGCCCCAAAGATACCAATCTCTTATCAGACTTACAGTTTGCAAATATTTTCTCCCATTCTACGAGTCTTTTACTTTTATTAATTTTTTAAAAATATTTATTTATTTTTGAGACAGACAGAGACAGAATGCAAATGGGTTAGGAGCAGAGAGAGAGGGAGACACAGAATCCAAAGTAGGCTCCAGGCTCCAAGCTATCAGCACAGAGCCCCACGTGGGGCTCGAACTCATGGGCCATGAGATCATGACCTGAGCTGAAGTCAGACACTCAACTGACTGAGCCACCTAGGCGCCCCAAGTCTTTCAATATTATTAATGATGTTTGTTGAAGCATAGTTTTCGTGATGTCTACTTTGTTGTAGAATGAATGTTTGTATGCCTTCAAAACTCATACATTGAAATCCTAATTCTCAATGTGTTGGTATTTGGAAGTGAGGCCTTTGGGAAGTAATTAAGTCATGAGTGGAGCCACCATGATGGAATTAGTGCCCTTATATAAAGAGACATAAGGGAGATTCCTTCCCTCCTCCATTCCCTTTCTATGTGAGGTCACAGTAAGCAGAACTCTGCTGCAAACCAGGAGGTGGGACCTCACCAGATACCGAATCTGCTAGTGCATTAATCTTGGACTTCTTACCTCCAGAACTGTGAGGAACAAATTTCTGTTGTGTAAACCACCCAGACTATGGTTGTTTAAGCCACCCAGAATAAGACAACTTTAATCCAAGTGTTGTTCTCTCCCCATGTACTTTCTTGCACACTATTTGTGTTAGGGTTCTCCAGAGAAACATAACATATAGATAGATAGATATATAGGATATATAGGATATATGTAGACATATAGATATTTATTATAGGAATTGGCTCTCACAATGACAGAGACTGAGAAGTGCCACAATCAGCCATCTGCAAGGTGGAGAACCAGGAAAGCCAGTGGTGTGTCATTCCAAGTCTGAAGTCTTGAGAATCAGGAAGCTAATGGTGTAAAGTCACAATCTGAATCCAAAACCCTGAGAACCAGGTGCCCCAGAGTCCAAGGGCAGGAGAAGATGGATGTCTCAGCTCAAGCAGAGAGAGAAAGAGAATTCGTCCTTCCTTAGCCTTTTTGTTCTATCTGGACCTCTAAACATGCCCACCCACTCTGGAAAGGACCATCTGTTTTACTTAGTTCATCACTCAAATGCTAATCTCTTCCAGAAACACCCTCACAGGCATACCAGAAATAATATTATACTAGCTATCTACGTATCCCTTAGCCTAGTCAGGTTGACACATAAAACTAACCATCCCACTATTACTCAAAGCCATCTTCCACCACAGCAATGCGGGGTCACAGGGAGTGAGGTGAATCAGAATAATCTCCAGCATTTTTCTGATAGAGATACCAAAGAAAACACAGCATGTGAAAGAGTACAAAACTAGAACAGGCCACCTACCTATTTTTCAGTAGGAGAGATTGAAAGATGTACATAGAGAGAGAAAGAAAGACCCAGAATTCTCTCTTCTCAGAGCTGAATCTCAGTTTCTAGTCCCGAGTCTCTACTTCTAGTAGAGTTCACTAGTTTTTCCTTCTAGTGAACTGCTACAAGATCCTCCCAATAACATCAGCCAATATTTTTTTCTTTCTGCTAGAATTGGGTGGGGGTCACCTGGAAGTAAAAGTGACTGGACATTTCAGTGCTTTCTTATTATTGGAGCACCCTGTGGAATTAGAGGTATAGCAGCATCAGTGGGGTTAGAGTGAAACACCAGTGGGAGAACACATTTCTAACATGGTGGCAAGTCTGGATGTGTGATTTCTCAGTGAGTCGGTGGCGATGCAGCAGCTGATATTTTGATAAACAAAGGTATCTTACAAATCACTTTAACCTTGATCATAAAAAATCCATTGGTTACCAAAAAGTTACTTTAACTCTGTTGCCCAATTGCAATTCATTAATTGTTTTCATGAAAAAAGACGACTAAGAAAACATCAATGATACCACTTCACATCTACTTGGATGGCTATAATTTTTAAAAATACAGAAGATAAAAAGTGTTGGCAAGGACATAGACAAATTGGAACCCTAGTGCATTGCTGCTGGGAATGTAAAAATATAAAATGGTGTGTCTGCTGTGGACAACAATTTAGTGGTTTCTCAAAAAGTTAAACATAAAATTTCCAATAACACAGACATTCCACTCTGATGTATATACCCAAAAGAACTGAAAGCAGTGGGATTGGGTAACTGTCCACAGGGCTGCTGCAGCAAATCACTGCAAACTTGGTGATTTAAAACAACAGAAATGTACTCTCACTGTTCTAAGTGGCTAGAAGTCTGAAATCAAGGTGTCAGCAGGGCCACACTCCCACTGAAGGCTCTAGGGGAGCATCTCTCTTGGCCTTTTCCAGCCTGTGGTAGCTGTTGACATCCTTTCTTTAGCCTCCCTAGCATAACTCCAATCTATGCCTCCATCTTTATGTGGCGTGGGTGTCTTTTTCTATCTTTTAGAAGGACACTAGCATTGGGTTTAGGGCCCACCCTAATCCACTATGCTCCCATCTCAATCCTTAACTTTTTAAAAATTTATTTATTTATTTTGAGAGAGAGAATAACCAGAGGAGGGGCAGAGAGAGATAGCTCAGAGCCTGACCCGGGCTCGATCTTACAAAGCATGAGATCATGACCTCAGCCAAAATCAAGAGTGGGATGCTTAACTGAGACACCCAGGTGCCCCACAATCCTTAACTTAATTACGCATGCAAAGATCTTATTTCCAAATGAGATCAATCATGAGGTTCCAAGTGGACATGAATTTAGGGGACACTATGCACCCTGTACACTAATGAAGGGAATAGGCCTCAGAGAGATTTGGATTCAAAGTCCCAAATCTTCCCCTTTCTAAGTCTGTGACCTTAGCAAGGCATGTCTTTCTGGGTCTCAACACTGGAAATGTTAATTATATTCTGTTATAATATTTTGATATGATTTTAAGTGTTTAATTATATAACTAAAAAGGGAGGAAAATCAAGTAGTGGAAAAGAGACGCTTCATGATTTTTTTCTTTTTTAGATACTCTGAAGAGTTTAATATTAAAAATTGTGACATTTTTGATCCTCAGATGATATAGACTAATAAAGATAATGAATATATTGCTGAAATACATACTTGAAGGAGTTAATTTAAATAATAAAATTCAGTACAATTAATGGCATTTTCACTGTCATCAAAACTGTTTTTGCTGATCTCTCATTCCAAATCCTGTTTTGAATTTATTTCCTCTAAATAAGTAGTAACCAGTATGAAATGATACTATCTTGTAATCACTTTTGTGGGCTGAATTGTGTCCCTGAAAAGTTCATCTATTGAAGCCCTGACCCCCAATACCTCAGAATGTGACTGTATTTGAAAATAAACCTTTAAAGAGGTAATTAAATTAAAATGGGGTCAAAAGAGTGGGATCTAACCAAATATAACTAGCATCCTTATTAAGAAGAGGAATTTGGACACAGATACACACAGAGGAAAGACCATATGAAGACACAAAGACCTCATCTACAAGCCAAGAGAAAAAATCAACCCTGTTGACACATTGATCTTTTTGCCTCCAGACCTGTGAGATTCTCTTCTTTAAGCTGCCCAGTCTGTGGTACTTTGTTATGACAGTCATAGCAAACTGATCCACTTGCCATTCATTTTTTATATATCGCACTAAAATCTGAACATATTCATAATTTTCTCTACGATCAAGAACTAACTACTCTTTTAGGAAATGCTACGTGGGTTGTAATGTAAACACTGTCTGGATACATGGCTGGTGTTTCATTGAGCCCATCTGATGTTCCAGAACAAAGTGAATTTTGCCTTAAAGATAAATCTAAGCCTCTACCTTTTAGGATATAGAACACCAACCTTGACTTTACTTTTTTTTTCCTTCAGTCTTTGTTCACTAAGATTCAAAAAAATCCCAAAGTCTAATCTCATGCAGGGATACGGTGTCACGTTACTATGGAAATTTAGAGAAAGGAGAGCTCACATCTGGTCAGGGGGTGGGGAACGTTCCATTGAGGGGGTGATATTCAAACAGACCCCCTAACAATGAGACCAGCAGCAATTCATAGGCAGTATATTCTAGCTGGAGATAAAAGATTAAGAAAATGAATGAAGTCTGAAAATTTTGGTGTTTGGAGAACTTGAGATAATATCATTTCATTAAAGCATGTATATGTGTTTAGAGGTGATGAATGAAAACAAGAGTATTCTAGAAACCAATTATTGAAGATTATTATAAAGCTAAAGAATTTGGATATAAAAAAAACCAGTGCATTTCAACAATTCACCTGAGATGTTTGTTAAAAATGCAGTTTCTTGAGCCTTATTCATGATTAAATAAGTCAGAATCTCTACCAGTGACTCTCCAGAGCATGCATTTGTAGCTAGCTCCATGGGTGTTGTTTGTCACACTGAAACGTGAGAACCATTGCAAAAGGTGGTAGGACACTATTAAATGGCCCTGAAAATTTTTGAGCAAGGGAATAACCAAATTATGTCTATATTTTAGGATGATTAATCTAGTAGCTATCAGTAACATGGCTGTAATAAAGGAGATATTACAGACAAGGCAGGAGACAGGTTTGGGAGGCTGATGCAACAGTCTAGGCAGAAAACAAGGCTAGGATAAGGCTGGATATAAAGGGCCTATTTGTCATTTGAAATACATGACAAAACAGAACTGCAGAATTTTATAATAATAATATATAAGAGGATGAGAGAAAGGAAACATCTGGAAAGACTAAGTTTGCAAGCCTAAGTAGTTTAGGTAATGTTAATTACAGGTAGGGCAGTCATAAGGAAAATTTTGTTGGGCTTTTAACCACGCATGATGGATTCAGACTGGGACATGTTGAGTTTGAGATTTTAGTAGGCATCCAGAGCAAGACATTCAACTGGCAGTGTGAAATATAGACTAGAGTCCAAGAGTGAAGTAAAAGCTCAAAATACAGATTCAACATTTATCTGGCTAGAGATGAAGCAATCTGGGTGGATGACTCTTGGCTATTGTCTACCCAACACAGGCCTTAGGGGAAAGTCATACAGAACCCGTGGGTTTAATGAGAATTTGTAAGTTATAAACTGAAATTGTATTATTATTACTTTTTAAAAAATGTTTTTAAGATTTATTTATTTTTGAGAAAGACAGAGTGCTAACAGGGGAGGGGCAGAGAGAGAGAGGGAGATACAGACTCTGAAGCAGGCTCCAGTCTCTGAGCTGTCAGCACAGAGCCCAATGCAGGGCTCAAACTCACAAATTGTGAGATCATGACCTGAGCCAAAGTTGAACGTTTAACCGACTGAGCCAGCCACCCAGGCACCCAGAAATTGTATTATTAATGATATAATTTCTTGCAATGTTAAGTTAAGGATAGCTTATGCTATGATCTGTAACTAAAATTACATCTCTGGGCCTTCTACATTACGTTTATTTTAAAACTAAAACAAACAGCCTTCACAATATAATTTTAATGAATATTACACTTTTCAGTATAGAATCAAGTTACAGTAAGGGCTAAAGAAATGTATCTCTTGGGGCCTACCATTCCTTACTATTTCCAGTATCTTCCGAGTTCATATGTAAAAAAAACACTTCTTTTCTGGAGTGCATTCTCAAGTTTCTTCATATGATGTCTAATGGTCACAAACTTTTTTAATGTTTTCATTTTAACAATCTATCTTACCTTCACTTGATTACATGGCTATGTATAGATTCTAAGTTCAAAATCATTATATCTCAGGCTTGGAAGAAATTTTCCTTTTCTTACCAGCCCACTATTGTTGATGAGATGTCTGAAATTGATTCTTATTCCTTTGTAAGGCTCTTGTTCTATTTCTCTCTGAAAGCTTTTAGAATTTCCTTTATTATCCTTAAGAGTTCAGAAAATGTTGTCAAAATGTTTCTAGATGCATCTTTTCAAATTCTTTTCTTCTTGGCTCTTAGCGGATTCTTTCAGTATGAAAACTTTTCTTTCTTTAACTCAGGAAAATTGTCTGCCATTATTTTTCTCCTTTCCAGTCTGTTCCTTCTTAATAGAACTTCTACAAATGCTGTACCTGCTAAATCTATCTACCATGTCCCTTAACTTTTCTGTATATTTCTCTTATTATCTCTGCCTTTCAGATTGCTGATTGGTTTTTCAACCATGTCCTTTTTAGTATTTAGCATGCCTACAGAATATTTAAATTACTAATAACTCTTTTTTATTCCCTGGCAGGTTTTTTTTTTTTTTTCCAACAACACTGATGCTTATTTTGTGGATCCAATTTCTTCTTTAATAATTCCAAAGATACTAACTAGAATTTTTCTTTTTTAAGATTTTCTTCTCTTACCTGAATTGTTTTCCCTCTTGTTGGTTGTTGGGCCAGTTCATCCTGATCTTTTTCATGCCAATTTTTTTCCTGCTGTGTGGTTTTCCTCTGCAGTTTGGTTGTTCTTTCTCCCTATTAATCCTTTCATTTGAGGAGGATAGTAGGCTCCATGTAGAGGAAGGGACACTTGTCAATAGCAAGCTTCCCTTCACAGTGTAGCCTTGGAACCAACCAACAGGCAGACAGAGCTGCCATTTGAAAAAATAAGGACACAGAGTATTTAGCATTTTAACCCATAGATGCAGCCACCTATTCTTTTAATTTTCATCTGTATCTATTTTGGGGGATCCAAGCCGTGTTCTACTTTTTTCTCAGGATCCAGTACCTAAACCTGGAACTGCTCAACAATCTCCTCCATTCTGGGGGGTGGGGGGTGGGGGGTGGTGGAATGTGTGGTGCTTAGTCTATTATCTTGAATTAGGAAACTTTAAGTTAGTTTCTTAACAATACTCTTTTAACCAGTAGGCATGATTAAAGTTAGATAATATTCAGATACTTTGCCTTGTATTCAATAGCAACAACAAAATTCCTTGTTGCTGCTTTTTATCATCATCATGAAGAGACTTTATTCTTTAGAGTGGTTTTAGGTATACAGAAAAATTGAGTTTAAAGTACAAAAAATTCCTACATGCCCCCTCTTCTGACAGAAGTTTCCTCTATTATTAATGTCTTGCATTACTGTTTTATATTTGTTACAGTTGATAAATGAACAAACACCATGTTATATCACTATGTTATACATACATACATGTATGTATCTATGTTTTATTTATATATATATACATATATATATACATATATACATATATACATATATATATATACATATATATATATATATATAAATAAAACAAAGTGATCACCACAATTAATCTAATTAACACCTGTCAACATACATTATTATTTTTTTTTTTTTTCGGGGCACCTGGGTGGCTCAGTAGGTTAAGCAGCCAACTTCCGCTCAGGTCATGATCTCTCGGTTCGTGAGTTAGAGTGCCGTGTCAGGCTCTGTGCTGACAGCTGGGAGCCTAGAGCCTGCTTCTGTTTCTGTGTCTCGCTCTCTCTCTGCCCCTCCCCTGCTTATGCTCTGTCTCTCTTTCTCTCTCAAAAATAAACAAACATAAAAAAAATTTTTTTTAATTTTTTTCTTGCGATGAGGACTTTATAAAGATCTGTCAACAACTTTCAACTGTGCAATACAGTATTAACTATAGTCACCATGCTGTACACACATCCCCATGACTTATTCTGTAACTGGAAATTTTTACCTTTTTCCCTTCGCCCCTTCCACTCATTCACCGACCTCTCATCCCCCACCTCTGGCAATCACCAATCTGTTCTCTGCATCTATGAGGCTGGTTTTGATTGTTTTTGTTTTAGATTCCACTTCTAAGTGAGATAATGTGATATTTCTCTTAAGGTTCATTCTTGTTGAAAATGGTAAGATTTCCTTCTATTTGGGGGCTGAATTCTATTCTATGGATAGATAGATAGATTCTACATAGATTATATAGATATAGATTAGATATAGATATAGATATATAGATATAGATATCTATTCTATAGATATAGATATAGAATTATATACCACATTTTCTTTATCCATTCATCTATCAATGGACATTTACTTTGTTCCCCATATCTTAGCTATTGTAAATAATGCTGCAATGAATATGAAGGTGCATACCTTTTTAAGTTAGTGGTTTTGTTTTCTTCAGATAAATATCTGCAGTAGAACTGCTAGATCATGTGGTAGTTCTATTTTTAATTTTTTTAAAAAGAAAACTCCATTCTATTTTTCATAGTAGATAACTAATTTACATTCCGACCAATATTATGTAAGAGTTCCCTTTTCTCCACATCCTTGCCAACATGTATTTCTTGTCTTTTCAATAACAGCCATTCTAACATGCGTGAGGTGATATCTCATTGTGGTTTTTATTTGAATTTCTCTGATATTTGGTGACATTGAGTTCATGTACCTGTTGACCAGTTGTATGTCTTCTTTGGGAAAATGTCTATTCAGATCTTCTGCCCATTTTTAATCAGATTTGGGTTTTTTGCTATTGAGTTGTATACCATTACCGTGCATTCTTATAGCACTTTATTGTTTACAAAAACCTTTAGTTGCATCACTTAATCATCAGATAGCAGGTGTCCAGTAAATACTTTTGGATCATTGAATGAATTAAGCAGCTGTTTATAAGCTACAATTGGATTGTAATTAAATGCAGATGGCAGGACAAAAATATTAAAATAACTATCCTTCTTAAGTTCAGTATGTATCATTTGCTAAATTACCTATTCCAGACTACTAATAATTCCTTGGTATCTTGATAGGGTTGATCTGCTTCACCGGAGTGAGAATCTGATATCTAAAATTTTCTCTCCCTCTGGCTCATCAGGCAACATGACTAAGCACATAATCATAATTTTTTTAAAAACACCTAAAATTATACTTTATCAAAATATTGTTTTTATAACCCCACTAAATTGTAGCAACATCTGGCACAAATTATTAAAACTAGTTTTACTAAAAATATGCTCTTTATATTACCCACATTTGAATCATATGAAACATTGCTTTTGAAGGCCTACTCTGTGCTAAGAAAGTATATTCTAACTAGCAAATATTTGTGCTAAGATTTTAGGAAATTTGGTGGGAAGAAATTACCAGAATTACCAGAGGAAGAAAATGCTCAAATATTAAAAGACTAATAAGATATCTTATACTACGTAAATCCTTCATACTAACAGCATCAGTGGTTTGTGACCTACATTTTCTTTTTTTTTTTTTTTTTTTTTTTAATTTTTTTTTTTTTCAACGTTTATTTATTTTTGGGACAGAGAGAGACAGAGCATGAACGGGGGAGGGGCAGAGAGAGAGGGAGACACAGAATCAGAAACAGGCTCCAGGCTCTGAGCCATCAGCCCAGAGCCCGACGCGGGGCTCGAACTCACAGACTGAGAGATCGTGACCTGGCTGAAGTCGGACGCTTAACCGACTGCGCCACCCAGGTGCCCCGTGACCTACATTTTCTGATGTGCAAGATTCTCTGAGGGAAAACAAAAAGTATTCACTCATAGAGGTCTGATCTAAAAAGCTGATCTAGGGGCGCCTGGGTGGCGCAGTGGGTTAAGCGTCCGACTTCAGCCAGGTCACGATCTCGCGGTCAGTGAGTTCGAGCCCCGCGTCAGGCTCTGGGCTGATGGCTCAGAGCCTGGAGCCTGCTTCCGATTCTGTGTCTCCCTCTCTCTCTGACCCTCCCCCGTTCATGCTCTGTCTCTCTCTGTCTCAAAAATAAATAAAAACGTTAAAAAAAAAATTAAAAAAAATAATAAAATAAAAAAAAAAATAAAAAGCTGATCTATCATTGGGTAGAAATCCAACCACAATGGTAGCTCAGAGTTTCATAACCTAACCCTGCCATAACTATTATTTGTCTAAGTCCTTTAACTCTGATGGATTTTATATGACAATGTGGGAAAAGGGTCTGTATCTTGATTGCTGAGGAAAAAACTTTTGCCATGTTGTGTCTTTTTTTTTTTTTTTTAGCATTTATTTATTTGAGAGAGAGAGAGTGCAAGCAGGGGAGGGGCAGAAAGAGACAGAGACACAGAATCCAAAGCAGGCTACAAGCTGTCAGCACAGAGCCCGATGTGGGGCTCAAACTCACAGGAAGCAAGATTATGACCTGAGCCGAAGTTGGACGCCTAACAGATGGAGCCACCCAGGCGCCCCATCATGTCCTATTCTTAAGAGGCCACTAGAGGAAAAATATGGCAATAGCCAAATAAGGAAACTATTATTCTTTTCTTTTTGTATATATTCTGCATGTTATGGCCTGATTACAGAATAATCAGGATGCGCCAAAAAAGAACTATGAGTTCCAGAAGGCCAAGGATATCAGAATAATATGAAGCCTGGGAATATTGAAGTAGTAGGAGTGTGTATAAAGTAGGAGTGTGTATGAAGCCCACTGTCATAGTCTTAGAGATCATTCTCATCTTTAACCATCATAACCTTGGCAAAGGAACACAAAAAGATTTGATGGGAAGGAAATGAGATTGTCGACTTCATATACCAACTACTAACCCTAATGTTGCTATGCAGTGAATTTTAACCTATTAAACTTCTTAATATAAGCCAAGAACCTTCACACGATATAAGATTTAGCCCCACACTTCCGTAATAAATCTTTAAAAAGTAGAACAGAAGAATATTCCTTAACACTATAAAGAATATTAATATCTTTTAAAACATTTTTTTAATGTGTATTTATTTTTGGGAGAGACGGTGACAGAGTGTGAGCGGGGGAGGGTCAGAGAGAAAGGGAAACAGAATCTGGAACAGGATCCAGGCTCTGAGCTGTCAGCACAGAGCCCAACGTGGGGCTGGAACTCACAAACTATGAAATCATGACCTGAGCCAAAGCTGGATGCTTAACCAACTGAGTCACCCAGGCGCCCCTAAGACTATCTATCTTAAACCAGTATCTTAACAATGTACAACAATGTACATTACTGTTATTTTATTTATTGTTAATATTTTTTAAATTTACATCCAAGTTAGCATATAGTGCAACAATGATTTCAAGGGTAGATTCCTTAATGCCCCTTATCCATTTAGCCCATCCCCCTCCCACAATCCCTCCAGTAACCCTCTGTTTCTTCTCCATATTAGAGTCTCTTATGTTTTGTCCCCCTCTCTGTTTTTATATTATTTTTGTTTCTTTTCCCTTGTGTTCATCTGTTCTGTGTCTTAAAGTCCTCATATGAGTGAAGTCACATGATATTTGTCTTTCTCTGACTGACTGATTTTGCTTACAATAATACCCTTTAGTTACATCCACATAGTTGCAAATGGCAAGATTTCATTCTTTTTGATTGCCGAGTAATACTCCATTGTATATATATACCACCTCTTTTTTATCCATTCATCCATAAGTGGACGTTTCGGCTCTTTGCATACTTTGGCTATTGTTGATAGTGCTGCTATAAACATTGGGGTGCATGTGCCCCTTTGAAACAGCATACCTTTATCCCTTGGATAAATACCTAGTAGTGCAATTGCTGGGCCATAGGGTAGTTCTATTTTCCATTTTTTGAGGACTCTCCACACTGTTTTCCAGAGCGGCTACACCAGTTTGCATTCCCACCAGCAGTGCAAAAGAGATCCTCTTTCTCCGCATCCTCGCCAACATCTGTTGTTGCCTGAGTTGTTAATGTTAGCCATTCTGACAGGTATGCAGTGATATCTCAGTGTGGTTTTGATTTGTATTTCCCTGATGATGAGTGATGTTGAGCATTTTTTTCATGTGTCGGTTGGCCATCTGGGTGTCTTTGGAGAAGTGTCTATTCATGTCTTTTGCCCGTTTCTTCAATGGATTATTTGTTTTTTGGGTGTTGAATTTGAGAAGTTCTTTATAGATTTTGGATACTAACCCTTTATCTGGTATGTCATTTGCAAATATCTTCTCCCATTCTGTCAGTTGCCTTTTAGTTTTGTTGATTGTTTCCTTCACTGTGCAGAAGCTTTTTATTTTGCTGAGGTCCCAATAGTTCATTTTTGCTTTTGTTTCCCTTGCCTTTGGAAACATATTGAGTAAGAAGTTGCTGCAGCCAAGATCAAAGAGGTTTTTGCCTGCTTTCTCCTCAAGAATTTTGATGGCATCCTGTCTTACATTTAGGCCCTTCATCCATTTTATTTTTGTGTATGGTGTAAGAAAGTGGTCCAGGTTCATTCTTCTGCGTATCACTGTCCAGTTTTCCCAGCACCAATTACTGAAGAGACTGTCTTTATTCCACTGAATATTCTTCCCTGCTTTGTCAAAGATTAATTGGCCATACGTTTGTGGGTCCATTTCTGGGTTCTGTATTCTGTTCCATTGATCTGAGTGTCTGTTCTTGTGCCAGTACCATACTGTCTTGATGATTACAGCTTTGTAATACAGCTTGAAATCCTGGATTGTGATGCCTCCTGCTTTGGTCTTCTTTTTCAAGATTGCTTTGGTTATTCTGGGTCTTTTCTGGTTCCATGCAAATTTTAGGATTGTTTGTTCTAGCTCTGTGAAGAATGCTGGTGTTATTTTGGTAGGAATTGCATTGAATGTGTAGATTGCTTTGGGTTGTATCAACATTTTAACAATATTTGTTCTTCCAATCCATGGGCATGGATATTTTTCCATATTTTTGTGTCTTCTTCAAATTCTTTCATAAGCTTTCTATAGTTTTCAGTGCATAGATTTTTCACCTCTTTGGTTAGATTTAGTCCTAGGTATTTTACAGTTTTTGGTGCGATTGTAAATGGGATTGATTCCTTGATTTCTCTTTCTGTTGCTTCATTATTGTAAAGGAATGCAACCAATTTCTGTGCGTTGATTTTATATCCTGTCACTTTGCTAAATTCATAGATCAGTTCTAACAGATTTTTGGTAGAATCTTTAGGATTTTCCATATAGAGTATCATGTCATCTGCGAAGAGTGAAAGTGTGACCTCCTGGCCGATTTGGATGCCTTTTATTTCTTTGTGTTGTCTGATTGCAGAGGCTAAGACTTCCAATACTATGTTGAATAGCAGTGGCAAGAGTGGACATCCCTGTCTTGTTCCTGACCTTAGGGGGAAAGCTCTCAGCTTTTCCCCATTGAGGATGATATTAGCATTGGGGTGTTCATATGTGGCTTTTATGATCTCGAGGTATGCTCCTTCTATCCCTACTTTCTTGAAGGTTTTTATCAAGAAAGGATGCAGTATTTTGTCAAATGCTTTCTCTGCATCTATTGAGAGGATCATGTGGTTCTTGTCCTTCCTTTTATTGATGTGATGAATCACGTTGATTGTTTTGCGGATATTGAACAAGCCCTGCATCCCAGGTATAAATCCCACTTGGTCGTGGTGAATAACTTTTTTAATGTATTGTTGGATCTGGTTGGCTAATATCTTGTTGAAGATTTTTGCATCCATGTTCATCAGGGAAATTGGTCTATAGTTCCTTTTTTTAGTGGGGTGTTCGTCTTGGACTCAAGGTAATGCTGGCTTCATAGAAAGAGTTTGGAAGTTTTCCTTCATTTCTATTTTTGGGAACAGCTTCAAGAGAAAAGGTGTCAACTCTTCCTTAAATGTTTGGTAGAATTCCCCTGGAAAGCCATCTGGCCCTGGACTCTTGTTTTTTGGCATATTTTTTATTACTAATTTGATTTCTTTACTGGTTATGGGTCTGTTCAAATTTTCTATTTCTTCCTGTTTCAATTTTGGTAGCATATATGTTTCTAGGAATTTGTCCATTTCTTCCAGGTTGCCCATTTTATTGGCATATAATTGCTCATAATATTCTCTTGTTATTGTTTTTATTTCTGCTGTGTTGTGATCTCTCCTCTTTCATTCTTGGTCCTTTCCTTTTTCTTTTTGATCACACGTTACTTTTAAAATCAGAGACAAAGCTTTGTTCTGATAATTCTGGCCAAAGTACTTAAATGTAAAACCTAAACCTCTCATAAGAACCCTCTTATAAAAGAGAAAAAATAAACACACACACACATGCATACACTTCCAAACTCAGTCCAGATGTAGATCCTAAAATAGTCCTATAACCTAGCTATAGCCCCTCTTAGCCACAGGATGAAAGATATTGAAGAAGACACAAATAGAAAGATACTACTTATTCATGGATTGGAAGAATTAGCATTGTTGAAATGATCATCTTACCCAAAGTCATCTATAGATTCAATGCAATTCTTACGAAAATTCCAATGGCATTTATCACAGAAATAGAAACAACAATCCTAAAATTCATATCGAATTATCAAAGACCTCAAATAGCCAAAAACAATCCTGGGAAAGAACAAAGCTGGAGGCCTTACACTAAGTTCAGACTGTCTTAAAAAGCTATAGTAATGAAAACAGTATGGTATTGCATAAAAATAGACTCATAATCCAATGGAACAGAATAGAAAGCCAAGAAATAAATCCATGCATATACATTCAACTAATCCTTAACAAGGATACCAACAATGCACAAAAGGGGATCTCTTCAATAAACGGTTTTGGGATAACTGTATATCTATATGCAAAATAATGGAGTTAAGATCTTATCTTACACTATACATAAAAATTAACTCAAAATAAAGACTTAAACATAAGGCCCGAAACTCTGTAACTTCTAGAAGAAAACATAGGGAAAAATCTTGACATTAGTCTTGGCAATGATTTTTTGGGGGTTTCACACCAAAAGCACAGGCAACAAGACCAAAAATAAACAAGAGACAACATCAACCTAAAAAGCCCTGTACAACAGAGGAAAAATTCAACAAATAAAAGGCAACCTACAGAAAAAGTATTCACAAATCATATATCTGAAAAGAGTTAATAACCAAAATATATAAAGAACTATAACTCAATAGCAAAACTAAATTAAGTTAAATTAACATGAAAATAAATACAATTTAAAAATCATGAGGACTGAATAGATATTTTTTCAAAGATTATAAATGGTCAACAGGTATATGGAAAGGTTCTTAATATCACCACTCATCAGGGAAATGCAAGTAGCCAGAGTTATCACCTCAAATCCACCAGGATTGCTATTATCAAGTCAAGAAATTGCCAAGTGTTAACAAGAGTATGAAGGAAAGGAAATCCTTGTACACTGTTGATAAGAATGTAAAACTGTACAGCTTTTATGGAAAACAGTATGGAGGTTCCCAAAGAAATAAAAACAAAACTACCATACAATTCAGTAATCCCTTTTCTGAATAATAGCCAATGGAAATGAAATCAGGATCTCAAAGCGGTATCTACACTCCCATGTATGTTGCAGCATAATTCACAATAGCCAGGATATTGAAATAAAACAAGCATCCACTGATGAATGGACAGAATAATATGGTACACACACAAACACACACACACACACACACACACGGAATATCGTTCAGGCATTAAAAAAAAAATCCTGCCATCTGCAACAACATGAACCTGGAGCACATTATGCTAAGTGAAATAAACCAGAAACAGAAAGACAAATACTGTATGATCTCACAGGTAGAATCTAAAAGAGTCAAACTCTAGAACTAGAGAGTAGAATGGTGGTAGCCAGGGGGTGAGGGATGGGGAAAATGATATGTTGGTCAAGGGTACAGAATGTCAGTTATAAGATGAATAAGATCTGGGGATCTAATGTACCGCATGGTTATAATTAATAATATTGTATTGTACAATTGAAATTTACTGAGAGTAGATCTTAAGTGTTCTCACCATACATCCCCCAAATGGTAACTATGTGAGGTAATGAATGTGCTAACTTGATTTTGATAATCATTTTACAATGTATACATGTTATATATCAAGTTGTACACCTTAAAAATGCATCAGTGTGCCTGAATGATACTAAAAGCGTGATCTATAAAAGAAAACAATTCATAATTTGATTTCATCAAAATTAAAACTTTGCTTTTCAAAAGACCCCATTAAAGTGATGAAAAGGCATGCCACAGACTAGGAGAAAATATTTGCAAACCACATATCTAACACACAACTCCTATCTAAAATATATTTTTCCCATTTTATTGAGATATAATTGACATATAACATTGTATACGTTTTAGGCATATATATTTTTAAACATTTATAATGTTTATTTTTTTATAGAGAAAGAGAGACAGAGTATGAGCAGGGGAAGGGCAGAGAGGGAAACACAGAATCTGAAGCAAGCTCCAGGCTCTGAGCTGTCAGCACAGAGCCTGACACGGGGCTTGAACTCATGAACTGTGAGATCATGACCGAAGCCAAAGTCAGACACTTAACCAACTGAGCCACCCAGGCACCCCAGGTGTATATATTTTTAAATGATCAAACCTCAACATTAAAAAATCCAAATTGAAAATCGTTAAAAGACATAAAGAGACAGACATTGCACTGAAGAAGATATATGGATGACAAATAAGCATATGAAAAGATGTTCAACATCAATAGAGAAAAACAAAGACTATAATGAGATATCACTAACAGAACAGCTTTAAAAAAGGGGGGACAATAGCAAATGATGGTGAGGATGAGAGGAAACTGGTCATCTCATATACTGATAGTGGGAATGTAAAACAGTACCGTCACTCTGGAAAATAGTTTAGCAGTTTCTTAAAAAAAAAAAAAAAACTTACCATATGTATTTCTGTACATTTATTCCAGAAAAATAAAAACTTAAATTTACACAGACACAGGTACACAATACTATACCATCTTTACTTGTATCACATCCATACCAAAGAACACTACTCGGCAATAAAAAGAAATGAACTTATTGGTATGTACAACAACTTGGATGGCTTTCAAGGGCATTATGTTGAGTGAAAAAAGCCAAAGGTTATATACTCTATGATTCATTGATGTAACACTCTGTAGGTGGCAATATTAAGAGATGAAGAATAGGGGCGCCTGGGTGGCGCAGTCGGTTAAGCGTCCGACTTCAGCCAGGTCACGATCTCGCGGTCCGTGAGTTCGAGCCCCGCGTCAGGCTCTGGGCTGATGGCTCAGAGCCTGGAGCCTGTTTCCGATTCTGTGTCTCCCTCTCTCTCTGCCCCTCCCCCATTCATGCTCTGTCTCTCTCTGTCCCAAAAGTAAATAAACGTTGAAAAAAAAAATTTTTTTTAAAAAAAGAGATGAAGAATAAATGAGTGTTTGCCAGAGGTTAAGACTAGAAGGCAGGGTGGTGGGAGGAGGGGAGTTGATGTGACTATAAAGAGGGAATATAAAGGATAGCTTTGCAGTGATAGCTTTGTATCTGGATTGCAGTAGTGGTTACATATGATAAAATGAATGGAACCATACCCACACATTTTACCCATGCAAATTTTGTGTTGGACATTGTATTAATAGTTACATAACATGTAACCATTGGGGGAAATTTTATGAAAGGTGCATCCATTCAGCAAGTGAATGGATAACAAAACTGAAATACTACCAGACAATAAAAATAAATTATTACAAGAATCATGAGCTTTTGTGGGAGATGACCATGATTGATTAATGGATATTAAACTTATCCTCCCAGCACAACTCTAAACTAGCAACATGTTAAGAAGTAACTATGTGCAGGCATTGGCCAACAGTGTAGGATGCAAAAAGTTAACTCCACAGTCACCTGATTTCATTCCTAAGGGCACTTTCCAACACTGAGCACAGGGAGTGGAATTCAGAGCAATGACCTCACTGGGCAAAGAAAACAGATTATATGGGGCTGTTGACAGAGCTGGAATTGTAGAGTGGGATATCAAAAAGGAAACAGAGCTTCAGAAATCTGCATGGTGCCCAAGAACAGTGTTGTGCAATAGAACTTTCCGCAATGATGGAAATATTTAATGTGCTGTCTGGTATGTAGCCACCAGTAAGTACCAAGCTACTGAGTACTTGAAATGTGGCAAGTGTAAGTAAGGAATAAATATTTTGTTGACATTAAATTTAAGTGGCTAGAACATATGGTTTGTGGCTACTGCATTAGCCATCATAGCCCTAGAATTTGACTGAATAAATTGCAAATATGCAGAGCAAAATGGTGTGAGCCCTTTCTAGCTTACTTCACTTTGCATAATAAAGTCCCGATTGATCCATGTTGTCGCAAATGGCATGACCTCCTTTTTTAAGACTAGCATCTATTGTATGTATATATGCCACAATTTCTTTATCCAGTCATCTGATGACAGTTTGTTTCTATATCTTGACTATGGTGAATTGTGCCATAATGAACATGGGTGTGTAAATTGCTCTTCCAGGTATTGATTCATTTCCTTTGGATATATATCCAGAAGAATGAGTATAGAACTGCATGATAATTTTTAACTTTTTGAGGAAACTCCATGCTGTTTTCCATAAAGGCTGTCCCACTTTACATTCCTACCAACAGTGTACAAGGGTTCTCTTTTCTCCACCTCCTCATCCACACTTATGTTTTATCCTTTTGATGATAGCCATCCTAACAGATGTGAGGTGATAACTCATTGTGGTTTTGATTTGCATTTCCCTGATGATTAGTGATTTGAGCATTTTTTCATACACCTGCTGGCAATTTCTATAAATTGCATATATAAACAGACATATATGTCTCCTCTGGAAAATATCTCACTTATATGTGTGAAATATATATACATATATATAAAAGTAGAACACATAAAAGAGTAGAACAGTGGTTACTGGGGATGGGGAAGTGAAGGAAATCAGAAGATGGTTTTTGAAAGGGTACAAAGTCGCAGCTATGTAGGATGGGTAAATTCTAGAGATGTAATTTGCAGTGTAATGACAACAGTTAATAGAGAATGATACACTGAAAATTTGCTAAGAGTAGACTCCAGATGCTCTCATTACACACACAAACACACACAGCAACGGAAACTGTGAGAAGACAGGCATGCTAGTCGACTGCAGTACTCATCTCACTGTATATGTCAAAACACCATGTCATACACTTTAAAGATATACAATTTTTATTAAAAGCAAACAAACAAAATATCTTTGTGAGGCCTGATGATTACCAGGAGCTGTGAGCTGACAGAAGTGGCAAAATATAGACACCAACCAAGGTAGAGAGCCCTTGTTGAACAACCCAGGCTTTTACTTTTAGACACAGAAAGGGCACACTTGAGGAAAGCTACTCTGTCTCTAGAGCATGGTTTTACAACCTCAGCATTACTGAAATTTTTAAACAGATAATTATTTGGCATGCATGTTGGGGGTGGGAGGGGGTGTGTTCATTTTAGGATGTTTGCCAGTCTTCCTGGCCTCTACAAACTAAGTGCCAGTAGCATCCACACACATACTCACTGTAACAATCAAAACTGTTTCCAGACATTGCCAGATGTCCACTGAATCATAAAATCACCCTTGGTTGGGAATCACTGCTCTAGAGTAACAACCAATCTAAAATTATCCTAACAGACTAAAACAAATTCTCAACAGGATCATGCTGATCAATAATAATTTAACTTCCAGGGTGCCTGGGTGGCTCAGTTTGTTATGCGTCTGACCTCAGCTCAGGTCATGATCTCAGTTCGTGAGTTTGAACCCCATACTGGGCTCTGTGTTGACAGATCCTGTCTCCCCTTCTTTCTGCCCCTCCCCTGCTTGTGTTTTCTCTCTAAAATAAACAAACATTAAATAATAGTGATTAGTAACAATTACTATTATTTAGCCTCCTAAATAAAATTCTTTAAAAGAAGAAAAACTCGGTAAGACAAATGAAAGGTTATTTCCAGTAATACAAGTATGAAGAAGTCAAACAAAAATGGTCAAAAACTATCATTTCAAGGCACTGGAAATCAACCAAAGGTAAATAATAAGTTGAGAACTATTCCTGAAAATTGCTAGAGCTTTGGATAAAAAACAGTTGGGAGTCTGGGATTCTTGAGTGAGGTTCTCATCCTACCTAAATTGGTCAGTAAAGATTATAGCTTTAACAGGTTGTAGCAGACTATAAAAATCAACAACTTTGCTGTAAGATGATGGACTTGATTCAGTGCAGCAGTGTAAACACACAAGTTTGCCAGTTAAAGTGGGGGAAATCAGGAATGGACCAGGAAACCTGTACTTACTAGCCAAAAGTTTCTGTCCTAGTTCTCGGAGAGCAGCAGAGCTGCCAGAAGTTTACTTAGATGATCTGGAAACAAGAATGAAGGGCTATGATTAGTTCTGTAAACATTCTAGCTCAAATATGATGCATGCATAGGAGAGACCCAAGAATGACAAAACGTAAAAGTCAATGAAGACTTTAGAACTGGCTGCAACACTGTATCTCCCCCATCCCACACAGGAAGATATAGACTCCAAAGTGTTTGATGTTAACCTCTGTTTACATCATTTCCTGATTTATATATATGCTATATAAAGACAGAAGCTACCTCTATGGATGTAGTTTTATTCTGGATAAAAACTCAAAATTTAAAAAATTGAGCAGAGAGAGCAAAAGCTCCACACCACAGAGGCAACAGATTCCATAGTTTGAGTTCAGGCAAGCTCCTTAGTTTAAAAAAAAAAAAAGGAGAAGGAGGAGGAGGAGGAGGAGGAGAGGAAGAGGAAGAGGAAGAGGAAGAGGAAGAAGAAGAAGAAAGAAACCTTAAATATAAAACATAATCAAGACTTGCTACATTACCTAAAATGACTAATTTTCAACCAAAAATTATTAGACATGCAAAAAACAGAAAAGTATGAAACATACTAAGAGAAAAAAGCAGTAGCTAATGGTAATGGAGTTTGCATGGACCTAGATGTTAGATTAACAAATATTTCAATAAGAGATTAATAAACATGTTTAAAGAATTAAAGGTATGTGTTAAAAATGAATCAACAAAAAAGGAAATCTATATGTAAAAATATAAACTATAAAAATAACCAAATTTAAATTCTAAAGTTAAAAAGTATAATTACTGAAATTAAAAATAAAAATCATCAGATGGGCTCAACAGCAAATGTGAGATAGCAAAGACTCATTGATTTCAAGACAATCAATAGAAAGTATCCAAATAATTAGAAGAAAAAAAGATTGAAAAAATGAACAGATCAGAAACAAACATGTGTAATGAGAGAGGAAAGAGAAAGAAGTAAAAAACTTTTGAGTAACAGCCCAAAACTTCCCAAATTTGATAAAAAACATTAACATTCAGATACAAACAGCTCACCAAATCCCTAGCAGAATAAATACAAAGAGAATGCATCTAGAAACACCACAAAGTGATAAAATACCAAAAAAATCTTCAAAGGAGCCACATAAAAATGACACATCACAAAGAACAATATACTTAACAATGGACTTCTTGTCAGAAGTGGAGGACAAAAAGCAATGGAAAAACAAACTCAATGTGCTAGAACAAAACAAACTGTAACCTTAAAATTACCTATTAAGGGAAACCATCATTCAGAGATGAAGTAAAAATAAAAGCACTCCCAGATACACAAAAATTAAGGGAATATGTTGCTAATAGACTTACCCTGTACGAGGTACTAAAGTTCAGGCTGAAGAGAACATCACATGGTAAGTTAGATACATAGGACGGAATGAAGGACAGTAAATATAAAAGACTGTATATATGTTTTCTCTTTTTTAATTAAAAGAGTATCATTCATTGGAGCACCTTAGTGGCTTAGTCAGTTGGGCGTCTGACTTAAGGCTCAGGTTCAAGCCCTGTGTTGGGCTCTGTGCTGACAACTCAGAGGCAGGAACCTGCTTCAGATTCTGTGTCTCCCTCTCTCTCTGACCCTCCCCTGCTCACACTTTGTCTCTCTTAAAAATAAACATTAAAAAAAAAAAAAAAGTATCATTCAAAACAATAATTATAACATTAAATTTTTGGAACATATAAATACACATAATCAAATATATGCATATCATAATGTAATTCATATAATAATGATGGCATAAATTAAAAGGGGAAAGAAATAAAATGATAGCAATGCAAAATTGCTAAATTTTACTGAAATGAGGTTAGTAGTAAGTAACCTCACAGAGACTGAAATAAATTTAAGATGAATAAAGAAATCTCTACAGCAACCACTAAAATAATTCAAAATATAAATCCAGAAGATTTAAAATGGCACACTATAAAAACTGTCTAAACCAAAATAAGGTAGAAAGGAACAAAGTTATAACAAACACAACAAAAACCCCTTAAGAAGTACAGAAAACAAAATGGCAGACATAAATCCAATCTTACCAATGTTTACATTAAATGAGTGGATTAAATATTCCAATTAAAAGGCAGAGATTAGGGGCGCCTGGGTGGCTCAGTTGGTTGGGCTACTGACTTCAGCTCAGGTCATGATCTCACAGTTTGTGAGTTTGAGCCCCACATCAGGCTCTGTGCTGACAGCTCAGAGCCTGGAGCCTGCTTCAGATTCTGTGTTTCCCCCTCTCTCTACCTCTCCCTTGCTCACACTCTGTGTCTGTCTCTCAATAATAAATAAACGTAAAAAAAAAAAAAAAAAAAGGCAGAGACTATTAGACTGGATTTTAAAAACTCCCAACTATGTGCTTTCTAAAAGAGACATGTCTTAAATTCAAAGACATAATAAATTAATGTAAAAGGACAGAAGATATATCAAATGGTATATGTGAGACAGCTGAAGTAATTACCAATACTAACATCAGGCGAAATAAACTTTAGAATGGAAAATCTTACCAAAAAAGGTATTTCATAATGATAAATAAGTCAACACAACAGTAAAATAATAAATGAAAATGAACCTCAATAGTCTCAAAATAGATGAAGATAAAATTGACAAAGAAAAGGAAATATTCAATAGGTAGAATCAGAGGTATCAATATTCCTAATCAGTAATGGAAAGAAAAACTACACACAAATCAGTAAGGATATGGAAGACTTAAACAATACTATCAATCAACAGACAGAATATTTCAATAGCAATGGAATACACATTTCTAACACAGGAAACATTCTCAAAGACAGACCATACTGCAGATCATAAGATTATCAATAAATGTTAAAGGACTGAAAGCATACAAAATATGTTTTCTGTAGACATCAGGCACTAGCAAATCACACTCACATGCTGAATGAAGATCATTGCATTTCTGTATGTAAAGTTTTATCGCAACATCTATTTCATTTACTTTGTCTACGGATGCCTTCATATTTCAACAGCAGAACTGAATAGATGCAATAGAAATCACAGGGCTGCAAAATCTAAAACTGTGGGAAAACTTAGCAAATCTCCAAATTAGTTCAGCAAAACAAATCTGGGAAACACAAATATTTGGAAATTATAAGAGGCACTTCCAATAACCCACTGGTCAATGAGAACATAACAAGAAAAAATTTTAAATGTCTTGAATTAAATGACATATCAAAGTGCAGCTTTCAATGGCTGAATTAGAAAGGGAGAAAATTCTAAAATAAACAATCTAAATACATTCACCTTAAGGCAGGAAAAAAAAAATCAAATCCAAAGTAGAATGCACTGAATTATAAAAATCAGATCAAAAATGAATGGAATAGAAACACGAGAAAAATCAATGAAATGAAGGTTATTCTAAAAGAGTAACAAAACTGATAAATAGCAAAAAATGACCAAAAAAAGATAAAAAAAAATTGTTAATAGCGTAACTTGTGCTTCAGATCCTGCACTAAGCATTTTTATATTAACTTATAAATATTTTAAGATATTATATCAAATCTCAAGAAAGCTCTTGAAAGAAAAAAATATCTCATGCAAATCAAGTTGAAATTTAGATATAGGCAAATTATTCAAAAACCAAAGTTACCAAAATTAAAGAGATAAGAAATATGGATATTCTGATACTTACTAATGAAGTTAAAGCCCTAATTAAAAATCTCCCCAGAGGGGCGCCTGGGTGGCTCAGTAGGTTAAGCGGCCGACTTCAGCTCAGGTCATGATCTCGCGATCCGTGAATTCGAGCCCCAGGTTGGGCTCTGTGCTGACAGCTCAGAGCCTGGAGCCTGTTTCAGATTCTGTGTCTCCCTCTCTCTGACCCTTCCCCATTCATACTCTGTCTCTCTCTGTCTCAAAAATAAATAAACGTTAAAAAAAATTTTTTTTTAAATAAAAATAAAAATAAAAATAAAAATTTCCCCAGAAAGAAAAGTCCAGACTTGGATGGTTTTACTGGTAATTCTTTCTTAACATTTAAGAAGGAAATGTTAACAATCTTGTATACTCTTCTAGAGATTACAAAAAGAAGGAACAGTGCTCATCTGGAATACTACTAAGCAATAAAACATGAATGAACAACCGATAGACAAACCACCACAGTGGATGAATCCTAGATACTGTGTTGAATGTAAGTATTTTATGAGTCCATGTATATAAAGTTCTAGAACAAGTAGAACCTCTTTACCATGATAAGCAGAACAATGGCCCAAGAGATAGAAGTCAGGCTGGCAGGAACTGGACAGAATAGGAACATTAAGTGGAAGAAATTTTGTGGGTTACTTAGGTAGAAGATGTACTTGCAAAAACTCATTGAACTGTGAGATCCATGCATTTGACTATTTGTAAGTTACATCAATAAAATAAATGCTTCACTTAAAAAAAAAAAAAAAAATCAAGCCATTGCAAATTACTGAGCAAAATCTGGCCAGTCTAAGTAAAGACCAAAACACAGCTAGTCCTATTAATTCTTTGTGGGGAATAAGCTTAGAAATTCCCTGGGTTTACATCAATGGGTTAACAAGTCATAAAGAAGTACAAAGCCATAGGATGCTCACACCCAAGTTTGGGTAAACAAGATTAGGCAAATAAGGATAGAGAAGGGGGTGCTAAGGCCCCCAGAATAAAGTAGGGAGGAGCATAGGCCCCAATACGTAGGTATATGAAACAAGATTAGGTATTCAGGGCACAAGTGACCCCCAATTTAGTACTAGAGCAGAAAGCTGCTTTCACATAGGAGGGAAGAGTCAAGTTAGGTAAACAAGGTAATAAACAGGGCAATAGACTGCTGCGCTGCCCAGAGGGGAGAGGATTAACAAAAGAAAAGGTGCCTTGTTAACCCTGAGGTCACGTGTCCTATCTCATCACCTAGGCTAGCTAAGATAAACAGAGGGGGTAGGCCTCAGGTCTGCTTTTAACAACTTTCAGCAGGGCCAGGATTTTGTTTGGTATTAACCCAAACCCCTAACCCCTAACCCCGAATATCTTCAAGACTCCCTTTCCCTCAGGTCCATGAGCTAATCTTCACAGATTTATTGTCTCTTTGTGCACGTTCATCACCATGTTTGTAAGCCTTCGGATCCTAATAAAAACAGGGCAAGGACACTTATTGGGGCTCTTGTCTTTTCCCAGACATTAGCCATCTCTGGCATTTTAATCCTGTGTCCAGCTTTCTTGCTAAACAAGAAAGAACTTTAGACTTAGAGTCTACAACAACTCTTGACCTGGGAAAGCAAGTATACCAGTTTCTCTAGTGATAAAAAGTTTATTCATTTACTAAACTCTGCAACTTTGTATGGAGACACTGAGAAGTTCATAGACAATGCCCTACCAGCTTCAAATGAAAAAGTAATACATTTGCATTGATCTTTCAAAATAAGAGCAACATTTAAAACATACTGTTCAATTATAATGATGACAAATGAAACTCAGATTTTCAGGTTAATAGGAGAATACTTAAAATGACTACAGAAATACTGCTAGCAATTTGTTTTTGACACTTAACCATTTTATCCCCTAAATCTCTTTAGTTTCCTACATATTTTCAGTGCATCTGGTAAGAAGAAAGCCTGAGTTATTTTTTAAATAATCTTTCACACTTGTACTTTTTTAATGATTTTTTTAATATTTATGAGAGAGAGAGAGAGAGAGAAAGTGGGGGAGGGACATGGAATCCAAAGCAGGTTGCTTGCTCTGCAGAGCTGGACACAGAGCTCGAATTCATGAACTGTGAGATCATGACCTGAGCTGAAGTCAGACTCTTACCCAACTTAGCCATCCAGGCACCCCCTGACTATCCTTTTAATAGAAAGAGGAATTCTAAGCAGAAACATTATTGTGAAACCTACAGAATTCAGAGAGAACATGGCCCTGCCAACATTCTGATTTCAGATTTCTAGCCTACAGAATTGAGGAAATACATTTTTGTTTTTAAGCCACCAGTTTGTACTATTTTCTTACAAAGCCTTAGGAAAGTAATTCAGATGTACTAGTGATATATATCCACAGTTCCTATTACTGGATTCGTTACTTAACACTAACATTTGGAAAAGATTTTTAAATGAATGAATATATTAATCAAATATCTTCTAAAATAGGTATGTCCTATATTTCACCATGAGAGCAGTGATTTTGGTATTCTTTTCATGTTATTAAAATACTATGAGTGTGGGTATCAATACAGGCCTATGGGGTACATTTGTGGAAAAAGTTGAAGACACATGGGAGTTTGAAATGTTTATCAAATAAAAGAACACAAAATTGAATAAAACTTTTATTTTAAAACATCACAAATAATTACAAAGATAAATGTCTCAACTGCACAAACTGTTTTATACATATATGTGTATATGTGTGTACACACACACACACACACACACACATATTTAAACTTTGCTTCATCTTTCATCTTTTTATCTGAGTAAAAAGAAGAATACTTTCCTCATTCAGGAGATTTTTGATGTTGTAATAATTACCTAGAAGTAAAGCAGTAAGAAAAAAAAACAGTTATTTCCACAGAAATCATTTCCTTTTGATTAAATGTTTAGCTATCACTAAGGCAGTTAAAAAGTATATACTACCAATTTTTTTTTGAAGATAAATTCATCTAAAGTAAGTCTTATTTAATTCCATGAACTAAAAAAATCCAAGAGTTAACCATCACCTGTAATCCAGATAAGGTTTGAAAAAGTGAAAATTTTACATCATTCTGATCATTCTAAATGCAAAGATGAATCAAACAAGGGTGAAGGAAGAGGAAATTTTTCTCTGAATTCAACTGTTATTAGTTCATTGAAACTGCTGTAGATTCCCCTAAACCAGATATATGCATATAAAAGTAATTATAAAAGGTAAAACAGAATCTCAAAGTTTAAAAAGAGCAAATGCTTCTCTTAATTATAAATAACAACAGAAGTAAAATACAGAATAGCCACACATATAAGGTAGGTTTATAGCAGTGAGTACAATACTGTAACACACTGTGACTTTCTATATATTAGAAGTTGATACATATTAGGATTAACTGAGTTATAATAAATAAAGTGTTCACAACAGTGCTGGTACATACTAAAGACTGTATAAACACTGCTACTATTACTGTCTCCTTTCATTAGAACGTAAGCTCCATGAGGACAGGGATTTTTCCCTATTTGGTTCACTTATGTATCCCATTCTTAAGAGCAATGTTTGAGAGACTTTCAGTCACCTTCATTGAATGATGAATAAACAAAAGAACAAATTAAAAGTCCTCTTTCCAAAGGCTTGTGCTCTTCAACAGCTAATGAAACACACTATTCTGTATGCTTAAAATAACCTACTAAAAATTGTTTGACTACATAATGTCTTATAGATAATACAAGAGAAATAATTTTCCTCCTACATTGGACACAACATATCTTCTAACTAAATATTTTTACCTTTAGTAACAAACAACTCCTGTTCAATTTTCAGGTAACCAAATACTAACATACTTACCTAATGATAAAATTAAAATATGTATCAAACTTCTTTGGCATCAGTCACACAACAGTTTCATTTTGACCACTGTGGCTTCCATTTGCATGGTGCTCATGAGCAACTATATAAATATTTAACTATATGAAAGAAAATGTATTTAATTATTCTTACCTGAAGGAACATAGAATGAATCCCCAGTTGTTATTATATAAGGTGTTTCATGTAAGGTACATAAAAGGTCACCAAAGTTAACATAAAAAACCTGTAAAATTAAAAATTAAAATTTCATTTCAAATTGAACCACCACAACTCACTCACTGTAATGAAACTTAAAGGAAACATTTCCTTTAAGAATAAGCAGAAAAATGGCCCTCCAAAGATGTCCACACTCTCATCTTCAGAACTTGTTTTGTTACATGGCAAAAGGGACCTTGAGATGGGGAGATAAATAAGCCTGGATTATCTAGTTGGGCCCATTCTAATCACACAAACCTCTTAAAAGTGGAGAACTACTTCTGCTGGAAGCAGAAGAGAGATGAAGGAGAGGAAAAGGCAGAGAAATTCAAAGCATGTTAAAGACACAGACTGCTGGCACTGAAGATAAGAGGGCCATGAGCCAAGAAATAGAAGCTACTTCTAGAAGCTAAGAATGACATTCTGATCAAGAGCCAGCAAGGAAATGGGAGCCTCAGTCCTACAACCATGTGGAACTGATTTCTGCCAACAACCTGAACGAACCTGAAAGCAAATTCATCCTAAGAGCCTCCAGAAAAGAATACAGGGCTCCCAACATCTTAATTCCAGCCTTGTGATACTCTAAACGGAATACTCAGCCAAGCTCACCAAAATTCTAACCTATAGGGGCGCCCAGGTGGCTCAGTTGGTTGAGCTTCCGACTCTTAATCTTGGCTCAGATTATGGTCTCACAGTTTGTGGGTTTGAGCCCCATGTCTGGCTCTGCACTGTCAGCACAGAGCCTGCTTAGGATTTTCTCCCCTGTTCTCTCTCTCAAAATAAATAAACATTTAAAAATAGAAGAATTCTAACCTATATAACTATGAGATAATAAATGGGTGTTGTTTTAAGCCACTGGAACTATACTAATTTGTTAAAACAGCAATAGAAAATTAACATGGGAAGAAATTTCTTTTGTTCTTATTTTTTACCAGCTTATGAAAATTCAGAACCACTGTAAATAAGATCACTTTAGTATACTAGAAAAACAGCTAGGTTTTATATACACCTCGTTGAAGGTTACATGCTCGGGACGTGTAATTCAAACTGACAAACCAAAGAGAGAGCAAAACAAACCAAACAAATGATACATTTAAATAAGTATCAACATTAAGAAAGTAAAAGGATAAAACCAACTCTCAGTCGTACAGGCTTCCATATTCAAACATGGCAATTTTTATATTTATGTGTACGTAGCATCCTGGCAATGATCTGTTTTTTGTCAACTAAAACAACATAAAGCCTTCAAACACTGAGATTCAGATTTTGAGATTTAGCAATGAAAAACATTCTGAGAATTATTCCTCCTCTTCTTCCTCCTTTTTTTTCTTAACTCTTTGTAAAATGAGCCTAAAATACCAGAAAAACAGCAGCTAGCACTTATTTAGCACTTACTCCTTGCCAGCCACTGTTCTGAGCACTTAATTTATATTCATTTAATGTATGTACTTACCAGTAAGACAGGTACTATTTTAATAGCTTTATACAAATGAAGAAATAGAGGCAACAGAGGGGTGTAATTTTCCAAGTTCACAATGTAAATGGCAGAGCTGAGTTTGAACTCAGGCACTTTGATTCCAGAATGCATGCTCTTAATATGATATACTAACTCCCTAAATGGGAAAAAAGCTCTTGTAATGGTTCCAAAGGTACTTTTATAATTTAATTAAAAAATTTTTTTATTACATCTAAAAAAATTTGTCCCAATTTAAAAAACAAAAGGCAACAAACATACTACCCAGAACGTCAAGCATATATTTCTAGGTGTTTTTTTTTTTTTTTTTCTTACCTATTCAGTTTGGCTCTCTAAGCACAACTCCTCATTTCTGTCAACATTTTAGTAAGAAGGCTTTTGAAATACACAAAAATAGAATGTTGAACTACCATGAGTATCTAACACCAACAACCTTCCCTGTTCAGTCTCTTTACTTCCCCCATTCCATATTATTTTGCAATAATACCCCAGCATCATAAACCCATCTATAAATATTTCAGCGTGTACTAAAAAATCAAGGTGCTTTTTTATTTTATGTATTTTTTAAAGTCTTGTTTATTTTTATTTCAGTAATCCCCACATTCAAAGTAGGGCTCAAACTCACAACCCTGATATTAAGAGTTGCAGCCTCTGCCAACTAAGCCAGCCAGGTACACCTCAAGGTGCTTTTTTAAAAACACGACTACAACAGCATTATCACACCTAAACATGAATATTTAATATCACATACCCAGTCTGTATTAAAATTTCCAATTGTCTCTTAAATGTGTTTTGAAGAGTTTACTTATCCTCTTAAATCACTTAAATCACTATAGTCGCTCTCAATTTGGGGATGATTTCTCAATTTCAGGACACAACAGGCAATATTTGGGAACATTTCTGATTCTTACAACTAGAGAAGTACTACTAGAGTCTATTTGGTAGAGGCCAGGGATGCTTCTAAACATCCCACAATGCACAGAAAGCCCCTACAACAAATAATTATCTGGTCTAAAATGTGAATAGTGCCAGGGTTGAGAAACCCTGATCTACATAGGTTCTACTTGGTTCTTTTTTATTTCTTGCAATGTATTTATTAAAGAAATCGAGCAGCAAAGTTTGTTGTAAAAACCTCTGCACAGCTGAATTTTGCTCATTACACTCCGAGGGGGTCATTTGAAAGGTCAACTATATTCTTTATTTCCTATACTGGTAGTTGGATCTTAAAGTTTTGATCAAATTCAGGTATTTTTGTTGTTGTTAATTTTTTTTTTTTTTAATTTTTTTTTTTTCAACGTTTATTTATTTTTGGGACAGAGAGAGACAGAGCATGAACGGGGGAGGGGCAGAGAGAGAGGGAGACACAGAATCGGAAATCCAGGCTCTGAGCCATCAGCCCAGAGCCCGACGCGGGGCTCGAACTCACGGACCGCGAGATCGTGACCTGGCTGAAGTCGGACGCTTAACCGACTGCGCCACCCAGGCGCCCCTGTTGTTAATTTTTCTTAAGAGGATGGAAGAGACAAGACTATTTCATACATATTGCTGTATTCTTCCATGAGGAGGCACATAATGTCTGGCTGTCTTTTTTTTCAGATGTTAGCAGAGACTGATGCTCCATATCTAGATAGATCCAACAGTTTCTCAGGGGTTGCAAAATGGTAATATTTCATTCTAACACTTCTTCCTCATGTATTAATTGGAATATTTCTAAGAGAACAAATTTTGCCTCATATCTATTTGGTTACATAATAGTACGGTTTATATGAAAAGGGCAGAATAAATGTTTGATTCTTTCCCTTTATTTACCATATTTGTTGTCAAAATGAGTTAGCTTCCTAGAATTCTCCAACAATGGTGAATTAGTTTTTCTTTTTGTAGCTGTCTTTAAAATTCATGAATTTAGATATAACAGATGTGTATCAATTCACTTAAGTTATTTTTATTGATACTCAAGCTTTCACATCTTTGTCCAATGAAAGCATCTTCAAGTTGGATCCTGTGACCTTATGACCCAATTCTAATGGTCTTTGGTAAGTTTGCCCATAGGTATGACCAAAATATTTCAAGCTCAGCCCCAGGCCTGCATTCAGACATTTCTCTAAGGAACTCTGGTTCCCTTAAGTGTGTTGCTCTCACTTTTCTGTTTTTCAGTTCTGGAACATTTATTGTCTAATTTTTCAAATATTTCTACCCTTCATTCATTTGTGCTTTTATCTCTCTTCTATTTTTTTTCTGTTCCCCACATCGCTTCACTTTTATATTTTCCATTTCTTAATCTCTTCTTGTCTTCTGGGAGAGCTCCACAACCAACTCCTATAGTTAATCTGTTAATTCTTCTGTGGTTTGATTTTAACGAATCTACTACTGCTATCATGTCCCTCTCATAGAGAGTCTTTAACATTGAGTCTGAAGGAAAGAGTTAATGCCCTATGCTGGTTCTCCATCTGGTCCCTTTTGTTTCTCAAAAGCATATATTGAAAAGCACGCTTCATGTTTTGGGCACCTGGGTGGCTCCGTTTGTTAGCCAACTCTCAATTTCAGCTCAGGTCATGATCTCACAGCTTGTAAGATCGAGCCCCGCATTGGGCTCTGAGCTGACTGTGCTGAGCCTGCTTGACATTCTCTCCCTCTCTCAAAAATAAATAAACTTGGGGAGCCTGGGTGGCTCAGTAGGTTAAGCGGCCGACTTCGGCTCAGGTAATGATCTCGCGGTCCATGAGTTCGAGCCCTGCGTCGGGCTCTGGGCTGACAGCTCAGAGCCTGGAGCCTGTTTCGGATTCTGTGTCTCCCTCTCTCTGACCCTCCCCCCATTCATGCTCTCTCTCTGTCTCAAAAAATAAATAAACGTTAAAAAAATAAAAATAAAAATAAACTTAAAAAATTAAAAAAAAAAGTGTGCTTCATGTTTAAACAAAAAATGTAAAACTATTCTCCTTGTTATCAAGAAAAAAAAAACTAACTCATTTTCATTAAAAACCGTTAAAGACAATATTTCAAAGAAATAAAAATCAACTATAATAACCTAATAACATGTTATATTTCTACAGTTCCTTCAATTTCATTTTTAAATTCTAGTCACAGTAAAATAGGGAACTCTCTATTTTATAAAAGTTTGCTTAAATATTTATCCTAAAGGTCTTCTTATATGGCTATTCTTTAAAATAATATGTCTAAACTGATATAAAAATACTTAGGAGAGTACATGGAACATCTAAGTGCTATATAACTGCTTAGTATCATACAATGGTTTATCTCATTAGGTCAAAATATAAAATATAACCATTTCTTCCTGCAGCACATTTCAACTGTCTCTAATTTTTGCAATTACTATCAATGTTACAATAAATACCTACATATGTCCAGCTTCCCTAACCTTTAAATTATGTTCTTAGGAAAATATTCTGAAATGAGATTCATAGGTCAAAGAATACAATTATCTTTCCAATAATTTCTACTAGTTCAGTAAATATAAAATATCCACGTTTCTAACGTGGATTCCTTTGAATAGTGGCCAGGTTAAATACTTACAAAACATTCACTACTCAAATTTTCTTTTGTATAATAATGGCATTACAATTTAATGGGTAAGTGCTATTATTTCAATGATAGTATTGCACAATGCTTATCTAATTAATTGTTCTTTAACGATTATACAGGAATTATTACTTCAGTTAAATGCGTTACTTTTACTCCTTTAATAGCACCTGAAGCTCAATAACATTTTAAGATTGGCTTAAAGTATATCTTAAAGTATTTTAAATCTGGGGCACCTAGGTGGCTCAGTTGGTTAAACGTCCAACTTTTGGTTTCGGGTCAGGTCATAATGTCACAGTTTGTGAGTTTGAGCCCTTTATCAGGCTTTGTGCTGACTGCTTGGGATTCTCTGTCTCCCTCTCTCTCTCTCTCTCTGCCCTCCCCCGCTCATGAGCACACACGTGCGCTCTCTCTCTCAAAATAAGTAAATAAATACATTAAAAAAAAATTAAAGCATTTTAAATCTGGATTCTACTTATACTAATGTAATAATGAATTACTCTTTTACTCTCATGTGTAACTTCTTTCCTTGTCTCAAATTGCCCTTCTTTGTTAATACAAATTCAAGGGCCTGCATGTTCTTTCTTTTTTTCCTTCTTGAGTTTACTTCAATTTTGTCAGTAAAAATAATTGTTTTGAACACAATACTCTACTAACCCATGATACCACAAGTTCCTGAAACGCTACTTACTGAAAAATGTGCCTCAGACATAACGTTTTTTAAATGTCAGTAAAATATTACTATTCTTAAAATTTGGTGATTTTCAAATTCTGTAATTTTCAAATCCAAAATGTACAAATATATGTATCTCACATCAGTGGTGTAGAGGTGTGTATCTCCAATAAGAGACAGAGGCAGAGACTGACCCACCTTGCCATCTCATTATAATTTCAGCCAGTAATACTGCCATATACGGTAATACATTATTTAGTACTTACTGAAGTAACTAGCTTCTAGTCCTCCGTCTACTGCTAATTACATGATTCTGAAGAAGACTTTTAAAACCTCATTTTTGCTAAACTACATGATCTGAGAAACGAGATTTAGGCTTAATTTTCACTGGCTTTACTGATTTGTCTGCAAACCTAGATATATTCTAGGATTCTTTTAAGTAAAGAAACGTTGGAATTTTTGAAGTTTGAAGTTACAGTGCTATGTACAGAACAAGTACTTTTAAATAACCATTGGTTGACCAACTCTAAAAAGACTTAATAAAAAAAATTCTCATGCACTATAGTAATTTCATTTCTGAGAAAATAGTGTTTTTAATGCCTCATCAAGTCCAATAAGTGAGAGTTATACCCAAACATAAATATATGGAGAAATACACTTACCAATATATCTGAGCCAACATGCTGTTTTCCCTTTTCTTGATGTGGTCCTAATATCAATTTTCCCATCGAAAAAATGGGTGTATCCAGTGTTTTATATACCTTCAATTCACCATGCTCAACAAAAAACTGATATGTATCTCGTGGCCTTAAAAGATCTAAGGGAAAAACACTACTATAAATATAAAGCAATAGCAATAATAATGATCAATGATAGAACATATACACACATATATACAACAAGAGTTATTTCTAGATATAAACCTCATTTACTCGAGCTAAATAAAATGGTAGAGGTAGAATTTTGTCTGCCTTATAAGCTGTGTGACCAGGCAAGTTATTTCTCACCCTGCCTGCTTCCTTTTCTATAAAATGCGACAACAGTTCATCTATGTTAGAGTTGTGACTATCAAATGAATTAATGTGTATAAGGTATTTAAAACACTGCCTGGCACAAAATAAGCATTAGATAAGCCTTGGATATTAATGATAATAGTGGCAGTATTATTATTATTTCTATTATAGCTCAGAAAACAAAATTAGCTAAGACACAAGGTAGAATTCCATATCTTTAAAAAGGTTAACAAAGCCCACAATTAACAAATGTATCATCATAACAACAGATTTTGTGCTTGCCTGATTATTAAATAGCAAGATTTCTGTCATGTGAAGCAAGAGTTCTAATAGATGCTCAAAAATAACTACCTCACTCTTCAATTTCCCTTTTACTTATAAACCTTGCCAAATATATAGTTAATATATTCTTTATTATCAGCTTGTTTCCTTGGATTTTTGGTAATGTTAGTAATCTCACAGGTTATAGGACATAGAAAATACATAGATGCAAGAAACAGATAAAAAGCAATGAACTCCTGACAAACTCACTACTTTTCGAACCTAAACAGCAAATGTTTTAAGATACTACACTAAACAAAATTTTCTGTACTTCTACCTGTTGCCATATAAACAATCTGATTATAAAAATAACTGTACTACTTAAGATGTCAAATGGAACTTACTTCACAGCCAAAATTTTAAGTGAAAATACCATTACTACCTCTCTGACTTGACCTATTTGTCCTTTGACTTAGGATAAACAGTCCTCAGTACTTACTGGTACTATCAAAACAGTTAAAACATCTAAATATTTCCTGTATGTAAATACTGCCTGGTTGCTAAACAGCTGAGTGTCCCCTACTTGCCCTTCTCGCACTACAGCCCCTCCTTTGGAACCAATCATGGTGTCCCAGGCACTGTACTTTTAATGCCTACTAGGTACAACAGGAGGCTTCTAGGACCCTGTGCTGACCTTAAACTTAAACCTGGCATTTGTGTGGCAGATCAGTGTCCTTGCTAGTCATCATCCTAAAGGTCTGATATCCCAGGTATTATTTTTGGTATGCATGACCCATAAGGCTGTCTAAATCCTGCCCATAGTCCCTGTCTGGTCTCACAGTAAGGGGGTATCCTGGGATCTACCAGCTAAATTGCAACAATTACCCATAAAAAGCCCTTGTCCCCATGTGTCCTCTTGATCAAAGAAGACCTGTACCCTACCGGGGAGGCAACACTCCTAATGATAGCACTTGTAACCCAGAGTATAAATGCATTGTGTTATGTGCCCTCTAGATGTTGTTTGGTATCAATGCTCCTCCAGAGTAGTCTTCACACAGGCTGCTTATTGGAATTAGATACCCTACTGGACTTTGGCTCTGAAACAGCTGGGAAGAAAAAGAAAAAGTAGATAGGCTAGTCATCCAGCCAGCAGTTTGCCCTTACTAGCTGTTAAATTAAGCATTTTCAGTATCATCTCTAATCTTACCCATGAGAATCACCTCTCTTGTTTCTGGGTCCTTTACCCTTGTTGGCTGCAACGGATCTCCCAAAGGTACATTCAGATTTACCATGAATTTATTCTCTGCAAAAGAAATATCATTGAAATAGAAACTAGTTAAATAATTCTTCTCAATTAAAAATAAGTCTAGTATGAAATATAGCTACAAACCAACCACAAAAAAAAATTGCCAGAGGCATAACACTCTCTTCCAATTTTCCTATTTATAAATGACCACTCTGATAAAGAAAAATTCAAAAACCACAATGATTTAGTATGGAAGCAAACATACTAAATTTATTTTTGTAAGCTTGATGTGACAACTCTTGATACTCTTGCGTCATCAAGAAGTTATATGGCATACTGAATATCATCCTTTAAGAGAGCTGAAGTATGTAATACACTTCAGAAAAAAATTTATTGAAATATCTATTTCATTTTATTTGTATTGAAGTAGGCTACAACAGAGTTGAACTCATGACCCTGAGATTAAGACCTGAGTTCAAGAGTCAGATGCTTACTGACTGAGCCACCCAGACACCCCTAAAATATCTATTTTAATCATAGTTTGAGCACAGGAAAGGGCAGTTTCAGTGAAAAGCAATTTACTCATGAGGAAATGCTTTATATTATGCCATTAATGATTTTTTTTTTTTTTTAATTTTTTTTTCAATGTTTATTTATTTTTGGGACAGAGAGAGACAGAGCATGAACGGGGGAGGGGCAGAGAGAGAGGGAGACACAGAATCGGAAACAGGCTCCAGGCTCTGAGCCATCAGCCCAGAGCCTGACGCGGGGCTCGAACTCCCGGACTGCGAGATCGTGACCTGGCTGAAGTCGGACGCTTAACCGACTGCGCCACCCAGGCGCCCCTTAATGATTTTTTTAAAGAACAAAATCAGCGTATTTCCAAAATCTTGTCAAAAGTGGACGGTAAAAAGTAAATTCAAAATAAAAGAAAAACATGGGGCATTGTGTGACTCTTGATCTCAGGGTTGTGGGTTCAAACCCCACATTGAGTGTAGAGAAAGGAAAGGGTAGGGGAGGGGAGGAAAGGAAAGGAAAGGAAAGAAATGAAATGAAATGAAATCAAATCAAATAAAATAAAATAAATACAATATTCCAAAACTCATAGAGTGCAGCAAAAGCAGATGTTAAGAATGAAATTTATGGTTATAAATGCTTGTATTAAGAAAATTTCAAATAAACAACTTCACATTACACCACAAGGAACCAGTAAAAGAAAAGACTTAGCTGAAATTTAGTAAAGGAAGGAAAAAAACAAAAATTAAAAATAAAATAAATATCAGAAGTAAATAAAATAGAGACCAGATTAAACAATTAACATTGAAAGTAATGACAAGTTTTGCATTGATTTCTTATCTGGCCCAATCTTGTGGAGTAGTGTGTTAATATCTATGTATTAAATATTTAATATTTACACTGTAGATTCTCTAGCTTTATTTTATTGTTAATCTTCAGTTTTATACCACTATGGTTGGAAAATATACTTGATATGATTTCAGTCTTCTTAAATTTGCAATATTCGTCATATTTCTTTTTATGTGATTTTAATAGGGGATTCTTCTGTGTGTACTTGAAGAAAATGTGTATTCTATTTTAAATACATCTTTTAGAACCATGTATTCTGAAGTATGCTTCAAGTAAAAAATGTCGTTAAAAAAAAAAACTTTAACGGAGGGTACTCATTTAAAATGAAGCATATCAGAGGGGAGGTGGGAGAGGGGCTGGGTGAAATATGTGAAGGGGATTAAGAGTACACTTATAATGAGCACTGAATAATGATGTATAGAATTGCTGAATCACTATATTGTACACGTGAAACTAATATAATACTATATGTTAACTATACTGGAATTAAATAAAAAACTTAATAGAAAAGAGAGAAGAAAAAAAGTGAATTCACCCTAAAGTATTATATCTAAAGGTTTTAGAAATAAATTTCAAAATTTATAAAGAGCTACTTCTCAGAGCACTACTTATTTTTAATGTTTATTTATTTATTTTGAGAGACAGCACAAGCAGGCAAGTGGCAGAGAGAGCAAGAGAAAGAATCCCAAGCAGATTCTGCATTGTCAGCCTTGAGATCATGACCTGAGCAAAATCAAGAGTCAGAGACTGAACTAACTGAGCCACCCAGTTGCCCCACCAGCATACTATTATTTAAAATAAAATCCAAAAGTTACTTTCAGGAATAAGTTCATACTTCTTTCATCATTATCAAGACAGATCCTTTTCCTATTAACTAATTTGTTGACTTTTCCAATGTTTCCTTTTGCCTTCCTTTTAGATGATACTGTGTCTGGGGACAGTATTCCACCAATCACAAATCCTCCTGGAAGTTAACAACAAAAAAAGGTAATAAAGTATCATACCTGGGAAAGTAAAAATATTAAAAAACATTTAAATATAGCGTTATTTCCTTTCAGACTACCAGAGGATATACTACTATTCCATTTTATAGCTAGTAACTCAAATAACACAAATACCAACCAACCCCACTTATGTTTCTAGTACCCTAAATACAGATGAGCTGATGGAAGATGGGAGAATGATCTCTGTTGCTTGAAATCAACATTCATCAATGGAAGGTTAAAAAACAAACAAAGAGGAGAGGTTCAACATGGCAGAGAAGTAGGGAGACCCAAAGTTCCCTCATCCCTCAAACACAGCAGTGTTGAGGCCAAAGGACTTTGAACTCCAAGAGTCCAGGCTGCAGAGTGACAGAGATTTCTCCAGGGGCCCGGACAACCTGGTGGGCCATAGAGCTACTTTAACAAACAAATCAAAGCACCTGGTACAGGGTCCAAAACAACACTAAAAGTAGGGAGATAAAGCAATCAGAGTCACAACAACAGAGAGCAAGTAACACACTCCAAAAAACACCTCCTGAAGGGCCAGGCCCTGGACAGTGTATGACCCCTCTTTAATATAGTAGTGCTCACAGGTTCAGGACACATAACAAGCTTTTAAAACACATAAGGTACAGAAAACTAGCCAAAATGACAAAACGGAAGAATTTTCCTCAAAAGAAATTCCAGGAAGTAGCAATAGCTAAGGAATTGATCAAAACAGATATAAACAGGGGCGCCTGGGTGGAGCAGTCGGTTAAGCGTCCGACTTCAGCCAGGTCACGATCTCGCGGTCCGTGAGTTCGAGCCCCGCGTCGGGCTCTGGGCTGATGGCTCAGAGCCTGGAGCCTGTTTCCGATTCTGTGTCTCCCTCTCTCTGCCCCTCCCCCGTTCATGCTCTGTCTCTCTCTGTCCCAAAAATAAATAAACGTTGAAAAAAAAAAAATTAAAAAAAAAAACAGATATAAACAATATAACTGAACAAGAATTTAGAATAAGTCATAAGATTAATCGCTGGTCTTGAAAAAAGCATAGAAGACAGCAGAGAATCTACTGCTGCATAGATCAAGTAACTAAAAAATAGTCATGAATTAAAAAATGCTGTAAATGAGGTGCAAAATAAAATAGAGGCGGTGACAGGATTAAAAAGGCAGAAGGGAGAATAAGTAAAATAGAAGATAAAATTATAGAAAAAGATGAAGCTGGAGTTGACTCTAGAAGATGGTGGCGTAGGAGGACACTGGGCTCACCACGTCCTGAGCGCTTAGATTCCACCCACATCTGCCTAAATAACCCAGAAAACTGCCAGAAGACTAGCAGAACAGACTCTCCAGGGCCAAGAGTAGACAAGTGGCCCATGGAAGAGCAGAGAGGCGATGTGCGCTACACGGACTGGTGGGAAGGAGCTGGGGCGGTGGAGGGGCAGCCTGCCTGCCAAGGCAGAGCCCCTGAAGTCTGGCTTGCAAAAGTGGAGGGGCCGGACTGTGTGAGTTCTGACAGCCAGCGGGACTTAACATCTGGAATGTTATAAGCCAACAGCTCTGCTCAGAGAGCAGGAGGATAACAGGACACCGGGAGGGAGAGGTGTTGAGCCCTGGAAGACAGAGCTCAGTTCGGCAGGGAACATCCCTCTCCCATCCCCCAGCCGAAATCCCAAAGGGAACCAGTTCCCCTCACCGAACTTGCTTGCACCGTGCAAACACCCAATGCTGTGCTTCTGTGGATCCATTCTTCCCACGGGTTTGCCTCCCTCCTGGTGCTACAGGGCCCCTCCTGCAGGGGACCACTGATGGCAAAGGGAGCTAAGCCTGCCCCTCCCACCACTGTGCATCTTGTGGATCCACCCCGGCTAATAGACCAGATCCCGTCGAAGCAGCACCACAAGCCTGGCACATGCAAGTAGCCCAGACAGGGGCTACACCACTCCACAGTGAGTCCTACACCTGGGAGAGGAGAAAATAAGGTACACACCAGTCTGATTGTGGCCCCAGCAGTGCGCTGGGGCAGACATCAGGTCTGACTGCGGCCCCACGCACCAACACAAGTTACCTGGACAGTACAGGGGAAGTGCTCTGCAGTTTAGAGCCACCCAAGGGAATACCCAAAATGACGAAACAGAAGACTTTTCCTCAAAAGAAACTCCAGGAAGTAGCAACAGCTAACAAAATGATCAGAAACCATTTAAGCAATACAACAGAAAAGAATTTAGAATAATAGTCATAAAATTAATTGCTGGGCTTGAAAAAAGCATAAAGGACAGCAGAGAATCTATTGCTACAGAGATCAAGGGACTAAGAAATAGTCATGAGGAGCTAAAAAATGCTATAAATGAGGTGCAAAATAAAATGGAGGCGACCACAGCTCGGATTGAAGAGGCAGAGGAGAGAATAGGTGAAGTAGTAGATAAAACGATGGAAAAAGAGGAAGCTGAGAAAAAGAGAGATAAAAAAATTCAGGAGTGTGAGGGGAGAATTAGAGAACTAAGTGATGCAATCAAATGGAACAACATCCATATCATAGGAATTCCAGAAGAAGAAGAGAGAGAAAGGGGCTGAAGGTGTACTTGAACAAATCATAGCTGAGAACTTCCCTGATCAGGGGAAGGAAAAAGGCATTGAAATCCAGGAGGCACAGAGAACTCCCTTCAGACGTGACTTGAATCAATCTTCTGCATGACATACCATAGTGAAACTGGCAAAATACAGGGATAAAGAGAAAATTCTGAAAGCAGCTAGGGATAAACAGGATGTAACTTACAAAGGGAGACCCATAAGACTAGTGGCAGACCTATCTACTGAAACTTGGCAGGCCAGAAAGGAATGGCAGGAAATCTTCAATGTGACGAACAGAAAAAATATTGCAGCCGAGAATCCTTTATCCAGCAAGTCTGTCAGAATAATAGAAGGAGAGATAAAGGTCTTCCCAAACAAACAAAAACTAAAGGAATTCATCACCACTAAACCAGGCCTACAAGAGATCCTAAGGGGGATTCTGTGAGTGAAATGTTGCAAGGACCACAAAGTACCAGAGACATCACTAGAAGCATGAAACCTACAGACATCACAATGACTCTAAACCCATATCTTTCAATAATAACACTGAATGTAAATGGATTCAATGCTCCAACCAAAAGACACAGGGTATCAGAATGGATAAAAACATAAGACCCATATATTTGCTGTCTACAAGAGACTCATTTTAGACCTGAGGACACCTTCAGATTGAAAGTGAGGGGATGGAGAACTATCTACCATGCTACTGGAAGTCAAAAGAAAGCTGGAGTAGCCATACTTATATCAGACAAACTAGACTTTAAAGGCTGTAACAAGAGATGAAGAAGGGCATTATATAATAATCACAGGGTCTATCCAGCAGGAAGAGCTAACAATTATAAATATCTATGCGCTGAATATGGGAGCCTCCAAATATATAAAACAATTAATCACAAACATAAGCAACCTTATTGATAAGAATGTGGTAATTGCAGGGGACTTTAATACTCCACTTACAACATTGGATAGATCATCTAGACACACGGTCAATAAAGAAACAAGGGCCCTGAATGATACATTGGATCAGATGGACTTGACAGATATATTTAGAACTCTGCATCCCAAAGCAACAGAATATACTTTCTTCTTGAGTGTACGTGGAACATTCTCCAAGATAGATCACATACTGGGTCACAAAACAGCCCTTCATAAGTATACAAGAATTGAAATCACACCATGCACACTTTCAGACCACAATGCTATGAAACTTGAAATCAACCACAGGAAAAAGTCTGGAAAACCTCCAAAAGCATGGAGGTTAAAGACCACCCTACTAAAGAATGAATGGGTCAACCAGGCAATTAGAGAAGAAATTGAAAAATATATGGAAACAAACGAAAATGAAAATACAACAATCCAAACGCCTTGGGACGCAGCGAAGGCAGTCCTGAGAGGAAAATACATTGCAATCCAGGCCTATCTCAAGAAACAAGAAAAATCCCAAATACAAAATCTAACAGCACACCAAAAGGAAATAGAAGCAGAGTAGCAAAGACACCTCAAACCCAGCAGAAGAAGAGAAATAATAAAGATCAGAGCAGAAATAAACAATATGGAATCTAAAAAAAACTGTAGAGCAGATCAATGAAACCAAGAGTTGGTTTTTTGAAAAAATAAACAAAATTGATAAATCCCTAGCCAGACTTCTCAAAAAGAAAAGAGAGAGGATCCAAATAGATAAAATCACAAATGAAAATCGACTTACCACAACCAATCTCACAGAAATATAAGCAATTATCAGGAAATACTAAGAAAAATTATATGCCAACAAACTGGACAACCTGGAAGAAATGGACAAATTCCTAAGCACCCACACACTTCTAAAACTCGAACAGGAAGAAATAGAAAACTTGAACAGACCCATAATCAGCAAAGAAATTGAATCAGTTATCAAAAATCTCCCAACAAATAAGAGTCCAGGACCAGAAGACTTCCCTGGGGATCTATGAGACTTTTAGAGCACAGTTAATACCTATCCTTCTCAAGCTGTTCCAAAAAATAGAAAAGGAAGGAAAGCTTCTGAACTCATTCTATGAAGCCAGCATTACCTTGATTCCCAAACCAGACAGAGACCCCACAAAAAAGGAGTTACAGGCCAATATCCCTGATGAACATGAATGCAAAAATTCTCAACAAGATATTAGTAAATCAAATTCAACAGCTCATAAAAAGAATCATTCACCATGATCAAGTGGGATTCATTCCTGGACTGCAGGGCTGGTTCAATATTCGCAAATCAATCAATGTGATACATCACATTAATAAAATAAAGGATAAGAGCCATATGATCCTGTCAATCGACGCAGAAAAAGCATCTCACAAAATTCAGCATCTTTTTTAATAAAAACCCTCAAGAACGTTGGGATAGAAGGAACATACCTAAGCATCGTAAAAGTCATATATGAAAAGCCCACCACAGCTAACATCATCCTCGATGGAAAAAAACTGAGAGCTTTCCCCCTGAAATCAAGAACATGACAGGGATGTCCACTCCCACCACTCTTGTTTAACATCATGTTGGAAGTCTTAGCATCAGCAATCAGACAACAAAATGAAATAAAAGGCATCAAAACTGGCAAAGAAGTCAAACTTTCACTTTTCCCAGACAACATGATACTCTGCATGGAAAACCCGCAAGACTTCACCAAAAGGCTACTAGAACTGATACATAAATTCAGCAAAGTCGCAGGATATAACATCAATGTACATAAATCAGTTGCATTTCTATACACCAATAATAAAATATCAGAAAGAGAAATCAAGAAATGATCCCATTTATAATTGTACCAAGAACCATAAAATACCTAGGAATAAACCTATCCAAAGATGTAAAAGATCTGTATGTTGAAAACTATAGAAAATTTATAAAGGGAATTGAAGAGAACACAAAGAAATGGAAAAACATTCCATGCTCATGGATTGATTAGAAGAACAAATATTGTTAAAATGTCTATCCTAGGGGCGCCTGGGTGGCTCAGTCGGTTGGGCGTCCAACTTCGGCTCAGGTCATGATCTTGCAGTGCGTGAGTTCGAACCCTGCATCAGGCTCTGGGCTGACAGCTCAGAGCCTGGAGCCTGTTTCGGATTCTGTGTCTCCCTCTCTCTCTGACCCTCCCCTGCTCATGCTCCATTTCTCTCTGTCTCAAAAATAAATAAAACTTTAAAAAAAAAATTTTTTTTTTAAAAAGTCTATCTACCCAAAGCTATCTACACATTCAATGCAATCCCAATCAAAATTGTACCGGCATTCTTCTCAAAGCTAGAACAAACAATCCTAAAATTTGTCTGGAACTACAAAAGATCCCAAAGAGCCAAAATAATATTGAAAAAGAAAACCAAAGCATCACAATTCCAGACTTTAGTCTCTACTACAAAGCTGTAATCATCAAGACAGCATGGTATTGACACAAAAACACACACACAGACCAATGGAATAGAATAAAAACCCAGAATTAGACCCACAAATGTATGGCCAACTAATCTTTGACAAAGCAGGAAAGAATATCCAATGGAAAAAAGACAGTCTCTTTAACAAATGGTGCTGGGAGAACTGGACAGCAACATGCAGAAGAATCAAACTAGACCACTTTCTTACACCATACACAAAAATAAACTCAAAATGGATGAAAGACCTAAATGTGAGACAGGAAACCACCAAAACCCTAGAGGAGAAAGCAAGCAACAACCTCTTTTGACCTCAGCCACAGCAGTTTCTTGCTCAACACATCTCCAAAGGTAAGGGAATTAAAAGCAAAATGAACTACTGGGACCACAACAAGATAAAAAGTTTCTGCACTGCAAAGGAAATAATCAACAAAACTAAAAGGCAACTGATGAAATGGGAAAAGATATTTGCAAATGACATATTGGAGAAAGAGTCAGTATCCAAAATCTATAAAGAACTTACAAACTCAACACATGAAAAGCAAATAATCCAGTGAAGAAATAGGCAGAATACATGAATACACACTTTTCCGAAGAAGATATCCAGATGGCTAACAGACACATGAAAAGATGCTCAACATCATTCATCATCAGGGAAATACAAATTAAAACCATAGAGATACCACCTCACACCGGTTAGAGTGGCTAAAATGAACAACTCAGGAAACAACAGATGCTGGCGGGATATGGAGAAATGGGAACCCTCTTGCACTGTTGGTGGGAATGCAAACTGGTACAGTCCCTCTGGAAAACAGTGTGGAGGTTCCTCAAAAAATTAAAAACAGAATTACTCTACGACCCAGCAATAGCACTACTAGGAATTTACCCAAAGGATAGGAGTGCTGATGCATAGGGGCACTTGTAACCCATTGTTTATAGCAACACTTTCAACAAAGGCAAATTATGGAAACAGCCTAAATGTCCATCAACTGATGAATGGATAAAGAAGATGTGGTTTATATATACAATGGAATACTACTTAGCAATGAGAAAGAATGAAATTATGCCATTTGCAGCAACATGGATGGAACTGGAAGGTTATGCTAAGTGAAGTAAATCAGTCAGAGAAAGATATTATATGTTTTCTACTCATATGTGGAACTTGAGAAACTTAACAGGAGACCATGGGGAAAGGGAAGGGGAAAAAACATAGTTACAAACAGAGACTAAGGAGACAAACTTTAAGAGAGTCTTAAATACAGAGAACAATCTGAGGGTTGATGGGAGAGTGAGGGAGAGGGTAAAATGGATGATGGACATCAAGGAGGGCACTTGTTGGGATTAGCACTGGATGTTGTATGTAAGTGATGAACCACAGAAAAGAAACCTACCCCAAAAAGCAAGAGCACACTGTACATACTATATGTTAGCCAATTTGACAATAAACTATATTTAAAATAAACAAATAAAAAACAAAGAACACAAAGGCCAGCAATGAAATATATATAATAATCCACATGCAAGCTTAGCTCACTGACTTACATTTACCCATCACAGAAAGGAAATAACTTTTAGAGAACACTCATTGTACTTCCTTGCCCACTCTCTACATTATGTAGAGAAATATGATGAGAAAGTGGGATGAGAACAGTAAAGGGAAATACTTAGTATCTGCCAGTCATAATTTTCTCATATTCTGATCTAGTGACTCATTTTATGCATTTAAAAACCTTGTTTAATAGTATGGAATAATAAAACTCTATAAAGCCACACACTCACCTCAAACTGCTACCAAACAGAGAAAAAGAAAAGCATCTCTATAGTAATCAGACAAATTTGTACTTGAATCTATTCTTGACTCATTTTTGAAGGATGATGATAAAATGAGATAATCTGAGTAAATATTAAGATAGTGCTTGAAACGTAATATATATAAATAAACTGTGGCTATCCTCATTATTTTTTATTGTCAGATATTAAAGTGTAAATTGGAATTTACCTGATGGTCTTCCATGATAATCTATTCGCTCTCCTCGCCAATATTCCAAAGGTTTCAATCGTGTTCTCTTGGTCCTGCGAACATCTGGTGTGTTGGAAGGCAATACTGTAAAAAAATATTAAACAAAAATGTATACATATAAATGTTTAGTTGTATGGTACTTTGTAGTGGAAAAATTGATATTACCCTATAGAACACTATTGTTTCTAGACAAACCAATAGAAAAACAAAATTTTACAATATATTTGTGTTAGTAATTAAAGAAATGCCAATGTAACAATAAACTAAAAAATTGGCAAAGATTAAAAAACTTAACACTCAGAGTGAATGATGTTAAAGAGGCACAGAAATAAATACACTGTAGGTGGAAATGTAAACAGATTGAGGATAAATTAGCAATAACTATTATAATAATCTTTGATTCAGAATTTAATTTATAGAAAAGAAGTTTGCAAAAATATTCACAATAAGAGCCAAAGCTAGAGGTGGCCCAAAATGGTGGCATAGGGAAGACCCTCAATTCCCATTCTCATGGACACACTGAACCCACACCTAGATATAGAGCGATTCCTCCTGAAGAACTGAGAGCTGACTGAACAGGTTCTGCTCAACAAAGGACAGAGGGACACAGAGAGAAAGGAGAGACAACACACAGTAACATCAGAAACCCTACCCTGATACTGTGACCTGCAAAAGGAATGGATGTCACTGAGAAATGCAGATTCACCTGCTCTGAGGCACAAAAACAAAAGAAAACAAAACAATACAAAAAAAAAATAAAACAAACAAAACAGTGGTTTAAAGGGTACTGGACCCAAACTGAAGGAAATTCATTTACTAACCTACAGCATCTGCCAAAAAGTGGTGGAGCTGCCAGAACTCTCTCCAGATCAGAGGTGCTGGCAAGCACCATTGCTTATGTTCTTCCACCTTGATAACACAGATGGGATCAGAATTTGGGTGCTCTAGCTAGTCTGCTAGGGTTGCTAGACAGCCCCAGGACCCTAGCTCCAGCTATCCTCACAGGGTAGCACCCCATCCCTGCACCCTAGCTCCAGCCATCCAACCAAGACAGTGCTGGCATGAAGCACCCAGGGACCCCCTCCATCCTACCCTTGCTCCAGCTCCAGCCATCATGCCAAGGTGACCCCAGCCCAAGTACAGTCCAGGTCCAGCCATCCCACCGGGGCAGCCTCGACATGAAATGCCCCAGAACCTCCAGCCCATGCTCACTCTGGCTCCAGCTGGCCAGGCAAAGCTGCCAAGCACACACAGTCTATACAGGTGATATTCCTACACAAGTCCACTTCTTCAAGACCAAGAAAGGAAGCTGTTCTAATTCAGAGAAACAAATAGAACATTACACAAAATAAGGAGAAAGAAAAATATGTTGCAAACGAAAGAGCAAGATAAACCACACCAAAAACAAAACAAAACAAAACAAAAAATCTGGGGTGCCTGGGTGGCGCAGTCGGTTAAGCGTCCGACTTCAGCCAGGTCACGATCTCGCGGCCCGTGAGTTCGAGCCCCGCGTCGGGCTCTGGGCTGATGGCTCAGAGCCTGGAGCCTGTTTCCAATTCTGTGTCTCCCTCTCTCTCTGCCCCTCCCTCATTCATGCTCTGTCTCTCTCTGTCCCAAAAATAAATAAACGTTGAAAAAAAAAAATTAAAAAAAAAAATCTAAAGGAAATAAAAAGGAACAATCCACCTGGAGCACCTGGGTGGCTCAGTTGATTAAATGTCCGACTTCAGCTCAAGTCAAGATCTCGTGATTCGTGGGTTCAAGCCCTGCATCAGGTTCTGTGCTGACAGCTCAGAGCCTGGAGCCTGCTTCTGATTCTGTGTCTCCCTCTCTCTCTCTCTGTCCCTCTCCTGCTTGTGCACTCTCTCTCTCAAAAATAAATAAACTTATATATATATATGTATCACTATACATTAACCGAAACTAAATAAATAAACAAATATTTTTTAAAAGCAGTAGAAAAAAAAAGCGGTATCAGTAAACTGAAACTCTTATAAATAATCATTACAACTTTTAAAATACTTTGGTTGTTACAGTTTATCATAACCATCTATCTGGCTTTCTGTTAGAAGTATTTCTTCCGAATTCTCAAGAGCTAAGTTTTGGAGTCAAACTTACATACTAACTATACCATGAACCAGTTGTGAGATATCACAGAAGCTAAAGTCATTCAACCTCTGTAGTTTTTTCCATCTGTCTAATAAGGATAAATAATAGAACCCACCTCATGGAGTTTTGTGAGATATAAATTAATATAATGCTGTAAAATGCCTGATATATAGCAATTCATTAAACAGTAACTATTACTGTTTTTTTCATTCATTCATTCATTCATTACACCCAACACGGGGCTCAAACTCATGACCTCGAGATCAAGAGTCACATGCTCTTCCAACTCAGCCAACCAGGCAACCTTCTATTAATTTTTTTTTTAATGGGCAAAGCTATATAGTCAAGAATGTTCATGGTAGTACTATTCATAGTTAGAAAACAAAAACCAGTTTGAACACCATCTAAATGCTCCACAATAAGAAATTTGTAAATCGAGGTAGTTGTGTGTGCATGTTTGTATACATAAATCCACTCATTTTATCTGAACAATGCAAAGTTCTATATACTAAACTCACTTTATTGGCTATATAATTAAATTCCTATGCTCTTACTGTTTGTTAGAAATTTCCAATTCTGAAAGTAGTTTATTAAAATTTCCCAGTCTAACTGTACTGTTTAAATAAAAATCTTGCTTTTTCTTTTTTTCTTTATACATTTTAGTTGGTAGGTTGTTTGGTACATAAGAGTTTGTGATTTTTCTTTCTATTTTATTAATTCTTTATTTTATCACTAATGCCCTTCTTTATTCTGTTCAGCACTTGTATTTTAACCTTAAATTCCACTTTGCCTAATACTAAAATTACACTATTTTCTTTATATTTACACTAGCCCACTTAATTTTTTGACAATCTTTTATTTTAAAACCTGTTTTAAGTGTTTCTTATAAACACATAAGTCAATTTGTACTATTCAACCAAATCTGAGAGTCCCTACATGAGAGGAATTCAATCCATTTACACTTATTTAGTATAACAACTAACATGTTTCCTTTTATTCCTTCCATCTTACTTTACACTTACTAGTTATATCAGTGCTTCTTCTTTCTCATTTTTATTGGTTCCAACAAATGCCCATTTCTTTTTCCTCTCTTCCCTTGGTCATTTCAAAGTTCTACTGTGATTTTTCGCTCTAATATTGGTTACCTTCCCATTCCTGACACTCAAAAGTCAAACTCTCATTTCTCCGTGATTATACTTAAAACATTATATAACCCTTACCAAGATACACTCTCCTCTCCTTTTTCTCATTCAGTAAAATAAAACTTTTAGACTACTTTTACTTTTTTAAATTTTTTTTTATGTTTATTTATTTTTGAGACAGACAGAGCGTGAGTGGGGAAGGGCCAGAGAGATGGAGACACAGAATCCAAAGCAGGCTCCAAGCCATCAGCACAGAGCCCGATGCGGAGCTCGAACTCACAAACCACGAGATCATGATCTGAGCCGAAGCCGGACGCTCAACTGACTGAGCCACCCAGGCGCCCCTAGACTACTTTTTATACCACTCTTCTGCCACTACTCTCTTCCCTACCATACTAAGTTGTGTTAATATAGTCTGGATTTCAAGGTACTATTACAAAAATCATTATTTAGCACTTATAAATCCCCATTCACATTAGCATTAGTTACTAGTCACACCCCAAGGTAAATCAGCAATGATTCACATCCTTGTATAATAATCCTCTCCCCTAAGATGTATGTGTGAACTGTGATTTTCTTCTCATTTGGAGAGTATGGCGATAGTAATAGTAACAATATATAATCCTGTGATTACATCATTATTTTATATATACACACACACACACACACACACACACACACACACACACACATATATATATGACAATATATAGGATATTATACATTTAAGACACCATCTAGCAGAAGCAGAGAGAAATTCTTCCTTGCTGGCTCTGAAGAACCAAGGTGCCACACTGTGAAGGGGCCTCTGGAAAGGGTCATGTGGCAAGGAACTGCAAGTACCCTTTAGAAGCTGAAAAGTAATGGCCCATGGCTGACAGCTAGCAAGAAAACAGGTACCTCCGTCCCACAATTTCAGGGAACTGAATTCTAACAACGATATTAGCTTTGAAGAGGACCTCAGATGACACCACAGCCCAGGATGATACTTCGGATTGCAGCCTATGAGACCCTTGAACAGAGGACCCAGCTAATCTGTGCCTGGGCTTCTGACCCACAGAAAATATGGATAATAAATAAATGTGTGTTGTCTAAGCCACTAAATTTATGGTAATTTAGTACATACCAACAGAAAACGAATACACATTATTTAAATTTAACCACATATATTACAAGAACTATTCCTCATCACTGTTTCCTCTCTTGGACTCCATTCTGATTTATCTACTTGTTTAGAATACCTCATATGAGTATTCTGCTTGGAGGATTTAGAGTAAACTCAATCTTTGCATTATCTGCAAAGTAAATTCACTTATCACTAAGAAAAATATGTTGGCCAGATATAAGATTATTGGATTATAATACATCTCTAGGCTACAGATGTTATTTTATTCTTCCAATGTTACACAGATAAGCAGTGCTAGTCATTTTTTCTCCTTTATCTGTAACCTTTTCATTCTAAAAGCTTCCCTATATTCTTGAAATTTAGGACTTTTATTCACTGATGACTAGAAGTATATCTTTTTGAAGGATTTTGACTAAAAGTTGGCAAACTCATTCAAATTACAGATAGGAGCCAATCTTTAATCCAGGGGTTTTCTTTAACATATTACTAGTAATTCTCTCTCCTCCATCTGTTTCTCTTTTCTGTAAATCCTATTCTTTGCAAGTTTTCTCAACTGTCTCCATGTTATTTCCATTGCATACCTTTTTTCCCCTCATGATTTCCATCTTTCTATATTTCGTCTCTGAGGAATTTCTTCCATGTCAACACCAGCTACTAATTCAGCTCTCAGTAACAGTGACCATCTTTATTTTCACTTCATCTACCAACTTTTTAAATTGAAAAAATAGGGTTTTTCAATACCAGAAAGTTTTCTATGCTGTAAATGAATCTTTCTTTTATTGTTAAAATTGTTATCTATCTACTGCAAAAATTCTAGCTCACCAGTAGCTGACTACTGTTTTTAGGCATAATGCTTGATTTTCCTCTCTTTGGTTGATAAAGCCCCTGCTGAGGAACATTTTTATTTCTCTTTGCCTACTCTTGACTAGTTAGCAATCCACTTCAAGACAAGCATTAAGCACTAAGAGTCTCTCTTCATTGGGCCCAAAATACTGACAAGATGTGAGTTTGTGGTTGAAGCAATCCAAGGAAGTTTCTCTTCCAGTGAGTGGTTCTCTTCAGGTACAAGTGCAGGGGCACTCCCAACCTCAAGCACAGAGAGAAACATACAAGGGCACTCCAATCCTACAAAGGTGAGAGGTCCCATGAATCTTGACTGGCAAATATCTCTTTGGGAAGTACAGAGTTTTAATCCTCCATGAACTCTCCATGGGTTCCTCAGCTCCCATCTTTGCCTACTTATTTATTCCAGTTACTGCTTTGTTTACAAGTCAACTGGATAAAAACAGGAGTTGTCAGGGATGTCATCTACCTAGCAGTTCTATTTTACAGATTCTCTGCCCTAGCTTTCAGCCTAGGTGAAATCATGCTTCCTACTATTACTATGTGAAAAAGAGTGAGAGGGATAAAGGATTTATTAAGTGAAAAATAAAGAAAATCATTGGCCGGAGATGAGTTATTGTAAAATTCATGAAAACTAAACACTTGGTTTTAATTTATCTGTCAATTAATCCAAATACTTCCCCCTGCTTCAGAAAAATTAAGTCCTACTTAGTAACAGAGATTTTATAATATGAAGATATTAAAAGAAATAATCTTACCTAACTTGTGATGTATTTTATTCACTGATAGTACTCTAGATATTTTTACTCCCGAGTCACCTGCAAAATGCAAATGATAATATCATGAATAAGACTGTTAATTCCATGTTGAATTAAAGTATATTAGTTGGTCAATTTCAATAGTATATAAATATTAATTAAATCAATCGATTAAATCAATATTAAAGAAATTTTAACCTGACAATACATTTTATTACTTCTTTTACTTTCTACTGCCAAGGAATAAAGACTAATGAAACATTTCTCTAGATTTTGCTATAATATATATGTCTAAGGAGCCTAATAGTTAAAAATAACAGAAAAGCAGGCTTCTATGGCTTCTGGACTTCAGGTGAAATAAGCTACTTGGTAGATAAAAATGCAGGGTGTAATAATGAACAATTAATATGCTAATAATGTAACGCATGATCTCCGAATTTCTAAAATAGTGCAAGTATACTAAATTATCAGTGCTCCAATTAGGTCAGAGTTTTCAACTTTAGTGTTATAAATAGCATCCAAATATAGCTGCCATCAATTCTTTGTCTTCCTATACATAAATGCTGTTCTTTATCAAGAGGCAGAGTCCAATGCCCTTTTCTCTGAATCTCTGCTAACCTGTGACTTGCTTGACTAGCAGAACATGTAAGAAATGACATTCTGGGACTTCAAAGGCTAAGTCCTAAGAAGATAGCAGGTTTCACCTGAGTCTCTTGGAACTTCATTATGGAAAAAGGCGGACACCATAAATGACATCTGACCACTCCAAGACTGCCATGCTGTGAGGAAACCCAAGCTAACCACATGGAAAGGCCATGTGGAGGAAAAAAGATATACTTGGTCAGCCCCCACCCACCCTGTTCCAGCCACCCCAGCTAAGTGCTATATATATAAGTGAAAAACTCACCCTGGACTTCCAACTCACTTTAGCTTTCAAATGAATGACTCCAGCCACAGCAGTTTGCATTTAACTATGAATGCATGACATGGCCCAAGAGAGAGCTGCCTAACTAAGCCAAATAAACCCACAGAACCATGAGAGATAAATCAATTACTATTTTAAGCCACTAAGTTTTAGGTGTTTATTATGCAGCAACATGTAACTGGAACACTTAATGCCCATTAATGATCTAAAATTTTTGATACAATTTTACATGTCATATATATTTCCTGAAAAGTAAGTCTAAGCTTTCATTATATTTTCAAATAAGTGCATGATAGCAAAAGATGGTTAAAAATGACTGAATTAGATACTTCATAAAATTGCTGGCTTAGAAGAAACTTTAGTGAGCATAAAATCTAATTTCCCTGTCCAGAACAGGCATATCTATAGAGAGCTATGGAAATCAAAGTAGCAGTGCCTGAAAAGACATGAATAGACACTTCTCCAAGGAACACATCCAGATGGCCAACCGACACATGAAAAAACACTCAACATCACTCATCGTCAGGGAAATACAAATCAAAACCATGATGAGATACCACCTCACACCAGTCAGAATGGCTAACATTAACAACTCAGGCAACAACAGATGTTGGCGAGGATGCGGAGAAAGAGGATCTCTTTTGCATTGTTGGTGGCAATGCAAGCTGGTGCAGCCACTCTGGAAAACAGTGTGGAGGTTCCTCAAAAAACTAAAAATAGAACTACCCTACGACTCAGCAATTGCACTACTAGGTATTTATCCATGGGATACAGGTGTGCTGTTTCGAAGGGACACATGCACCCCCATGTTTATAGAAGCACTATCAACAATAGCCGAAGTATGGAAAGAGCCCAAATGTCCACTGACAGATGACTGGATAAAGAAGAGGTGGTATATATATCAATGGAGTATTACTCAGCAATCAAAAAGAATGAAATCTTGCCATTTGCAACTACATGGGTGGAACTGGATGGTATTATTGTAAGCGAAATTAGTCAGAGAAAGACAAATATCGTTATGACTTCACTCACATGAGGACTTTATGATACAAAACAGATGAACATAAGGAAAGGGAAGCAAAAATAATATAAAAACAGGGAGGGCTACAAAACATAAGAGACTCTTAAATATGGAGAACAAACAGGGTTACTGGAGGCATTGTGGGAAGAGGGATGGCCTATATGCGTAAAGAGCATTAAGGGCATCTACTCCTGAAATCATTGTTGCAGTATATGCTAACTTGGAGGTAAATTTTTAAAATTAATTAATTAATTAAAAATACAAAAAAGTAAAAGTTTAAAAAAAGAAAGAAACCTAATAAGCATAGAGTTTGAGGAAAACAAGGTTTCCTACAAAGAAAACAAGAAATAAGTCTGCCTTTAAATTTCTACTCACACATTAGCTATCGTGAAGACAAAGACCAATAGCCAGCTAGTTTAAAGGAAAATAGATTATGATTCAAGGTTATTTTTACTCTTCAACTGGTTGTAAAAAAAATAAATTCCTGAGTTCTTCTTAGCATATATGAGCATGCCTACCAACCTTATAAAGAAGAAGTCTATCTGTTCTCACAGCAGGTACAAATGTGTTAAACATTTATTAAAAGAAAAAATACTGACAGAGAAAGTTAAAAATTCAATCATGTACTGTTTCTAAACTACTTTATTTTAGTTCTGTAGTAAAGGTTAAGTAAAAGTATGAACAAAAATGTAAGAACAAACCAAAAGAAAGCAAGGGTCACAATATTACTATTAGATAAAACAGACTACAAGGTAAAAGCATTGTAACAAGATCAAGATGATAAATCTGACCAAAGCAGGTACATTCCATATAAAGGCTTATATGCTCAGCAACAGCAGTGAAATGTATAGAGCAAACACTGCAGGAAACAGATGGAGGAAAAAAAGCATACAACTACAGTGGAAACACTTTACTTCAACTCCAGCAGCCCTCAGCAGATTTCAGAAATCACAAGCAAGTCTATAAAGGATCAAAATAACACCTAACGTAACATGTTCAATTCTAAGATCCTGTTCTTTTCACCCAAATCTGCTCCTTCCCTAGTAGTCTCCAAATCAAGTAGTGACAACACCATTCTTTCAGGTGCTCAGGCCAAAAGCCTTAAAGATGTCCCTGACATCTCTCTCTTCCCATAGCCCCATCCATCAGGAAATCCTGTTGATTCTATCTACAAAAATATTCAAAATCCTACTACTGCTCTCCACCTTTCACTGCCATCACCCTAGTCTAAGCAACCTATCGTTGAGATTATGAATGTCTCACCAACCAGTCTCCCTGCTTCCAACTTTACATGAGCCCCTCAAACTCACGAGTCCCTCCCTAACACAGCAGACACAGTAATTCTGTTTATAGGTCCGTCATGTCTCTCCTCTGCTCAAAACCTCCCAATGCCTCCATCTCTCTTAGGAGTAGCCAAAAATCCTTAAAATAGCCTTTAACATCCTTTGTGATCTTTCATTCTCGTCTCTGTGACATCATCTCCTACTACTCTCCCTCTCTTACTCTGATTTACCCAATCTCCTTGGTATTCACCACCAGACTCATTACCGCATCAGAACATCTTCCCTCTACCTGGGGCATTATTTCCTCATACAGCTGCATTCTCTGCTTTCTCATCTTTTTCATATTTTGCTCAAATGATCATTTCCTCAGTGAGGCCTTTTCTGCTCATCTACCTAAAAATTTAACCACCATATCCCACCCAAAAATCTGTTTTATTTTTCTACTCTCAACATCCAACAAATCATTAAGTTTTGCTATCTTTTTTATTGCTTCTTTCCTGGTACCCCAGAAAGTAAGCTCCAGGTGGACAGTAGTTTTTGTCAGTTTGGTTCTCTACCACATCCCTAGCCCCTAAAAGAATACATAGTAAGTGTCCCATAATATTTACCCATATTAATATTTTCCCATAATATTTACATAATCTGTAAATATTTAAGATTTCTGTAGTCAAAATATATTCAAAAATTTACACATACTTACATCATTAACAAAATAAAAAGATATATATTTGTAAATCCATACATGTATACACAAAAAAGTAATATTCTCTTCTTTTTCAAGTACCCATGAGAGAACTATAAAATTCTTTCATGAATTTTATGTGTTCTAAGCATACTATACAGAATGCAAAGAAAACCTTAATAAATTCAAAGAATAAATAAAAGTCAAAGTTCCCTAGAACAATGAAATGAAACTAGAAATTATTAACAAAGAACAAAACATTTTAGACTAACAGCCAACATTATGTATTTAATATAGACCAGATATTAAACTAAACAAGAAAGCTATGGGATTGGAAATGATAATCACCATTTTACAGATAAGAAGGCTGAGTTATTAACACTGAAATTTTTTTACTCAAGATAGCATAGTAAGTAATATAAAATTCAGCTCAACCTGAGCTGAATTCAACTGTAGGTTCCTGGCTCTGAAGACCAACCTCTTGACTAATATATTCTTAAAAAAAAAACTCCTGGGTCAATGAAAAATCACTGCAATTTGGGGTATACTACAATAAGAACATGACATTTAAAATTAAGCCACTACAATAAGAACATGACAAATAAAACTAAGCCAAAACTAAACTTAGGAAAATTCACTGTTTTTTATTTTTTATAAAATAAAAAGTAGAAAAATAAATACAGAAAGCATTCAACTTAGAGGAGAAAAATAATAAAATAAATCTAAACACAGGGAGAAAAAAAACTATTTAAAAGGAAAAAGAAAGAGGGTGCCTGGCTGTCTCAGGTGGCAGAGCATTTCTTGAACTAGAGGTTGTAGGTTTAAGTCCCACATTGGGTATAGAGATTACTTAAAAATACAATCTTTTAAAAAAAATTCCACCTTTCTAGCATTTGAAAAGGAAATTAAAAAGAAAGAAGTGAATTAGGAAAGGAAAAATAGTATAACAGATTATATTTCAAGCATACATTCTTTAGAAGCATAAAATATTACAAAATTATTAACAGGCATTTTAAAAACTTTATTATGGAAAGTTTCAAACACATTCAAAAAAAGAAAAAATGGTATAATGAAACTGATACACCCACTATACAGCTTCAGTAATCAATACATGGCTGATCTTGCTTCATTTATACCCTTATCAGCTTAACATTTTTAAATATTAGAACAGATATTTTAAGTATCAATTATTTCATTATGTTATACCTCAAAGAAAGGACTGTCATTGTGTCATTCTTTCTCTTTTTCTCCCTCCCTCTATCACTTAGGTGTAAGGTCTTACAAATCTCTAAACATACAGTAAGGCTCTTAAAAAGTAAGTACTCAATACACATTTGCCATTGGTGATAATTTAAATAAAATATGGCACACTGTACTCTGCATGCATAAAGCCATAAATATCAAGAGAGTAGACAATAAATAATAACTTACCTGAACTTTCCTGAAATTCCTTATCATCCACATCAGAATTACTCTTTTCAGATGATAAATAATTCTTGAGCCTGATAGGTCCACTTTAACATAAAAAAGTAAACCATAAAATTTGTGCCTTTATAATACATATATCTAGTTATCTGCCTTAATGGACATTTTTCTCCTAAAACTGCCAAACGTTCCTTTCTTATAAAACCAACAGTGATTTATAGGTCACCAAGAATATACTTACATGCTGCATAAAACAAAGAATCTATAATTTAATCCTGTAACTGTCAGGATAAATACTGAATTTTATAACCTTTTAAACTAACTCATGTAATAGTTACAAACAGAGAGGAAGGGAGATAAACCATAAGAGACTCTTAAATACAGAGAACAAACTGAGGGTTGATGGGGGGGACCCAGGGAAGAGGGGAAAATGGGTGATAGGCATTGAGGAGGGCACTGGTTGGGATGAGCACTGGATGTTGGATGTAAACGATGGAATCATGGGAATCTACCACCAAAACCAAGAGCACACTGTATACACTGTATGTTAGCCAACCTGATAATAAATTATATTAAATAAATAAATAAAATTTTCTAGCAGCCACATTAAAATAAATAAATAAATAAATAAATGAATAAATAAATAAATAAAAATAAACTCATGGATCAATTAATAAATTTTTAGTCAACTCAACACCTCTTGATAAAAATCAAATTTTAAAAAGTAAAATTAGAAATCAATCAGCTTATGGAATGCAAGCTGGTGCAGCCACTCTGGAAAACACTATGGAGGTTCCTCAAAAAACTAAAAATAGAACTACCCTGCGACCCAACAACTGAACTACTAGGCATTTACCCACGGGATACAGGTGTGCTGTTTCGAAGGGACACATGCACCCCCATGTTTATAGCAGCACTATCAACAACAGCCAAAGTATGGAAAGAGCCCAAATGTCCATCGATGGATGAATGGATAAAGAAGATGTGGTATATATATATATATATATATATATATATATATATATATATATATATATATATACAATGGAGTATTACTCGGCAATCAAAAAGAATGAAATCTTGCCATTTGCAACTACGTGGATGGAACTGGAGGGTATTATGCTAAGCGAAATTAGTCAGAGAAAGACAAATATATGACTTCACTCACATGAGGACTTTAAGAGACAAAACAGATGAACATAAAGAAAGGGAAACAAAAATAATATAAAAACAGGGAGGGGGACAAAACAGAAGAGACTCATAAATATGGAGAACAAAATGAGGGTTACGGGAGGGGTTGTGGAAGGGGGGGGATGGGCTAAATGGGTAAGGGGCACTAAAAAATCTACTCCTGGAATCATTGCTGCACTATATGCTAACTAATTTGGATGTAAATTTAAAAAATAAAAAACAAGTTAATAAAAAAAAGACAAAAAAATTTAAAAAATAAATAAAATAAAATAAAATAAAATAAAATAAAATAAAATATAAAAATGAAAATCACATATACTTTTGGAGTATATATTTAGTGACTAGGAGAATGGAATTGTTTAGGGGGAAATTGTTTTCTTAATTAGGTTCCAAGACAGTGTTCATTAACAAAATCAATTGCAGAACTTCCTCTGTTAATACTGATCTGATTAAATTTTACGTCATTTTCAAATGTGTCTTTTCTCATAAATAAATACTGCTAAATTCTGTTAAAAAAAAAAAAATCAAACCGCTTATTTTCATTTAAAAAAAAAAAAAGCCAAAAACAAGTGGAATTTAAAATATTTAAATTTAAAAATTGCTCAGAAATGATTCAGCTTATCCCTGCCTGAGATTCCTTGCCTCTATTATGAACACAGGATAGGCATAGTAGTCATAACCTATCAAATGGTAAAGAAATCTCAGCCATCCCTGAAAAGTCTTGAGAATCTGTTATAATTTACCATTCCTTCATTTTAAAAAAGGGTATATGATTTCAGATATTATAAGAGTAGGTTAATTTGGTTTGTTCATGGAGTGTGCTTGTTTTAAACACAAACCCACAAATTCTTAAATACTTGGTTTTTTTTTTTTTTTTTTTAAACGTTTATTTATTTTTGAGACAGAGAGAGAGCATGAAGGGGGGAGGGTCAGAGAGAGACGGAGACACAGAATCTGAAACAGGCTCCAGGCTCTGAGCTGTCAGCACAGAGCCCGATGCGGGGCTCGAACTCACAGACTGCGAGATCATGACCTGAGCCAAAGTCGGTCGCCCAACTGACTGAGCCACCCAGGCGCCCCAATACTTGTTTTTTAAGAGAGAGAGTTTTCCCCTTTTCCTTGAATGTGGTCTGAATTTAATGACTTGTTTCTAACAAACAGAATAAAGTGGAAGTGAAAGTGTGCAACTCCAGAGACTAGGTCATTAAAAGGCACTATGACTTTCATCATGGTCACACTTTCTCTTGGATCACTTGCTTGATTGGAAGCCAGCTGCCATATTGAACAGCCCCATGGAGAGGGCCACATGACAAGGAAGGCCTATAGTTAACAACCATGGGAGCAAACTACCTTGTAAGATCCTTCAGTTACAATCAAGCCTTCAAAGGACTGCAAACCTGACAGATATTTTGAATGTTACATCTCATAAGAATCCCTAAGAGAGAACTAGTCAGCTAAGGCTCTTCTCCCAGACTTCTGGGCCACAGGAACTAGGAAACAATAAATGTTTTGCAAACCACTAATAAAAGTTGGGGTGATTTGTTACACAGCAAAGAGTAACCAATATACTAAGTAAATCCAATTATCCTTAGAAAACATGCATACCTTCTTTCCAAAACTGAAGTCTTAGGCTCTCCAGAATCCAAGTTAGACTCTGCTAGTGTCTTGCATGTAAATCCCTTGACCTGAGACTTCGGATGAACATTTTGTGCAGTCATACTATCTTGATCCTTTGGGCTTCTTGTACCTCTGTGAATATGTAAAGTGAAAAATTGTTTACATTTCTCCATAAAACATTCCTTCCAGAAACATACAATCAGTAGATAATATAATATTGGTTGTAACAAATATCAGATAAACCTATTCAGGTCCTAGGACTTGTAACTAGCCTAGGAAGAAAATTTGTTTCTAGGACCTGCAAAGAAAAATTCTGATAAAGGAAAGGGTACAGACCAGGCCTAAGATGGAAGTAATGACAGGAGGACACCCAGAGACATTACCTACGGGCAGCATATGATATATATTACACATTTAATCTACCATGGTTTTTTTGAAAATCCACAAACAACTTAAATAGTTTTCTTTGACAGCCCTAGTCAGCCTACTGAGGAACAGTAGTGTGTTCAGAGGGATTCTTTAACAGCTACTAGCTAATTATATGTAAAGAAGATATACTATTCCCAGACTGCATAATTTCTCTTCTCTCACATTTCTCTTGTAAGTCCTATGTTTTGTTTCTCACTCAGTCTACCAGCCTATTCTTACCATATGTGAGAAAATAATTTGCATAAACATAACTAAAGAGCATGCAAACTTTTGAGATTTGATGGTTTACTTCTGAAGATTCTACTCTCTCTACAAGTCCTATCATAGAGTTAGAAAAAATATTAAGAGAATACTATGAACAATTATATGTCAATAAATTAGATAACCAAGATAGAATAAATTCCTAAAGACATACGATTACCAAAACTCAGTCAAGAAGAAATAATCTGAAAAGACCTATATAACAAGAGAATGAATCAGTAATCAAAAACTACCCAGAAATAAAGGCCCAAATGGTTTTACTGCTGAATTCTACCAGTCATTCAAAGAATATGAATTCTTCACAAACTCTTCCAAAAAACCGAAGAGAACTTCTTAAATCACTTTATGAAGTCAGTATTATCTTGATAGCAAAACTAGATAGACATCACAAGAAAAGTGCAGACCAAACAACTCAACAACATACTGGCAGAGCAAATCTAGAGACGTATAAATGTAATTATACATACATCATGACCAAATGGGATTTACACCACAGATGCAGTTTGGTCTAACATCTGAAAACCAATTAACGAAAAACATCATATCAATAATAATAAAAATTACAGCATCATCTCAATAGATGCAAAAAAAAAAAAAAGCATTTAACAAAATCCAACACGTTTTTATGATAAAAATATTCAACAAAGTAGGACTAGAAGGAACTGCGTCAACTTGATAAAGGGTAGCTGAAAAACTTACAGCTAGCAACATAAAGACTGGATGCTTGCCCCCTAAGATTTAGGAACCAGACAAGGAAATCTGCTATTGCCACCTGTATTAGCCAGAGCAATTAGGCAGTATAAAATAAATAAAATACAGGAAAGGAACAGGTCAAACTATTAACAAATCACATGATTTCTGTACTCACAATATCTCACAAAATCCACTAAAAAGCTATCAAAACTAAAAAATGACTTCATAAAGGTTGCAGATACAAGTCAAATACAAAAACCAATTGTAGGGGCACCTGGGTGGTTCAGTCGGTTGTACTCCTGACTCTTGGTTTTGGCTCAGGTCACAATCTCACAGTTCGAGAGATCAAGCCCCATGCTCTATGTTCTAGCTCAGAGCGCAGGGCCTACTTGGGATTCTTTCTTTCTCTGCCCCTCCCCTGCTGGTGCACGCTCTCTCACCCTCTCAAAATAAATAAATAAAATTTAAAAAAAAACAAAAACCAAAGGTATCTCTATACACTTGCAATGAACATCCAAAAATAAAATTTAAAAAGCAATTCCATTCAGAATAATGAAGCAGAAAAAAGGAGGGGGATTAAGGCAAAAGACTACTATTAAGAATCAGAGAGTTCAGTGACTCATTAAAAAGGAACAACATCAGAACCATAGGGGTCCCAGAAGAGGAAGAGAGAGAAATAGAGGTAGAAGGGTTATATGAGCAAATCATAGCGGAAAACTTTCCTAACGTGGGGAAAGACACAAACGTCAAAATCCAGGAAGCACAGAGGACTCCCATTAGATTCAACAAAAACTGACCATCAACAAGGCATATCATAGTCAAAATCACAAAATACTCAGGCAAGGAGAGAATCATGAAAGCACCAAGGGAAAAAAAGTCCCTAACCTTGCAGCAGACCTATCCATAGAAACTTGGCAGGCCACAAAGGAGTGGCAGGATATATTCAACGTGCTGAATCGGAAAAATATGCAGCCAAGAATTCTTTATCCAGCAAGGCTGTCATTCAAAACACAAGGAGAGATAAAAAGTTTCCCAGACAACAAAAATTAAAGGAGTTTGTGACCACTAAACCAGCCCTGCAAGAAATTTTAAGGGGGACTCTCTGAGGGGACAAAGCAACAAAGATTAGAAAGGACCAGATAACACCACCAGAAACTCCAACTCTACAAGCATCATAATGGCAATAATTCGTATCTTTCAGTACTCACTCTAAAGGTCAATGGACTCAATGCTCCAATCCAAAGACATAGGGTAACAGAATAGATAAGAAAACAAGATCCATCTATATGCTGTTTATAAGAGACTCACTTTAGACCTAAAGACACTTTCAGATTGAAAGTAAAGATGGAGAACCATCGATCATGCTAATGGTCAACAAAAGAAAGCCGGAGTAGCCATACTTAGACAATCTAGACTTTAAAATAAAGACTGTATCAAGAGGTGCAGAAGGGCATTCTATCATAATTAAGGGGTCCATCCACCAAGAAGACCTAATAATCATAAAAATTTATGTGCCAAATGTGGAGGCATCCAAATATACAAACCAATTAATCACAAACATAAAGAAACTCAATGATAGTAATACCATAATAGTAGGAGACTTCAACACCCCACTCAGAGCAATGGACAGATCATCCAATCAAAAAATCAACAAGGAAACAATGGCTTTGAATGACACACTGGACCAGATGGACTTAACAGATATATTCAGAACATTTCATCCTAAAGCAGCAGAATATACATTCTTTTCCAGTGCACATGGAATGTTCTCCAGAATAGACCATATACTGGGACACAAATCAGCCCTCAGCAAGTACAAAAAGATCGAGATCATACCGTGCATATTTTCAGACCACAACGCTATGAAACTCAAAATCAACCACAAGGAAAAATTTGGAAAGGTAACAAATACTTGGAGACTAAAGAACATCCTACTAAAGAATAAATGGACCAACCAAGAAGTTAAAGAGGAAATTAAAAAGTATATGGAAGCCAATGAAAACGATAACACCACACCCCAAAACCTCTGGGACGCAGCACAGGCAGTCATAAGAGGGAAGTACATAGCAATCCAGGCCTTCCTACAGAAGAGAGAAAGATCTTAGATACACACCCTAACCTTACACCTTAAAGAGCTGGAAAAAGAACAGCAAATAAAACCCAAAACCAGCAGAAGGCAGAAAATAATAAAGATTAGAGCAGAAATTAATGCTATCGAAACCAAAAAAACAGAATAGATCAATGAAACCAGAAGCTGGTTCTTTGAAAGAATTAACAAAATTGATAAACCACTAGCCAGTTTGATCAAAAAGAAAAAGGAAAGGACCCAAATAAATAAAATCAAGAATGAAAGAGGAGAGTTCACAACTAATACAGCAGAAATAAAAACAATAGTAAGAGTATATTATGAGCAATTATATGCCAATAAAATGGGCAATATGGAAGAAATGGACAAATTCCTAGAAACATATACACTACCAAAACCGAAACAAGAAGTAACAGAAAATTTGAACAGACCTATAACCAGTAAAGAAACCGAATTAGTAATCAAAAACCTTCCCAAAAACAAGAGTCCAGGGCCAGATGGCTTTCCAGGAGAAATCTACCAAACATTTAAGGAAGAGTTAATACCTATTCTCTTGAAGCCGACCTAAAACACAGAAACGGAAGGAAAACTTCCAAACTCTTTCTATGAAGCCAGCATTACCTTGAGTCCAAAACCAGACAGAGACCCCACTAAAAAGGAAAACTATAGACCAATTTCCCTGATGTACATGGATGCAAAAATTCTCAACAAGATATTAGCCAACAGGATCCAGCAATACATTAAAAAGGTTATTCACCACGACCAAGTGGGATTTATACCTGGGATGCAGGGCTCCACAAAACGTGATTCATCACATCAATAAAAGAAAGGACAAGAAACACATGATCCTCTCAATAGATGCAGAGAAGGCATTTGACAAAATACAGCATCCTTTCTTGATAAAAACCCTCAAGAAACTAGGGATAGAAGGATCATACCTCGAGATCATAAAAGCCATATATGAACAACCCAACACTAATATCATCCTCAATGGGGAAAAGCTGAGAGCTTTCCCTCTGAGGTCAGGAACAAGACAGGGATGTCCACTCTCACCACTGTTATTCAACATAGTATTGGAAGTCTTAGCCTCTGCAATCAGACAACACAAAGAAATAAAAGGCATCCAAATCGGCCAGGAGGTCACACTTTCACTCTTCGCAGATGACATGATACTCTATATGGAAAACCCTAAAGATTCCACCAAAAACGTGCTAGAACTGATCTACGAATTCAGCAAAGTGCAGGATATAAAACCAATGCACAGAGCTTGGTTGCATTCCTACACACCAACAATGAAGCAACAGAAAGAGAAATTGAGGAATCAATCCCTTTTAGAATTGCACCAAAAACTATAAAATACCTAGGACTAAATCTAACCAAACAGGTGAAAAATCTATACACTGAAAACTATAGAAAGCTGATGAAAGAAACTGAAGAAGACACAAAGAAATGGAAAAAGATTCCATGCTCCTGGATAGGAAGAACAAATATTGTTAAAATGTCGATACTACCCAAAGCAATCTACACATTCAATGCAATCCCTATCAAAATGACACCAGCATTCTTCACAGAGCTAGAATAAACAATCCTAAAATTTGTATGGAACCAGAGAAGACCCTGAATAGCCAAAGCAATCTTGAAAAAGAAAACCAAAGCAGGAGGCATCACAATCCCAGACTTCAAGCTATACTATAAAGCTGTAATCATCAAGACAGTATGGTACTGGCACAAGAACAGACACTCAGATCAATGGAACAGAATACAGAACCCAGAAATGGACCCACAAACCTTTGGCCAATTAATCTTTGACAAAGCAGGAAAGAATATCCAATGGAATAAAGACAGTCTCTTCAGCAAGTTGTGCTGAGAAAACTGGACAGCGACATGCAGAAGAATGAACCTGGACCACTTTCTTACACCATACACAAAAATAAACTCAAAGTGGATGAAAGACCTCAATGTAAGACAAGAATCCATCAAAATCCTTGAGGAGAAAGCAGGCAAAAACCTCTTTGATCTTGGCTGCAGCAACTTCTTACTCAACATGTCTCCAGAGGCAAGGGAAACAAAAGCAAAAATGAACTACTGGGACCTCATCAAGATAAAAAGCTTCTGCACAGTGAAGGAAACAATCAGCAAAACTAAAAGGCAACCGATAGAATGGGAGAAGATATTTGCCAATGACATATCAGATAAAGGGTTAGTATCCAAAATCTACAAAGAACTTCTCAAACTCAACACCCAAAAAAACAAAGAATCCAGTGAAGAAATGGGCAAAAGACATGAATAGACACTTCTCCAAAGAAGACACCCAGATGGCCAACCGACACATGAAAAAACGCTCAACATCACTCATTGTCAGGGAAATACAAATCAAAACCACAATGCAATACCACCCCTCACCTGTCAGAGTGGCTAATATTAACAACTCAGGCAACAACAGATGTTGGCAAGGATGCGGAGAAAGAGGATCTCTTTTGCACTGTTGGTGGCAATGCAAGCTGGTGCAGCCACTCTGGAAAACAGTGTGGAGGTTCCTCAAAAAATTAAAAATAGATCTACCCTACGACCCAGCAATTGCACTACTAGGTATTTATCCAAGGGATACAGGTATCCCCTGTTTTGAAGGGACACATGCACCCCCATGTTTATAGCAGCATTATCAACAATAGTCAAAGTATGAAAAGAGCCTAAATGTCCATCAATGGGTGACTGGATAAAAAAGATGTGGTGTATATATACAATAAAGTATTACTTGGCAATAAAAAGAATGAAATCTTGCCATTTGCAACTACGTGGATGGAACTAGAGGGTATCATGCTAAGCGAAATTAGTCAGAGAAAGACTTCATATGACTTCACTCATATGAGGATTTTAAGAGACAAAACAGATGAAAATAAGGGAAGGGAAACAAAAATAATATAAAAACAGGGAAGGGGATAAAACATAAGAGAGTCTTAAATATGAAGAACAAACAGAGGATTAGTGGAGGCATTGTGGGGAGGGGGATGGGCTAAATGGGTAAGGGGCATTAAGGAATCTACTCCTGAAATCATTGTTGCACTATATGCTAATTTGGATGTAAACTAAAAAAATTAAAAAAAATTTAAATTAAAAAAAAAAAAGGAGAGAGAAGGAAAAAAAATAATGTTGCCCAAAGAAATATAGTAATTTGTATTGTTGGTGCTATTGTTGCCAAGTCTTGGGGAAATTTGTTTTGTGTCATTTTCCCATTTATGATAAATTATATTCTTAATTATTTTGAAGGAAACGAGTATAGAGAATTTGAATAATGTCTGTAGTTAAATAAAAGTTGATTTATCCATCAAAAAAAAAGCAATTCCATTCACAATAGCATTAAAATAATAAAATGCTTAGAAATGAATTTAACAAAAGTGTAAAACTTATGCTCTGAAAACACTGTTGAAATAAGTTGAAGACCTCAATGAATGGAAAAGCATCCCATGTTCATGGATCGATAGATTTAGTGTTAAAATGGCAATATCTCCCAAACTGATATACAGATTCAATGCATTCTCTGTCAGATTCTCAAGTGATATCTTTGTAGAAATTGACATGCTGATTCTAAAATTTATATGGAATTGCAAGGAACCCAGAATAGCCAAAACAATCTGAAAAGAAGAATAATGAGGACTTATACCTCTTGATCTCAAATCTTTTCATAGCAATGGTAACAATCAAGACAGTGTAGTACTGGATCAAGAATTAATATATAGATTCAGAGAAAAAAACTGAGAATTCAGAAAGAAACTCATATATTTATGGTCAACTGATTTTCAAAAATGATGCCAAGACCATTCAATGGGGGAATAAGTAGTCGTTTTGACAAACAATTATGGAAAACTGGATAGTCACATGCAAAAGAATAAAGTTGAATCCTTCATAGAATATACAAAAGTTAACTCAAAATGGATCAAAAACCTAAATGTAAGAAAAACTCTTAGAAGAAAAGATAATGACAAATCTTCATGAACTTGGATTCTTAGATATGACACCAAGTATAAGCAACAAAAGGATAAAATAGACGGATTGGACTTTACGAAAATTAAAAACTTTAGTGCTTCAAAGGACACCATTAAGAAGCAAGAAGAAAACCCACAGAATGGAGAAAATATCTGTAAACCACGTATCTGACAAGGGACTTGTATCCAAAATATAAAGACCTCTTACAACACAATAAAAAAACCCAAAAAATTAGGCTGAATAGATTTTTCTCTAAAGATATGCAAATGGCCAATAAACAAATGAAGAGATGCTCGAACATCATTAGTCATCTGGGAAGTGCAAATGAAAATCACAAAGAGATACTACTTTCATACCAACTCGGATGGCTAGCATCAAAGTCAGATAATAACAAATGTTGACAAGGATGCAGAGAGACTGGAACCCTCATACACTGCTGGCAGGAATGTAAAATGGTACAGATGCTTTGGAAAACAATCTTACAGTTCCTCAAACAATTTTAATATAGTTACCATATGTCAGAGCAACTCCACTCCTGGGTATATATCCAAAAGAAATGAAAACACATGTTCACATAGAAACCTGTACACAAATGTTTATACCAGCGTTATTCATAAGAGCCAAAAGGTGGAAACAACCCAAATGTCCATCAGTGAATGAAAAGATAAACAAAACATAGTATAATCATAAAACAAAACATTTTTTGGTCATAAAAAGTAAGGAAGTACTGATATACACTACAACATGAATGAAACTTGAAAATTTCCAAAAGAAGCCAGTACAAAAAACTCATACTATATGATTTCATTCAGATGAAAATCCAAACTGTAGAGAAATCTATACAGATAAAAAGTAGATTAGTGGTTGCTTAGGGTAGTGGCAGAGTGGACTAGGGAAATGATAACTAATGAGTACTGGCTTTGTGAAGTGCTGAAAATACTCTAAAATTGACTGTGTTGATGGTTTGCACCTATCTGTTAATATACTAAAAAAACATTGAATTGTACACATTTCATGAGTGAACTGTATGGTGTGGGGAGTACCATACATTCTCATTGTACATAAAAGATAAGGTTTGTTATAAGAATACTAGCTGAAATTTAAAAACTCAATGTAAACAAATTTTTTATCTTAACCTATTTCTCTCAACTTATAGGTAAGGCTCAACTGCTTCGTTTAGTAAAACTTTGATTTATTTTTATTATTAATACATTCAAGTAAAAACAATTGGACTACTAGTCAGAAGACCTAGTTATCTAATGACACGCTATTTAATCTATGTAGACCTTCCTCATATGTAAAAATGGAGCTAAGGAGTGTCCTACCCACCTCTCAGGAATCTTATGCAAATAAGTGATACAAGAAACAAGATGATATAAATATGGAAATCTGATAAAAGAGAGGCCATTACAAATCAGTGGGGGAAATGTACCATTCAACACCTACACAGAGAAAAAAAGAATTTAAATTTCCTATTCCACATCAAACACAAAAATAAATTACAGATGGTTTAAAGAAGTAAATATAAAAAAACAAGTTAGTTTTTAGGAAACAAATATAGAAAAACAGATCCTTATAACCTCGGAGTCTACAAAAAAAGCAAATGTTCACAACACTGAAAGGCTAATAAATTCTACTACAGCTGACCCCTTGAATAACACAGGTTTAAAGTGCACAGGTCCACATATAAGCAATTTTTTTTTCAATAAATACAATCCTGTAAATGTTTTTTCTCTTTCTTAATAACAATTTCTTTTCTCTAATTTACTCTATTGTAAGAATTACATATAGCATGTAATATATGTAAAAAACAAAATATGTGTTAATCAACTGTTTATGCTACTAGTAAGGTTTCCAGTCAACAATAAGTTATTAGTAGTTAAGCTTTGGAGAAGCCAAAAGTTACAAGCAAATTTCTGGCTGTGCAGGGATCACTGCCCCTAACTCCCATGATGCTCTAGGGTTAACCATACATTAAAATTATGTCTTCTGTATGAAAGACACGAATACATGTGACTTATTAAGGATTAAAAGCCAAAATAGATAAAGAGTTCCTAAAAATCAATTCTAAAAAAATATAAAATTGGCCAAGCAATTTACAAAGAGACAATCTATTTAAACATGAGCAAGGGGGGCCTGGGTGGCTCAGATGGTTAAGCATCCAACTCTTGGTTTCAGCTCAGGTCATGATCTCACAGTTTCGTGAGTTCGAGCTCCATGCAGGGCTCTGCGTTGGCAGCCATGAAGCCTGCCTGGGATTCTCTCTCTTTCTCTCTCTTGCTGTCCCTCCCCCACTTGTACTATCTCTCTCAAAATAAATAAATTAAATTTTTTTTTTCTAAGAAAAAATAAAAATGAGCAAGAAACAAATGAAAAGATATTTAACTATTTAATTTCACTAATAATTAGGAAAATGCAATGAAATCCAGAGATATACCCCATTATGAACAGGAGAATAGGTGTTAACTCTTCCTTAAATATATGGTAGAATTCCCCTGTACAGCCATCTGGCCCTGGACTCTTGTTTTTTGGGAGATTTTTGATTACTAATTCGATTTCCTTACTGGTTACATACACTGCTATTTTTAAGGCACTCTAATGATTTATTTCTATACACCCCTAGCACCCTGCAGTTTCTCACATGTAATATGCATTATTTGTTGAGTAAATGAAAGAATAAATGCTATGTTAAGAAGTAAAAATATGCAAGAACAATACCTAACTCACTAGGTTGTCAGGGACTGATGAAAATTCATTGAAAAGCTCATAGCAAATAGTTGACACATAATAAGCACTCAAAAGTACCTTAACTATTATCACCTTAGGGGGAGAAGTATTAAGATATATTCCTAATTATTGAAATCACATTAACTTCACTCAGAAGGAAGCAGATCAAACTATACGTTAATAATGACTAAGATTAAAAGATAAAAATTAAAAGATAAAAAAATAAATTTAAAAAAATGACCAAAATGGTAAAATTTATGTTTTTACTACTGTATTTTTTTAAAAAGGAATCAACTTTTTTAATTAAATTTTGTTTTTTTTTTTTTATTTAAGAGAGTTTATGGAGGAGGAGCTGAAGGAGAAAAAAAGAATCTTAAGCAGGTTCCACACCCAGTGCTGAGCCAGGTTCGGAGCTCCATCCCACAACCCTGGGATCATGACCCAAGCCGAAACGAAGAGTCAGTCGTTCAACCGACTGAGCCACCCGGGTGCTCCAAAAAAGAAGCAACTCTTCAATGACAATAATACTTACTCTTATTATATATATTAGTCACATCCTATGTACTATATATATTATTCCCCATTTTAAAATGGGGAAAAAAATTCAAGAGTTCTTTGTTGCCCTAGGGCATCACCAGCTAATGGCTGAGCATGAATATACAACCATGTCTGTCAGACTGCAGAGCCCTTTACGCTAATACTGTTTCTCCACAAATGATTAAATGACACAAACTATTAAATGCTAAACAGCAAAAATAACTATATTGTATACATAATAGACATACCCAGAATGATCATGATTTTTCTTCTTAACCAGGTCTTCCTCATCACTTTTCAATGACTCATTCTGGGAAGAACCAGAAATTTTATCATGGTCAATAATTCTTCTAGAATCTTTAGCAGTTAAAAACTCCTTTGTTCTTGAGCTGCCTGAAGTAGTTCTCTTCTGCCCTTTAAATGGAATAGTTTTGTCCCCAATATTCTTAGATGACTGGTTTGGTTTTTCAACAGGTGTTTGTCTACTGTTGTGACACACTGACAATTCATTTCTTCTTGAAGAATTGCTATAAACAAGACCTGAAGGATTCAATGATAACCTAAAGTTAGCATAATGTTTATCCAAATTATCTGGCTCACTGAAATACCAACATTATATATATTTTCATGTAAACACATACACACACACACACATACACCAATCTCGTAGGCTATATTTATTTTCAAATTAAATTCATAAACTATGCAGCTTTTCAATTTTTAGACATATGTACCAAATTTATCACAAGCTTCCAAAACCACCCTGTCTCTGCCCACTACTCTTGTGGCCATCCTTAAGATCCTGGTATTTCCCACGGTTCCAGCTTCAGCTTCTCACTCTTATGTACCTACTTTGAGGGGCCCTTGTACTCTTAACTGTAATTACTATGTAGATGCTGGTATCATAATATTCACCTATCACTCTCCTTTAAATCTGCCCCTCTGGTTTTAGTTCCTTTCTTAACAAAAAGCACAACTATTTGCTCAAATACCTACATCAGAAATCTCAGTCAGCCAAAACTCCTGTCTCTATCTGCAATCAGTCCCCTTATCCTGTCATTTCTACATTCTTAATACCACTCAAATCCACTTCTTTCAAGCTCTCCTGCCTGTCATTAGCAGGGACTGTCATCTTATCTGGATTATTAAAGGAGCCCCTTAATTAGTTTCCCTTTCTCTAGCCTTGCCGTTCTTCAATCCATTCTTCACACTGTTTCAAGAATCATCTTAGGAAAACACAAGCTGGGTCATTACAACCTTGCTAAAGTCTTTTAGTGATAATCTGTAACTTAAGGATTACGTCCAAATATTTTCAATAATTTATTTCTACATGTAGAGTACTTATTTCGTTAATCAAAATTCTATCCTCCAAATAAACAAACTGACAAAAAAAAAACAAAAACAAAAAACAAAAAACAAAAAACAGCCAGCAATACTGAACTATTTGCATTTCTCCAAAGCACTGGTTCTTAAAGGGTTGGTCCCAGACCAGCAGGATCAGCATCACTTAAGAGTCTGTTTGAAATGCAAATTCTCAGGCCTCACTTCAGACCCACTAAATCAGAAACTCAGAGTAGGGCCCAATACTCTGTATTTTAACAAGCCTTCCATATAACTCTGCTAAAATAATCTTTAAAAGGTCACACTCTCAGTTCCAGATCTCTGCACATGCTACTCTGCTCGAAACATTCCATCCATCCTCCTCACCCCACCCAGTTACTTAACTAATTCCTAATTCATTCTTCAGGAAGCTGTCCCAAATTCCCATGCTTAAATTAGGTAGCTCTCTCTCTCAACCCTCTGATAACATTTATCATCCATCTATTTATTTACTTATCTTTCTCTTCCAGCAGACTGGCAATTCCTTGAGACCAAGTTTGCTCTTTTACCTATCTCTACATTTCCAATGCCTAACATCAGGGTCAGGACAGTGGTGAAGCAATTTTTTTCCCCAGTCCTACTGAGATATAATTGACATTAACATTGTATAAGTTCAGGGTGCACAATGTAATAGTTTTATATATGTATATACTGCAAAATAAATACCAACAAGTAGATCTTAAAAGTTATCATAAAGTTTTTTTTTCTCATCATAAAATTAAAAAATTGCAGAAGGTTCTCACTCTCAGAGTCATGCAAGTACTGAATGTGAACACACACAATCTAGAGACCAAACGCCTCCTCGAATTTCTCATTGTATATTACTCACTTGACTCACTCTAGTACTGGTTCTACCTTACACCATTCCTGCCTCACAGTGGGCACTCAATAAATTTGTCTCAACATACACGAAAAAGCAGTACGGCCACACATCCACTATCGGCAGCTTGGTTGCTTGATAGGGAAATAAGCAATGGATCAAGAGTCAGGAAACCTGGGTTCTATTTTTTTCCAGTTCTAGCACACAGGTCTATAACCTTAGGTGCAAGTTATATTGCTTTATTGAGCTTCAGACTTTCTTTTCCTACCAGATGAAGGACTGTTTGAACTATGAGGTCTACAAGTATTCCTCTTTTTTGTGGCTCCCTACTCAATCAGAAATTCAACACCTGTTTCAAAGCTGCTACACAAGTCTTTTTTGATAAGTTTCAGAGTTCTAAAACACTTATACAAGCTTTGTAAGATTTTCATTTTCTCATGTATTTACACACTCATCTGCCATAGTACAGTTTCAGGCACTTGGGGCAGAAAGGTGAGTTCCTCAAAGTAGTATCAGGAGGAGATAACATTTTATATACTAACTACATGTCACAAAATCCTTATAATGAGGTAGATGTGTTTGTAATCATGTTACAGAGTAAGAAACTGAACAAAATAACTTAGCCAAAGTAGAGAAATAATCATTTAAACTGAGATCTAAATCCAAAATCCAAGGAAGGCTGCAACAGAATATTTCTTTCTGCTATAATCAAGGATCCCAATGACTCAAAAATTCATAGCAACAAGACCCCAGATGGAGTGCCACATTTGTCTAGTCTCTCACTTGTTGATCTCAATACCAGAGTCAACAGTATCCATTAAATGTTACCTTATCATCTACCATCTTTTCATGATCACCTCCCTTAAAAAAAATCAAAAATGTTTCCAAAACAATAAATGTTTCACCCTGTACAGAAAAGAGATAGCACTGCAGACCTAAGAATGTTATCCTTAGAAAGACCTGCTTGCAAAGTTAGCTCTTGCCTAGCCTAGCATGTGGGAACTTCAATTTTGGGAGGGCTCCCATCATTTCCTTACTGACAAATGTAGTTTAGTGTGCCTAAACTGCTTGTGCAAAAAATACAGTTTATGTCAAATGCTTGCTTTCCTTCAGGGAGTCGAATTTTAGTACTTGCTAGGCAGAGTGCCTAGGTGACTACCTCCAGTAAAAATCTTGAGCATTAATCCCTAATGAGCTTCCCTAGTAGACAACATTTTATACATCTGTCGCAAATATTCATTGCTGGAGGAACTATGTGCCTCTGGTAAGAATCCATTGGGAGAGGGCTTCTTCAGACTTTGCCCATGTACTTTTTTTCTGATTTTCCTTTGTATCCTTCTGATGTTAAGGAAACTTCAAACTTCTACTATCACTTCTCTCACTTCACTTTCACCTGATGTTGTTGCTTACTATTTTCATGGAAGAAAAACAATAGAAAAGCAGATCTTTATCTTTCCACCCTCAATTCTACCAAACTACTTCCATCTGTATACTAGATCACAGTCCTGTCCTTGCCTACTCAAGGACTGTGATCTAGATTTATTCTCTACCTTTCTATGAGGTCATTTTATTTTTTTTAATTTTTTTACTTTTTGTATTCAGGAGACATTTTAAAGTTTTTATTTATATTCCAGTTAGTTAACATTTCAGGTATACAACACTTCCATACTGTTCATCAGGACAGGTGCACTCCTTAATTCCCATCATCTATTTCACCCATCCCCCGACTCACCTCCCTTCTGGTAACCATCAGTTTGTTTTCTATAATTAAGAGTCTGTTTCTTGGTTTGCACCCCCCTCTTTCCCTTTGTTCATTTCTTTTGTTTCTTAAATTCCACATATAAGTGAAATCATATGGTATTTATCTTTCTCTGACTGACTTATTTTGCTTAGCATAATACTCTCTAGCTCCATCCATGTCGTTGCAAATGGCAGGATTTCATTTTTTTATGGCTCAGTAATATTGCTTGTGTGTGTGTGTGTGTGTGTATCTTCTTTAACCATTCATCAGTTGATGGACACTTGAGCCGTTTCCATAATTTGGCTATTGTAGATAATGTTGCTATAAACACTGGGGTGCATGTACCCTTTGAGTTGGTATTTCTATATTCTTTGGGTGAATACCTAGTAGTGCAATTGCTATATTATATCTATTTTTAACTTTTTGAGAAACCTCCATGCTATTTTCCACAGTGGCTGCATTGGTTTGCATTCCCATCAACAGTGCAAGAGGGTTCTCCTTTTCTACATTCTATGGGGTTATTTTAAATAAGCAGATAAACATGTGTAATATCTTATAATTAAAAAAACAAAAAAACAAAAAACCTTCCCTTAGCCCCATATCTGCTATGCTCCTTTATCTTACTGTCTCTCCTTCTTCCCTTCCAACTCTCTCTTGAAACCACTCCAATCAGGCTTTTGATCCAATCATTCCACAGAAACCATTTTTATCAAAGTGACCAACAGCCTCCATGTGGCCCAAAATTATACTGTCAATTCTTAAACCTCAACTACTTCAGACCATTAGCAGTATTTTAGAAAGTTCATCACTCAATCCTTAATTAAAATGCTTTCATCACTTTGCTTCCATAACCCTAAGTTCTCTTCATTTTCCTTTAATCTTACTAACTGCGCATGTTTAGTTTCTTTTGATGGATCTTCCCACTCCTTCCCAACTCCTAACACTGGTGTCTCCCAACTTAATCCTTGGCTTATTTTTCTTTGCCAGGTTCAGTCTATCATTAGGAGATTTCAAGCAGTCCTAAAGTTTTAAATTCATCTATATATTGATAAGTCCCCAATTATTAATGTCCTCCCAGATCCTTCCCCCTAACTTTAAACTCATTAACCAGGCTATGTCTACGATGTATCTATCACAACCTCAAATCTTGATATCCTTCGCAAATCTGCTTCTCTCATACTTTTCCTCATCTCACTAAACAGTAGAGTTCCATTATTCTATTTGTTCAGGCAAAAAAAAAAAAAAACAAAAAACAAAAAACTGAGTCATTCTAGACTCCTGGTTTTCTCTTACTCTACTCCATTAATAATGAATCCAACCACTTTTCATCTCTTCTGTCCAACAATATCTTAACTAGTGTTCATGTTTCCATTTTTGCTGAGCCCTAGCTTCCTCTCTACAGAAGTAAGGATAATTCTTTTACATGATGACTCCATCAGGGGACCTGGGTGGCTCAGTCAGTTAAGCATCCGACTCTTGATTTCAGCTCAGGTCATGATCTCACAGTTCGTGAGTCTGAGCAGCAAGGTGCATGGTCAGTGCAGAGCCTGCTTCGGAATCTCTCTCTCCCTCTCTCTCTCTGCCCCTCCCCTGCTCGTTCTCTCACTCTCTCAAAAAAATAAATGAACTTAAAAATTAAAAAAAAAAAAAAAAAAAAAAGGATGACTCAATCAAGTCACTTAAATTTTAATTTATTGCTTAAAATCTTCCAGGAGTTTCCCAATACACTTTTTCTAAACTCTCTATCACAGCCTGCCTCCCTGACTTCACCTCTCCTGGCTTACTCTTTTTTAGCCATACTGGCCTTCTTGAATTCTTCAAAGATGTCAAGTAAGCTCCATCAGAACCTTTACAAATACTGTTCCCTTGGTCTGAAATGTTCCACACCAAGTTATTTGTATGGCTCCCCTCTTCATATTTGTGATATGTGCTCTGAAAGATCAAAATGGACTCTTACTGCTTCTGTTCTATCTTTTCATCCACCCCTACTTCTGTCAACTACTTCCCATTTCTATCCTTTATCTGCTTAATTTTTCTTTATTACCTATCACTGCATGAATTATACATCTATATTGCTGGTCTTCCTCCACTAGAATGTAAGTCCCATGAGACAGGGGTTTGTTTTCTAGATATATCCCTATATCTAGAATACAGTATAGAATAGAGTCCAAATGAAGATTTGCATACTTAACTGATTTAATATTTCTATTAACGATCCAATTTAACTTTGTTCTCATAAGATTTTTCTATGGAAAATGGTTGTATAAAACAAAGTCTCTCATAGAATGACTTTTTGGAGCTCTCAATGAACATAATTTAAATAAAATACTTACTCTGCTCTGACTTTACCACCCACCAATTAGATGGACGCCTCGAAATTCTTCGACTTCTTGTAATAGTTGAAGTCACCTCATCAGGTACAAGTTTGTTCTTCTTGGACCCACTGGAAAATTGCTTCTTTTTATATTCTTTAGCTTTTTTCTGATTTTCTGCATAAGGAACACTGGTGCTATTTTTCTTGCTTCCTAAATTAAAGAAAACCATTAAAACAATTTACAATCTATTGAACCAAAGAGTTTTCAGAAAATCACAATAGGTAAAAACAAAACAAAACAAAACAAAACAAAAAAAATTCAATTATAGGAATATCTTAAATTTATCCAGTGAGCTTCTTTTCACCTCCTTTTTTTTTTTTAAGTCAAATGTTCTCAATAAGATCTGTCAGTTAAATGAAACTTTTCACACTGCTTGATGACTAACATATACTTGAAATATGAATTCAGGATGAAGCCAATGTTACAGTAGGCAATGAAACTGGCAAAAGTGCTACCCAGCATTAGCTACTCTAGATACAATCTAAGTTTTTGATACACCAAGTATGGTTCACAGATCAGTTGTATCAGCATCACCTGGGAGAGACTGTTTAGAAATACAGAACCTTGGGTCCCACCTCGAACCTATTAAATCAGCTTATGAATCAGTATGCTAACAAAATCCTCAGGGAATTCAAATGCATATGTAAGTTTGAAAAGCACTATTCTACGTGTTTTAGTCATTCTCCCAGTTAAACTGGATTGAGTGGAGAGAAGAGAAAACGAGCCAAATTATGTCAAGATTCCTTACAGTGGTATCACTCTCCAATTCCAGTTTGAGAATAAGTTACAGGATTTGGCAATGTTCTGAATTTGAGATAAAGAGAATGATTTATGCTTATAAAAGGAATAAAAGAAAAATAGTAGCCTTAATAATGTGAACCAGGCACAAAAAAGTTGTTGAAAAGGAAAGAATATACCTTACCAATACTGTGTTTAATATTAGAATCAACCTAGGGGCGCCTGGGTGGCGCAGTCGGTTAAGCGTCCGACTTCAGCCAGGTCACGATCTCGCGGTCCGTGAGTTCGAGCCCCGCATCAGGCTCTGGGCTGATGGCTTAGAGCCTGGAGCCTGTTTCTGATTCTGTGTCTCCCTCTCTCGCTGCCCCTCCCCCGTTCATGCTCTGTCTTTCTCTGTCCCCAAAATAAATAAACGTTGAAAAAAAAATTAAAAAAAAAAAAAAAAAAAAAAAAGAATCAACCTATACTTGCCAAGTAATGAGAATGGAAGATACTGGAAGAGTCACCACGGACAGTAAAAACTCGACAATAAAGGAGGTATTTTAGGGAGTGGATACAGAAAATAATAAAAGGGTCAGTTTTACAAAACACTAAAGCAAAAATAGAGAACTTTCAACATGGTTGCCACTAGGGGCACTGGGTGGCTCAGTCAGTACTCTTGATTTCAGCCCAGGTCAAGTTCCAGGCTGGGGGAGGAACCTGCTTAAGATTTCCACCCTCCCCCCTCCCAGATTTGCGTTCCTAAGCTTTCAAAACAAAACAAAAACAAAAACAAACATAGTTACCACTAATAAGTGGTTTAAGGAATTATCTGTAAAATGGCAAGAATCCTCAGCAGTGAGCATCACTTTCAGGCCTACTATGTGTCCACCCTCATTTTTCATTCTCCAACTCCTTTTCTTCTATGTTTCCCTTTTATTTATCCCCTTATATTTATCAAAAGTATTCTCAGGAACTGTTCTAATAAATGAGAGGTGCTCATGATTTCAGAGATAACTGCCCATGTTCATGAATCGACTTAAAAAAAAAATCAGTGTGAACAATGGAAAAAGGGAAAAGAATCTGAGGAGGAAAATGCTATCACCGAAGACTTATTCAGACAGTGATACAGAAAAAGAATATCATACAAAGTCAAAAACAAACCGATTATTTCAGAAACTAATTTCAGTTCAGGGAAGATTAGAAACTGAATGACAATTTAGAAAACTAATAAACAAGAATACATAAAGAAGATATAATTGATATGTGAACAGACAGTAAAGTGAAGATAGTTGACTTAGAACTGAGGAAATATATGTCCTAAGTAGGGCAATGGCCAGAAAAAGAGGTGACTCACAAGCGATAAATTTCTACTACTGTAGAAAATTTTGCATATTTACACATAAAGAAGTATCGTTCTGAAGGTGGGACACGTTTTAATAAACAGCAAAATTATTCATCCAAAATAGAGTAATATTTCTGTCATTGATTAAAAATGTATGCCAATGACCCATAGAGATAACTGCTAAGGCTAAGATCTTAGGAATAGGACAGATACAGTTCCTGTTCTCATGGAGCTTTCAGTCTAAATGCCAGAAGGAAAGATGGAAATTCAGCAACTAATTACATGTGTGATAAAATACAAAGGAGGCTAATGGAGCATACACAGGAATATACCAGGGTGGCAAGTAATAAGTGGTATTTTAACTGAACACAAAACTTGGAAAGCTTGGAAAAATTAGGCAAATTTTTCTAAAGGGCCCACAGTTGAGACAGCAGTTTGTTCACAGAACTGAAAGAAATTCATTATAAAGCAACCCAGGAGATGAATCTGGAGAGTATTAAGAAGCCAGAGGGTTTGTGCATAAACTGCTACAATAATCTAAGAAATAAATGACTCTAACTTGGCTAAAAAGAATAGCAAGAGGCATGGAGAGAAGTAACAGATATGAAAGCTACTTAGGGAGAAGTCAAAAGACTTAATTAACTTTATACGGGTTGCTAAGTAAAGGAAAGACAAGTTAAAGATGATTCGAGTTTCCTTCCTGAGCTATTAGATTTATTATGGTCCCATTTATGAAGACAGGAAAACAAAAGAAGGAGAAGTTTGGAAGAATTTAGTTTCCAACACATTCAGTTTAAGAAGCCTGAGAGACATCAAAACTGGAAAAGTCCACTGCCTCAAAATAAATCATCAGTTTAGGCATTACAAATCTGTCAAGTGCCTTTTTGTTGTTTTTTTTTTTAATGCTTATTTCTTTTTGAGAGAGAGAGAGACAGAGTTCGAGGAACAGGGAAGGGGCAGAGAGAGATGGAGACAGAATCCAAAGTAGGCTCCAGACTCTGAGCTGTCAGCAGAGAGCCTGATGAGGAGCTTGAACTCAGGAGCCACGAGATCATGACCTGAGCCGAAGTCTGACGCTTAACCAACTTAGCCACCCAGGCGCCCCTGTCAAGTGCCTTTTAAATTAAAAAAAAAAAAAAAAAAAAAATCTTCAGAGTAAAAATATCTTTGGACTTAAATTATCTTCATATTATTAGTCTTTGAAAACTGATATGGTTGGCAGAATAATGGCCTCCCAAAGATGTACTCACCCAATCCACAAATCTGTGAAAATATTACCTTACATGGCAAGAGACTTTGAGGAAATGATTAAGGTTATAAACCTTAAAACAGGGAGATTATCCTGAATTATCTAGGCTGGCCCAATCTACTTACATGTGTTCTTAGAAGTAGTGGTCAGAAAGATGGGACAATGGAAGACACAAAAAAAATTGGAAATGCGAGAAGGCTGGTATTGCTGGCTTTGAGGATGAAAGAAGGGAGCTATGATTCAAGGAATAGAAGCAACTTCAAGAGGCTGGAAAAGATAAGGATACAGATTCTCTCCTAGAATTATCAGAAACAAAAGACACCTTGTCAACACATTGATTTTAGTCCAGTGAGATAAATTTCAGATTTCCAACCCAAAGAACTATAATAAATGTATGTTGTTTTAAGTCACTAAGTATGGGGTAATTTGTTATGACAGTGATAGAAAATTAATTGGTAATTAATCAGACATTATATTCACTAACCAATCTAGATAAGGAAGAATTTAATATAACTGAAAATTAGTGTGAAGAATTTTGCATTCAATAAATGTTTAACACTTATAATTAGAGTCTCCTTCAAGTATACTTTCTTGATACAATGTTTTTTCCTAAGAACTTATGGATAAATAAAAATTTTGTACCTTCAAATTTTATGAATTCATATTCTACTTAAGGGACTAATAAGAAAAAAAAAATTTCCTATAATATAATCTCAGTTTAGTCAGAGATTCTTTATATTTTCTTCAAATAGCCAGCTGCTAATGAGAAAGTAAAGGAAGAACAAAAAAAAAAAAAAAAAAAAAGGAAGGGACGAAGTGGGGGGGAGGGAGGAAGAAGGAAGGAAGGAAGGAAAAATAATTCCAACAAAAATCACCTGGGACATGTCAGGCATTTACAAAAGAGGTCCACAAGATAGAGAAGGTAGCTTTTTTTCCCCTTTATTTTAAGCAGAATTTTTCAAGTACACAAAGGTACACATGGACAAAACTATTATTTCAGGTAATATAAAGTCTATGATATAGATTACACAAAAAGAAAGCTAAAATAATTAGGTAATTATTAAAGTGGAATTTCTTTTCACAACAACTAGCTTAAATACTGTGCTTTAATATACTTTCTCCCAGGAGTGCCTGGGAGTTAGTTGAGCTTCCAACTTCAGCTCAGGTCATGATCTCATAATTTGTGAATTCAAGCCCCACATCAGGCTCTATGCTGACAGCTCAGAGCCTGGAGCCTACTTCAGATTCTGTGTCTCCCTCTCTCCCTGCCCCTCCCCTGCTCACGCTCTATCTCTCTCTCTAAGTAAACATTAAAAAAAAAAAATTAATATACTTTCTCCCTTCTGTATCAGCAATACAGTATAGTCATCTAGAATCTCTAAGTACATAAAAAATTCTGTTGAATAGAATTTTCTGGTTAATAGTTTTTCCAATTGAGCATCAAAAGCATTTTTACTTACTTCAAAACTTCTTAATAGTGTTGAAAAAATATGGACTCTATGATGGGACAGATCCTGAGCCAGCATATTTTAACCATGAGTATTTTCTAATTTATGGGATTGTCAAGAAGGATTAAATTATGTTATGTACACCTAAAGTGTCTAATACATTTGTTAAGTGCTTTCCATTCCATTAACTAAAGAAATTCTGTAAGAATGACGATCTTTTCTATTACTTAAAAAGTGGTACAAAGAAAATAAATAGATCTAGAAGACAGTGCCATCATTATACCTCAATCACTATAAAATGGGTAGCCATGTAAGGAGAGTAACCACACTTCAGATTGAGAGAATCCCAGTTTATGCTTCCTGTCCTGACATTCCTCTCATTCTCAAGTGTCCCAGTTTGGATGATAAATAATATAGTGATCCAAGATAAAAAGACCTATTGAGCTATTAGTTAGATAACTGTTCTGTGTGATTCCATTATTGTCCTGTGAATGTACAGGCATACCTGTTGGTCTACAGATACTACTGGATTGATTTTTTTTAATGGCAATAATTGTGTCTTAATAATCTTTGTAATTTCAGTGTCTAATACAGTGTCTGGCAATTGAGTGAATATTAGATAAATGAGTATAGATGAATACTAAAATGATATAAAAGAGTATAATATTTTATCCTATAAGAAATACTCCCACACTACCCTGGGTTTTTTTCCCCAGTTTATATTTTAATAAACCTCTAAGAATACATGATGCTGTCTTATTCATATTCTGGTAACCACCTGATTTACGGGCCTTTCCCCTTCACTTCTTCCTTTACATGTGCGCCATCTTAGAAGCTACACAAAACTCAAGTGACTCAGAATTGAATTATATGTAAAATAGACATTCTAGAAAAGAGCCTACAGATTTAGGTTTACTTTGCCTACTTTCCAAAGCTAAATAGAAATAGTATAAAAACATAAAGCAGTAGAATAATGTTCATAGTTATACTTAATATAAAACACTTACCTACGGGCAGCACCTGTTTTTTGGAAACGGCAACATTTATCATATCTTCACACTCTTCCGTATTTCTGTCTGAATTTCTTTGTAACTTATCTTGGGTGATATGTGACATATTTGTATTTTTATCTTTAGATTGTTCTGTATCAACCTGTTCTTCAAGTACATTGGCCTTAAATTTTCTTCTCTGTTTTTGTCTTGTAGTCCTTCTGTTTCCAGATGATTTCTCTGCATTCTCATAATACAGTTCATATTTTGTAGATCTACAATGATTTTCTATTTCATTTGACAAAGCACTACCCTTATTCACTCCTTTTTGTTCAGAGGGCTGAGATCTCCCTACTGGGTGAGCTTTGCCAGAACGTTTGTCACTTGTCAAATCTGCAGTTGATACACTGTGATGTTTTTCTTTTGACTTTTTACTTTGAAGGAGTGCAGTGTTCTCTGCAGGGGTTACTGTGCATTGTTTCAGAGGCCCCGCCCTTCTGGGTATAGTAATCCAAGATGTACTGGCAAAACTTCTTTCTGATTCATCAATTATAAATTCATCCTCTAACAACTTTAGATCATTTGAAGGAGATGAATGAGGTGGAGCAGTTGCTATATGCCTAACAACAGGACTAAAACAGAATGTTACAATAAATAATAACTCAAAAAAGAAAGTTTTTACCCTTGCTTTTTGGAAAAAAGTAAAATAATCTGTGTAGGAATAAAATCTATGCATCTTTTAAAGAACAGTTCACATCTCAATTTTCCCTTACCCTTGAAAATCCCTCTCCTTTTACATTTCTATAATACCTGATTATACTCATTTATAATACTAATGAGATCAAAGAAAATTTAGAGCTGCAAGAGAGCCTAGACATCAACTAATTTAATGTCTCATTATATATATATATATATATATATATATATATATATATATATATCAAAAAGCTGAAACCCAGAAATGTGTTAAATATAGCTCAGATACACTGACTGACAGTCCCAAATGCATGCTGTTATTATATATAATGTTATACTAATTATATGTTTGTATAGATGTATACAGATCTCTTAGGGCCCAGATTTCTTCACATCCAAAACAAGATTATTTCCGAGACACCTTCAAATCTAATACTCTAAGAAAACACTAGTAAATTTTACATTAAATTATATTATGTAAAAATTCACTCCAAGTTTGAATAATTCACACATTTTCAAATTTAACATTGTAATCATGGTATAGAAATAAATGTAATGTATCTAGAAAGGTAAACAATTGGGATTAAACAGCATCTTTTCCAATTAGTTGAGAAAGCTTTCTGGGGAATGAAGGAATTATTTAAAGGAATAGTAATCTGATGGTACTCTTTTGCATTTCCTTCCTTTTTAAAGCAACAGCCTCAAGCAAACCAGGTACTGAAGTGCGACATGCATAAATAAAAACTTAGGGTAAACATCCAAACTCCAAAGCTAGCACATGCACTCCTGTTTCTGCCTTTTTCACTTGAGTAAGGATGCTTAACCATTCTTACACATAAAAGAAGCAAAGCTAGAATGGAAGACTTAGATTACTATGTCTGTTTTTTCTGTCTTTTCATTAATAAGATATACAAAAAGATTATGAAATGAAAATGCCTTCTCTATTTCTCTAATCTCAAATCTGTGATAAATCTAATAATGTAAATCTTCTAAATATACATACTAAGAAACATACTATCTTCTAATAGGTAGAGCTTTAGCAAGTTTATGTAACTAGAAAATTTTAGAAATCTAATGAAAAACAAAGTCAATATAAATAGAAGACCACAATGAATGAAACAGAAATAGAAATGTTAGTTTTCAACATTTAAAGAAATAGGCAATCTGGGGGCCTATTGGGTGGCTCAACTGGGTAGGCCAATCTGGGTGGCTCAGTTGGTTAAGCATCCAACTTCAGCTCAGGTCATGATCTCGCAGTCCGTGAGTTCAAGCTCCGCATCGGGCTCTGTGCTGACAGCTCAAAGCCTAGAGCCTGTTTCAGATTCTGTGGTCTCCCTTTCTCTCTGACCCTCCCCCATTCATGCTTTCTCTCTGTCTCAAAAATAAATAAACGTTAAAAAGAAATAGCCAATCTGTTACAGATTTGATTTGTTTTATTGTATATAACTCATAATATCTATTCATTTTTCATAATATATAGAAGTAATGCTAAGAACTTAAAAATTAAGATTTCCCAAACCAGCCAGTAAGAATTCTCTATATCTGCTCCTCTATTCCACTTCAAGGGACTTCCATAATATCAAGATCATTCAAACTGAAGATATGCTTAGGCACAACATTGATACCTGCTCAGACTGAATGTTTGTATACTTCCAAAATTCATAAACTGAAACCTAATCCCCATTGGGATGGTATTTGGGGGTGGGGCCTTTATGACAACAGAACACTTATGAATGGAAGTAATACCCTCATAAAAGAAGCAAGCCTCAGACAGCCCCCTTGTCACCTTCTGCCATATAAGGTTACGGTAAGAAGACGGCCATCCATGAAGTAAGAAGCAGATGTCACCAGGAGAGAAGGAGACTGGCACATGACAAGGGAAAATGGTATGCCAATATAGGGACAAATGCAAATGTGCATGACCAAGCTGGCAAAAAGAGTTAACTAGGGAGAGTAAAGGCCATAAACACCAGCTAGTAAACCTGAAGTTTATATAAGCCAGTAGTTCTCAACCCTAGCTGCCATTAATTCTAGTTAACTCTACTGTGCAGCCACAGTTAAGAATCACTGAATCACAGTTAAGAATCAGTTAAAAACCTCTGAAGGTTTTTAAATAGGCAAGAACAGATTAAAATTTATTTTAGGACTATACATTTATTAACACAAGCAGAAGAAAAGGAAAAAAGACTTAAAACCTGTAATAGTGAAATACACCATGACATAATTCTATTTCTAAATACTGTCTTCATTCTGTGATATCATACAAACTAGAAAGTGCTAATATGGGGCACCTGGGTTGCTCAGTTGGTTAAACATCCAACTGTTGATCTAGACTCATATCATGATCTCACAGTTCATGGGATGGAGCCCCACACTGGGCTCTGCACTGACAGAGTGGAGCCTGCTGAGGATTCCCACCCTCTCTCTCAAAATAAATTAATAAATAAATAAACTCAAAGAAAAGAGAAAAGAAAAGAAAAGAAAAGAAAAGAGAAAAGAAAAGAAAAAAGAAAAGAGCGAGCTAATGGGCAAAAGAAATGAAAGCTGAATAAACTTATTTTCTTTCACAGTTAACTTTGTATTTATTAAATGATGGTTTTGGAGGTCATTTGCTGGTAAGAAACTACACACTCCTTATGGGTTGGGCACAATTTCAATTAAAATTTGTGCCAATTAAGATTAACTTCTAGTTAAATAGCATTAAGAATCCATGACACTGTTCACAGAATATAAAACCAAACATCTCAAAGGACAGTCTTAATAACTCACCTGGATTCACTTTTTCTTTTTACAGTTTCTAAAAACAGTGCTGAAAAACTCTTTTTAGTTTGTGGTTGAATTTCATATTCTGAATCTTGTACTCTTTTCTGAGATCTTCTTGACGATTTCCTCTCTTGTGGTTCTTCTGATACTTTATCCTCTGTTTCTGATAATTCATTTGGTATTTCTACTTTCTTCGAAACATTTTTATCTTCAAAATTTAACCTAAAAGGTAAAAGGACGGCAAGGTGAAGACTGTCAAAGTTTGTTCAGTTAGGAGTTTTCCTGAATTACCTTTCAGTTAAGAACACAGACCGCTTACAAAATTTTCTACTAGACCTTTATTTAAAATCTGTAAGTGCTGATTTATAACCTCTTAAAATATATAAGGCAAGTGCCCAGGAAAATTAAATTCCTTATTAGTCCATGGGAAAAAGTAAGAGAACAGGCCAAGAAAATCTATAGCTTAGAGCACTAGTTCTCAAACACTAAAATTTTGAATCATCTGAAGAGTTTAAAATGTAGATTCTTATTCATCAGGACTAGAGAGGGTTTGAAATTCTGCATTTTTAACAAGTTTCCAGATAATGCATTGCTCTAGATACTGAGCCGTAGACCACATTTTGAATAGCAAAATCTTAGAATGTACTTAACTTCTTGGCTCCAAGAATAACGCAAGACACCAGACAGATATTAGTTACACTCACTGCAAAGGTCCCAACAGCAAAGGACTTTGAATGATCTACTTTTCTTCTTAAAGGCCAAAAGGCAAACCCCAAGAAATAGACATGGGTTTACCACAACCTATCCTCAAAATACTTATCCTTTGTTACCCTAGAAATGACCTGAGACACACCTATCCTTGTAATTACAAATAACATAGAGAAAATACTCTTAGGAGTTATAGAAAATTTATCATTAGAAGAAAATACTTTTTTTCCACAGAAAAGTTTACCCACAAACTTCTCTGAAATATACTGTAAGCTTTCCTATTATTAAATATAAACTGAAATATGTTATGCTCTTCTCCTAATATGTTAATATTCCTCAACACTTACTATAAAATACAAAAAAGACCAAATTACTTACTCTTTAATATAAAAGGTAAAAATTTTTTAAACAGGATGACTATTACTTAAGTAAATAAAAATTCACCTTTTTCTGGTTTTAAGAGAAATCTCTGTACTTGAAGACAATGTATTTACTGACTTTTCAGAAGTGTAGGTCTTTCTGTTTTGGGCAGATGAGACAGCACTTTGAGATACACATGTTTTTGCATCCAAAAGAACGAAAGGTGAACCAACAGATAAGTAAAATTCTTCATCAACTCCACCGTGATGACCTTTTAGTTTTTCACTTGACATTTTTCTTGAGTCAGGTGTATTTTTAGAACCAACATCAGTTGCCAAAATTTGCTGATGAACTTCATGGTCCTGAACTAGAAGAAAATTATATAAAGATATCAAAAAATAATAATATTAGAGCCAAATGTGTTTTTTTTTTTTAATTTTTTTTTTTTAACGTTTTTATTTATTTTTGAGACAGAAAGAGACAGAGCATGAACGGGGGAGGGTCAGAGAGAGAGGGAGACACAGAATCGGAAACAGGCTCCAGGCTCTGGGCCATCAGCCCAGAGCCCGACGCGGGGCTCGAACTCACGGACCGCGAGATCGTGACCTGGCTGAAGTCGGACGCTTAACCGACTGCGCCACCCAGGCGCCCCAGCCAAATGTGCTTTTTAAAATTCAGCAAGTTAGAAATGAGTTTTCAAAAGACTCGCAGTTCATTAAGTTTATAATCAAAGATCTATGATTAAAATATGCAAGTGCTTTAAAAAGTTCTAATTTATGAAATTAACGAATGTGAAGATGTATTTGATCCATGCTCTGAAGTTTTGAAATGACAAAAATTCTCAACAGAAATTCACAATTCTATGGAAAGTCAATTTACTCAAGATTTGAATAAATCTATACACAGCTAAAATAATAAAGTAATCTTAGAGAATTATGACATTTGATCCTTAGGTCAGTAAATTTAGTAGGGATGCCTGGGTGGCTCAGTTGGTTAAACGTCTGACTCTTGATTTTGGCTCAGGTCATGATCTCACGGTTTGTGGGATACAGCCCTGCATCAGCCTCTGGGCAGACATCGTGGAGCCTGCTTGGGATTCTCTCTCTCTCACTCTCTCTCTACCCCTCCCCCACTTGCTCATGCTCTCTCTCTCTCTCTCAAAATAAATAAATAAACTTTAAAAAAATAAGTCAGTAAAAACTAGGGCAGCTAAATGACCACATCTGTACATATACATACACATATAGAGACATAACAGATATGTATAGAGATACATAAAAAATTATATGTATATATATATATACATAAAATATATTCTTTATACATAATATTTGTATACATATAGATACATATATACACATACCTTTATATATTTATACACACACACACTCTATTCTCTTAGCCGTATGCCTCCAAATGTCAAAAAAAGTAGAACTGCTGGGGAGTATTCATATTGATTTATATCCTTAACAAGCAAATATTAAAAATTTTAAACACAATCAAAAAAGGGCTTTTGGAAGATTTACGGAACAAGACAGCATACTCAGCTTTCCCTGCTTTTCCCTCTAAATTCCCTGGTAATAAATTACCCATGAAACAATAAGAGAACTCTGAAAGCTGGAAGTGAAAAGGAACCTCAAGCCTTAAGCTACCAAAGACAATATGATGAATCCCTTGGGTTTTCTTTTAATCTCCCGTGTACCCCCAGACTGGGTTCTAGAGATTCCTGCGATCCAGAACCACCAGCAGGCATAGGAGAAAAAACAGCCTACATTCTCTGGCCAATAGACTTGCAGAAAGGAAACACAACAAAGACCTAATGGGGAACCCCAACGCCCATTCCACAACTTGGGCCACTAACTACTCCATTCTGCAGTGGCAGTGTCAGAGCAGCAAAGACTCAGGCCCCACTCCATAAGTTCTATAGGACAGCAGTAGCAGAGGAGCAAAGCACTGGACTAACTCTGTGCCTGGACCAACCTAGTCTCCAGTTAACAATCAAGAATAGCAGGCTATATGATCCACAAAGAGCTGCAGAATACTAAAGCCTTTTACCTTCCCAACCACTGCTTCCCAGACCAAGGTGACATTCTGAACCACAGTTAGTACACCCCAGGCCTTGCTTCACAACAAGGGCACCAATGGACAGTCTAAACTACGGCAGGAAAAACATAAAAGAATCCTACACCCCCATCCTGTCCTCCACCTGTCTCAAATTTAAGGATATCCAATCCCAACAGCTTCTGACCCCAGCCCCCACGTGAGTGAATGAGGACATGGGGTACCAAGGAAAGCACCTTCCATTCACTTGACACAAAACCAGCAAGAACTGACCTGGAATCTCAGCAGCATCAGAAAATCAAACAGACCAAAACACCACTGCTTAGGACTCTAACACTTAATTGTCACTAGAAATAAAACCCCCAAAAGTAGGCAAGAACCTACACAATAAACCAAAACAAGGCAACTATGTGCTATATAAGAAATGATTTAAATACAATCAAGAGTCTATTAAAATAATAACCAAAATGTCAAGAATATAATCAAAATGACTCATTATACAAAACCCAGAAAAACATAACCTGAATAAGAAAAATATCATCAGTGGACACATATGGACAAGATGAATCAAATGCTGGAACTATTTAATAAGAATTTTAAAGCATCCATCATAAAAATGTCTTAGTCTTAACAATTAGTTATAAATTCTCCTGAACAAAAGACCAAAACTCTCAAAGAAATGAGTTACAAAAAAAAAAAAAACAAAACAGTTTTTTTTAGATTTTAGCTATTCTTATAGGTATGTAGTGGTATCTAATTATTATTTTAATTTAAAATTCCCTAGTGACAATGATGAACAAGTCAAAATCACAATGAGATACTACTTCACACCATTAGGATGGCTACTAGTACAAAACACACACACGCACAGAAAATAACATGTATTGGTGAAGATGTAGAGAAATCGGAACCCTTATGCACTGCTGGTAGGAATGTAAAATGATATGGCCACTACAGAAAAGTTTAGTGGCTCCTCAAAAAATTAAAAATATTATTGCTGTATGACTCAATAATTCCTTTGTTGGGTATGTATCCAAAAGAACTGAAAGCAGATACTACAAGAGATATTTGTACACTTACATTCACAGCAGCATTATTCAAAACAGACAAGAAGCAGAAACCACCCAAATGTCCACCAATGGATAAATGAATAAAACAAAATGTGGTAATGTATAGATCTAGATGGTATAATGCTAAGTGAAACAAATCAGTCAGAGAAAGACAAATACCATATGATTTCACTCATATGTGAAATTTAAGAAACAAATGAAATGGGGTGGGGGAGGAAAAACCAAGAAACAGACTTTTTTTAATGTTTATTTATTTATTTTAGAGACAGTGTGTGTGTGAAGGAGGGGCAGAGAGAGACAGGGAGACAGAGAATCCAAGCAGGCTCCACACTGTCAGCGCAGAACCCCACACAAGGCCCAAACTCAAGAATCGTGAGATTGTGACCTGAGCCAAAGTTGGATGCATAACCAACTGAGACACCCAGGCGCCCCAGCAGACTCTTAACTATAAACAACAAAGCAATGGTTTCCAGAAGGATGGTGGTGGGTGGGGGAATGGGTGAAAGAGGTGATGGGGGTTAAGGAGTGCACTTGTGGGGTGCGTGGGTGGCTCAGTCAGTTAAGCGTCCGACTTTGGCTCAGATCATGATTTCGCGGTCTGTGAGTTCGAGCCCCGCGTCAGGTTCTGTGCTGACAGCTCAGAGCCTGGAGCCTGCTTCCGATTCTGTGTCTTGCTCTCTGTTTGCCCCTCCCCTGCTCATGCTCTGTCTCTCTCTGCCTTAAAAATAAATAAAATAATAAAAAAAAAAAAAATTAAAAAAAAAGAGTGCACTTGTGATGAGCACCTGGTGTTGTATGGAAGTATTGAATCACTATATTGTACGCCTGAAACTAGTATTACACTGTATGCTAATTGGAATTTAAATAAAAACTTAAGATGAAAGCTAGGATACTACATATACCACAACAAGAAAAGCTATAAAAATCACACATTTGACAATTAAAATAAAAAATCGTACTCATCAGGGCACCTGGGTGGCTCAGTCAGTTAAGTGTGGGCCTTCAGCTCAGGTCATGATCTCATGGTTCATGAGTTTGAGCCCTGCATCAGGCTCTAAGCTGACAGCACAAAGCCTGCTTCAAATCCTCTGTCTCCCTCTCTCTCTGCCCCTTTCCCTGCTCACATGTTCTCTCTCTCTCTCAAAAATAAACATTTTCCAAAAATCATACTCATCATATGGTTAAAGATACTATAAACAAAATATTTAACTGTCGAGGGACCATTTGGAAAAATATCTGTCACACAAATTATGGATAAACAGAGCAGAGAGACTCAATTCAAAGACCTCTCATAAACAAGAAAAAACTAATAGGCAAAGGATATGAATAGACAACTCAGATAAAAGGAAATTCAAATACTCAGTAAATATATAAAAACAGTGCTCAAATTCAGTGGTGATGACAGACATAGACACTAAGTGACAATGAGATCATGTAATACTATCTAAATGGCAAAAAGAATAAAACAGTAAATGATCAGGTAAAAGGTACTTGCCTATACTGTAAAAGAAAACTGGTGTAAAAGAAAATCGTAAAGCCTCTTCTGAAAGCATGCATGCACATGCACTCACACATGCAAGCACACACACACATTTACATAGGTTTTCATTCCAAAGTTACCTCAGCAGGATGATGGCAGTAACAATCAGTAGCACTTTTTTAATCTTTGAGGCTTACCTCAAAAGAAGGACTCTTCTAATTTGAAAAGCATTAATAAAGTAAACTTTTAAAAAAGTCGCAGCACATACAAATAATTAAGAAAAATGAACAAAAGGAGAATAGAGACAAAGAACACTGACCATGTATGTACAAATATTGAATCATGTTGGGTACCTGAAGCTAGTATGTTATATGTCAATTATAACTCCCTTTAAAAAAAAAAAAAAAAAAAAAGGATGCTCAAAAGCCGATGGGAAGGGCCATGTGAGAAGGAATTAAGGCTTCCTGCCCATGAGTGAGTCATCTTAGAAACATACCCATAGCCCCTGTCAAGCCTTTTGATGACTGCAACCATGGCCAACATCTTGACTGCCACCTAATGAGAGATTTCAACCTAGAATCATCTAACTAAGCTGCTTCTCAATTTTGACCCACAGAAACTGTGTGAGATAATATTAATTTTTCAGGAAAAAAAAAAAAAGAAATCTATTTGAAAATTCTTAAAGCTATAGTCCCTGTAATAATTCTTACTTAATGTCTCTTACCAGATCATAGTAATCAATCTTCCTATCACTAAAATAAAGAAATAAAAAATCAAAAGAAGCTTATCATTCATGTTTAAAAAAACAAAAACAAAAACACTGACCATTCTGCCTGGGCTAATTCATGACCCCGTCACTCAAGCCAATACAGGTAACACCTTCAGCATTTCCTTTTAAATATGTCTAAGCAAATAACACCCATGGGAATGCCACCAACCTGATCTGTTGACAACTTCCCTTGGTTCTACAGTGAACTGCCTAGAGGCTTCTTTCTTCCTTGAAGAAACTGGAACTGACTTTGGATGTGATTTCTGGCACTGAGCCTAAAAGATATACAACATTAGATCTACTCCATTGTATTAGCAATTCTGATTGAATACATTTGTTTTTAAATTGGAAAAAAAAAAGTATTGGAAAATAATAAAACAGCTGGCAATTTGGCATTATCTAATAAAGTTGAAATTTCATAAATCCTAACATAGAAACAATGCTGCTCTGAACAGCAAAAACCTATCTTGACAGTAAACTGGATAAATTATGATATAGACCTATAATATAATATCACACATTCAACAGTGAAATTCATAAATTACAGCATCAGGAATAAATAATTGTTAACACAAAAAAAAAAAAAAAAAAAAAACAAGCCACAGAAGTAGGTTATAATCCCATTTACACAAAGTTCAAAGTAGAGGCATGTTAAACTATACACACACACACACATATACATATACATACACACACATATATATGTATATACACATATGCATATATACGTATATATATACACACACATGCATATATATATACTATATTTTAGAGATTCACTCACTAGAGGAGTTAACATAGGACACCTGATCATTTAAAGAACTAGCTTACAAGGCTGGCCCTTGACTGGCAGCTGGGAATTTGGCTTTCAGAATATTTCCTCTATTACCAGCTGATTAGGTTGTGCCTACCATGCCAGCCTGCCTAGACTGTATAAAAATGTGATTTATAATGAACACCTGTTTTTTTCCTTCAGGAAGTATAGGATGTTGGTTGGCAGAGGGTACCTAATATAATCAGCCCCCAATAAAAATGGGTTAAGCCTCAGAAGGCTTCCCTGGGCAGAAAGACTATATGCACTTCACTGCTAGAAAGAACAAGTGCAGACCCAGTGGGAAGCATAGAAGTCTGACTATAAAATAAAGGATGGGAATGATGAACATAAAATTCAAGATAGTGGTTACCTTTGTGCAGGGAGGAGAGGGAGAAGAACAGGATTAGAAAGGGAAACATTGATGCTGCAAAAGTATTTTTTTTTTTTTTCAACGTTTATTTATTTTTGGGACAGAGAGAGACAGACCATGAACGGGGGAGGGGCAGAGAGAGAGGGAGACACAGAATCGGAAACAGGCTCCAGGCTCTGAGCCATCAGCCCAGAGCCCGACGCGGGGCTCGAACTCACGGACCGCGAGATCGTGACCTGGCTGAAGTCGGACGCTTAACCGACTGCGCCACCCAGGCGCCCCTGCAAAAGTATTGATTGATACGTCTTACACTAAGGATAAGTACATAAGTGTTCATTTATATTATTTTTAATACCTTATATACATATATTCTTTTCTACATTTGAAATATATCAAGTCATAAATTTTAAAAATATAGAAAAGGGAAATCTCATTCATACACTGCATGTAGGAAACAAAACTTGTAAACATTTTGCAGAAAAAATAGACAATATTTAACAATTTCATTTGAAATATGCATGTCCTAGAGAAATTCGATTTACAACATGTGCACAAGGAGGCATGAACAAAGGTGTACACTGCTGTAATAATGAATACATGGACACAACCTCAAACTCTACCAATAGGGGGATATATAAGTAAAGAAGGTCCTGCACTGTTCAGTGAATACATTATAGAACTCAATTACATAAAGAAAGACAAGCAAGCTCTCACTAGTCTCCGTTCCTCTTGAAACCTCATTAGGATTTTTTAAACTGTATAAACCCAGGGCACCTGGGTGGCTCAGTCGGTTAAGGGTCTAACTCTTGGTTTCAGCTCAGGTCATGATCTCACGCATGACTCATATGAGTTTGAGCCCCCGCATTGGGCTTTGCACTGACAGCTTGGAGCCTGCTTAGGATTCTGTCTCCCTCTCTCTGCTCCTCCCCTACTCGCTCACTCTCTCTCTCAAAAATAAACATTTAAAAAATATATATATTTCTTTAAGAAAGTAAAAAATAAATAAAATGTATAAATCCAGAAGTATGAAGAGAAAAGAAAAGGGAGTAGATGGGAGATTTCAACAAACTTTAAGCTAGAAAGCAAATCAGCAGCAACTAATCAGTCCAGAAAGTGGAGAAAGTGCAGTAGGAAACACATTTATGTTTAACCCATAAGATCATTTATTAGAGGTGCAAGGCCACTCTAAGAGAGGCTCCAAGTTGGGCCTACGAACAGTAAAGTTGTTAGAAGTATGTATACGAAGTAGTCAAGAGTTGCAGAGCCTCTCCTCTCCCAACTCTGGCATAGTAGATGTTTACTCTTGAGTTTCAGAATCAGAGAGACTATAGACTCAGACACAGATGAAGGTAACAGTAATACAGTAAAAATAGAGATTTTAGGCAGAAGCATTCAAATTGTGCCTTCCCTCTGCTACACCTGGTTGAGAACATTTGTCATTGGAATCAAGCTCCCAAGCAGAAGAGATTTGTTAGAAAAACCTACCAAACCAAGTTTAAAAAAAAACAAAACCTATAGATATTAACACCTGGACATCCACAATGACATGGCTCAGACAGATCATACCACAGTAAAATCTACCAAGGTACAAATTCTATTGTACAACTAGAATTTGCAATCACCATTTTAGTTTCCACTCTTAAATATAAGGAGACCACTAAGATTCACTGGACATCTGACAAAAGGCTCTAAAATAAAAGGAAACAACGAAGGTAACCAAAAAGGTACTTGCAGGAAACAGAAACTACAAACAAGAAATCTTAATAAGAAGGGTTAGAGGAACCTGAAAAAAGCTGTGCTTCCCCCTGGTAGACACTCTGTATGGACCAGCTTAAAACCCTCAGCTTTTGCCCCAAATTAGTTAATACTCTCAGGGAAAAAATGACTAATAATCATCAACTCATCTTCTCAACATTCTTCTCTCTTTGGAATTTTATCTAGATTTTGTTCTTTCCACAGCTCCCATGTCTCTAAAAATATGATTTGTTTGCATTTCATTCTTTTTAACTAGTTGTTGCAACAGGAACGTGGCCTATTGCAATTTGTCACATCCTACCTACAAATGAAACCTCTAGCATAACCCTGAAACCAAAGCCCTCCAAGAATGTTTTGAGAAAAGAAAAAGACAATACTGTTCATGAACATAGATGCAAATGCCTCAAATACTAGCAAACCAAGTCAAAAAAGGTTAATACATTATGACCAAGTCAAATTTATCCCAGAAAACTTAAAAAGTTGATTTAACTTCCAAAAATCAGTATAATTTACCACATTAAAGAAGGTCTTTCAATTCTGAAAGAAATGGATCTGTCTACATTCCTTGGAACCAAAAGGCTATATATAGTTCACAGAACAAGGGTTTGAACTGTGCAGGTCCACTTACTCACATTTGTTTGCAATAAATATAGCATATTAACATAAATGTATTTTCTCTTCCTTATAAATTTCTTAACATTTTCTTTTCTCTAGCTTACTTTATTATAAGAATACAGTATATAATACACATAACATACAAAATACATGTTAATCAATTGTTTACATTATCAGTAAGGCTTCTGGTCAACAGTAGGCTATTAGTAATTAAATATTTGGGGAGTCAAAAGTTTTAAGTGGATTTTCAACTAACACAAGTGGGTCAGCAACCCTAACCTCTGCATTGTTCAAGGGTCAACTGTATAATTAGATGTTTATACAAATTTCTAGTAAAGCTATTTCTAGCACTACATAATTTTTCTCTCCAATTAGTATTGTGCTTTTGAATAACTTGTCTTTATTCATTAGCTTCACAAACTCTATTTGAAAGTTGGCTATTTTGTAGAGTTAAGTCAACCTATCCTCTTAAGATATGATCTATAAAAGATTGATTCCTAGGGCACCCAGGTGGTTCAGTCAGTTGAGCATGTGACTTTAGCTCAGGTCATGATCTTGTGGTGCATGAGTTTGAGCCCCACATTGAGCTCACTGCTGTTAGTGCACAGCCCTCTTTGGATCCTCTGCCCCTCTTTCTCTGCCCCTCCCCAGTTCACACTCTCTCTCTCAAAAATAAATAAACATTTAAAAAAAAAAAAAAAATACTGGTTCCCTTATACAGCAATAGATTAACCTCAATATTCAGAAAACCAAATTTTCAAATCTGGATTAGGAACTTAAGTCATTGCCTACTTTCCTAAAAACCTAATTTAATTATTATTTTAGGAAAGGTGAAAAATAATTTTGTTAAAATTTGGTATTTCTTTTTTTTTTTTTTTCCCAAGGGTTTTTTTTTTGTTTGGTTGGTTTTGTTTTTGTTTTTTTTATTCATTCTGAGAGAAAGGGAGCACAAAGAGAGAGGGAGAGAGAGAGAATCCCAAGCAGGCTCCACACCAATGAGCCCTATGCGGGGCTCAAACCCACAAACCATGAGATCATGACCTGAGCCGAAATCAAGAGTTAGATGCTCAACTGACTGAGCCACCCAGACACCCCAAAATTTTATAATTCTAAACCCAGACCTCCAATTTCAAACACAGGAAATGTCAAGTCAGAATTTTCACAAACCACCTCCAAATTATAGAAAGTCAATGGGAATATAGGATTCCCTTCTAAGAATAAGACTTACAAACAACTAAAATAGATGTAACTATATTGTGTAATGCTTCACTTATTAAAGCTATATCAGCTCTCCTTTTTGACTTACCTCTTTGCTTGATGACTGAATACAAATGTCTTCCATTTTAGGTGTTGAATAAAGCACTGATTTTGTAGAATTTGTGCTAAAATCATTGGTAAGACCTTAAAAAAAGCAAAAAAAAAAAAAAGTTTAAATGACATATGGTATAAAATCTTTGAGTTATAATTAAAAGAAGCCCTACATGAAATGTGAAGACGTTTGCTGACTCTTTAAACACAATTAGTTTAAATTACATATAAACATCGCTTCAATATTCAAATGTGCCTAGAAGACATCAGGAACTGAAAAACACAAACAAGATTCCTGAAGAAATAATGAACCAGTTCTTCTTTCAGAGCTTATATAGAAGAAATATTTTTCCACTCTCTGTGTTTGTTTCTTTGGTTGGCCTATTCTCTTTTTTCAATACCTTCTGATGCTGACAAGCACTTAGAAAATTTTTTGCAATAATTCACCATTTCTTTAAAATGAACTGCGAATCACCAAACATTCTCTCTTAGGGATCCTAAGAATTCTGCACATTTATTCCCATTACATGAAATACTTTCTCTTGCATAAGATAATTATTTATGGACTTCTAGTGTGACCTAAAGGAAATGACAAATTATGCTCATTTTTGACAGTATTATCCTTAGTATAACAGAAGGTAAAGGATTGCACGTGTACTCAAAATTCCTGGAAAAACATTTTACATATATTTATTTAAATACTAGAACACATTTGCTGAATTTAGTATTAATGAGTATCACAAATTTTCATCCAACCCAACCCTCAAGTCCATCTTGAAATGAAGCCTTACTTTTTTCTTCAAAACAATCTTGTAAGATTTCCAGTATGTTTTGGCCTTGCTTCGTATTAATGTCAGGTGCTCTAATAAGAAGGAATAAAGGGAAAATGTCACATATCATTTCCATAACACACTTGCTATTTATGTTACCATCTACTTTGAAAATTTCTTATCTCATTATAAAATATTATTTTACTTAATGGGAAAAATATCACCTTTATTATGTAAGGACAAAACAAGTACTTGAGTCTAAGAGTTCCCAGAAAAGTATGTGAAGCAGTATGTCATTATGTATAATAACAATTATACTCCTTGAATGAACAGTGACATCTAAAGCCATCTTAGACCACTTTTATATCTAAACAAGAACATCAACGTTTTTGAACAAATCCAATCAGTACTAAGACACTTCTTTAATAAAAACTCTATAGTCACAAGTCCTAACAGCTCTAAGTAACAGTCTTCCCTACAAGTTCTCAAATGCACTTTTGATTCAGTATCATTACCCTTAGCAGCTTATGAAACAGTATAAAATTTTAACTGTAATTTCACATGCAGTTGTAAGAAATATTATAAAAAATCCCTTGTTCACTTCATCCCGTTTCCCCCAATGGTAACATTTTGTAAAATTATACTATACAATCACAACCAGGATGCTGATACCAATACAATCCACTAATCTTATTTATGTTTCTCCAGTTCTACATATACAGTTGACCCTTGAACAAAATTGTTATGAACTGCATGGGTCCACTCATAAACAGATTTTTTTCAGTAAACATATTAGAAAATTATTTGGAGACCTTCAACAATTAAAAAACTTGCAGACGAACCACAAAGCCTAGAAATATAAAAAATATTTAACAAAAAGTTAAGAATGTCATCAATGCATAAAACAGATGTAGATATTAGTAGATACTAGTCTATTTTATCATCTACTACCATAAAATACACACAAATCTATTCTTAAAATTAATCAAAACTTACATACACAGTACACAGTGCCATTTATAGTCAAGAGATATAAAGACACAGTATTAAATCATAACTGCATAAAATTAATTATATTTCATGCTATAACACTACTATAATAATTTTGTAGCCACCTCCTGTTGCTATTTTTTTTTAACTTTATTGATTTATTTGAGGGAGAAGAGAAAGTGAATGTGAGCAGGGGGAGGTGCAGAGAGAGAGGGAAAGAGAGAATTCCAAGCAGGTTCCGTGTCGTCAGCGCAGAGCCGAACACAGGCTCAATCCCACGAACCCCGAGATCATGACCCGAGCTGAAATAAAGAGTTGGACGCTTAACTGACTGAGCCATCCAGGAGCCCCCATCTTGTTGCTATTGTGGTGAGCTCCCTTGTTGGTGACTATCCCTTTAAGATGCCCATATAACACTAATTATCTCTGAGTGAACAATTCATCTCTCCAGTAAATTGTGTATTGCAGTAAAAAGTGATCTCTCATACTTCTCCCATTCTTCATCATGTTTAGTGCAATACCATAAATCTTGAGTAACACCAGGGACTCAACAAGGTTACCACTAGTGATGCTGGAGGTGTTCCCAAGAAACAAAAAAATGTCATGACACTACAAGAAAAAGTTGAATTACTTGATATATACCATAGATTGAGGTCTGCAGCTATGGTTGCCTGCTACTTCAAGATACATAAATGCAGCATAAGGACCACTGCCAAAAAAGAAAGGAAATTCATGAAGCTGTCTTTGTAGGCTAGAGCAGGACAAAACCTTGCACTTTCTGCAAAGTACCTTTTGATCTTGTATGGAACATACAGCTTTTATGTGGATGCAGGAGTTGCTATAAAGAAGGCATGATTATGATTCTAATATGGTTTGAGAAAGGTGAAGTCATTACAAGACAACTTAAAGCAAAAGGAAGATGAAAGATCTAAAGCTGGAGAATTTAATACCAGCAAAGGATAGTTTGATAATTTAGAAAGAGATTTAAAAAATGTCAAGATAACAGGAAATCAACTTTTGCTGAACAAGAAAGAGGCAGCAGATGAGCTCCCAGATGCCATTAAGAAAATCACTGAGGATCCTCAGAAAGGGTATCTACCTAAACAGATTTTAATGCAGACAAAAGTGTTCTATTCTAGAAAAAAATGCCACAAAGAGCATTTATTAGTAAGGAAGAGAAGCAAGCACCATGATTTAAGACAGGAAAGGATAGGCTAAACTCTACTGTTTTGTGCAAATGCAGTCAGGTTTATAATCAGGACTGACCTTATCTATAAGGATGCTAATCCCTAGCTTTGAAGGGAAAATTAAACACCAGCTGCCAGATTTTTAGTTATACTACAACAAGAAGGCTGGACAATGAGAACCCTTCTTCTGGACTGGTTCTATCAATGCTTTGTCCCTGAAATCAGGGAGTACCCTGACAGTAAGAGACTGTCTTTTAAAGTTCTTTTCATATTGGACAATGCCACTGGCCACCCAGAACCACAAGAGTTCAACACAGAATTGAAAATGGTCTACCCGCCCCAACATAACACCTCTAGATTCGGGGGTCAAAAGGATCTTTAAGACTCATTACACATGGTACTTTAGGGAAAAGTCTGTCAACACTATGGAACAGGAACCCAATAGAGACAACATTATGAAAGTCTGGAAGGATTAAAGCATTGAAGATATCATCACTGTTACAGAAAAGGCTGTGAACACCATCAAGACCGAAACAATAAATTCCTACTAGAAAAAACTGTAGGCAGATGTTGTACATGACTTCACAGGATTTACAACAGAGCAAATCAAGAAAATCATGAACATGGGGCACTGGGATGGCTCAATCAGTTAAAAATCCAACTCTTGACCTCGGCTCAGGTAATGATCTCACAGTCTGAGATGGAGCCCCACCTTGGCTCTGTGCTGGGTGGGAGCCTGCTTAAGATTCTCTCTCTCCCTCTCCACTCCCACCCTCACTCAAGCATGTGCACATGCGCTCTCTCTCTCTCTCTCTCTCTCTGTCTCTCAAAACAATAATAAATAAATAAAAATTAAAATAAAAACATAAAAGAAAATCATGAATGAGATTATGGATATGGCAAAAAAAGTTTGGGAGTTTCAAGATACAGATTTTGGAGAAATTCAAGAGCTAGTAGACATCACACCAGAGGAATTAACAGAAGATGACTTTATGGAGATGAGCACTTTCACAACAGTACCAGATGATGGGGAAAAAGATATACAAGAAGCACTGCCAGAAAACAAATTGACATTAGACAATCTGGCAGAGGGTTCCCATTATTCAAGACTGCTTTTGACTTCTTTTATAACATAGACCTTAGTTACAGGCATACAGGCACTGAATTAAACAGTGGAAGGATTGGTACCATATAAAAACATTTTTAGAGAAATGAAAAAGCAAAGTCAGACAGAAATTACGATGTATTTGCAAAAAGTTCACTGAATGTGCCTGCCTCCCCTTTTACCTCCTCCACCTCTTCCACCTCTGCCACACCTGAAACAGCAAGACCACCTCAACCCTTTCTCCTCCTTCTCAGCCTACTCAGTGTGAAGACGATGAAGATGAAGATCTTTATGATGGTCCACTTCCACTTAATGAACAGTAAATAATCAGCATGCCGTACCATTAATAAACTGTGTTATGTGTGTATCTTCATGTGAAAATCTAGTTAACTGTACAGCAAGAAAGGTAGGAGACATTTTTAAGTCATCATCATCATTGTCTAAGTATTCAGTGTGTAGAACATCATGTGCAAAACTTGAGTGAAGTGGGTGATATTTAACATAAAACTAATCTGTTTATTTTCTTACTGTCTTGTAACTTTCCTTTCAAAGAAGTACATTACCATACAGCACGCCTGTCATCACAGGTATTTTTTTAAAAAGACTTAACAATGTTTCTAATACTGTATTATGAATATAACTATAATACCATATGCCATAAAAATTTTATAATAATTCATTCATTAGTGTACAGACTAGGCTACCACGAAACAATCGTATCGATTACACTAGGCTACCATAAAGCAATCACATTGCTTTCATTATCAGTACGTTATACCTATAAATATGAAAATATGAATTTCTTTTCCACATCACTTTTTCATATTTGATGTCTAGTGTTAGTAATATGTATAACATCTACAGTGTTTTGTATCATATAACTATATCAATGTAGGTAATGACAGATGATGTAGATAATGAGAGAGATGATATATTAATAAAATGTATCAATAAATACAGTACTGTAAAAGTATTTTCTCTTGTGATTTTCTTAATAACATTTTCTATTCTCTAGTTTATTGATTGTATTATTGTATTATTTTATGTTATTGGTAAGGCTTCTAGGCAACAGTAGGCTTTTAGTAGCAAGTTTTGGGGGAGTCAAAAGTTGTACGAGGATTTTCAACTGTGCAGGGGTCAGCAACCCTCACCCCTGAGTTGCTCAAGGGTCAACTGTACTCATTTGTGTGTTTCTGTTCCTATTTAATTCTGTGCCATTTATCACATCTATAGGTTCAGGTATCACCACCACAGTCAAGATACTGAACAGTTCCACACAACAAAGATCCTTTTCATGTCTTTTTATAATCTATACGCACATTTTCTTTTAGCCCTACCAAATGAGCTCTATCTTTGTAATATTACCATTCAATCCATTCTATAGACTGCTTTCCCCATGGCTGTCACTTAGAACTGAGACTACCTCTTCCTGATCCATAATTTATCAGGTGAATTTCTTTTCTCACTGCCATTAAGTAGTCATTACACTGCTTGCGTTAATATTTCTCTGTTAGTATAAAATCACTAAGATGACTATACTTAATCAGTGGGCACAGAAATCATGTTAGACAGAAGTAATTTCTGCCTTCTTTTAAAAATCACTTCCTAAAAATGGAAATAAAAATGACCTTAAAAGTTAAATATGTAACTCACCTGGACGGTCGGCAAAATCTTCTTCTGTAGTCATTTTTGAGATGATCCTGAAAGAAAAGTAAATCATCAAATTGGTGAAAAGTTAAGTTCTTCATTTGTTCATTCAGCAAGTTTTGCTTATTGTCTATTATAGTACCATAAAGAGGAATTCTTCTGGATCAAGTGAAGGAGAACTTGCCTCATATCTACTGTTTCAAAATCTTTGCTTATACTAATTTGTTCACCCTGGGAATCATTCCATCTTCCTCCCCTTACTCCCATACCTTTCCCATCATCAAAACCACAACTCTGGGCTTCCAATAATTCAGGCTGGTTGATAAGCAGTATCTACTTATCTCCTTTCCTTGCAGGAAGATTCCTCTAAAATAATAGTTAAGGGCTACAATGGCATAGACCAATGAAAAAGACAATGAAGAGAGGACCATCTGTTAACAAATTTAAGAAATTTGTAGAAGATGGAAAATAAATGAAGTATGTTAATTGATAAAACAGAATAAAAGCAGTAGCAGACAAAAGTTAGTTCAGAGGATCCAGTCTTTGATGAGGAGTAAAGCTGATCTGCCCAGGAGAAAACCATAACAATGCAGAACTACAAAACTCAAAATATGAGGAGGCTAAGAGTGAGAAAGGGAATGAACAGAGTAACAGACTCCCACATTCCCTATCCCTATAAACACAAGTTTAAAAAACTGTATTCTATTGTCTGTCTTAAATATCACCAGCATCTGTGGATCAGGAGACACTCAGAGGTCTCTAAAACAAAACACGAATATCAAGATATAAGTTTTAAAAATGGAGAAGAAAAAGGGCCAAGAGAAAACTGATACCAAGAATGAGAAAGAAGAGCATAACCCAACATACACACTTGTTGAATTATTATGTTGTACACCTAAAACTAATGTAACACTGAGTGTCAACTAGGCTTCTATTTAAAAAAAAAAAAAAAAAAAAAAAGAGAGAGAGAAAGAAAAAACTTGAAAAAAACAAAAACAAAAATCCAATTAGTACCTTCAAGAGAGATTTGAAATACTGGACTCATAAAACAAAAGTGATATACTATAAACACTAAACAACGAAATTAAGACCAAGAAAAATTCTTAATAATTAAAAACATGATTGCCTAGTGGAGAAAAAGTCTCTTTTAGCAAATGGTGCTGGGAGAACTGGACAGCAACATGCAGAAGAATGAAACTGGACCACTTTCTTTACACCATACACAAAAATAAATTCAAAATGGATGAAAAAACTAATGAAAAAGGAAACCATCAAAATGCTACAGGAGAAAACAGGCAGCAACCTCTTTGACCTCGGCTGCAGCAACATCTGACTTGACATGTCTCTGAAGGCAAGGGAAATAAAAACAAAAATAAACCATTGAGACCTCATCAAGATAAAAAGCTTCTGCACAGTAAAGGAAATAATCAACAAAACTAAAAGGCAAACAATGGAATGGGAAAAGATATTTGCAAATGGTGTATCTGATAAAGGGTTCGTATCCAAAATGTATGAAGAATTCACCAAACTCAATACCCAAAAAACAAATAATCCAGTGAAGAAATGGGCAGAAGACAGGGATAGACACTTTTCCAAAGACATCCAAATGGCTAACAGACACATGAAAAGATGCTCAACACCACTCATTACCGGGGAAATACAAATTAAAACGACATTTAGATACCACCTTACACCGGTCAGAGTGGCTAAAATTAACAACTCAGCAAACAACAGATGTTGGCGAGGATGTGGAGAAACGGGAACCCTTTTGCATCGTTGGTGGAAATGCAAACTGTCACAGCCACTCTGGAAAACAGTACGAGATTTCTCAAAATATTAAAAATAGAACTACCCTACAACCCAGAAATTGCACTACTAGAAATTTATCCAAAGGATGCAGGAGTGCTGATTCAAAGGGGCACCTGCACCTCAATGTTTATAGCAGTGTTTTCAACAATAGCCAAATTATGGAAAGAGCCCAAATGTCCACTGACTGATGAATGGATAAAGAAGATGTGGTATATATACACAATGGAATACTACTCAGCAACGAAAAAGAATGAATTCTTGCCATTTGACCCAACTAAAATATATGGTTTAAAACAAACAAACAAACAAACAAACAAACAAAAATGAGAATGAGCAGACAAGCTACAGGCTAGAAAAAAATATCTGCAAAAGGTACATCTGAAAAGGACTATTATCCAAAGTACGCAAAGAATGTTTAAAACTCAACAATAAGAAAATAAACAACCCAATTAAAAACTAAACGGGCCAAAGACCTTATACCTCAGATAGGATGTACAGATGGCAAAAAAGCATATGAAAAGATGCTCCACATCACATATCATCAGGAAAAAGCAAATTAAAAGCCACAATGAGATACCACTATACCTATTAGAATGACCAAAATCTGGAACACTGACAATTCCAAAAGCTGGTAAGGATATATGGCACAACAGAAAACTCTCATTTATTTTTTTTTATTTTTTTTAATGTTTATTTATTTTTGAGAGCGAGAGAGAAAGAGCATGAGCAGGGGAGAGGCAGAGAGAGAGAGAGACACATGTCCGAAGCAGGCTCCAGGCTCCAAGCTGTCAGCACAGAGCCCGATGTGGGGCTTGAACTCACAGACTGTGAGATCATGACCTGAGCTGAAGTCAGGCGGTTAACCGAGCCAGCCACCCAGGTGCCCCAACTCTCATTTATTTTTTAATATAAATGGTACAGTCATTTTGGAAGGCAGATTTGGTGGTTTTTACAAAAGTAAACAGACTCTCACCATGACTTAGCATTCATATTGCTTGTTATTTACCCAAAGGAGTTGAAAACTTATGTCGACACAACAATCTGCACAGATGTTTATAGCAATTTTATAACTGCCAAAACTTGAAAGCAACAAGATGTCCTTCACTAGGTAAATGGATAAAGTGTGGTACATCCAGACGATAGCATATCATTGAGCACCAAAAAGAAATGAACTACCAAGCCATGAAAAGACATGAAGAAATCTTAAACGCGTCATTCTAAATGAAACAAGTCAATCTGAAAAGGCTATGTATGTATGATTTCAACTATATGACATTCTGGAAAAAAGCAAAACTATCGAGATGGTAAAAAGATCAGTGGTTACCAGAGTTCAGTGGGGAGGGAGGGAGAAATAGGCAGAACACAGAGGATATGTAGGGTAGTAAAAACACTCGATGATGCCACAAGGATGGCTACGTGTCATTAGACTTTTGTCCAAACACACAGAATGTACAACACCAAGAGTCAGACTTAGTATGGACTTCGGGCAATAATGATGGGTGAATGCGGTTCATCAACTGTAATAAATACATCATTCTGGTGGGGGATCCTAACAACAGGGGTAGCTATGCAGGTGTGGGAGTAAGGGGGTATATGGAAAATCTCTGCACCTTCCTCTTAGTTTTGCTAAGAACCTAAGACTGCTCTAAAAAAAATAAACTCTTTAAAAAAAGGAACCGTGGGCATTAGGTAAATTTTATTCCCCTCCTCTTCCTACAATGAGAATGGCTTTATTTCTGTTTAATTCTATATAATATAAACAATGTATGTGCTCACATTAAAAGGACGCTTTACAATATTTTTTACACATCTTTATGCAAACAAGCATTACTATATAACTTTATATAAGTGGGATATCATTGGTGAAGATTTTCTTAAAAAGAGAGATAAAGGGGCGCCTGGGTGGCGCAGTCGGTTAAGCGTCCGACTTCAGCCAGGTCACGATCTCGCGGTCCGTGAGTTCGAGCCCCGCGTCAGGCTCTGGGCTGATGGCTCAGAACCTGGAGCCTGTTTCCGATTCTGTGTCTCCCTCTCTCTCTGCCCCTCCCCCGTTCATGCTCTGTCTCTCTCTGTCCCCAAAAAAAATAAATAAAAACGTTGAAAAAAAAATAAAAAAAAAAAAAGAGAGATAAAGTAGAAAACACACGTTTAGGGCAGGGGCCGACATGGGTTGTACAATATATATTAACTATAAGCAAAGTGTGAAATACAGAATACTGAATACCAAGGGAGTCCAATAACACGGAAACAGAAAATTAGTTCCCGCCCCCTTGGGCATTCATACCTTAAGCACTTTTTAACTAACACCTGCCTTTCAGAAAACCATACCGGTAACAAGCACTCCACAAATAATATACTTCTGCAGACCATCAAGTCCACACGTTTTAGGCGTTGCAAAACTTCTATAGACAGAAAATTATTTGGAGGACTAGAAACCAGAGTTAGACCAAAACAGTAGCAATCACAAGATTCTCTGAAGAGACAGATGCCATCACAACCCAAACTAAAAGAAACCTGTGGGGAAACAATACAAGGAAGTTAACTCCTGGCTATCAGCACACGATCAGCTCTGATCTCAAAAACTTGGCGGGCTTTTCCACTGAAATCTCCAAGAAGCCACAGTAAAACATTTCATTCTCTCCCGCCCCGAGCGCAGGTGCCAGGGGCGGCCGAGCTCCCATACGCAGAAGCGGCCGGAGCCTGCACTTACCAGACCCGTCGCAGCCATTTTCCGACCCGGCCCCACCCGCGCCGGGGGTCTGGCACGCAAGACCTCGCGGGCCGTGACTCGAAGAAGCCCGGCACAGACAGAGTCGCGGGAGGAGCAGTTAGGCGGCACCCCAGGAGCGCCCCTGAGGTGGGAGGTGGCAAAACTGAAGGAACTGCGAGCTAGTAAGCGCGCTACCGACGCTCTTCACCCATTGGCTCGGCCCTTCCGGAGCACCCAGCGGTCTCCGCGGTTTGAAACGGTCTGCACATGCGCAAAACGAACCGCTCAACCGTACAGAAAGCCGTTAAAGGCCCGCCCTCACATTGGACACTCCAACAGTCCCGCCCTTCGCAGGGCCCGCCGCAGCCCCGCCCCATCTTTCCCATAGCCCCGCCCTCCCTTTCTCTAACTGTTTTCTCCTCCTTTGCTGGCTAGGCAATCGGAGGATTGAACGTAAGGCTGGGGATTTCCGTAAAGCTGCTCTGAGCAGGCACCGTCTCGAGAACAGCCTTTATTCTTGAGCCGGGTGTAAAACTTGTCAGCGGTTCTATTACAGAGTAAAAAATAATATTTGGAAGGATAAAGGTAAAAATTGCAGAAATCGTTTGAAAAGAAATAGTTCATTGTGCGGGCTCATCCTCCACACCGAGTCCATCTATGCATCACCTCTGAAAGTAATAACAATGTAACGTTGATGATGATAACGATGTATTCTTCTTTCAAATATGTGGGTAATATTTTCATGAAGCATTGCCAACAAAGTGACTTAGGTAAATATATGTCATTTAAGTATAATGTCCTGAAAGGAGACCTAAATCAGTAGTCTTGAAATATACTCAGCGACTAGCTGTATCATCTAGAATAAAATTGTGGCACTATTCCGGGTGTTTCCTTATTTATATAATTATATAATAGGAGAGCTTATAGATGCTCTGAAGACTTGACCATTTTATGATGCTATGAAAGTTGTGTTCTATTTTTATGATTTAATAAAAATTTGCACAGGAATTTTAATCATAAAATACATTACTTATTGAATAAATTCATTAATCAAGAGTTGAACTAATAAACTTTTTAAACATGTAATGATTTAACAAATGTTATCACCTATGGTTTGTTTATTTTTGGTAGGGAAGGGGAACTATATATTAACTCTACAATCAGACTGGGTTCCATTCTACTCCCAAGAATTCTGTCATAATGGGTAAGTTGATTAAACTATCTGTTTCTCAAGTCCCTTGTCTGTAAAATGGGAATAATATTAAAGTTGCTGAGATATTGGGTTAATTCATTTTAATATCTAGGTGAAATGCCTGGAACATAGTAAGAATTCAATAAATGATGATTGGTTTTATTATAGGGTTTTGCCAATTAGACTACATTATATAATTTGATGTCATATTTGGAATACGTTATAATAAAAAAACTATCATTTATTCCGTACACACTATATACTGTTTTTTTTCTAAATGCTCTCCATGCACTAACTTATTTTATTCTTAAAACATTCCTGTTAAAAGAAGACAGCTAGTATCCCCATCTTACAGACAACAGAACTGGGATAGTGTTTAAGTAACTGCCCCATAATCACACTACCATTAAATGGCAGAACTGGGGGTGAACCCTGGTATTCTGATTCCAGAACTGAGCACTTAATCACTACACTCTTTATTTCTCAGTGAGAAATTTTACCAAGCACAATCACCAATGTAAATTTCCACATCTAAAATGATATTCCCTGTTTCCACTGGAAACAGTAACTCTCAGAGGTATTTTGTGAAACTTAAACGCAGTGACATGCTGGTATCGAATGCAGGGCACAAAGGGTGTTGGTAATAACTACAGAGAAAATGAAGCAACACTTTATGCAAACCAAAAGTTATGGAAACTCCACCATCCCCAAGCAAACTTTTCAGTTGCCTCTGCATCTGTCCTACTATTTATAGCCCCACAATGATTTTGGCATCCTAAAATAGGATTGCTAGTTGATGGACTAATGTTTATAAAACCTAGATTTGTCATTATAGGCCCCCTGCGCACCACCCCCCCAAATACATTCAGATCTCTCTTTATGAACTTCCATGATAACTGGATAAATCTTGAAGTTTTCCATCACAGCTACATAACCTAGGTGAGGAGTGTGTGTGTGTGTGTGTGTGTGTGTGTGTGTGTGTGTATCAGTCTATGGAATTATGTGTATTCGATGTGTATATGGGAAATAAATTTTACAGAAACTGAACTTAAGAGGGTACTAGAAACTTTTAGTTGCTTAGGATTTTATGCAGATAGTTTAAAATTGGTTAAAACTAGTTTAAAGAATATTTTAGACCTTAAAAATTACACTCTAAATGAACTTGCTCTAGGAATTGTAACACAATTGCTATTAAAATTTAAATTGTTCCTTATTTATAATAAACTCAAACTGGTAATATGTCCATCATTTACATATTAAATGTAATTTATGTACATGTAAATGTAATATGTACATATTTATAAAGTGTAGTTCATCCATATGACAGAATATTCCTCAGCAATAAAAACAAACTACTGATGCATGCAACAACTTAGATGAATCTTAAAAGCTAGGTAAGAGAAGCCAGACATCAAAGGCAACCTGCTGTATGATTACATAAATGTAACTTCATGAAATTATACACATAGAAATGAAACCAATAGTTGCCAGCAGATGAAGTTGGGGGTAGAAGATGCTGACAACAAAGGCCAAGGAGGGAACATTTTATGATGCTGGAAATAGTCTATGTCTTCAATATGATACTCTTATGTTTTTGTCAAAACTCTCAGAACTGTGCTCCTAAAGAAAGGATGACTTTTGCTATATATTATATGTCAATGAACTGGACTTGAAGAGTGTTATTCACTATATATTATATGTCAATGCTATATATTATATGTCAATGAACTGGACGTGAGAGTGTTACCAAACCAAAGTGGACCCACTCCTTGGTGACTTACAGGCAGACTACACCAGGTGGAGTTGCCTCACAAGGTCAACTATTTGTACAAACAAGGAGATCACAGGGAACAATTTCCAAAACAGTGTCTCTCCAATGAGGGGAAAGCAGGCTCCTTTTATTAGGCCTTGGGATGAATATTCAGAAGGGATTTTAACATTATAATGAAGCTGAGGTCACCTCTGGCACTTTCTTTTTCCCTTTCTTTCTTCTTCTTCTTCTTCTTCCTCTTCTTCTTCTTCTTCTTCTTCTTCTTCTTCTTCTTCTAAATGTTCACTTATTTTTGAAAAAGAGCACGCAAGCTTGTGAGGGGAGGTACAAAGAGACAGGGGGACAGAGGTTCCAAAGTGCGCTTCACGCTGACCCATGAACTGTGAAATCATGACCTAAATCTCATGCTCAACCAACTGAGCCACCCCACCTCTGGCACTTCTGATTCATCTGTGCGAGCACAGGGGATCAGACCAATAGAGAGAGAGAGAGAGAGAGAGAACCAAATGCAGTGTGGGAATTAGGGTCAGACTGTGATTCAAAACGAAGCCATAAAGAGCATTAAGCAATGGAAAACTAAAGTAGTAATTATTAAATGACAGGGAAATGTAAAATTTTCTTAGATATTATAATGCTACTGTGTTGATGTAAGAAAATGTCCTATTCTTTTAGGATAAGGATATACATATGAAGTATTAAGGGGTAAAATGTAATGTTTGTAAGTACTTTGAAATGGTTCAGTTAAAAAAGAAAGATATAGTTACAGCAAATCTGGCAAAACGCTAACAATTATTGGAACTACATGGTAGATATGTAGGTGTTTATTAACACTTCTCTTTCAGGGATGCCTAGGTGGCTCAGTCCATTAAGTGTCCAATTTCGGCTCAGGTCATGATCTCATGGTTCATGAGTTTGAGCCCAACATCGGACTCCATGCTGACAGTGCAGAACCTGCTTGGGATTCTCTCTCCCTCTCTCTATTACCCCTGCCCCACTTGCATTTTCTCTCTCTCTCTGTCTCTCTCTCTCACACACACACACGCACACAAACACACATACAAAATAAATAAACTTTAAAAAATAAAAATACTGCTCTTTCAGCTTCTCTGTATGTTGGAAACTTTTCATACTAAAATGATAGGGCAAAGTGGCATTAATAAAATTACTGAAGTTCTCAAAATTTTTGCAAAAAAATTATTATGCCAAAGTGTCATAGACTCTAAGTCTAGAGCTCTCTTTTGGCCAGCAAAAGAGCAGGATGCAGGATGAAAAATGAGAGATGGCTAATGTCCGGGAAAAGACAAGAGACCCAAATAAGGGTCCTTGCCCCGTTTTTTTTAGGATCAGAAGGCTTACAAACATGGTGATGGACGTGCACAAAGAGACAATAAATCTGTGCACATTAACTTATGAACATGAGGGAAAGGAGGTCTTGAAGATATTCAGGGTTAGGGGTTTGGGTTAATACAAAGCAAAATCCTGATGCCGGCAGTCGGGCAGAAAGTTGTTTACAGGGGACATGAGGCACCACCTCTGTTTATCTTAGCTAGTCTAGGGGAGGAGACAGATAGGACACGTGACCTCAGGGTTGACAAGGCACCTTTTTTTTAATAATCATCTCTGCTCTGGGCTGCTTCATCTCCAGCGCAGTGGTCTATAGCCCAATTTACCTGTTTACCTAACTTGGTCCTTCCTTCCTGTGAAAGCAGCTTTCTGCTATAGCACTAAATTGGGGTGCTTCCTCCCTGCATATCTAATCTTGTTTTTTTCATATACCGATGTACTGGGTGCCTTTGCACCTCCCTATTCTTAGTTGCCTTGTTTGTTTACCCAAACTCGGGTGTTAGCATCCTATGGCTTTGTACTTCTTTATTGCCTTGTTAACCCATTGGCAAGCCCGGGGATTCCTAAGCTTATTCCTCACACAACAGTCAAAAGTGAAAATATTAGCAATTTACTATAGGATAATTTTGTCAGAAAAAATTACACTCCAAAAATCAATTTGTAAAAATTATAAACATTTCAATTATAACTTAATTTGCTAAAGTGAAATAAACTTATTTATATAATTTTGGAGTTTATTTTTTAATATAACATTTAAATTTTTAAAATTCTTTACTGTCAAATGTTGTTCCATGTGTTAAGTACACTCACTTTAAGTAGCCTTTTCTCTACTAAATAGGCTAAGACTCTAATTGCCAAATTATAAAGTGTGTTTGCAGTATGCAGGTAGGTGGCAGCAACGTTCACGAAAACAATTTTATACAATGGGTTAAAAGTCCCCATGAGTTCTTAATTGAGTGCTACATAAAAATCTTTACAGTTACCTCTGTGCCAAGTGTTTGATTCATAGTTGCTGTTGAATTCTATTATATATATATATATATATATATATATATATATATATATATATACATTGTTTCTCTTCCCAAGAACACAACAGGGGCGACTAAGTCAGTAGGTAGAGCATGTGACTCTTGATCTCAGAGTCCTGAGTTTGAACCCCACACTGCTGGTAGAGTTTCCTTATAAAAAATTTTTTTTTAATAAATAAAAAGAACACAACAAATACACTATTCTCTGGATCTCCATTCTGTAGCCTGTAGTTTACTTCTAGTCAGCATAATTCTGAAAAATTAGCTTTTGTCATTTAAAACACATTTAGGGGTGCCTCAGTGGCTCAGTCGGTTAAGCATCAGATTTTGGCTTAGGTCATAATCTCACAGTTTATGAGTTCAAGCCCCACGACCGGCTCTGTGCTGACAGCTCAGAGCCTGGAGCCTGCTTCAGATTCTGTGTCTCCATCTCTCTCTCTGCCGCTCCCCTGTTCGCAGTCTGCCTCTCTCTCTCTCTCTCAAAAATAAACATTTAAAAAAAAATTTTTTTAAAGAAAGAAATAGGGGCTCTTGGGTGACTCAGTCCATTAAGCGTCCGACTTTGGGTCAGGTCATGAACTCACAGCTCATGAGTTCAAGCCCCACGTCGGGCTCTCCAGCTCAGCACAGAGCCTATTTCAGGTCCTCTGTATCTTCCTCTCTCGCTGCCCTCCCCTGTGTGCTCTCTCTCTCTCTTTCTCTGTCAAAAATAAAACAAACATTAAAAAAAAAAAACTTTCAAAAAATACAATTAGATTTTCAAAAGTTTAATACTTTCTGCATTATAATTTAACCTTGCAAAGACTTAAATTACTTTAGGGGCGCCTGGGTGGCACAGTCGGTTAAGCGTCCGACTTCAGCCAGGTCACGATCTCGCGGTCCGGGAGTTCGAGCCCCGCGTCAGGCTCTGGGCTGATGGCTCAGAGCCTGGAGCCTGTTTCCGATTCTGTGTCTCCCTCTCTCTCTGCCCCTCCCCCGTTCATGCTCTGTCTCTCTCTGTCCCAAAAATGAATAAACGTTGAAAAATAAATAAATAAATAAATTACTTTAGTGGTACAGGCAAAAATTTAAATAATAAACATTAGTATTTATTGACACAGATATATGCTCCAGATAAGTTATATGAAAAAATGTAGTTTATCAAATATCATGTACTTATCTGATTATGTAAATATACACAAATAGAGAAAAAGTGCCAAAAAGGTGATGGTACCCATCCAAACCGTGCTAATGGTGGATGGTGGACGAGCATGTAATTTTCATTTTTTTAATTTATGCCTGAAGACTTGTTTTTTCTAGAACTTATATAAGTAAGTTTTCCATTTATTAGGAAAAATTAAGAAATTATTTTAAGTATTTATAAAGCATGCTACATGAGATGTTTGTAAATTTAAGCGCCTATAGAAATTCATAAACAATAAAGTGCCCAAACTATAGCTTGTAGACCATACCTAACAGTGGGAAAGAAGTAGGAAAATAAACTGCAAACAAAGACACAAAGCAAAAAGGTCATAATCTCACAGTTCGTGTGTTTGATTCCTATGTCTGGTTCTAACCAGACTGGGCAGCACTGGGATTCTCTTTCCCTCTTTCTCAGCCCCTCCCCCGCATGTGCTTTATCTCTCAAAAAAAATTAATATTTTATAAATAAATAGGGGCACCTGGGTGGCTGAGTCGGTTGAGCATCCGACTTCAGCTAAGGTCATGATCTCATGGTTTGTGGCTTAGGGCCCTGCGTTGGGCTCTGTGCTGGGCTCTGCTAACAGCTCAGAATCTGGAACCTGCTTTGGTTTCTGTGTCTCCCTCTCTCTCTGCCCCTCCCCTGCTCGCTCTCTCTCTCAAAAATAAATTTAAAAACATTAAAAATAAAAATAAACATTAAAAAAATAAAAAATATTTTAAAAAAGGAAATGCTATGCTATCGACAGAAAATCTGTCAGATATTGTAGAGTGTTCATGTTTGCAAAATGAACTAGATTACGAACACCTTCAATGTTAGCATAAATTCTCACTTCTTCCTGTAGACAATGCAGAACTATATTGATCAGGGGTCAGTTCTATAGAATAGAACTCGTAATAGCTACTTTAGGCAAAAACGGGATCTACTAGTATGCATTATTGGTTTACAGAATTGTTGGGATGGAAGGAGAAATAACATATTCAGGGCTTTCAGGAATGATTTCTAAAGATACACTGCAGAACTGAACACCAAGAGCCAGCTGTTGTATGTATAATCAGGAAGCAAACTGAAAAGCTGAGAAGCTAATGCTGGTGCTGGGATCTCCAGAACCATACTGACACTGCACAATCAGGAAGTCACTTCTGTTACAAAAGTGCCATGTCTAGGAAGCCACAACGAATAAGAAGTCTCCATGAGCAGGAAGCCTCCTTGTTGCTGCTGGCTCCAGAAACACATCATATTCATCGTGACAGGTACCAGAAAATTGACATTCCATGCTTTGACTCTCACCACCCATGAAACTAGTGATCAACTACTGAGACTTCTGATAGTATTGCCACACAAAAAATTAGAAGCCTATAGACCATGCTTCAGCCTAGGGGAACAGCAAATCAAGAATAAATTCTGTTTCCATCTACCTTGCTACCCAACTCCAGCTCCAAAAAAAAGGTCTGGATATGTAGTTTTTAGCTTTTCAGCCTCTGCAGTAAAGAATGGCATACGGCAGTGCCTGGGTGGCTCAGTAGGTTGAGCATCTGACCCAGCTCAGGTCATGATTTCACGGTTCCCCGGTTCGTGGGCCTGAACCCCATGTTGGGTTTTGTGCTGATATATTCAGATTCTCTTCTGCTTCAGATTCTGTCTCCCTCTCTGTCTGCCCCTCCCCCATGCACATGCGTTCACACTTTCTCTCTTTTTCTCTCTCTCTCTTTCTCAAAAATAAATAAACATTAAAAAGTAATAATAATGGCACACTGGAAGGGGCTGGAATGGATACTGAGCACTAACCTACCTTATCCCAGAAAGCAGCAGTAGTGGGGTTTTTTGTTTTTTTTGTTTTTTGGGTTTTTTAGTGGATTTTAAATGAAGCAAAGAGGAAGAAAAATGTAGACCTAAACTTTCTTTGTATTGAGCTTGATATGGCTAAAACTAAATTCATTATTGCTCTACCACCCAAACTATCACCCTATCTGGAATTTTCAGTTTCTATTACAGCTACTATTATGCAATGATTTATCTCATTTAGAAACCTGTATCTATGTGACATACAAGAAACATTTCTCACTAATATAAACAATACCCTACACTAAAAAATAGTGAGAACATTTAACTAGAAAGACTTTTATCATCCTAGATGCAACTCTTTGTCCTAAAAATCATGTCAGCAAATTAAACCACTCTGACAGAGCTACGAATATCACTTCTACAACAGTGATTCCTTGCCTTTTTTTTTCTGTCCCAAAACACCTAGTAGAATTTTTTTTTGAGTAATTATGACTCATTATGCCACAAAGTAAGCCAGTCATTAAAATTAAAGCTGTATTCTTCAGTTATGGATTGTAAACATAAATGTATTCAAACATCTTCAAAATTTACTACAATGAGTTGTGATTGAATGAGTTTGTGATGGCAATAAACCATCAATAAACATTATGTGAAACAAAGATCAGAAATTGGGAAATACAGGAGACAGGTTGGAGGCTCTAATACAGAGTGATTGATTGAATCATTTCTAATAAGTGGATAGTAAAGTACTTTAGAGAGCCTTAACTGTCATAAAAATGTGTATTCATTTGAATTGCATTATAACATGGATGACTCAAAAGAGCACTGAGATTTTGATTTTATATGAGTTAATCTTATACTTCATTCAAAACTGTTTAATTTGTAGCCATGTATCTAATGTATAACAAACTCCTGTTCACAGAGCTGATGATGGCTGTGTCCAGCAGTTTGACAGTAACGTGATTATTCTACACGGCAACAAAAGAACCTGCGTCAACCAATGGTCACACATATCAGAAAAAAAGAAGCTTCTGTCACAGCAGAGGCTAAGAGTTCCCAAATTAGAACTGTATTTTCCAGCCAGAAGTTAGTCATTTAATCAATGGTTACTGCAATCTACTACCTATCAACTTCAACACAATCCCTGTATTTGAAAAACTTAGTTTCCTGTTGATACAGAATGTATACTAATAACTAATATACAGTAGGCCAAATACTGTAATGAAATATCTGTAAGATGCTGTGGAATGCAGGGTGAAAGCAATAAAATTTCTCCTTGGAGATGGGGAAGGCTTCAGGAAATCTTCACAGACAAGGATATATTCAACTGAGGTCTTGAAGGGTAGGCAGGAAGTTGTCATTTTAAGAAGAACGAAGGGCACCCAAACAAGATATACAGTAGTTCGAAAGGTATGAGGAGATGCGAAAGACCATGAGGTATCGAGCATTGGGATTAACCAAAGTTATTAGAGGAGAGAGGTTTTTTTTAAGGAGTTTCAATTTAAGGGCCCTGTTATGAAGGATCTTGTATTCTATGCTTGAGCACATTATTGGTGCTCAATATTTAGTGTTGACTGAAAAAAAATGAAAGAATGCTCAAAAGCAATGAAAATCTATCAAAATGTTTTAAGCTAGGGAGTGACTTGTTTAGATGTCATTTTAAATGAATTAGAGAAGCAAAAGTGTGAAAAGTAGGAGACTTCTGAGGAACCTACTGCAGCTCTTGAGACGAGGGAGGAAGTTGTGATCCTAGATAAGTTAAACGGTTTGCTCAAGGGCTCAGCTGGTGAGTAGCAAAACTAGCTACTCATTATTCACCACCTAAAATTTGAGATATCTATAAGAGGATTTCCATTGTCATGATGCAGTTGGAAACTGTGAGCAGGTCTAACTGGCTAATAACGTTTCAGGATGTTTGCATCTTGTAGTTTTTTTTTTTTTGTTTGTTTTTTTAAGGAGACATCATTTGAACATTGGTATATTAACAATTAATGTGACTTGCAAATCAGCAAACCAAAGCAACTTCCAGAGGCTGATAAGCTGGTTTTTCTTTAATTTTGCGTATTTTTTTCATAAGGTAGGTAAGAAAGACATAGTTAACTAGATGATTATTTCTCAGAAATATTCCTATGCTTACATTTTTCTAGAAGCATTCTTTTCTCCCTGGCCACAATGCCAGTGACTGCTTTTCTCATATTCCAACCATGGCTGTTTCACAGCATCCTATCTCCCTCCCCTTCTTTCCATTTTCTGTTCTCATCTCTCCTTTCATTTCCTGCCTGTGTTACACCAGCTACCAGTTGCCAAAAAGGTGGATTAGGTCACTTATCAAATCAGGAGGTTTTCCCTTGTCATTCATTTTCCAATTATACTGAAACTGAAAAGTAGTGTGGTTTTACCTCAAAAAAAAAAAAAAAGCAGGACTTGTATTTTATCACTGGAAGGTTTGAGTAATAATAGGAAGGAGGTCTCAACTTAATGTAAAAACAGAGGAGAGGCGCCTGGGTAGCTCAGTAGGTTAAGCATCCAACTCTTGATTTTGGCTCAGAGAATCCTGCTTGGGATTCTCTCTCTCTCCCTCTCTCTCTGCTCCTCCCCTGCTCATGCTATCTCTCTCTCTCTCTCTCTCTCTCTCTCTCTCCCTCAAAATAAAAAAAATAAATAAACATAAGAAGATATATATAAGCAAGGGAGTGATTTTGAATCTTCAACTCCCAATATCTGTCTCAAACTGTTTTTATTTTGGATGATTAATTAAACGCTTTACTCTGGTTAACTGATAATTAGTCTATATTGCTGTACCTCACTTTGTAGACAATTTGACTGCACATATCTACAGCTGCAAATCCAATGGAACCCATACTGGTGGGGAAAACCATGTGATGTCTCCATTAGGAAAGGAGGCTCAGACTCGAGAGTCCTACCTTATTTTGATTTCTAAGAATCAGTTGGTCTCACTGGGGAGAATGCTCAGGCCTTGGCTATACTAAATCCATAGTAATTCTGAAATACAGAGGATGAAATAAATGGTGGAACTTCTCAGGATCCCTGCAAAACATACCATGATTCCTTCCAGTGTTTCCTTCCCCCGTCATTCCTTGCACAGTGCTCAGCCAAATCCAGTCTCTAAAGGACCGTTTCCCACGTACAACTACTGAATGCATTTGGGCCCCAATGTAGCTTTCTAAATCTTACTAGATAACCGTAGAGACCCCATCTATGCATCTTTGCATCAGTGATCCACAGCTCAGAAAGCATAAAAGAACAAAATAAAAGTTTGAAGTATTACAGCTTTCTCTGCCAGACATATTTTGCCAACTGGTAACCCATGAACTCAAAATTCTTACTGACAGAAAAGTAAAAAAATCCCATGTTGCCATGTGGTTTATATTTAGTGGATCATCAAAATAGGCATGGGATAAGGAACTCCAATCTTTAAAAAAATGTAAGCAAAGCTCAGTCTTAAAAGATTTACAACAGAAATAGTACTAATAAAATTATCCTATAAAGTAATTTTTAATGGAGTCAAGTTAATTCAAGTCATATCTTGTGGGGGTAAAGATGGAAAGCAATAAATAAAAGAAGGTGGAAGAAAACAAATGTGACCTTGATGACTCCTCCAAAGTTTATAACCTCCACATCGGTTCTTTTCATCCCCTGGTGATATTAATCTTCTATTTATTTTGCTACTGTAATCCTCAGTAATTCTAAATTTGCATAGAGATCGCCCTTTCAAAGTTGGTCTATGCCTGTTCTTTCTCACCTCACAAAAAGTAAAGGAAAAAAGTGTGTGTGTGTGTGTGTGTGTGTGTGTGTGTGTGTATGTGTGTACTGTTGGTGGTTAAATATCGAGTTGGGACTTCCTCTTTGAACAGTTGCTTTTTCCTCTCACACAAAGGAGATCTCATTTTGTTTGAGACTGGATATAGTTGAAATCAAACCACACACCAAGAGGGTATGATGGATAAGAAGCCCCCAAAACCAGCTCCTCGCAGGATCTTCCAAGAAAGGTTAAAGATTACTGCTCTACCTTTGTACTTTGAAGGTTTTTTGTTAGTCAAGAGGTCAGAATGCCAGGTAAGTCCGTAGATGATAACGTTGCAACTAGCAGCTTCTGCCTTAATATAAAATTTGTTTCATGGTGATGTGATGTGACAAGTGCCACCTTGTTTCTGTTGTGATTAAGCCCTCTTCCCTGAGCTCAGAAATATGATGCCAATTTTGCATAATTATAAAGACAATGTGTGGCTTAAGCACATTCAGGTATATATGTATGTATTATATATAATAATATAACATTGTAATGTTAAGTCACCAATGTAAAAAAAATTGAATAAGCTACATTTCCAAAGAATTTATGTAAAAATAACAGAAGATTTCAGCTTGGAAGATAAAATGTTTGATATTTTTTTCTATTTACTAGTATGCTTCCACAATGACTTGTATCACTTAATACAAAATATTATGATTGAAATGAAAACTTTTGCTCTTCCTCTTAGTTGTTTGAAGTTTACAAATAATGGTAAAATTATTTTTTAATAGTAACCTTTTGTAAAAATAAATTATGAAAATGCTAAAACTGATATTAACATTAAATATAGTTGTATATTCTAAAAACATGAAGATAGTGACTTGAAAAGACAATATGTAGGTTGCAGTGTATGTAATATGTACACTAAGATATATAAATACGTTCATTCTAACAAAATTCAAAAAGCAGTTCATATTTTTTAAAATGTAAAAATGAAAAATTATAATTAAATAAGTTAAAATCAGTGCTTTGAAAATACCAGTTATGGATAATTTGAAATTAATGAGAGAAATAAACATGAAAGTGTCTGTTACTAATTAAAAAAGAAATCATTAAGCTGGGTCAAATTTTATGAAATTTTAAAAGTAACAAAGTAGCAAAAAGTTAAGTGTTTCAAGAAATGTCATCAGAAATGTTTAATAATGATAATAAGATATGTTTTCTTAAGATTTATTAACGGAAAAATTGTGAAAATATCTACAATAGCACATTTGAGGTTTTTGTAAAGACATGGTAGTTTATATTCTGTTAGAGGTGTTAAACATGTATTAATAAATTTGTCAGTTATATTAGAATATTTTTTGGTTCCTCCTACATGCTTTTATTTTTTGCATCTTTTTCTTTTTTTTATTTTCATTTTTTTAAGTTTATTTATTTTTGAGAGAGAGAGAGAGAGCCTATACAAGCATGTGTGAGAGAGGAGCAAAGAGAGAGCAAGAGAATACCAAGCAGACTCCACAGTCTCAGTGCAGAGCCCAATGTGGGCTCTTTCCCACCAACTGTGAGATCATGACCTGAGCCAAGCTCAAGAGTCGACCACTTAACTGACTGAGATACCCAGGTGCCCCCCCTCTTATATGCTTTGAAAGTGAATTCTACCTTGTCACAATAGGTTAGCCACATGATTACTTTGGCAGGAAAGAGGAATTGGGAAAAATAAATTTCTAATTTGTAATTAAAAAAAATTTTTTTTAATGTTTATTTATTTTGAGAGACACAGAGACAGAGCTTGAGTGGGGGAGGGGCGGAGAGAGAGGGAAACACAGAATCTGAAGCAGGCTCAAGGCTCAGAGCTATCAGCACAGAGCCCGACGTGGGACTCGAACCCACCAACCGTGAGATCCTGACCGGACGCCCAACTGACTGAGCCACCCAGGCACCCCTCTAATTTGTAATTTAAATTTGATTATTCATTAAATGTGCATCGAAGTATTTATAACTGTTTCTGATGATGGTTAGCAGGAAGAACAAGGATTTTAGAGTCAGTAAAACATGTCTTTACCTGATGGTTTTGCCACTTAAACTGCTTGTGATCTTGTGGAATTTACTCTATCTTCTTGAGATTCAATTTTCTCAAACTATAAAATGGAAAAACTACAACTTGCCACCTAAAGTACAATGCCTGGAATACAACAGGTGCTCAACTAATTTATTCACTCAAACAATGTTTATAGTGTGTCCCCTATGCATCAAGCATCCTACCGAGTTCCAGAGAATATAAATATAACACAAAGATCCTACCTTCAAGAGGCTTAGTCTACAGTAAGGAGTGATGACTCTCTTACCTGACTGTTACTCTACCTTTTCTTAGAAAGCATACTTTGAAATGGAAAGAATAAACTGTAGATATAAATATTTCTGATGAAATTGACTTGTTTCCACTCGAATTCATAGCAACATCTTTCACTTGTATGTCAAGGAGAAGAGAGCAAGAGGATAACAATATTGTCTACTTATAGGGTGGTTTCAAGGATTAAAGAAGATAACATATAAAATACCTGGCTTACACTAAAGGTTATATTCACTCATTTTATTATTTATTATAATCTTATTAACATACTAAAATCAGTTTTGAATCCGTAAGTATGGTTGACCCTTAAACAACATGGGTTTGAACAGTGTGGGTCCACTTACACTTGGATTTTTTGATAAATATAGTACAGTGCTATATATGTATCTTTTTCTCCAATCATTTTCTTAATAACATTTTTCTCTAGCTTACTTTATTGTAAGGATAGATATATAATACAGATAGCTTACAAAATATGTGTTAATCGACTGTTTGTGTTACTGGCAAGGCTTCTGGTCAGCAGTGGGCTATTAGTAGTTAAATTTTTCTGGAGTCAAAAGTAATATGTGAATTTTTGACTGTGCAGGAGGGTCAGCACCCTAACCCCCTACATTGTTGGAGGGTCAACTGGTAATATGGCTCAAAGGAGAGCCACAGAGCTAGAGCGCTAGTGAAAATAGAAGCTGTGAGAAAAATCTAAGGAAAATAATGGGATTTCTAGGCAGCAGCGAAGTGCCTGGGAACCATTAAAAGTGAAGGAAAGCCAGGGATATATGGAAGGTTATCTTTAAAAGAAAATGGGATAGAGGAAGTTGGGATACTCTGCAGAACGTTAAGTGGGGTCTTTGTTGAAGGAATTCAGAACATTTAAACTAGAGAAAATATAACTGAGGACTAACCTGGTCTGTAAGGAGATCACACATTTAGAGGTGCTTCCTAGCTAGCTATTTTTGTGACAGGGCACTTGTAAGAATTTAAGGATTTTTGCCCCTAGGAAAAGGTACCAACACGTACCATTTTAAATGCAATTCCAGAAAGTCCATGGATCCCAGGTCAAGAATCCATTAAAAATACATAATCTTCATGAAAAAGATAATGTGGACTTACTTAAACCACAGCATGAGAATTTTGGACTGATCAGGAAGATTTATTTGATAATAAGTGCTATTAAATGCCACAACAGGTTGCCAGTGAAAACACAGTTTTTGCAAATGGGGAAAATTCTCATTTTTCTGGAACTGTTTGAAATTAAGATAGAGGTGTGCCTGGGTGGCTCCGTCGATTAAGCGTCAGACTTCAGCTCAGATTATGATCTCGTGGTTCATGAGCTCAAGCCCCACATGAGGCTCTGTGCTGACAACTCAGAGCCTGGAGCCTGCCTCGGATTCTGTGCCTCCCCTTCTGCCCTCCCTGCTTGTGCTCTATCTCTCTCTCAAAAATAAATAAACATTAAAAAAATTAATAAAAAAATCAGAGATAGAACTTGGGCAACATTTCATAGTTTCTTCAATCTGTGATATGCCTTAAAAACAATATGTATAATATGTCTTTTTATTAACTTGAACATGAGAATGTGGTCACCATATCAGTGTCAAAATAACATATCTCTGACTAGTCCTCACCACTAGTTCATTTAGAATTATACTGGTATATTTATAAGAGCTTATCCGAAACTCAATCAAGACTGTGACCCACTGGTCTCTGCATACTGAATTTAAGTTTGATCTATTCTTAGGCTTGTGGCTGTGGTTGAAGTTCACAGGGCCTATCGTTATTTGTAATCTTACCTTTCCTCTGGGCTGCCTTTATTCTTAGCTCACTACCTTTGTTCTTGCTTCTTCCCCCCGCCCCACCCTTAATAAACCCTCCTTAATCCTTTCCATGAATCTGTATGTTTGTTTATCAATAAAACTCTTATTTTTCCCTGATTAATTCTACCCAGTTCATATCATTCTCTCCTGACTGAACCACCTCTGTAATTTTTCTTAGAAGCATAGATGGTTGTCACCTGTATGTATAGAAGGAACTCAATAAGCTTTGACAATGAGGGATTTTAGTTTTCCTATCATATGGCAGGTTAATACCCATAAATCTAATTTGGAAGACGAAGAGAGTGGTACACTTTGATTTCAGAGTTTTCTTTTGCTTACTTTTCCTCCAAGAATCATAGAATCTCCAGTTTGAACTTGATCTTAGATGCCATACTCCAGTAAAACCACACACCCTGTCATTAAGTTCTCCAACCAATTTGCCTGCATGCTGATCTTCCCTCTCTCCCTCACTCCCGTCCTAGTTCCAAATTATAGTGTAGCTTCGACTTGATTCCTGCATGGCAGAGGCTTACCAGTAGAACAGGATGTGAAAGGCTTAAAAAGAGAGAAATGATTAAAAAAAAAAAAAGTCCTCCCAAATCAAATTGTTTTATTAATCAGAAGTCAAACTTGAGAAAATCCAAGTACTTTTCAACAGAGTGGCTAGACACTTTCATGGTTTTTATAGAACATCTGCCTGATTATGGAGACAGTATATATTGACAACTTTTCAAGCCAAATTTCCCAATGCAGTTTTATATTTCTCTACTGAAGACAACATGAAGGCACCCTTTCATAGTATATGTGAATGGCAATGGGTTTCATTACTCTGGTTCACAAGATATCCTCCCCTTCGCATACATAATCCCATTGAAGGAGATCTATTTTGGAGATTTTTGGATGCCACCACTGTCACACACACATACAAATCTCCATCCTCAAAAAGTAACATATGAATAATGAAAAATGCAAAGTACCTGTTAATAATGTGAGTGATGAGGTAATGTTTTTTTTTTTTTAAGTGGCTAACATTTATGGTCCACTTGCTATGTCCCAGGTCCCGTGTGCTTTACACACAGTATTATTCCATTCAATCTTGAACAACTCTATAAGTCAATAGCAGGAGGCTGGTTTCTACCTCTATTCTTGATCCCCTAGCAGTACACTCTCACACAGGAAAAACAGTGGTCATTACCATCATCATCATCATCATCATCATCATCATACTTCAGTGCTTTTAATATATTCAGAAAGTTGTTCAACATCACCACTATCTAGTTCTAGAACATTTTCATCCTGCTAAAAAGAAATCCCATTAGCAGTTAATCCCTCTTCCCCTGCTCTATACATTTTTATATGCATTTGTTGGGATTTTTTTCTGTCTCCCAATTTTGAAACCAATTAAAAATTAAGACAGAGAAATCCCACACAGATCAATTAGGTACTTTTATCATTATAAAATCTATTGCTATGTAGTTTAGATTTATGGCCAAAACAATGCTAACACTTTATACCAGATTTACGTAGGCTTGAGCTACCTTGAGTCACTCACTAACTCAGTTTAAGAGCCACAAGCCTACCCCTCCTGGAGGCCCTTTACCACATGGCAGGACCAGAAAAAGAACATCTACTCTCTCCTAATACGCTGAGCAGAGAGAGGATAGAAAGGGGCTAAGTTGAACATGTTGCCTCTTAATTCACTCTGGCTGTACTGTGCAGGATAGATTGGAGGGCATAAGAAGGTGGCAGAGAAACCAGGTAAATGCTATTGCAATGCCAGTAACACATTGGCTGATTCTTCAATCCTATGCCCCTTTGAATTGGTCTTTTCTATGTTAATTTGTTCTTAGCTCAGGAGGTATCAGCAGGTTCCTTATGTAACATTATAGCCAGCTCTCAATTAGGAGGTAGGATGGACTGGAAAGACCACAGGGTTGGACAAAGAAACTTGTCCCACATTCCAACTCTGCCCCTGAAGTAGATTGCTACAGTAATACTACCAATTTGTTCAAGCCTCACTGTATGCATTCCCCCTTTGAAATGTGACTTCTCTGGTCTTTCATGAAGAGATTGACTTTATTTTTCTACCCCTTTAAATCTGGACTAGGTCATGCTTCGGTAAATGTGACAAAGGGAGAAAATTAGAAACCTCACACATTAGGTTTGCCTTCTCTTGCTCCTGGGAATCCTTCTGCCAGCATGTGAACAAATATAGGCTTACCTGACTGGAGACAAGACCCTGTGGAGTGAGACTCTGGTTTTCTCAGTAGAGTGTTTTCCAACACCAACAACCAATTCTCTGACTCTCTGGACACCATCTGGCTGTTCAACAATTCAGCTGAATTCTGACACTACCTATCCAGATGTAGTGCAGACCCCAGCGCTTAGTTAAGGGTACAGTCCCACAAGACTGCCCTCCACTTCAGTCACCAACTGAAAGTCCCAGACCTCCTATACTTCTGACCAACTCACTATAAATCAAAAGCTGCCATGATTCCCTCTGAAGACTTTATAATTTATTAGACTGGCTCACAGAACTCAGGAAGCCACGTTACTTACATTTTCTGGTAAAAGATACAAATGAACAGGCAGATCAAGAGGTCCATAGGGCAAGATCTGGAAGGGCCCCAAGCACACATGCTTCTGTCCGTACTGAGTTTGGCTGTACCAACCTCTCAACATGTGGATGTGTTCACCAATTAGGAATTTTATCAAATCACATTGTTCAAGAATTTTTATGAAACTTAAATCTCCCAGCCCATCCCCCATTTTTCCTAGAGGTTGGTGAGTAGGGCTGAAAGTTCCAACCCAGTAATCAGTTGTCCTTTTAGCCACCAGACCTATCTTGAAGCTATCCAGGGATTCCATCCTAAGTCATCTTATTAGTATAAACTCAGGTATTACGTAAAGTGACTCATTACTAGTAACAAAAACAGTCCTACCATTCAGGAAATTTGAAGGGTTTTAGGATCTCTGTGCCAGGAAATGGGGGACAAAGACCAAAACATATTTCAGTTCTGCATTCCCAGCTAGGACCCCAGGCAAGTGTGTGAGGCCACCCCTAGACCAGCCACAGTGAAGTATATCCAAAGAACAATCATCCAGCCACAGAATAATGGGAAATAGCAAACATTTGCTATTTTATTCCACTAAGTTTGAGGGTGGCTTGTTACACAACAAAAGCTAACTAATATAGCACTTTATCAGCCATGAAGAAAAAGGGATAAAATAGTTCTACTAAGAACATGAGAAAGATGATTGTTGTAATTCAAAATGAATTTAATCTTGAGCTTCGTGGGAACCAAGACAAATAAAAACAAGATGGGTTATAGAGTTTCCATTATTTGAGAAAAGAAGTATATCAGTTCTGAAGAGGTGAGAAACAGTTTGATGGGCTAAGAAAGGATAAATGGTATGTCAGTATTAAAGAGACACAAAATGCCATAATATATAAAAGTGTCTTCACATTTATAAGCATAAGAAAAAAATCATGTAATTCTCTTACATTAATCCTCAATATAAGTCAAGATAATCCAGCATGTCATAAACATTGAGCTTATTAAACTCTAAAGGAATGATTAACATGTCTATAAAACTGGAATTTTTAAAAACATACTTTTGGAAAGAGCTGGGTATGAAGGTAAGTATTTACACTTGGAAGGATTTTATTCTCAAAACCCCCATGTCATTCTTTTGTAATACAGCCAGTCTTCACAGAATGTAAATTCCCCTTATTTAAATAACTTTCACTTGAGTGAAATAAAACTAGGTTATTTAAATTTTTTAAACCTAAAAAGTTGTATTTCTATAAAACCCATAATAATGTGAATGTAGCAATAATGACTGAAATTCGGACTTCAATGTTTAGCTTTGATGTTAAACTATTTTTATGATTATGAACTATTCCATTGCCTTTATTTATATAAACATACACTATTTATAGGACCCACACTATAAGCCATGTACTCTGCTAAGTGCTTTACATATGCCAATTTATTCAATCCTTTCAATTGTCCTGGAATCTAGATATTTAATGCTTGTCCTATCTTGACCCCTAAAGGCTCCTCTTACAGGTGCAGGCTTCCACTGATGCCTACATAAAAAGTCAAGTGTCTTAAATCAATGAGGAAAGTTTTGAAAAATGACCTATTTAAACACAAATCAAATTACATCCTTACCTCACAGCTTATGCTAAAATAAATTTGTGAAAGATTTAATCAAGACCTAGATGTAAAGGGGAGCCCTGGTGGCTCAGTCGTTTAAGAGTCCGACTCTTGGTTTCAGCTCAGGTCACGATCTCAGGGTTTGTGAGTTCAAGTCCTATGTTGGGCTCTGTGCTAACAGCGCAGAGCCTGCTTGGAGTTTTCTCTCTCTCCCTCTCTCTCTGCTGCTCCTTGCTCTCTGAATGAATGAATGAATGAATGAACTTTAAAAAAAGGAGTTAAATGTAAAATTAAGCCATAAGTTAGGTGATTTATCTCAGGGTAAAGAAGAAACCTATATCAAACAGCAATTAAGGAAGTTACAAAGAAAAGTGATAACAAGAAAACAGTTGAATATATACCAATGAAATAATGCTCTTAATTTCTTTCCCACAGGAGTATAAACATTACTGGACAGAGTTGAGAGGAACTACACTTTTTTTTTATTCTGACAAAAAAAGTCCAACAGTAAGTAGTTAAACACATTTGACTGGTTCAATTTTTTCCAATATAGACATGTTATATAGTTTTATTCATTTGGGGTTTTCTGTCTCTCAAGAGTAAAGATATTCTAGTAAAACCAATTCAAATAAGAACATTGATATCTGTGGATACTATCAGATATAAGACCTATGGTAAAGTTTCCAGGGCACCTACGAAGAAGATATAAACTTGTGTCTTTAGTTTTGCATTTTTTTCTTTCTGATCCCAATGGTAGAAACTTAGTTGAAAAGTGAAAATTTTAGTTAGGTAACAAGATAAAACTTGCTTAATGCCAAGGGGTAGCCTTAATTTCCCCAGTTTTTTATCTTGCTGTATCATGCAGTTATTATCTGAAAGAAACTAGATGATCCCCAAAGCCTCATAACATAAAATATGTCACAATTTAATTTTTCTAGGGAGACAAAAACATAACCTGCTAAAGGGACTTCTAAGAGCTTAAGCATGAGAATAAAGAGATTTTGAGATTTATTTATTAGTATTAATTTCAAATAATTTATTTTTAATTTTTTTTATTTTTACATTTATTTATTTTTGAGGGACAGAGCGTGAGCAGGGGAGGGGCAGAGAGAGAGGGAGACACAGAATCTGAAGCAGGCTCCAGGCTCTGAGCTGTCAGCAGAGCCGGATGTGGGGCTCAAACCCACGAACTGTGAGATCATGACCTGAGCCCAAGTTGGACACTCAACCAACTGAGCCACCCAGGCGCCCCTATCAAATACTTGATTTATATTTCAATTTTTCCACAAAGATCAAAAACTGTGTATTTCATTTTTCCCACAAATAAAATGTAGCGTTTTAGTGTCAAATGTTTGCCTACCATGGAATGCTATACCTGTAGGAGATTTTATGATCTAGTAACTTGTTTAAATACAAACATTTTGTACCATGGATGCAGTAGCCCACAGTTCTTGGAACATCATTATTACATGCCCAGATTTAATGAAAGAGACAGAAAAAACAGCCTTTGTGATGTATTCCACCTTGCAGGTATTTTAGTGCCGTTAGTGGTAAACTAACCAGAAATCATTTAAAAAACAAACAAACAAAATGTGTTGAGCACTGGGTGTTACATGTAAGTGACGAATCACTAAATTCTATTCCAATATTACACTATATGTTAACTAATGAGAATTTAAATAAAAGATTGAAAAAAAAAAATAAGAACACGCAAAAACAAACAAACAAAAACAAACTTAAAATGATGACTTTCACCAGAGTTCTGGACAGGTAAGATTCATATGGAGGTGTTTTCAAATGCCATAATAAATTTTAATAAAATTAATCCCTCTGTTGTGCCTTCCAACTTCCTACTGATGTCAGTGAGACTATGAGAGACCCTGGTCTAACCTTTGTACAGTATACATAGTGGGTGAGTGAATAGTTATTGCTCACTTGCTACCTGGCATGAGGCAGTACAGCCTAGTGAATACAGCTTAGTGACTGCCGCCTGGTCTTCAGGCAGACTGCCTGGCTTGTTATCCTGTCTCTGCCACTGTGAACTGTGGGTCTTGGACTAGTTACCTAACCTGTCTGTGTCAGTATATCAGACAGGGAACTGGTAAGAAACAGATGACATCTCAAATTGGGCATTTTTTTTTTAAGATTTTATTTTTAAGTAATCTCTAAACCCAACGTGGGGCTCGAACTTACATATGCCCCTAACTGAGATCAGGAGTTCGTGCCCTACTGATCAAGCCAGCCAGGACCCCCTCAGATTGGGCATTTTTGAAGAGAGCTTAATGAAGATGCTATATTCAAAGCAGTGGACAGGATATAGGAAAACTACAAAGGACAGAATAGAACTCTGAGGCTAGGAACAGTTCCCTACTTTGATGCCCAGAATTTAAAAAAAAAAAAAAAAAAAGTGGGAGAAGAGTGAACAGAAGTGTATGAAGATGACTACATTGAGAGGAGTAAAATCTTTGACTGAGGAAGCAATTGCATAAATACCTCACTCTCCTCAGGCTTCTGATCTCCTGCCAGTGTTAACCAGGGTCCAACCCAATGGGAATAAAGGGGCCCTTGATGTTGTCCCCACAGGTCCCTCTCCTGTGCACAGCACTGTGTGGTAAAGGGATAAAAGGAAACCCAGGGAAGCAAATAAAAGATCTTGTCCAACATCATTTCCAAATCCCTAAAATTAGGATAAAAAGAATCACCCATTACATGAGGTTATCAAAAGGATTAGACGAGATAATGAATGTAAGGACTTGAGAGATGAGCTGCCACATAGCACGCATTCAAGCATTTTACATACATTATCTCATCTAATTCTCATAACAACTCTTCTGAGTGGTATATTATTGTAATCACCACTTATAGATGAGAGTAGTCAAGTTTAAGGATTCAGAAGTTGTACAAGATCAGACAGTTAATGAAAGGGGTACCATCCAGGTCCTGCTCCTGAGCCAGCATTCTTAACCACTATGCCATGAACAGACTGTTACAATGAAATACTGCAGAATTGTCCATCTACCCATTTTGTTAAAAGATGGTGCAGACTTTAGGAAATTTGGGGAGGGGGCGATAGTCTCAGGAGAAAGCATAGAGATAGAACAGGTGAGAAGTGGAGATAATTCAGCTTATAGTAGGGAAGAATTTAAAGCTGCCTTGACATATTTGAAAGACTGTCAGGAGGTCATGTGAAAGAGTCAATGAATTCGTTTCGTGTTATTACAGAGAAAGAGGACTAGGACCATTGGATGGAAATTAACTGGAGGAACGACTGTGCCTTAATACAAGGAAAAGCTTGCTAGCAGGCAGAATGGCATAGAGGCATAAGTTCCATGTTGTTTGAGATATTCCAACATAGACAGGATGGCTGCAGGGAGGGATGCCGTGGAGGAGATTCAAGCATCAGATGGCAGCTGGATTAGACAGATGACCTTTAAGGCTCTTTTCAACCCTACAATTAAAAAAAAAAAAAAAAAAAGATAAAACTTCCTTTCTTCTAATCAATAGATCAGCACTCTATCTAATTCGGCCACTTCCTCCTCTGTTGCTTCCTCCTTTGTCTCAGCAAAGTTTACTTAGCTTAATCTAGACAATCCATCAGAAAAAGATTTGTGTGCAATTTTTTAATTCTGTCCTGCTTCCCTTATACCTTTCCATCCATTTTTAATTGCTCTTTGTCCATTGAAAATAAATAGGTCAACCCAAACGAACCCACAACTTCATCATTATAGAAATAGGTCTGGAAAAAAAATTTACTTACTTATTTTTCTGCCTTACTTTATTCAGAAAAATAAAATAAGGACACAAAGCAGAACCTAGTAAAATAAGTTCTATTTTAGTTTCTGGGCAAAACAGAGGAAAATAAAAAAGTCAAGAATGAAGCTAATTCAGAAAAAAAAAAATTATGCCATAAAAACTCTACTATACTTACTGGAGGTGGATTTGATCTTCCCACACTAGAGAACAGGTCTGACCAGCTGCATACAGAGTAGCCCATATATACCAGTTGTTCAGAAGAAATATTCTAATTGTATTGGGCTAAGAGAGGAATTTCTTAATAGGATCCTTATAACCAGTGATGTGATAAATGTTGAAGAAGAGCCTTCTTGAAAAAATCATGTGTATGAATATATGTATACAAGTTTATTATAAATATTACTGATATAAAGAATGTGTAGCACAAAGTTGAAAAAATAAAATATACAATTTTTAAAAATATTTTCTTTCTTAAAAAAATTTTTTTAACGTTTATTTTTGAGAGAGAGAGAGACAGAATGCAAGCAGGCACAGGGAGAGAGAGAGAGGGAGACACAGAATCTGAAGCAGGCTCCAGGCTCCGGGCTCCAAGCTATCAGCACAGAACCCAATGTGGGGCTCGAACTTATGGACTGTGAGATCATGACCTGAGCCGAAGTCAGACATTTAACTGACTGAGCCACCCAGGCGCCCCTACAATATTTTTTATTATAGTTTCCATATAGGTAATTGATTCTCACAGATACTTTCATTGATCTTTCTGAACTTGGATCCACAGGCAACTAAAATTGCAATTCAATCATGATTTGACAAATGCAGTTGTCTTCCAATCTGCTGTTTCCCTAATAAATTTGTCACTAAATGTGACATTTGATATGAATGTCGACTGATATTTTTGTTTACATTAATGATAAGAGGAAAGCAAAGCAATAATCATGTATGTTAGAACTTCACCTATTTTGATAATGACATGGGTAAGTTCTTTGCTAAACAACATGATAATTTCTGAATCATGGGACAATATTTTGTCAATTTTTTTTGTTCTGTTCACAATGAAAAAGTTTCAGACACAAGAAACTTTAACATTGTATCTGCTTTATTAATATTTTACCCCTCACTTTGCTACCCAGAGCCCAGCAAACTGGCCCTTGACCCAAATCTAGCCAGTGGCCTGATTTTGTACAGTCTATGAGCTAAGAATGTTTTTTACATTTTCGAAGTGTTGTATGAAAACCATAAGAATTTGCAACAGAGACTCTGTGTGGTCTGCAAAGCCTGAGATATTTACTATCTAGCTTTTGCAGAAAAAAATTGCTGGCTCCTAGGACAATTAACAAAACAATAAGTTAAGCCCTAATTTGTAAGGTTTACCAATTTCCAAGGTGTAAATACTCCCACCACAGCTGATTTTAAACTATCAATGTGACTTTCCTGAATTGGGAAGAAAGGTATGGTAATACACTGTTAGATAGTATTTCCCTCAAACAGAAATGAGGATGTAAATAACCTCAAGGGCATAGCAAATACAATGTAGTAATATAATTAGAAAATAATGAGTTTTGAATTTTAGTTACCTTTGTTTTTAATATAATTGTATGTTTATATAATTTAATTTTGAACAGCTGTGTTTAGTAACTGGCTTGCAAACTTCCTAAAAATGAAAAAATCAGCTTTTGCAAAGTCATGTGGGCCAGGTCCAGCACACCATCACAGATTACATCTCCAAATGCCTTCTGAGTTCGGAAGGCTTGCGATGCCCATTTGAAAGCCAGGATTTCATGCAAGGTCCAAATCAGTTATGTTCCTCCTTTCTAGAACTAATGTATGTTACCCATGAAACAATTTAATGAGATTTCCCTTATCTTTGCAGTATATTGACAAGTTAGACATAATAGACCTCACATGCCTTACTGACCAGAATTCAACCGAAAAGAATTGCGCAAAATTCACCCTTGTTTTACCAAAAGAGGAAGTGCAACTGAAGGTGAGTGAGGAGACGCAATTAGTTGGAAACAAGTTGTTATAAATAGCACTCGCCTCTTCACAACCCATTGGGCTGAGGTAAAGAGGAATCGTAAGAGGACCTGCCAAGTCTCATTCTTTGTTCATATTTCTTGCTTCTTGCCAAAAACTGCAGTTTTCTAAATAGGGATTTGAAAGGGCCTGTCCACTTGTTTAGTATACAAGCACATTGAAACCATACACTTCTGTCCTCTGACAAAGTCAGAGATCCCACCTGGTGTTTTTAAGAAGTTGTTCTTGAGTTGATACTTACCAAGTTCCCAGATGAATCTGAGACGTGTCCAACATGATACATGTCTGGAACTACTGAATTAGACAAACCCACATTTCACAAATCGAGAGATATTTTGCAAGGCAATTGGCCTGTACTGTAATCTTCAAAAATATCGCTGTGAGAAAAGCCAAAGGAAGGCCAGACACCTGTGTCCAATTTTGGAAACTGTGGCGTATGACAGCTACATGCAGTGTGTGATCCTGGACTGGATTCTGGGCTAGAAAAGGAAAACAAAAAACTATAAAGAATATTACTGTTACAATAGAAAAATTCAGAAAAGAACTGTGTATTAGATATACACTGTTTGTGAAAGATGGTATTAATCTCATAAAACTCTAAGCCCCACACGAGCAGAAATTTGTTTGTTAAATTCATCACTGTACAGCTAGCACTTGCACAGAAAAAAAGTTTTTCTTGAATTGACATTCAAAGCGAGCCAGTTAAAGTCAACCAACAATTAGTGTTAAACGTATTGTTGCAATTGAATAAGAAGTTGTTCGAGTTGGCCTTGCAAGCACTGCTCATGAATCTTTACAGTACCGTAGTCCCCCTCCCCCCCTTAAAGTGGTTACAGTTACCCGTGGTCAACTGCAGCCTGGAAGCAGATGGTCCTCCTTCTGACCTTATCAAAAGGTCAGTAGTAACCTAACACTCCACCACAAGGCCTACGTCATTCACCTCACTTCATCTCATCGTGTAGGCATTTTATCATCTTGCACCATTGCAGGAAGAAGGGTGAGTACAGCACAATAAGATATTTTGAGAAAAAGACCACATTCACATAACTTTTATTGAAGAATATTGTGATAATTGTTTTATTCCATTACTGTTGTTAATCTCTGTGTCTGATTTATAATGTAAACTTTATCATAGGCATGTATGTACAGGAAAAACATAGTATATGTAGCGTTTAGTACTATCTTCCATATCAGGCATCTACTGGGGGTCTTGGAATGTATCCCCATAGATAAGGGGGAATACTGTACTAGGAATCACTAGTTAGGAAATCTAGGCCCTACCCCTAACCCTGGGCCCCAGATTTTTTGTTTTAAGCAAACTTCCCAGATGATTCTGATATGGTGGATAAAGAACACGAGATTGGAATCATATGTCTGGGGTTGAATTCTGGCTGTTTTATTCATCAGCTGTGTAATTGTAGGCAAGTTACTTAACTCCTTTATGCCTTGGTTTCTTCATCCACAAGTAAGTCTTTACTCAGATGTATCTCTCTTACTGAGACTACCTGGACCATTTTATTAAAATTGCAACCCTTTTCCTCTCCCCTAGCCCCTAATGACATTCTCAATGAAATTCTCAATTACCCTGCTCTACATTTTATTCTCCCATTTATTTCCTTCTGACGCTACAATATTTACTTACTATTCTACTTAGGATATATTATTCCATAACTAGATCCAAAATTCCAGAACAAGGACCTAGAATAGTGCCTAGCCCTTAAGGTACTCAATAAATATGTTAAATGAGCAAATCTATAAAATAAAAATTTCTTAAAGTACCTTTTACAGAATTACCATAAAGATTAAATCATTTAATGTGTGAAGTACTTAGAACAGTAGCTGCCCCTTATAAATACTTAATAAATGTTTGCTATATTAGTAGGATTTAGAGCTAAGAATGGGAAATTTTTAAGGACTAACTATATTGGTCTTACCTGGTTGCAAACTTAAAGCCAGTCAATATTAAATACCAGTGGGGTGGATCAACCATTAACTCACACATTGCAGAAATAAGTGAATAACATTTACTTTTTTAAAAGTAAATGTGTATGATTTTACTTGTTTGGTAAGCAGATAGATTGAAGCTATATACTTCTGACAAAAGAAAATAGTTTTGGAATTTCATAACATACACATTGTCTTAAACAAAAAGGAAAATGAATTGTTTCTTCCTTTCAACTAATTTAAAGTGCTTTAAAAATTACAACTGACTTTTTAAAACAATGTGCTTCAATAGAAAGATATGCATTTTGTCAACCTTGCTGGGTTTTGATAGCTTACACATTTGGAGTCTTATGAAACAATCATACGGAATTCTAAAATTACCTGAAGTTAATAAAAGTGTTAATGTTCACACTTATGTCTTTTCTTCTTTATGTTTTTGTTTTCATCTTCAGACAGAAAACGCAGAAAGTGGGGAAGAGTGGAGAGGCTTCATTCTTACAGTAACAGAGGTAGGAAGGACATTACTTTTGATTGATTCATTAATTCAACAAATATTTACTGGATACTGACTATGAACCATACAGAGTGAAAAGGGTAAAGTGAAGATACAAGAATTGAAAAGGACAGATATATACCCGTACATTTACTCATGAAATTTATATTTGTATGAGGTGAATGGAAAGGAAGAAAGGCAATAAACAAAATAGTTTAAAATTGTGATAATTGTTATGAAGAAAATAAACCAGGCCATGTGCTAGCTAGAGAGTAACAGGTGGTCAGGGAGATCTACTTTTTGGTCTTTTGACACAATGGTTCTTTGTATATGCTGTTACAGCTTATATAGCATCATCTAAAATACTTTCCAATTCCTTTCTTATTCATTTAATACGTATTTATAAAATGCTGAGATGAATTTTATGAATAACATAAACAATATAACAGAAAGACCATCAAAATGAATATTCACCTTTAAACATTTGTTTAGTTAGTCTTAAGACAAAAGGATGCTTACCTGTTCAACTCCCATGGCATCTTCTCAGAGACAAATAGTAAGATCTACTGCTTATAGTTAACAGTTGCAGCAGGATGTCTACCATAATTTTAAGTGAAGCTTCTGTAGCAACTGTCTTATAAACATTAGGTACTTTAAGAGCCAGCCCCCAAAGAAGGACCATGTTCTCTGATACTTTTAGAGAAGAAGTCAGTTAAGTACAGACTATCCAAAGCGAGTTCCTGAGTAAAGGCTTTGCAGTCACATGAGATAAGCACTGCACTTTACTGAGATGATGGATGCTGGGGTTTTTTTAGGTTTCCTTATTTATTTTAAGAGAGAGAGACAGTGCAAGCAGGGGAGGGGCAGAGAGAGGGGGGGAGAGAGAATCCCAAGCAGGCTCCATTCTGTAAGCACAGAGCACAAAGTGGGGCTCAATCTCATGAACTGTGAGATCATGACCTCAGCCAAAACCAGGAGTCAGATGCTTAACTGACTGAGCCACCCAGGTGCCCTGATGCTGGCTTTTTATATCAGCCAATAACAGGTGAAAGTTGGACGTTCAGCTGCCATGTAGGGAAGTCTTAGGAGGTTAGAAAACTGGACGAGTTAAAGATGTGAAAGACATTTTGACTTGTGTGGAGGAAGAAACTCAATGGGGAAGTCCACTGATGTTGTGAAAAAGCATCTTTGTGTGGCACAGCACTTTTATATTGGGATACAGGTATCCCAAGGGTATATGAGTAGGTATCAAAGAGAATACCAAAACCACTGGAAAGCCTTGGGGTGCATCTACCTGGTACACTAAGTATGTTTTGGCAAAAAGAAATTGTTTTTTAGTTTTTTTCCTTAAGTTAAGGATAAAAAGCATTATTTTAATTAAAATGTACATAATTATATTACAGAATGCAAAATAAAATTCATGTGAATTTCCAAGAGAAGAACAGTTGTCTTAAATTTTGTGCTGTATAAATGTTTTTTACTAGGTTCCCTGAACACTCTGTGTACATTCACACCATGCTGTTGTTAGGACAGCTTTACCAGAAGTTCGAGAAACATAGACTGTAGTTGAAAGAGCAGAAAAAAAAAAAAAAAAGAAAGAAAGAAAGAAAGGAAAAGAAAGAAAGAAAAGAAAAGAAAAGAAATGAAAAGATAAAAAAGAAAGAAACTTTGCTTTTGAATTAAATAAACTGGAGTTTGAGTCCACAATTTTCTAGCTATGTGACCCTGTTAGTTATTTAACTTTTCTGAACCTTTTTCTTTCTCCTGAACCTTTTTTTTTTTTTTTTTTTTTTTTTTTTTTTTTTTTTTCCTATTTGTAGAGTAGGGACAACATACCTATCTGATAGGTTCGCTGTGAGGATTTGCAATAGCACAATGCTTGGGACATAATAGGCAATTAATAAGCAGTACCTTCCTCATTAGTTTCTCCTCATTCTATTATTTTCTGGATTGGTATATAAGGAAATAACTGTACTGATTATTAGCTTAGCTAAGTTATCCAGAAAAACAGTCTCTAATCATTTTTTATTGTGTACCCTTATTCTGTTTTTATTTCAAACTTCACAAACACACATATATGCACATATATAAGATATAAACAATAGGAATTAATAAGCACATGTAAATAGGCCATAAGGAGATGTAAATCAGGGGTACGAATATCAGGAGGGATAGGTTACTCAATCCAAAATACATCTCTAGAGAAGGCTAAAAGAAACTAAGTACAACAGTATCATAATCCTAATGTGTGAATGAAAATTTGAAATACACACACAGATACACCGAAGTCTAGACCTCTGGCTACAGATGCTCGGTCATCTAACGAATAGTTCCATCTGAACCCTATGTTGCCATATGGCTGGTGCAGCGAATTCCAGGTTAGCTGTGGGACAGCAAGGCACCTCACTGGTACTTTGGGACTTAACTGGCAGCAAGAACTAGTGAGGTCAGAATGAAAAATGAGAGATATGTTGTTACTTGAATTAGCCTGTAGTGAAAGGTGGGTAGACTTTGCTATGTGCCAGGCCAAAAGGAACAGTTCTAGGAAGAAGGAAGAAGATTGGGCACATTGTGCAAGTTAAAGCTGTGTGGTTGGCTTGAAGGCAGTTTTTTTTTTTTTTCTTATGTCTATTTTTAAGAGTCAGAGACAGAGAATGAATGGGGGAGGGGTAGACAGAGAGGGAGACACAGAATCCAAAGCAGACTCCAGGATCTGAGCTGTCAGCACACAGCCCAATGTGGGGCTCGATCTCACAAACTGCGTGATCATGATCTGGGTCGAAGTCGGCCACTGAACTGACTGAGTCACCCAGGTGCACCTTGAAGGCAGTTTTAAGACACCAAGACCCTCTATTCATGATCCTCTCCATCCATGTCAGATAACTGAAGCTCCTTAGGACCACAGCGGTCTCCTCTTTGCTGAAATCACTTAGTTACTCTGCTTTCTTGTTTGCCTACTGACTTAATTGGTTTCAGCTCTCAGTTCCCCTACACGTGTCACTCCTTCCTGGGCAAGTAATTCGACTGCAAGAAGTCCTAGAGAGAGAGAAAAGGAGGAGGATTGAGACAGAGCGGATACCGAGTTCAGCTATAGAAAAGGAGCAGGAACCTACTGAAGATTATGTGGATGTACTGAACCCTATGCCAGTGTAAGTGTACCACAAACTCTTGTTTGCTTATTAGATTGTTAATATTAATTTCTAATTATCAAGGAGAGTGAGCCATTGACCTCATTAAACCAGGGATAGTAAACTGTCTTGTGGATGAACATTAGATCTCGGAGTAGATGCCACATTTCCTCTTCTATGTCATGATCACCAAAATTCAAAATGCAGGTTTTACCGCATAGGAAATCCCCTTCCACCCACACCTTTAGACCAAATAGATATTCTTTCCAAAGCTCAACCCTAAATAAAAACTGCTATGTAGAAGGAAGGAAAAGATGTTGGTTTTTTTTTTTTTTTTTAACCATGCAACTCCATGGTTGACTGTTTTTCTGTCAGAAAATTAGACCAAAGAGTTTCAAGTATCTGAATGTTCTATTCAGTTGTCTAATCAGTGAGTACTGATTGAGCTTGTACTTTGAGGAAAGCCCTGTGAACAGTGTAGAAGGTGTTGGTGGGAAAATGAAGAGGCACAGACAGGCTGAATCCAGCAACATCCTTATTTTTCACTCTTATATTGCTGAAAAGTGTGGCTAAGATTGGGATCCCTTTCCTCCTGAAGTCGAGGTCTTCTTGTCAGGGAAACTTACGCTGGTACCACCTGCGACATCAGGTTCTGCTCTGTACAGTCTAGCTGTACTATAATTGCTGACACCTGCCTACCATCACTCTCAGCTGAAACCAGTGACATTTGAAGGACTGATAGGTTAAAAGTCACACAAACTGCCTCTTTTTCTTTTTTCCTCAATAAAACAAGTAATATGTATTTTTACAAATAGATAAAAAGAATATTAAAACCATTCTTTTTCCCACCACACAGAGATATTCACTGTTAACCTTTTGGGGAATTGCATATCTTGCCGTATTTTTCTCTGTTGAAAAAACCCAGACTTTTCATTGACTACAAAATTTATTATAAAAATGAGAAGTGCTTTCTTAAACATTTATGCATTAAAATAGCATCAATGCCATTGGAAAGCCATATTATACCAAAAGGAGTGGATTCAGATATGCCCTTAAATATCAGTTATTTAAAACAGAGACCATAGAAGAGAACCATCTATAGAAATGTTTTGTATCCCTGAAGAGAAACCACCAACCAGTATTATTTATCCAAGAGCTTATTATAAACTGAGATTATGAACTGGAGATATACTATTAATTCTTATTTTAGATTTTCAAATGGTAATGGTGATTACATACTGACCAGTAGGTAACTTTTCAGATCCTCTTTGGTTAAAGAAAGAGGTTTGGAGGGATAAGGGAAGAAAGACCTTAATTAAGCATAAGTGTACTTAATAGTGCCCCAGGCTTGTAATAACAGAAATTATATCATTGTAATTGTAGTAATAAAACTGGGAATTAAATTAAGAAAAATTAATAACTACAGCTCTTAGAGTTATTTTGGTAGCATCTTTTTCAAGTAATGATCTTCATCAGTTAAAAAAACCCTGTTTTTCATCTCACCTTTATAGATGTTTTTATGCGGTGTCCCGGAAAGAAGCAATCGAGATGCTTGAGAAGAACCCTTCTTTGGGAAATATGATCCTGAGGCCTGGTAGTGACAGCAAAAACTATTCCATCACTATCCGGCAGGGGATAGAGTATGTTTAATTAAAAAAAAAAAACATATGGAATTGTTAAAAGCACGGTATCACTTTAAAAGGCAAAGTCACACAAGATCAGCAGCTGCTGTGTGTTTTGTTGGGGCTAAAGATAGAAACACAAGAATAGAGAGAGAATGTTATAGAAACAATGCTAAAGACTGAGCCAAGGCTAATATTTACTGCAGGGAAGAAGAAGAATGGACAAATTACTTTGATCTTGAGTGTAGTTCTATTGTTCATTCATTTCAACAAATATTTATTGAACAACTACTAGATGGCCAAGTAATATGTTAGGTACTGAGGATGGAGTAGTGAACAAAACATCATCCCTGGTTTAAGGAGTTTACATTCTTGTAAGGAAACATGGACTATAAATAAATAGCATAACTAAAAATTCATATATATGGTAATAAGGTCTATAGAAGTAAAATAAAAGAGGATGAGGGAGATGGGAACTGTCAGAGACGATATATAGAGAAACGTTTTCTTATTGCTATTGTTGTTTTAATACAGAGTGGTCAGAGAAGGCCTACTTTATTAACTGACATTTAATTAAGCAGGGGCCTGAAGGAAGTGAGGGAACAAACCTTGCCCAGGTCTGGGACAAGAGCATTCCCAGTAGCAAGTGCATGTGCCCAGAGGCAGAAGTCTGGGTTTGTTCAAAAACAGAAAGAGGCTGCTTGGTGATGCCAACAAGGAAACAGTGGTAGATGAGATTCCAGAGGTGGGGGTGGGGACCAATTGCTCTAAACCCTACAGGTCATTGTAGGGACAAGGGTTATATAGTCTGAATGACACGAGAGGTCACTAGACCGTGATGAATGAAGACGTGACATAATCTGACATCTATAAAAAGGACTGCTTAGGAGTCTGTTGGAAAGGTGAATAATTTCTTTCTGGTAAAGTGGCTTACCTTTGATGAAATCAGTAACACATACAGAAGTTGATTTTTCCATGTAGCTAAGGTGGTTGGATCTTCGAAGGTCCACTCCAGCTCTCAGGGTCCATGAAATCTCATATTTCAATAGGTACTCTAGGTTAGTTAACACTTTAACAAATGATAGTGAAATTAAAATACAGATTTTTATCCTAAATGAAAATGTTCAATAAGTAATTATCTTTCATATAAAAATATAAACAGAACTTTGATTCTTGAATGTATTATTCTTTGTGGGGATAATATTCCATCAATTATTTTAGCTGCAACATTATCTACCAGCCCACTGTAAATATTAAATATGAAGACACTGACCATGAATAAAGGCAGTAAAGAGAAAATAATTACAGTGAGCCATGGCCCAATCAGCTTCATCACTTGCCAATTACTCCATATAAACAGGGACCTGTCTTTATACTTCAGCCATGTGCACCGAATAGATGGCAAGAATGATAGACGGCAGATCAGATCCTGGCTCTGTGTGTGAAGAGACTCCGTGTGTGTGTCATTTTCCACAATGAATATCTATGTTAACTTAATGCTCTTGTGGTTTCATTATTTTTTATTATAATGCCTGACACTTGGGGTTGATGTATTTTCTTTAATTTTTTTTTTTTAGTTTATTTATATTCCATTTAGAGAGAGAGCACAAGCAGGGGAGGGTCAGAGAAAGGGATAGAGAAGACCCTAAGCAGGCTCTGCACCATCAACACAGAGCCTGATGTGGGGCTCGAACTCAAGAACCTTGAGATCATGACCTGAGCTGAGATCAAGAGTCAGAGGCTTAAGTGACTGAGCCACCCAGGTGCCCCGGGGTTGATGTATTTTCAACTAATATGGTAGAATATCACAGATTAGTCAATTTTAATTTATTTGATTTATAATTTAATTGATTATTTTGAAACAAATCCAGAAGAAATAAAAATTGACTGCCATTAAATATAGGGGGGCTTAGAAGCGTCCCTGGGAGAAAAGTGAATTTTTCTGTTGAGTAAATCTTGGTCAAGAAACTTGTCCTTTTTCACGGTTTGGGCAATTGAATATCACATAGAGTACAGAATGCTTTTAACTAATTTACTTTCGCTTTAAAAATGAAGAGCATATAAAACTGAATTAAAATCTATTTCTCAGATTTTCTAAAAAAAGAAATTTAATCTAATTGCTTGAAAGCTAAATCACACAAGAGAGTGATTAGCTTTTCTTCCTTCATTTTATTCTTGGTTGGATTGAGTGTTTGATCCATCAGTATGTGAACGCTGTGTTATTATTCTGTATAAAATGAACAAAGTCCGGAGACCTAATGACTCTAAAGACTGTATGTTTCCTGCACAATAGCAGCCTGGTCTCTTTAAGGTGGTCTAGATTACCCCAACTTTTGCATTGCATTTTCCATACATGTGAGCTATCAGAAATAAGTGTTTTCTTTTTTTCTTTCTAAGTTTATTTTTTATTTATTTATTTTTTTTTTTTTAATTTTTTTTTCCACGTTTTTATTTATTTTTGGGACAGAGAGAGACAGAGCATGAACGGGGGAGGGGCAGAGAGAGAGGGAGACACAGAATCGGAAACAGGCTCCAGGCTCTGAGCCATCAGCCCAGAGCCCGACACGGGGCTCGAACTCACGGACCACGAGATCGTGACCTGGCTGAAGTCGGACGCTTAACCGACTGCGCCACCCAGGCGCCCCTCTAAGTTTATTTTTTAAAGCTTTTTAATTTTTTTGTTTCCTTTGTTTTTATTTATTTATTTATTATTATTTTTTAAATATAATTTATTGTCAAGTTAGCTAACATACAGTGTATACGGTGTGCTTTTGGCTTCGGGAGTAGTAGATTCCCATGATTCATCGTTTACATACAACACCCAGTGCTTATCCTAATTAATACCCTCCTCAATGCCCATCACACATTTTCCCCGCCTCCCCCACTCCCTTCCACCCTCAGTTTGTTCTCTGTATTTAAAAGTCTTTTATAGTTTGCCTCCCTCTCTGTTTGTAACTATATATATATTTTTTATTTCCCTTCCCCAATGGTCTTCTGTTAAATTTCTCAACATCCACATATGAGTGAAAACATATGATATCTATCTTTCTCCGACTTATTTCACTTAGCATAATATCCTCCAATTCCATCCACGTTGTTGCAAATGGCATGATTTCATTATTTTTCATTATCAAATAGTATTCCATTGTGTGTGTGTATATATATATATATATACCACATCTTTTTTATCCATTCATCAGTTGATGGACATTTGGGCTCTTTCCATAATTTGGCTATTGTTGATAGTGCTGCTATATAACATTGGGGTACATGTGCCCCTCTGAATCAGCACTCCTGTATCATTTGGATAAATTCCTAGTAATGCTATTGCTGGGTTATAGGGTAATTCAATCTTTAATTTTCCGAGGAAACTCCACACTGTTTTCCAGAGTGGCTGTACCAGCTTGCATTCCCACCAACAATGCAAGAGGGTTCCCCTTTCTCCACATCCTCGCCAACATCTGTTGTTTCCTGAGCTGTTAATTTTAGCAACTCTGACTGGTGTGAGGTGGTATCTCAATGTAGTTTTGATTTGTATTTCTCCGGTGATGAGTGATGTTGAGTATTTTTCATGTGCCTGTAGGCCATTTGGATGTCTTTTTTGGAAAAGTGTCTCTTCATATCTTCTGTCATTTCTTCATTGGATTATTTGTTTTTTGGGTGTTGAGTTTGATAAGTTCTTTATAGATTTTAGATACTAGCCCTTTATCATTTGCAAATATCTTCTCCCATTCTGTTGGTTGTCTGTTAGTTTTGTTGATTGTTTCCTTTGCAGTGCAAAAGCTTTTTATCTTGATGAAGTCCTAATAGTTCATTTTTGCTTTTATTTCCCTTGCCTTTGGAGACATGTCAAGTAAGAAGTTGCTGCAGCTGAGGTCAAAGAAGTTGCTGCCTGTTTTCTCTTCTAGGGTTTTGATGGTTTCCTGTCTCACATTTAATTCTTTCATCCATTTTGAATTTATTTTTGTGTATGGTATGAGAAAGTGGCCCAGGTTCATTCTTCTGCATGTTGCTGTCCAGTTTTCCCAGCATCATTTGCTAAAGAGACTATCTTTTTTCCATTGGATACTCTTTCCTATTTTGTTAAAGATTAGTTGTCCATATATTTGTGGGTCCAGTTCTGGGTTCTATATTCTATTCCATTGGTCTATGTGTCTGTTTTTGTAAAGCTTTTAAAAAATGTTTATTTATTTTGAGAGAGAGAGAGAAAGAGTGGGGGAGGAGCAGAGAGAAAGGGAGAGAGAGAATTCTAAGCAGGCTCTGAGCTACCAGTGCAGAGCCTGACACAGAGCTTGAACCCACAAACTGTGGGATCATGACCTGAGCCAAGATCAAGTCTGGCCACCCAGGCATCCCTAAAGTTTATTTATTTTTTTTAAGAGAGACAGAGCACAAGCAGTGGAGGGGCAGAGAGAGAGAAGAGAGAGAATCTCAAGCAAGCTTTGAGGTCAGGGCAGAGAGCCCAACAGAGGGCTTGACCCCATGAACTGTGAGATCATGACCTGAGCCAAAATCAAGAGCTGGACGCTTAACCAACTGAACCACCCAGGCCTCCCAAGATATAACAGTGTTTTCTGCTCTAGGTGTGGTTTGTGACCAAATGCAATATGTTTCTATACTTAGGATATGAACTTCATGCCATAGTTTTTACTTATATTTGTCTATATTTAAACTCCTGTCTGGCAAAGGAGTTCATATCAAACTTACATAATTCTAATTTTAGTAAACTTATTTCCAGTTTGAATTCATATAGAAATCCATGCCTTTGTACAGCTGATGGTCCTAAAAACATAACATTTCCTCTCCCCTCCCCAAAGTTCATATTTAGAAAGAGTGAAAGGAATGGTCAAAGTAGAGCATTCTAATGCTAGAGTCACTATATGCTCACTTAGGCTCAGGGAAATAGTTTGTGGTTGGAAATGGATAAGAAAAATTTGAACTGTTGTTGTACCAGTTTTCCTTATGAGTCAGAAATATCTATGATGTTAGCGACTGTTCTGTGCATTGCCTAATGCCTCAAAATAGAACTTTCAGAGTGCCTGATTTCTATCTTCTGTTTAACAGAGGATAGCACTTGTAGAGAGTAGTAGAATGTTAGCTTGTCAGACTGTAGAGCTTAATGTAAAGATTTAATGTAAAGCTTAATGCAAAAATTTAGATGATTAGGAAGCACCTGAACATAGGTGAGTAACAACCCACAAAACCAATTTATTGTCTTATAGGTTATAGGAGAAATATGCAGGTATGCAAGTTTAAGTGAGTGTATCTGGCAAAACACTGGCTGAAAAGGACAAGCTAGTTTACAAAGCAGTACTTGAAAGTAAAATTATCTCCATCTGTTAACAAACCAGTTGTGGGAGGGTAGATTGATTCTTCTCCGGAAGAAGCAAAAGTCATTCAGTGTCAAAGTATCAGGTGACTCCTCTCTTGATACAAAATACCATCCACCTTTAGCCAGCCCAGTGGTGTGTGAATTCATAAGACGTAGAGCTGTTCTTACGACAAACTTAGTGGTTTGGCTTTGTTTTCTAAAAATTGTTATGACTACATGGCAAGCTAATAGTATACACACTTTGGACATCCATTAGCCAAGGAAACAGAAAATATTGACCCCAAATTAACTCCTGTAAAAAATTGGGGTCAGAAGTAAAAAACAAGTACTTATACCACATTTAAGCCACACACTTGTTAAAAGACAGGTTCCTTCTTTTTTGAGGTCATTGTCAGGAAACCTCAATATAGCACATTTTATCAATCTTGTTCTTTCCTCGGTCTTGATTTTTTTGGAGAAACAAAACAAAGTATGAAAGAAAAACAAAAGTCTAAAATGAGACTCAAACTCTAAATGACTTCAATGGAATTTTTTTTTCCTACCATTCTGCTTCAGAATTTAGTCCTTCTAGTCAAAAGCTCCAAGAGACCCTGCTCATCTTTGCTACCTTTCCTCCCACAGTTTTGTCGTGAATAATGATGATGATGATGATGATGATGATATAGTGGCTATTATTAATAACAACAATCATTGTCCCAATTTGTGGGTGCTGTGTTGGGTGCTTGACAAGCATTTCCTTCAGGAACAATAAAAACGAACAGTTTTTTTCTTTTTTCATGTTTTACAAATGAAGCAGTTGAGCCTTGCAGAAACAACTAAGTTAAAATGATAAATTTAAAAAGTATCAAAAATAGTTATGATTTACTATATGTCTAAATGTGCCAGACGTTGTACTAAGGACTTCTCAGACAATAACTTACAATAGCCCTGTAAGGAATGGCATTTCCATGTCTGTTTTATAGATGAAAACATGAAGGGTGAGAGCTTACACAATAGAATCACAATGTGAACCTAAACTTTCTTGTTATAAAGATCATGCCCTTCAAGTTTTCTATCAGTCTTCCAAGGAATAATAATCACTTATTTTTAGGAATACAGGAATTCTAATTGGAATGGGTGAGAGTTTTCAAAAGTAACTATATGATTATAAAGATCTCTTCATGTAGAGATAAAAATAAAGCTAGAATCAACCACCCCAAAAGAAGGTATCTCTGTCCAAAAATGTTTCCTTCACCAGTCTGTTACTGATTCCTGAAAGTTCAGCAATAAAGAATACTTTTTAATTTTAATTTTTTTCAAAGGGGAGAGGGTTTGTTAGGCTTTATGCAATGGTTTAAAAGTAAAGCTCTACAATAAGCCACTGGAATAAAAGTATTAGCTATTTTCCAATGTAATATTCAATTGAGAGAATGAATATTTGGATATAGTAGTAGATGAGGAAAAAGTCCCTTAAAAAGAAGTGTACTTCAGTCCTAGAGGCATGTGACCTGGAAATGGAGAGAGGATTGATTAGGAAGAGGTGGGGAGGGGCTCCCGGGTGGCCCAGTTGGGTGTCTGACTCTTGATTTCCACTGGGGTCCTGATCTCACGGTTCGTGAGCTCAAGCCCCACATCAGGCTCCATGCTAATAGCATGGAGCCTGCTTAGGATTCTCTCTCTCCCTTCTCTCTGCCCCTACCCTGCTTGTGCTCTCTCTTAAAATAAATGAATAAACTTAAAAAAAAAAAAAAAAAAAGAAAGAAGGAGGGAGGCCCTGCTAACAAGCTTAACCTGATAGACAGCTTTTAGACTGCTTCTGTGTGATGTTGAATTAGTTTCTCTTTCAAGCAAATGGCAGTGTAATAAATGCTTTTAACTTTTCAACATTAGAAGAAGTCCTGGTTGTGACATTGTTGTCATATGAATCAAGGGAATTCAAGGCAAACCTACTGGCTTCTCTCAATATAAATTAATTCTATCAAATAGCACTTTAAGATGAGCTTGCAATATTTTAAAACTTCAGTTTCATAAATATTTATCGTGTGCCTAATGCTGGAAGACAAAGGTGAATTTCTATTCTGTGCTTCTTGTTCTTAAGCAATTCTAGTCAGTAAAAAACCATGTGTTTGGGGTGGTAATAATTTAGAGTGCTATGTGACCACAGAAGAGGAATCGCATTACGATTCCTCTGCTGTACTTCCATTGTCTCCTACATTCGTATAGTACCTAATACTGAGCGTTTTCCCTGTCTCTAAGTCAGCCCTGAAGTTAGTGGATATCCAGAGTGGTATATGAGCTAGCAGGAAGAACAGCCATTCAGGGATTTCTGATAGGATAGCGATAAGGTGGAGTAGAAAGTAATTTGCTTTCAGCAATTTTTTCTACTTCCCTTTTATTATAGAGGATATATATTTGATTTGTATGTGCCTACATAGGATCTTATAATGTTGCCTGCTTTGTAAATTACTAGCATTAAAAAATGATTTCAGAGCCTGAAGATTTTCTGTTCTTGATTCCTTTTTTTTTTTTTTTTTTTTTATTCATTCACCCACTCAATGACTCAGGTTTCCTATATCCGTAGCGTATAACCCCCCAAAAGAGACATACAGAACCAGGTAAATAATAAAATAAAACCCTTTTTTTTCCCCTAACTATGGGAATGGATACATAGGTTTTACTGTACAGGTGATATTTTATACTCACTTTAGTTTGATTTGATCCAGTAATATACTCAAATGGAGAGTAACATTTTTTTTTTTCATTTTAGCATGCCAAGAATCAAGCACTACAAAGTGATGAGTGTAGGAAAAAACTACACCATTGAACTGGAAAAACCTGTAAGTAGCTATTTCCTTGTTTTTGATGAATTTTCTTCTGCTTTTCCCTAAATCTACCTTATAGAATTCAAAGAAAGGTAGAAAAGTAGACCCCTTGCCTAGGAACATAGTGCTGGTGAAAAACAGCCATGTTAAGGAGGCCTGAACGTGGCAGATGTCAGGGTAAGAAGTGAGGTATAAGCGCAGGGGGATGTGGCACAGTAGAAGATAATCTGCTAAGAATTCTTTCTACTTTTGTTTCTCTGCACTCTTTATCAATAGAGTTGCTTCAGGGAGAGAATATTTTTTTGTTAAACATCTGTTGTACATCCTCCAACTATATGTATTTCAATACACTTATTTCTAAAGGGAAAAATTCTGTGCGTGCCTAGTCCTCTTATACCCATCATGCAGAAGTTCAGAAATGCCTGTCATAATAGCAACATAATCATGAAGAAATGGTTTGCTCTTGATCTGCAGCCCCTCTGTTATCCCAACCAACTTACCATGGGGCTAATGATATAATATCAGAATCACAAAGTCACTGTATTAGAGAGCTAAGTACTTTACCGATACCATTTAATTAATTAATTTTAATGTTTATTTATTTTTGTGAGAGAGGGAGAGACTGAGTGAAAGCAGGGGAGGGACAGAGAGAGAGGGAGACACAGAGTCCGAAGCAGGGTCCAGGCTCTGAGCCGTCAGCACAGAGACTGACATGGGGCTGGAACCCACGAGCCATGAGATAATGAACTGAGCTGAAGTTGGACACTTAACAGACTGAGCCATCCAGGCGCCCTCCACCCCACCCCGATACCATTTAATGTCATCCTCACCATTACCTTGAGGTAATGCCTGTTATAGATGTTAGAAAACTGGCATTTACATTCATCTCAACCAATGAAAATGTAGTAATGTGGCTGTGGTCCCAGATGCCAGAAAAGGGAATATAGTTGTGTGATCTTAGGCTGCAGTGGCAGGGAAGATCGGACCAGAAAAGTGATATGACATAAATGGAACTGAAGAGTTGAAGATACTTATTTTAACTTCTCTAAAATTAAGTTCTTCTTAATGCCTCTGCCTCTCTAGGCCCACTGTGTTAATCAAATAGAGAAAGGGACAGTCTGGTTGAATTTTTTTTTAATGTTTATTTTTGAAAGAGAGAGAGCGTGAGCAGGGGAGGGGCAGAGAGAGGGGGACAGAGGATCCAAAGCTGGCTGTGCACTGACAGCAGAGAAACTGGTGCGTGGCTCGAGCGCAGGAGTCATGGTATCCTGACCTGGGCCGAAGTCGGACGCTTAAGTGACTGAGCCACCCAGGCGCCCCTGTATGGTTGAATTATTAATGTTTAGACCATGATTCTTTGAATGCAGTGGTGACCTTTGCCAAAAGGAGAGAAGCTGCCGATTTGTACATCCCACTTACATCTTTGCCATAAATGTCTCTCAAAGCTTCTCAGTTCTCACATCCATGACTGCCAGGGCTTTTTCAAAAAATTCTAATGAAGGAAACAAAGAACTAGATTGCTCAGGGATAACCCAAATACCAACTGACTGGAAGCAATCAGGAATAAGAATGTACCTCTGTGACTGGTGAACTGGGGCTCATTTATCCATAATTAGCCTGAACAATCCCCTGGATTGTTCTTTCACCTTCCACACTCCCTAACACTACCCCTCAACCAGATTGTCATTCTATGAATTCTTTTTCTTTTTCAAGGTTACCAGGGATATTCAGGCTTAACCTGATTTTACTTTTATAAAAATATTAGCTTGTCAACATCACTCATCATCTGGGAAATACAAATCAAAACCACATTGAGATATCACCTCACACCTGTCAGAATGGCTAACATTAACAACTCAGGCAACAACAGATGTTGATGAGGATGCTGAGAAAGAGGATCTCTTTTGCACTGTTGGTGGAAATGCAAAATGGTGTAGCCACTCTGGAAAACAGTATGGAGGTGCCTTAAAAAATTAAAAATAGAACTATCCTACAACTCAGCAATTGCACTACTAGGTATTTATTCAAGGGATACAGGTGTGCTGTTTCAAAGGGGCACATGCACCCCAGTGTTTATAGCAGCACTATCAATAATAGCAAAAATATGGAAAGAGCCTGTCAATGGATGAATGGATAAAGAAGATGTGGTGTGTATGTGTGTGTGTGTGTGTGTGTGTGTATACACACACACACACACACACACACACACACACACACACAATGGAGTATTACTCGGCAATCAAAAAGAATGAAATCTTGCCACTTGCAACTAGTGGATGGAACTGGAGGGTATTATGCTAAGCGAAATTAGTCAAAGAAAGACAAATATCATATGACTTCACTCATATGAGGACTTTAAGAGACAAAACAGATGAACATAAGGGAAGGAAAGCAAAAATAATATAAAAACAGGGAGGGGGACAAAACAGAAGACACTCATAAATATGGAGAACAAACAGAGGGTTACCGGAGGGGTTGTGGGAGGGACGATGGGCTAAATGGGAAAGGGGCTTAAGGAATCTGCTTCTGAAATCATTGTTGCACCATGTGCTAACTAACTTGGATGTAAATTATAAAAAATAAATAAGTTATAGGAAAAAAAGTAAAAATATTAGCTTGGGGGTGGCAACACTTTTCAGCTACTCTTAGTCAAGTAAATGATCCTGTTCCAGTGAGATATTAAAGTGCTAAATTTTCCAGCTTTAACTGTTCTTTGTTTTCAAATGGAAGAAACCAAATAACTAACTTAAGCAAAAAAGGATTTATTTAAGAACATAGGAAGCAGGAAGCATATAAAATGACTGGAAAGCTGGAAGACCTTCAGGGACTAGGAAGCAGTTACTTGTATGGTTGACCCTTGAACAACATGGGTTTGAAGCGCCTGGGTCCACCTACATGTGGATTTTTTTTTTTTTTTTAAATAAAGAGTAGTACTGTAGATGTATTTTTCTTGTGATTTTCTTAATAACATTTCCTTTTCTCTGGCTTACTTTACTGGAAGAATACAGTATATAATACATATAATATACTAAGTATGTGTTAATCAACTATGTTATTGGTAAGGCTTCTGGTCAACAGTAGGGTATTAGTGTTTAATTCTGGGAGGAATCAAAAATTATAACATGGAATTTTGAGTGCATGGGGTTGGCATTCCTAACCCCCTGTTGTTCAAGGGTCAACTGTAGTAAGAACCATCTAATTAGAAATCTACTATCCTTTCTTGTTCCTCTACTCAAGTTCAAATTTCTGGCCTAGCCTGAGTCACATTCTTATCTGGTAACTGGGTAAAAGCAGCATACCAAATTATTGTCCACCAAAATGTATCCAAATGGGAAAAGGGAAATTTCTCAACAGGGAATTAGATATTATAAAAGAGAAATACAATGCATGGGTAGGTAAACCTTGGCCATTCATTCAATACCTCATTGAAGTGAGGTATTGATGTGTTTTTCTAGAGATCAGGAAATTCACAGTAGTCTTCATTAAATTTCACGCGAGCTTTCTCTTACTCTATCTTTACACAGATGACACTGAGCCTACTCTCACTTTCTTTAAACAGGTAACGCTCCCAAACCTGTTCAGCGTCATTGATTATTTCATGAAGGAGACTCGAGGAAATTTACGACCATTTATATATTCAACTGATGAACACCTTGGTATGTTCTTCACTTCATTGCTGTGTCAAGGAAAGCAAAACAAAACAATAACCCCCTGCCCCTACTCTCACCCACCATATATGATTTGTAATACCAGCCAGGTAGGAATGTAGTTCAGCCTTTAAATTTATCGATTTGGATGCCATTTTGTCACTAACCCTGTGGAAAAAAAGGGAGTACCAATATATCCTAGTGGATAGAGTATTGGCCCATTCTAGAGAGAGAAAAGCCCAAAGGCATGTATTGTGACTACTAATTTCATCCATTATTCTACTTGGCTTTATCAAACAAGTTCAGAGATAAGAAGAAAACCATGCTCTATGGTTTCCATAGAGTCATGGAAACAAAACAGAGAATTTAAAAGTATGATCTGTCAACAATATCAGATACTCTAGTCAGATTAAAATGTATGATGATTAAGGAGAGGCTAAGGGAACTGGCCATTAGGCAGTAGAGGACTTGAGAGAGAGGCTTATTCCACCATAAAGACAGGAGTCAGTCTAAAATAACAAGGATGGAGTGGGTGGTGAGGAACTATAGATAAAAATTATAGTCAGGACTGGCTACAGAATTTGTGGGTCCCCTTGTTCATAAACTATTAAAAATTTCAAAGCAGTGATAACAGATCATTAAACCAAGAATGGGACCCTATGCAATTGCATAGTTCTCATGACCATGAAACTGGCCCTGTTTGCAGTCCAGATTTAGCTGGGCAGGAGGGGGCTGAAGGTGAACCTTTCTCTCTGTCCTTTGAAACAATTCCTGGTACACATGGTCATTTGACAAAAGCTGTGGGCAGGAGAGAGAAAATATCTCCAGCTTGTTTGGATTCAGTTATCAAAGGAAGTCTCCATTCCTACAGATTATGAGGAAAAACAACTTTGTTTGGCTGCCTGCATCGGGGCATATCTGGAAAGTCTGGTTAAATTTCAAAAGCCAGTAAGTTTAAAAGTCCAAGGTCGCAAACATAGTGATGATTCCTGTGATGCCAAATAATTAAAGAAACTCAGAACCTGAAGGAAATTTAGGAAAATTATCTAGTACAGTGTCTCACTCTGTATAGAAATAACCTGCATACCCAGAATTAGAAAATATTTCTAAGATGCGACCATTCAGCTTGTTTGAAAATTCCTCATGATGGTCATCTCACTGATTTTTGAGGCAGTACACTTCACTTTTGATCAACTCTCATGTTAGAGAATTCTTCCTTGGTATTGAATCAGAAACATTTCTTCCTTTAACTTCTACATATTAATCCAATTTCTGGCTTTGAAACAACTCAGGGTTTTAAAAAGTCCATCAAATATTTAAAAGTAGCCACCATGCCCCCCTCATCCCCCCGCCCCGCCTTAGTCTCTCTCTGTCCTCTATAGGTTATTGGTTCCTTCAGCTCTCTTACTCTCATCTTTGACCTCCTCTGTATACTAATTTCTTTATACTAATTTCTGAACATCTGTCTTAAAATAGAACTACAAAGGAAGAACATATTACTATAGACATGGCTAGAATAATTTATTACCCTTAATGCAGGAAAACACCATTTGTAGAGATTTTAACAATTAACTACTAATATGATATTTTTTTTTTTCCAGAGACCAAAGGATTTCCTGTATGATCTCTAAAACTGAAAAAAAAAAATGTTTAGGGTGGCAGGGATTGTGATATAATTGCTTCATGTCAGTTATCTAATACTGTGTAACAAACTACCCTAAAATATGGTAGTTAAGTCAGTAACCATTTTATTCACAATTCTGTGCTTTGGCGATTTGGATTGGATTCAGCTGGGCAGTTCTTCGCTAGTCTCACTTGCTGTCACTTACACAATGGTAATTAGCTGGTGGCCTGCCTGGGGCTGTATGTTTCAAGTTGGCATCATTCACACATCTGATGCTGGTGGTCAGCTGGATCTGGCTGTACCACTCTTTTCACATATTCTCTAATAATTGAGTTAGCTCAAGCTCTCCCACACAGATCTCGGATCTGTTAAGAAAAGGATAGCTCAAATCCTTGGGCTAGAAATTCTTAGTGTTAAGAATCAAGTATGGCCCTGTTGGAGGTTTTAGTATGGCAGAAACTGTGAATTAAGTAAATAAATCCGAGAGTGAAGTGTCTTATGTACAGGGGCTGTACATCTTTCTTTTTTAAAAATTTAATTTACATGCAATAAAATTCACTTTTTGGTGTATGGTCCTATGAGTTTTGACAACCACCACTAGAATAAAAATACAGAAAGTTCTGTCACCTCAAAGAAATGCCCTAATTTTCTTTGTCATCCCTTCCTTCTTTTCACCCACAATCCTTGGCAACTACTGATCTGTTTTCCATTCTCCAAAAGGTCATGTAAATGGAATCATAAAATGGAAACTTTTGAGGCTCATTACTCTCACTCATCATAATGTCTAGATTCGCACAAGTGTGTGTATTACTAGCTTATTCTTTTTTTTATTGCTGAGTAGTATTTCACTGTATGGAAGAACTAGTCTGTTTATCCACCCAACAATTTAAATATATTAGGGTTGAGGTGCCTAACCCCCATCCCCAGGGTTGGTTAAATGTCTGACTTCAGCTCAGGTCATGATCTCATGGTTCATGAGTTTGAGCTGCACATAGGACTCTGTGCTGACATGGCAGGGCCTGCTTGGGATTCTCTGTCTCTCCCTCTCTCTCTGCCCCTCCTCCTGCTCAAAATAAATAAATAAACAAACAAACAAACAAACAAACTTAGAAAAAATAAAATGTATTAGGATTGTTTCCACTTTTTGGCAATTACTTATTAAACTATATAAATATTCATTTTGCCTAACCTCTTTGCCTAACCTAAGATCACAAAGATTTTTCTTCCTATATTTTCTTCAAGAAGTGTCCTAGGTTTTATGTTTTACATTAGATCTATGACTCATTTGAAATTCATTTTTAAGGGCGAAATTAATTTTATTTGCATTTATGTGTGTAATTGTTCTAGCATCACTAGCTAAAAAAAGATAATCTTTTCTTAATCAAATAGCCTTTGCACCTTTGTAAAAAGAAAAAAAATCAATTGACCATATTTTTGTGGGCCAATTTCCACTGAGGTGTATTCCTACCCTTTTGCCAATACCATGCTATCTTGATTACTGTAGACTTACCGTAATTCTTGAAATCAGAAGGTATGAATCCAATTCTGCTTTTTCAAAATCGTTTGGACCAATCTAGTTTCACTGCCTTTCAGTATAAGTTTTAGAATCAGCACATTATTTACAGAAAAATCCTCTAGAGTTCTGACGTGGATTTTGTTGAAACTTTAGATGAGTTCTGAGAGAACTGACATCTTGACAATATTATCTTTCAATTGAGGAATAAATATATCCCTCCAGTTACTTAGGTTATCTTTGATTTCTTTTACTGTTCTTTGTAGTTTTCAGCACACAGATGCTGCACATATTTTGTTAGACTAATACCTATTTAACTTTTGGTGCTATGGTGAATGATGCTGTTTTTAACATTTTGGATTCCAATTATTCATTAGTAGTAGACAGAAATACGATTTTTGTATATTGATCTTGTAATTCCAAGATTCTATTTGCTAAACTCATGTATATATTTCTAAAAGAGTTTTTTTTTTTTAAAGATTTCTTGTAATTTTCTATGTAGAAATCATTCTATCTGTGGATACAGATAGTTTTAGTTCACACTTTCTGATTTGGATACGTTTTATTTATTTTCCTTGTATTATTGCACTGGCTGGGAGGTCCAGAACAATGACAGATAGAAATGGTGAGAGTGGACATCCTTACTTTGCTTCCTGTTTTAAAAGAAAAAACACTTCATCTTTCACTAATAAATACAATATTGGCTGTAGGTTTCCTGTTTTGTTTTGTTTTGTTTTTAGAGAGAGAGAGCATGAGCAGGGGAATGAGGTGGTAGAGGGAAAGGGAGAGAGAATCTTAAGCAGGTTCCATGCCCAGCATAGGTTCCATAGCCCAGCCTGATGCAGGGCTCAATCCCATGACTGAGATCGTGACCTGAGTTGAAATCAAGAGTCAGATGCTTAACAAACTGAGCCACCCAGGTGCCCCAAATTGTCTCATTTTATTTCTCCCAGCAATCTTATGAGGAATGATTATTATCCTTGTTTTATGATGAAGAAAATCACCACTTAAGCAGTTTTCACACAAGGCTAAAGTCAAAAACACGAGTAAATGAAGTTGGAATCCAAACCTGTTTATTTCTGAAGCCTTTTTTAAAAACCTCAGTAATTCTGCATCTTCAGTGATAGATATTTATATATAGATACTGATATGCTCTCTCTTTCTATCTCTCCTCACTCCATCTTTTCCTTTCTGTGTGTTGGGAGTCTGGGCTGGGCCTGTCTTAGCTGGGTCTTCTGCATTTTTAATAAAGGTGTTGGCCAGAGCTGGATTGTCATCTGAGACTTGACTGAATAAGGATCCACTTCCAAAGTCAGTCAGGTTGTTTGGAGAATTCATTTCCTTGCAGCTCTGGGATTCATGTCAGCTGGATTCTTCAAAGATAGCCACGAGCAGGAAGGTGGGGGATGGGGATAGAGAGCAAATCTTCCAGGAAGATGGAGTCTTATATAATGTAATAAAATTATGGAATGACATCTATTATACAATGTAACATAACCATGGTATTGAATCCCCCACTTTTGCCATATTCTATTGGTTAGAAATCAAGTTACAGGTCTCCAAACTACCCTTAAGATATGGGGTTTACACAATACATGGATACCAGTAAATGGGAATCTTGTAGGTCAATTCACTACAAGGTACACATGCTTTTTTTTTTTAAATTTTTTTTTAACATTTATTTATTAGAGACAGAGCATGAGCAGGGGAGGGGCAGAGAGAGAGAGGGAGACACAGAATCAGAAGCAGGCTCCAGGCTCCGAGGCATCAGCACAGAGCCTGACTCGGGGCTCGAACTCACAAACCGCGAGATCATGACCTGAGCCGAAGTCGGACACTTAACCGACTGGGCCACCCAGGCGCCCCGACATATGCTTTTAGGATTGTTGTCTTTTTGGGGATTAATCCCTTTATCATTATGGAATTTTCCTTGTCCTGGAATGCACTTTGATATTAATAAAACCACTCCAACTTAAAAAAAGCGTTTGCATAGTTTTTCAGTCCTTTTACTCATCTGTGTCATTCTATCTACCTAAGCTAGGTTTCTTGTAGGCAACATATATTTAAGTTTTTGCTTTTTAAAAAATCCATTCTGGGGGCGCCTGGGTGGCTCAGTTGGTAAAGCATCCGACTTTGGCTCAGGTCATGATCTCGCGGCTCTTAAGTTCAAGGCCCGCGTTGGGCTCTGAGCTGACAGCAGAGCCTGGAGCCTGCTTTGGATTCTGTGTCTCCCTCTCTGTCTGCCCCTCCCTTGCTCATGCTCTGTCTCTCTCAAAAATAAACATTAAAAAAAATATTTCAAAATCCAGTCTGAAAATTTCTGACTTTGAAATGTCTATTTACATTTAGTATGGTTTTTGATATGGTTGGATTTATGTCTAACATTTTCTCACCGGTCTTCCTGTTCCCCAACATCATCCTGACCTCTTTTTGATATGAATGCTTCTTAGTATTCCATTTTTATTTATTTATTGACTTTTTGGCTATACTTGTATTATCATAATGGTTGTTCTAGAAATCACAACATACATACGTAACTTTTCTCAATCCATTTAAGGTTAATAATTTTGCTACTTCAAGGAAAATGTAGAAGACTTGTAACCACAAAGGTCCCTTTACTCTTTCCTCTAAGTTGCCTTGTACATTATATCTACATAACAATGAGAATCCCAACAAATTATAATTTTTGTTCTCAATAGTTACATTCAAGAATTTGAGAAAAGAGAATTTCCTAGGTATTTCCCATTCTTGTTGCTTGTTTTCCTGTGGTATCATTTTCCTTCAACTTGAACTACTGAGCCCATCAAGTGAATCTTTTATTTTAGATATTTTTTTCATTAAAAAAATTCTGCTTGGTTTTTATTTCTTTGTTGAGAATATCTATCCTTGATTTGTTTCAAGAGTGTTTATCACCATCTTATGGAGCACAGCTCATTAAAGCCTTTGTCTGATAATTTCAACATCTTGGTTATCTTCATTTTGGCGTCTGTTGTCTTTTTGACAGTTGGTCACATTTTTTCTGATTCTTTGTCTACCATGTAATTTTGGTTTGTATCTTAGACATTTTTGGTATACTAAGTCACAAGCCTCTGGAGGGTTTTTATTTTTAAAAGCAGACAATCATTCTAATTAGATTGAACCTATTCTGCCTTACCATTTGTGGGAAGGGGTTCCAGTATCAGTTGTTTGCAAAACCATTGTTATATTGGTTTGGGTCTGTCTCATGCATGTGTGTATCAGGGATTGGTCTGGGACTTAGACAGTGGTTTATAGTTTAGTTATAGACTATACACATACATAATAAACTACATGTATAGACAAATAAACTGTTTATCTTATATAGTTTGGTGGTTTTTATTTTACTTCTCAAAGCCTTTGCTGTTTTGCCTGTTCTGTGCACGGACAGATTAGGGGTGAGCCTGGAACTTATGTCACTTCATACACAGAACTAGTGGGTACGTTTTCAGCTCTCTCACCTCTCTAGAATTTCCCTCACTCTCCAACTACCAATGATCCTTTTTCCTGGTCTTCTAGGTAAAGATAGGGCTTCTTAACAGTTGGAGCCACCTGTGCTGCCATGTAGTTCTGTGAAACTGGGGATGCCCTTGGGAAAAGACATTAAAAGAAGAGAAAGAAAAAAAATATTCCAACCTAAATCCAACCCTTGACCCTGGCAGTCCTTGCCCACCCTGTCCACCCATTCTTTAGGCCACAAGGTCCACTTTTCATAGGTTCCTTAACCAGAATCAGCTTTCTCTGGGGGTGTTAGGTGCTTATGCTGTCATCCATTGCTACAGTGCTGAGCCATCCTCAGAGCAGGGTCAGAAGAGAAAAAAATAAAGAATGGAAAGAAATAACCAAAAATGGTCTGTTCACATAAAATGTCAATGCTTTTAGAAACAGACAACCAGATTACTATTGTTCCGGTGACTGAACTGGTTCAGTTTGCTTTGCGATCAGAACAAATTAGTCAACATCCCTGGATTTCAGATTGCCTTGTTAGAAGAGTTAGGGAGCGACATATGAACATATCGAATTAGATGGTCACATGAAGAGAGACTTCAAATAATTAGACTATCTTCTGTAATGTATTTTCTTTCAAAAGCAGAAAGATGATGAAAGAGTAAACTGGAAGAGTACATGAAAGTGGAAAAAGGACTTAAAAAAAAACCTACAAAAAGACCAAAACCCACCTTGACAAATAGTGTGTAAGCTTTAAGGAAACTGTGGGGAACCTTACAATTGTTTTAGGAGTTTAGGCTCATAGTTGCTTGAGGCACAGTGGGGATGCTGGGGCTGTGAGCTTTAACTTGCCTCAAGTTGGGAAATGGCAGTTGTAGACCACCTAAGGGTTAAAATCTGGAGACTTGGAGAAAATTAAGGTGTTTCCAAAAACATACTATCAAAAAGAAAATGAGATTTTCCTTGATCCTGATGTTAATCCATGTCAACATTCAACTTTTTCTTTGACACCAAAAGGAAAGAACAATGATAAAACCAGGATGATCAAAGATATTTCCTTAATTTATTTTTTCCAATCTCAGAAATCAGCAGTTTAATGACTTTTTTTTTTTTTCAACGTTTTTTATTTATTTTTGGGAGAGAGACAGAGCATGAACGGGGGAGGGGCAGAGAGAGAGGGAGACACAGAATCGGAAACAGGCTCCAGGCTCTGAGCCATCAGCCCAGAGCCCGATAGGGGGCTCGAACTCACGGACCGCGAGATCGTGACCTGGCTGAAGTCGGACGCCCAACCGACTGCGCCACCCAGGCGCCCCAGAAATCAGCAGTTTAAACTAAAAGTCACTTTAAAATATGGTAGGGTACATAACTGATATTAAGCTAGCCAGGAAGGAAAAGTATGCTCCCTAGAGAAAAATTTATTAAGAACCAAGTCACAAGAATAAAATAAAAATCTGAAAAGCATATGAATACTCATTATTTAATTAACATTTATTAAACACACCACCAACGTTCCAAGTACAAAAAGGAAAATCAATCCACACTGAAAATAAAGAACTGCTCTGTTCCTTGATACTGGTTCTTTACTTAATAAAGCGTTTCCACTCACAATTTCTAGGCTGAAAACCCATCAAAGAGGGGAGAAGAAAAAGGTAGGAGAAAAATCTACATATTGCATGAAATAAAATAGGAAAAGCACCTTTATGTATCTTGATAACTTATTATTTTTAAAAGGAACATCTTGCTTGTAAAGAAAATTACTTCTATTTTCCTGATCTTGATTACCAAGTCACTTACCTGAATACCAGAATTCATTATCTGCATACAATTTCATGATCTTACCTGAATGAAACCAATTTACTGGGAAACCATACAATATGGCTGTGAGAATAACTCATAGATATACACAGTCCATGCAATGATATAAGTTGGAAACATATGGTTCTTTGTCAAGGAAATTTTTATTTTCCTAGGCTTCAATTAGGTACATTTTCCTCTACACGATTTTCCATAGCAGATTTTCTAGTTCTCCTAAATTCTAGCCAATTCCAAAAAAGCCTCACTAGGTTTGGTTGAAATCTGATTTGATCAACTTATCAAATACATTCTGATTATCTAGTTAGAAACCAGAGACATGAAACATACTAGAAGTTCTTTCCTAATGGAAAAACTCCATTCCATTTTCTCTTACTGGAAATAAATAAAATTTATGTTTTTCCCCTATGTTGTCTTTTTTGCTAGCTTAAAATCAACCCACACTTCCTTCTGTAAAAATATTAATCTACAAAGATGGTAAAAGGCTATGTAATCACCCATTTCACAAGTATGACACAGTAGGAGACTGATTATAATCCGAATTCCTTAAAAATACTAACTCTTCAGCCCCATACTAATCTACTGAATCAAAATCTCAGGAATGTTTTTTAATTATTTTATTCCCTTGAAAAATAAGCTTATGTGAGAAACTTATTAGGAAGACAATGTGAGATGCAAGGAGAAGATGACCATCTACAAGCCAATGAAGCCTCAGAAAAAAGCAACTCTGCTGACACCCTGATCAGTCTTAGCCTCCAGAAGTGTGAGAAAATAAATTTCTGTTAAAGCCACTTAGTCTGTGGTATTTGTTACAGAACCCTAGCAAACCAATTATATAGGATTCCTGAAAATAGGCAGAATCCTAAGCCTCCTTAACCTTACAGAGTTAATTTCTAGAGGTTGTTGGCCCAGAAATCTGCCTTTTAATCACACACCACAATAAAGTCTGCTTTATACAATCAAGTCTGCAAACTACTTCTTTAAAATCTATTGTGATATCAAGTGTGTTAACTCATGCAAAGATAACAAAAGAACCATCAAATCTGATTCTTATTCTTAAAGGCCTTACAATTGAGTTAGTCCAAATATTGATAAGAAGTAAGAGAATGGGGTGCCTGGGTGGCTCAGTCAGTTAAGAATCCAACTTCAGCTCAGGTCATAATCTCGTGGTTCATGAGTTAGAGCCCCAGTTTGAGCCCCACATTGGGCTCTCTGCTATCAGTGCAGAGCCTGCTTCGGATCCTCTTTCTCTCTCTCTGCCCCTCCCCTGCACATGCTCTCTCTCAAAAATAAACATTACAAAAAAAAAAAAAATTAGAAATAGGAGACTAAAGAGCTCCAATTTGCAGCCATCTCAAAATGTTAAGGGTGGAGAGTCTAACAGAAGACCGCCGACAAAATCAGCTGGGAGAAACAACAAAAATAAAAACCACAAAAACTGAGAAATTGAAGTTGGCAAAGACCATACAATGGCCCTTATAAGGGTAATAATAGACATTACAAAATATCTGTAGGGGACAATAAAACTAAAGAAGGTAATCTAACAGTAAAAAACAAAACAAACAAACAAAAAAAGAACTTCCAGAGCTTCCAGGACTGGACAGAACTTCTGGGACTGGAAAATACAAACACAATTAAAAGCAAAATGGACGGCCATAACATACAAAACAGATGAAGAGAAGTAAACTAGAATATGGGTCAGAAGAAATGATACAGAATAATGCATGGCAAGACAAAAACAACTGGAAAACACAGAAGACAGGTTTTAAACAGAGAAGGCACAGGAAGTCTGCTGTGTTTTTTTTGTTTTTTTTTAATTTTTTTTTTTCAACGTTTATTTATTTTTGGGACAGAGAGAGACAGAGCATGAACGGGGGAGGGGCAGAGAGAGAGGGAGACACAGAATCGGAAACAGGTTCCAGGCTCTGAGCCATCAGCCCAGAGCCCGACGCGGGGCTCGAACTCACGGACCGCGAGATCGTGACCTGGCTGAAGTCGGACGCTTAACCGACTGTGCCACCCAGGCGCCCCAACTGCTGTGTTTGATGACAATCGCCACTGAAGAAAAGAGAATGGCACAAGAGGCAGTATGTGAAGTAGTATTGAGACTTCCTTAGAACTAACAAAAGACCCAGATCTAGATTTAAAGAGCTGAATAAATCTCAAACAAGATTAATAAAAAATTCATATCCAGACACGTAATAATTAAACTTCATAAAACGAAAACAGATCAAGAGATTTCTTTTAAAGCTTCAATATTTAGCTTGATGGCTGACTCAAAAGCAACAGGGGAAGTTTGAACAGAGTGGAAAAATATCTCCAATGAAAGATAATAAAGGCCAAATCAGAACTTTATATTTAGCAAAAGTATCTTTGCAGAATGAGGGCAAAATAAAGGTATTTTCAGACACAGAAACCATAAGCAAGTAAGCCACCGGGGGGAGGGGGGGGCTCACAAAATTAAATTCTAAAACATGTCAGGTGGAAAGAAATTTATCCCAGATGGTAAGGCAAAAAAGAATAGAGCCAAGAAGGTGATATATGTGTACGGGTAACTACAATACTGACTACATAAACAAAATAATAAAGTCTTGCAGAACTAAAGGACATTTAAGTACATGACAATAGAATTAAAGCACATAACACACATGATCATAGTAGGCAAATTGGAAATTAGAGTTGTTTAGTTATTAGAACATAAAAACTAAACTTTAATCCTAAAACTTACTTTCATAAACCATCCATGTTCATGGATTCTGTGGGTCAGGAATTTGACAGACAGGATACAACAGGGATGGCTTGTCTCTGCTCCATTAAGTTTGGGGCTTGCTTGGAATCACCTGAACTTGCTTACTCATGTCGGACACTTGATGCTGGCTGTAGGTTGGTGACCTCAGTTTCTCCATGTGGACTAGTTTAGGCTTCCTCATGAACATGATGTCTGGAATCCAAGGGTAAACTTTTCAAGAGGGAGACAGCTAGTAAGAGAGAGTGAGAGAGGGCCAAGAAGAAACCATATAGCCTTTTATGACCTCAGCTCCAAAGTTACAGTTACATATGATGTATTTTGTTATACAAGTTAATGTTATATTAGATAAATTCCTGTTCATATTCAAAAAGAGTGAAAATAGATGGTCTCTTAATGGGGTTTGGGGAGGTTGAAGAGCATATGAGATTGGGAATATTGCTGGGGCCATTTTTGGAAACTATAATCAGCAAAAGATAATGATTAAGTTTAGTCTGGCTTAATCTGAATGTACATATTGTGATACAGGGTAATCATCAAAAGACAAAAGTAACTAAACTAGAAAAGAAAAAAAAAGTATGTATAGTTTAGGAAAAGAGAACCTGTATTATATATATTTAAAAAAGGATTTAACATAAGGAACTAGTTAAGTAGGTTTTGGGAGAATTGAAAATACCAACAAGGGATACAACTACTAAAAGGAAAGGGTGAGATTATTAGCACCTGAAGCCTTTAGAAGAGATACCATGCAAAGCGCCAGAGAAAGGCTAGAGCCTAAAAACCAACCAGAACTACTAGAAGACAAGCCACTGTTGAGGCGATGCTGACAACATCAGGAAGCAAATGGTAAGGGTAAAAAGTCTCTTCTCCCTTTCTCCAGCATTCCAATCCTTCTCCTAGTGCCACTTATTTGTGGAACCTAAAGGAAGCCAAATGGCAAAAGAGATATGCAGTTTGCAAAGTTTCAGAATACAAAAGTGTGTCTAGGGTTGAGAGATAATGTTAGTAATTGGCACATATAGAATTAAAAAACTACATAAAGGGGCACCTGGGTGGCTCAGTTGGTTAGGTGTCTGACTTCAGCTCAGGTCATGATCTCATGGTTTGGGAGTATGAGCCTTGCTTTGGATCCTCACTTCAAATCTTCTGTCTCCCTCTCTCTCTGCCCCTCCCTCACTTGCTCTCTCTCAAAAAACAAAAACAAAAAACAAAAACAAAACCTACATAAAACAAATTTTAAAAGGCAAGAAAATAGAGAAAAATAATCATAGAACTGGCTAGACAAAAACAAACACAAATCAAAAACCAAAAACACCAAGCTAAATCCAACCCCATGTCAGAACTAAACACAAATATATCAGCATTAAATGTACATCGCCTAAGTGTTTCAGTTAAAAGACAAAGATTATCAAACTGGGTTAAAAAACTCCCAAAATCCAAACTCCATGTTTAGAAATGAAGACATACTCTTGTAAAAAAGCTGAGTTGAAGAACTCGTAATGAAAATATATTTTAACTAAATATTAACTATATTATATATCAAAACTTGGTGGAATATGGATACAACAGTAATACAGAATATCATATAATTACATTATAGTAATATAGAGATACTTATAATTTTTAAATGTAGGGGTACCTGGGTGGCTCAGTTGGTTAAATATCTGACTCTTGATTTTGGCTCAGGTCATGAGCTCATCGATCATGGGTTTGAGCCCCACATTGGACTCTGTGCTAATAACGTGAAGCCTGCTTGGGATATTCTGTCTCTCTCTCTCTCTCTCTCTCTCTCTCAAAAATAAATAAAACTTAAAAAAAAATTTTTAATGTATATGTGGGAAGATAGGTTGAAAATCAAGGAGGTAATAAGCATCCAGCTCAAGAAGTCAGAAATAAAAAATAGAAAAAAAACAAAACAAAACAGGAAAAAGTAGTATTAGTAAGAGCAGATAATAATAGAATAGAAAGCAAACGTACAATAGGATTAACAAAAACAAAATTTGGATCTTAGAAAAGACTAAACACTGTCCTTATTTGAAGATTACACAGAATATCCATATTAATTTGCAAATAATTTACAAGAACCAATAGAGTTGAGTTTACAGATACAGAAGCAGTACAAAAAATTGTATTTCACACATAATCAACAGTTAGGATAGAAAGTGGGCTAGATAATTTGAATTAACATTCTCACTTGAGAATATTTAGAAAAGGTGTACAAAGTATACTCAAAAAATATTGGATGGCATAGGAGAGCTATGTTAGTGAATGATCACTAAAATCTGGAAGAAAATAGAAATTCAAAGAAGTGAACCATTCATTTGGACCACTTGTGCCCTTGGAGCTTTTGCAGATAAGAGTCCACTGAAAAGGTAAGGAGAGTTAAGGGACTAGGGATTGAAAGATAGAATCCACTGCCAGCCAAGAGGTGGGGGCCCTGGTAACCCTAACCTACACTTTGCAACTCAACTCTGAAAGTTTGTAGGAGTAAGGGTAAACAGGAAGTAGAAGACTAGCAGTCTACAGCTCAGCTTGGAGTCACACGGATAAGTCATAAAATTTCGACTGTGAAATTAGTCTTGAAATACCAGTGCCCAAGTGACTCTGTGGAGGATGAAAATACTATGCAGGACATCAAGTTATTTTTACAAGTAACTTTTCAAATATGATATTGGCATACGATTAAAGATAACCCCCCACACGCAAGGATATAAGATAAAGATTAGCTGAAGCAAAAGAAAAATAAAAAGACCCACAGGAGGGTTTCAGATTGGGATTTAAACAAGAACATAAAATAATAATAAGGCTATTCATGTTCAGGTAGATAAAAGACTGAAAATTTCAAGAAGACAACAGGAAACTGCAAGAGTGACAGATTTGCATATTTGCAATTAGAAATTTGAGAACTGAAAATACAATGGGCTAAGAATAACCAAGACACTCTTATAGAACAATAAGTAGGGAGAACTTGTTCTGATAAATATCAGAAACTATATATCAGGTATAGTGAAGACTCTATGCTAGCACAGGGATAGAAAAGAAGAAACAAAAAAATTCAGAGATGTACACATTAATGGATATATGACTTTGGTGGCACTGCAAAAGAGAACATACTTTAGTAAATGGTGGTGAGGCACTTCACAGCTTACACAAAATTAATTCTTCATGAATTGAAAGCTGAAAACGTGAAAGACCAAGCTAAAGCCTTTAGAAGACAGTATATAGAGCACCTTCATGCCCTTGGATTGAGAACAATGTCTTAAGCAACTCCCAAAATACACTAACCTTAAAACAAAAACACTGATTCTTCTTAGTACTCAACCATTATGAAATTCTTTTTAGTAGATAACATCATAAAGAGAAGGAAAATATTTGGAAAGAAATAGCTAACAAAAAACAGGATTTATGAAGATCTTCTACAAATCAACGAGGAAAAAGACTGCTAACACAACAGAAAAATGAGCAAAATACTTGAAAAGATATTTTGCAAAAAAGAAAGCCAACAAACTTAGAAAAAGGTGCTCAATTGTTAGGGAAATGCAGAGTAAAACTTCAATGACATACAACTGCAAATTTCACCAGCTTGGCAATCTGTTTAACACGTGTTGAGCAAAAATGGAAATATAGGATATCTCTACTGCTAAAGCAAAACTCTGTTACTATCTAATAAAACTTAAGATGTAAACACCTATGATCAAACAATCATATACCTTAGTTGCACTAGGAAATACATACGATAATGTTCATTGAAGAACTATAATTGCCCCAAATTAAAAACATCCCAACTGTCCACAGTCAATATAATAAATTGTGGTATTAATGCAAAGGTAAATTCCATAACCATGTTAATTAACAAACTGTGGCCATAAGCTACAACATGGATGATTCCCATGTTGAATGAAAGCAGCAGCCACAAAAAAAAAAAAAAAAAAAAAAAGTCTGATTCCATTTATATAAAGCTCAAAACCCATCAAAAATAAACTATCTTGTTTAAGTGCATGATAGGTGGTTAACAATATAAGTAAAAACAAAGAATTATCACAAATGGTAGGATAATGGTATTTGCTGGAGGGTATGTGTAGGGAAGCTGTGATTGAGAAGGGACTATCAGGGACATTTCTGGGCTGCTGTCAAATATGATTGATAGCTGATTATACAGGCACTAACTTTATTTTTTAAATGTTTATTTTTGAGAGAGAGTGCATGTGTGCTTGAGAGTGGGGGAGGGGCAGAGAGAGAGAGAGACAATCTGAAGCAGGCTTTCTGCTGTTGGGGCAGGGCTTGATGCAGGGCTTGAACTCACCAACCATGAGATCATGACTTGAGCTGAAGTCAGCCACTTAACTGACAGAGGCACCCATGTGCCTCAAGCACTCACTTTAAAATTAATCCTTAAACTGTGTACTTATATTCTATATATTCTTTTGTACATATATTTGAATATGTATTTCTCAACTTAAAGAAATGCCAAGAGAAAAATGAACACTGAAAATTACCTATTGAATACTTACTCTGATCTCTAAGATTTCAACTTCCTGATTTGTTTTGAATTTGTTAAAATAGTTAAATCCATACCTAGTGACTGTACACAAAATGATTATTTATAATCACAATGAATTTTTGTAATTAAAATTTTTCTTCCATCATGGAATTATTTGAGATTTTTCCTTAAGTTCTCAAGAGAAAAATTTTGTTTTCATTTTTACTATTATTTAATAGTGGAGTTTAAACATTGCCGACCTTTTTGTGCCTCATCACTGGTACCACCAGAAAGTGTTACAATAGTTAAAACATAAAAACAAAGATATACATCTATTTCCAAATTCTAGCTTTGGGACCATTCAGAGGAAACTACTGAGTACCACAACTGTTTTGAACTTTAAAAAGGATTATACTTAGGGGCACCTGGGTGGTTGAGTCGGTTGAGCAGCCGACTTCAGCTCATTTCATGATCTCACAGTTTGTGAGTTCGAGCCCCATGTCCGGCTCTGTGCTGACAGCTCAGAGCCTGGAGCCTGCTTTGGATTCTGTGTCTCCCACTCTCTCTGACCCTACCCCACTCACACTCTGTCTCTCTCTCTCTCTCAAAAAATAAACATTAAAAAACAATTTTAAAAAGGACTATACTTTAGACAACTGCAACCAATAGTGTGAGATTTAACCAGATCTTCTAGGTTTTACATGGTTATTATTTTCCCCCAATTGTTTTAACAGAATTTCCAGAATCCAAAAGCACTTTGAGGTAACGTTCCTCTATACCCAGTAACTGTTGTATCTCCATGATTGCAAAACTTGAAAATTAGAAAACACCAAGGTAACACCACTCATAAAACGAATAGCAAAACTGGAATCTCTGGAGTCAACCATGGAACAAGATTTACAAAGATACTGTCAAATATCTTAATTTATTTTTAATAAGTAAAAAATGACTCAGTGGTATCATACAAAATCAAATAATTTTTGCACCTGGTATTTTAATCACCCAAAGTGATCTCATGGTACAGAGATAAAACAGATAATGAAAAAAAAAACAAAAAACCCTGTCATTAACTTCACCATGGCTTTCCCGCTTAGAACTAAATAGAAATTAATGGCAATAACCATTACCTACAGGGGGAAAAATGATGAAATGATTTCAGGTTTAATCATAAAATGAACTTAATCCTGTTGGTTTTGTTTGTATCTATTAAAGCACTAATTACTATAAATAAAAGCTGATAGCATGGTTCCAAATTTACTTCTGAAGAGATGTGGAGATTTAGATAAAATATAAGCATATCTATCATACAAAGGAAATTGAAAGTGGGGAAGAGGCTTCTTACAGAAAAGTCCTTTTATTATTGCTAGCCTCAAGAATTCCAAGCCATAGAGCTCTGATGTTCCTGAATTCAACTTTAAGAAATTAATTTTAAACATTATACTTGAACAAAAATTACTTATTTCAGAGGTATCCATTTCCTTTAAACTCAACCTGTCCACTTATCCTTGCCTCCAATGCAGAATATACTTTTATTCATACAAACTTACCCTCCACTCCCAAATATGTTTTCCCAACTGGATGATACTTTTACAAAAGAATAAAGCAATACAGGTGGTTGACAAAGTAATTTCAACTATTTATAAATGAAATAAAAGGAAAGTTAAGTAGAGAGTATAAAAAGATACCAAAGAGGAGTAATACTGATGTGAATCTAGTCTTTAGTTTATCAAAGTACTTATTAATGGTCTGAACAGGAGATCAGAAGAGAAGCAGCTAGAGGGAAACGACTTCCTGTGGTTATAAAATGCCAACTGCTTTAGAATGCATGATAGCTTTAGAAATAAAAAAAAATACTTGCTGTTTTTACCAAGTTTACAGCGAGAGTACATTTTATGTCATTTTAATGAAAGAATTTATAATGCTTATCTGCAATATCTCCTATCAGAAAACAGAAAGATTCTATCAATAAAGACCTAAAAAAATAAATTTTTATCTTTGTCAACACCCTTTCTGGGAATGCAGAATAAAATATGTTTCCCTTTAAAATAAAATATTTTTTTCTGTCCATTAGGTTGTTGGAAGAAAAAAAAAAATCAAGACTCAACTAGTAATGATTTTTTTTTTTTAATTTCTAGTTTTCATCTGCTTCTAAGGATACTCCCTTTACAAGACCTTTTAGTCTTCTATACTATGACAGTCAGGTTTAGAGTTCCAAATAAATAAAATAGCCACATTAGAAGGCATACTGAAGAATCAAAGGATTAGCTGCATTTATCTGTTCACATTTAATCCAAGTTAACATTTGTCATCCGACCTACTGCTCATGGGTTACAACAATGATGTTATGAACAAAGATCCTGATTTTTGCGAGACAGTGATATTAACAAACTCTGGTTAAATTAGCAGAGGTTCAGGACAGTAAACTGTACCTGTACAATTTAAAATGTCTACTCTTCATCCACTGCTACCATCTCTCCTCTTCCCACTGGTGTTAAATCAAAGCCTAATTATGAGAGGTGCAGGGTGCCAAACACTATTTATTTGGAAAAATTGGGCCTCAAATAGTGCACAAAAAGAAACTCATAAAATAAGATTAAACTTCTTGGATATTTGCATTTGTTACTTTCAATTTCTTGATCTTTTATCTCTTCTGGTGATGTATACATACATTTTTTTCTTCTTCTCATCCAGAGGTTAACATACTAATTTTTTGTAAGCATTATAAAATAGCAGTCCAGTTCAAAATTGCTTGTGATCATATCCACATATGAAGCACTAGACAAGTATATATTATATTCCAAAATGCTTTACAATTCTTCACTGTAGTTTTCCACGACGTTTCCCTTAAATTAAGGCTTCATCAAAGAGAAATCCATAATACTATGAGTTAATATTTTCATTCCTGAATTAAGTGCAATCTTTTCAAAATCAAGTAGTCCTGGAGTAAATTTAAGAGAACTTCTGTTAATCAGTGTCATGACTAAAGTAGTATCTCACTGGAGGTCCAGGCAAATCTTCATCTCCATCAGTGTCTGGAGCAAATGACACAGTAAGATCTACATATTTCTTTTCAGTAGAAGGTTTCACAAGTTTATGCATTCTAAGAAAAATAATCAAGGACAAATGATTTAGTAAATTCTATAAAATGAAGAGTGATTTGCTGTTTAATGTTGCCCAGAGAATCTGGACTTATGTCTAGACTTTACATTTATTTTTAAATCTAAGAATTCATCTGCTTTCATATAATTTTTCTTTACTAAAAGCACTAAACTCAAGATATTCATCTACCTAACAGTGAATCAATTTGGAACACTGCTAGTACTGACAAAGAATAGGTACCATTTGTTACAAGACAAAACAAACAAACAAAAAACCCCACACACAAAACCAAAATGTAAACAATGTTTTTAAAAATGAATTATCCTCCGGCGCCTGGGTGGCTCAGTCGGTTAAGCATCCGACTTCGGCTCAGGTCATGATCTCACTGTTTCCAAGTTTGAGCCCCTCATCGGGCTCTGTGCTAACAGCTCAGAGCCTGGAGCCTGCTTCAGATTCTGTGTCTCCCTTTCTTTCTACCCCTCCCCTGCTCACACTCTGTCTCCCTCTCTCCCTCTCTCAAAAATAAATAAACATTAAGAAAAATGAATTATCCTTATACTCCCTTATAGAGTGTGGAGGCATCAAAAATTCTTCTCAAGCATTTCTATGTGAAAAGTAAAAAGCAAACTAGATTTAAATCTTCAAATACAAGCTAATCACAGTGAAAGACATTCTTAAGTTTTACCTTTGTCTTATATCCCATGTATATCCCATTCACTAAAAAAACTTTTTTATTGCTATTGTCACTGATACTGTCTTAAATCAAATCATCTATATATCCTCAGATTACTGGATTAGCTTCGAGCCAGCTGTCTCCTACCTCCCATCTCCGCTGTTGCCAGAATCCTCTTAAAACGTAAATTTGATTTTACTCTCTTGCTTAATAATATACTTATACCATGTATCTATCTCACGCTAAACTCTCAACTATGTAATCTATTTAATCCTCAATAATAGTTCTTTCCATTTTACAAAGGTATTTTGTCCCATTTATACCTTCTCATTCTTACCATCTCATCCTTGAGTCAATCCAGAATACTGATTTCCCAAATAGATCATGCACACTTTTTATTAGCTGCATGCTTTTGCAAAAGCTATCACTTTTGCCTGATATCCTTTTTCAAAGGTAGTTCAAATGAAATCTAGCCTAAGGTGAAGTTTTAAGTAGTGCCTACAGTATTCTGTAAAAATCTTTATTATACTGATTATTCAATTACATTTTAATGATTAACATGTCATTTTCTCACAGTAGAATGGGAATTCCCTGAGGGTACAGGCTACTTGATAAAGAGGTATAATGACAAAATATTAACAGGAGTAACATTTATGGAATAGTTCTTGGTTGCTATTACATTGCTAGTCTTTACTATTATTTCAATGTTTAATAGCTATAGGCACAATCATTTCCATTTATGGATCAAGAACTAAGTTTCAAAAAAGTTCAGTAAGCTCCTCAATGTGACAAAACAAGTAAGTAGCTGGGGATGGATGTGAACCCAGATCTTTCCAAAGCCAAGCTTATCTAGCCACTTGATAGGTACTTAGTACTTATCTGCTAAATGAAAACTGTAATAAAATGAAAAATAACATTCACAAAGTTTATCATGCTGGAGATGGCGAATACTGGCCAACTCTATAAAGCACTTATTGTGAATTATTTGCAGCAAATTTTAAATTCCACACATTCTACTCTCATCTAAGCAGCACACAGTAAATTCTATTATTCACATATCCAAGAGATACTCAGGGATTCTAATGACAAAATAATATAAGGCAAAATAACCTTTCTCTATGTAATAGTGATTTTGTTTCTTAAAGTACAGATCATTAAGCCTGGATTATAATAACTAAAAAGTGATTAATCTCATTAATTGGTGATTATAATTAAAACTGCATATAGGTTAAAGCACCTATCATGCAGATTCATTTATTCATATGACAAATATTTTTATGCTAATTTTTATTAAAAAACCAAACATTTTTAATTAAGGTATAATTCATATAACATTGCATTAGTTCCAGGTGTACAACACAATTGTTTGATATTTGAATATATTACAAAATGAATGACAAATATTTATTGCTGCCAGGCATTGTTGTAGGTCCTTGAGATACATCCACGACCAGATCAATTATAGAGTCCTGCATCTGTGAAGGTTACATTCTAGTGGGTAGGAGACAGAGAAGCATAAACATATTTAAATAGGGTTCAGGGAGGCCTCTTTGGAATAATTAGAGCAAAAGTCCCATGCAGGAGCATGACTGGACTATTCAAAAAAATAGCTGGAAGCTAGCACAACTGGAATATTGTGAGCAAGTGAGACAAGTAGGAATAAAACTTAGAGTGGTAATTGAGAAGCAGGGCCTTGCAGACCATTGCTGAGACTGGCCTTTTTTGTTCCCACTGTTCCTTTAGGTCTCTGCTCAAATGCTGCCGTATCTGGTGAGAATGTGACAGGCAGAGGGAATACATGAACTACTCAACATACCACAGCAACTTAACACTCCTTATTCTGCTTTATTTTCTTCACAGTGCTTACCACCATCTGATATACTTATCAAGAGGTTTGCATACTTTGTTATGCAAACTCAATTAGGGCACGGACTTCACTTTGCTCACTGCTGTATCCCTACTGCCCACAAAATACCTGGCACATAGCAGGCACTCTTCAAAAAAATCTGTTGAGTGAATGAAAGTAACAATTTGGCATTTTTGTTTTATACTTCAGTCTCATAAGCCTGGTCATTATGTGTTTCTACTTTTATGTGGTGTATTAACCAAATCGTGTTTCTAAGCTTATTAACTTACAAACTGAATCTGAACTACAAAAAATTCACAAGGATATGTGAATCCTATGAATCTCTCTTGAGAGGTAGCCTGTTGAGTTTGGTACATTTACTATCTTTATTACAGCCATTACACAGGAGTAAATCACATACTTTTTTCTCAACTTTGATAATCTCTATATTTGATTTTCCAGTGGGCATCCACCTTATGTTTTAATTGTTGTGAATCTTCTGGTATAATGGTCATTACTTACGTTAACTTCAATCTTTTTGCATGACCAGGCATTACAGGGACATAAAGCATTTTGACTCCCTGCACCACCATCGTTGGTTCAATTCCGTACTTCTCCTAAATGTGAAGAATACCCAAAAGAGAAACAGTAAGAGCTATGTCCAAATATAAAATGCTGGGTGACAATGTTTTACAATCAGTAAAAGGACAGCAAACAAACTTCTGCTAAATATTATTTATGAAAACCTCCAACTAATGAACTAAGTAAATAAGTGTCTCACTTTGACTGCATTTATGAAATCCAAGAGGGTGAAGTCTTCTTTTCCATGTACAGTCCATCTGTCCCAAATTGTAAATGATATTCCATTTCTGTTGTAGAAAAATATTAAAAACAAAACATCTTAATTTTTTTCCCTTTAGTAATAATAAAAAAACCCAGAAGTCCATTATTTGTGATTTAGCTACATAATGATATAGGGGAAAAAGAAAAATACAACTTATCTCCCCAAGACACCACACAAGGTAACCACTTTTTTTTTTAAGTTTATTTATTTATTTTTAAGGGGGTGGGGACAGGAAGGGCAGAGACAGGGGAAGAGAGAATCCCAAGCAGGCTCCACACTGTCAGTGCAGAGCCTGATGAGGGGCTCGAACTCACGAGTTGCCAGATCATGACCTGAGCTGAAATCAACAGTCAGATGCTTAACTGAGTCACCCAGGCGCCCTCAAGGTAACCACTGTTATCAGTACCTTGTTGATCCTTCCAGTGTCTCATAATGAATCTATGTGTCTTAGTGAAACCATTCTCTCTCTCTCTAAATGGCTGCATGGGTTTCCTGTGTGGATGTTCTAGTCTATCACTGTTTCAATCTGTGGCTATGATAAACAAGGCCAGAATAAATATCTTATAAATGTACTATTTGAGATGAGTGCAAACGTATCTGTAAATTTGACATATAGCACATTTCCCTTACTATGGATTACACTATTTTGTACTCTCATCGGTAATATATGAGGAGAGGGCTTTCACATTCTTGCCGAGATAGATGTTTTCAAATTTTTGGTTGTTGTTAATCTGAAAGTGAAAAATGGAGGTCCAGGGGAATTGTTCTAGTCTGTCACATAGTTTTCAGAACTAGATACTAAATCTCATGACATATTATTCAGACACCACAGTGGCTTCTAACTCACCTGAATTAGGAAAACATAGACGAAACAATAAGAAAGTACAATGCTAAATAATGTGGTAGATTAAATGTTGTGAGAGTTCTATGGCTAGTTTAGTCATAGATGCTTTGCATAAAGCAAAAGAATAAAATTGGACCACTATCTTACAACACACAAAAGTTAACTCAAAGATGACTGGCTGACTCAGTGTGGTAAAAGATGTGACTCTTGATCTCAGGATTGTAAGTCTGACCCCCATTAACTCAAAATGGATTAAATACCCGATTGTAAGACCTGCAACCATAAAACTCGAAAAAAACATAGTAGTTAACTTCTTGCATCAGTCTTGGTGATAGTATTTTGGATTTTATTACAAAAGCAAAAGCAGAGAAATGGGACTACATCAAACTAAAAATCTTCTGCACAGCAAAGAAAACCATCAACAAAATGAAAAGGCAATCTACTGAATGGAAACAAATATTTGCAAATGATGTATCTGATAAGGGGTGAATATCCAAAATACATAAAAAACCATACAACTCAATAGCAAAAAACCAAACAATCTGATAAAAAAATGGGTAGACGATCTGAATAGACACTTTCTCAAAAAAGACATACAGGGGCGCCTGGGTGGCGCAGTCGGTTAAGTGTCCGACTTCAGCCAGGTCACGATCTCGCGGTCCGTGAGTTCGAGCCCCGCGTCAGGCTCTGGGCTGATGGCTCAGAGCCTGGAGCCTGTTTCCGATTCTGTGTCTCCCTCTCTCTCTGCCCCTCCCCCGCTCATGCTCTGTCTCTCTCTGTCCCAAAAATAAATAAACATTGAAAAAAAAAAAATTTAAAAAAAAAAAAAAAAAAAAAAAAAGACATACAGATGGCCAATAGGTACACGAAAAGGTGCTCAACACCACTAAGTATCAGGGAACTGCAAATCAAAAAAAAAACATAATGAGGTATTATTTCACACCTGCTAGGAAGGCTAGTATCAAAGAGTTAAGAAATAACAAGTGTTGACAGGATGTGGAGAAAAAGAAACCCTTGTGCCCTGTTGGTGGGAATGCAAACTTGTGCAGCCACTCTGGAGAACAGTATGAAAGTTCCTCAAAATATTAAAAATAGAACTACCATATGATCCAGAAATTCAAACTTCTGGGTTTTTATACAAAAAAAAATGAAAACAACTCCAAAACTTATCAGCACCTCCATGTTCACTAAAACAATATTCATAACAGCTAAGATATAGAAACAACCTAAGTCCATCAATGGGTGAATGGATAAAGAAAATGTGACACACACACAGGAATAGAATTCAGCCATAAAAAAAAAATTGTGTCATTTGCAACAACATGGATAGATCTCGGGGACATTATGCTAAGTGAATAAGTCAGACAGAGAAAGACAAATACCTGTATGATCTTACTTATATGTGGAACCTTAAAGAAAAACAAAACAAAACCCAAACTGAGCTCATAGTTAGACAACAGATTGGTAGTCGCCGGAGGTGGGGGATGAGCAAAATGGGCAAAGGGAGTCCAAAGGTACAAGCTTCCAGCTTTAAGATGAGTTAGTCATAGGTATGTAATGCACAGCATGGTGCTTACAGTTAACTACACTGTCTAGTCGAAAGTTGCTAAAAGTAGATCTTAAAAGACTGTATCACAAGGAAAACAAATTTGCTAAATACATATGGTGATGATGTTGACTAAACTTGTTGTGGTTTATTTATTTATTATTATTTTATTTTAGAGAGAGCGCGTGAGTGGTGGGGGAGAGGGGGAGAGAGGAAGGAGAGGAGAAAGAAGGAGGGAGGGTGGAGAGAGAGAGAGGGAGGGGAGAGAGAGGGAGGGAGGGGGGAGAGAGAGGGAGAAGAAGAGAGAGAGGGAGAAGGCATATCTTAGGCAGGCTCTATGCTCAGCGAGAGCCCAAGGTGGGGCTCTATCCCATGACCCTGGGATCATGAACTGAGCTAAAATCAAGAGTCAGATGCTCAACTCACTGAGCCACCCAGGTGCGCCTGTGATCATTTCTTAATACATACAGGTGTCAAATCACTGTGTTGCACACTTGGAACTAATCTAATGCATGCCAATTTATGTCTCAATTGAAAAAAAAAGAAATGCTTTATGAAGATGACATTTTGACTTTTTTTTTTTTTTTTTTTTCAACGTTTATTTATTTTTGGGACAGAGAGAGACAGAGTATGAACGGGGGAGGGGCAGAGAGAGAGGGAGACACAGAATCGGAAACAGGCTCCAGGCTCTGAGCCATCAGCCCAGAGCCTGACGCGGGGCTCGAACTCACGGACCGCGAGATCGTGACCTGGCTGAAGTCGGACACTTAACCGACTGCGCCACCCAGGCGCCCCGACATTTTGACTTTTTTGATTTTGTTTTTAAAGAGAGAGACAGAGAGCATGGGTGGGAGAGGGGCAGAGGAAGAGGGAGAGAAAATCTTAAGCAGGCTTCACTTGGGGCTTGATCTCACAACATGCCCTGAGCCAAAATCAAGAGTCGGACACTTAACCGACTGAGCCAACCAGGCACCCTACTGATCTAATCCTGAGGTGATGGCAAGGATTTAAATATATAGAAGAAAAGGGAGGAAAAACTATGACTTTTTCATTTTAGAAGGTAAAAATTTTATTTCATTCTAATTATGCAAGAGAAATAGACCTTCAAGCATACCTGATTTCAGTTCTTCTTACTTCAGATGTCTCTGTAAACACTATAATTGGAATGGCTAAGTTAAGGAAACAATTTTTGTAAGCTTCAAACGGATAGTCACCAGCTACTTTGATCATCTCCAATGCAACCTAGATAAAAGAAAGTGATCTGATTATATAAAGAGCCTAAAACTTTATGACTTCAAATGTATCTATTTAATTTTCCAATATTCCTCTCAAGCATTTTTCTGTAACGCGTAATAGCAGCTACTGGACTGAAATAGCAAACTTCTTATAAATCTGTCTACTTTTATTCTTATACTTTCAAAATTTCAACTGTTCTATACATGGTGAACAAAATCATTAAAAAATTCACTTGATCATGTAATATTCCTATCATGGAAGACACTCAAACTCAAGAAATACACTAGTCTAAAGTCATTTAATAAAGGGGCAGATAATTATGTAGCTTCTAAGTATAACACTGTAGTACAGCATAATGACTTGGGCCACCCTAAAGATTCTGAATTATTAAGGAAAGATTAAATTTTAAGAAATCTGAATAACAGGAATTGCGTTTTTTTTAAGGCAAAGAACTGAACTCCAATATAATCAAAGAGCAACCATTAAAGCAGTTCATTTTATTCAAGAAAAAGAGTACCTGTTTCATATGGAGGATACAAGAATGACTAAAAGGATTATTGTAAGAAAAATTATACTGTTTTGACAAAAGATAATTTTTTTAATGTTATTTTTGAGACAGAGAGCGCAAGCAGGGGAGAGGCAGAGAGAGAGAGAGAGAGAGAGAGACAGAGAGAGAGAGGAAGGCAGGGAGACACAGAATCCAAAGCAGGCCCCAGGCTCCACACTGTCAGCACAGAGCCCGACACAGGGCTCGATCTCATGAACTGTGAGATCATGACCTGAGCTGAAGTTGGATGTTTAACCGACTGAGCCACCTAGGTGCCCTGAAAAAGGTTAACATTTATGTTAAAATGTTTCTATATCTGTTAACCTTCAAAATGTGGTCTAATGTATTTTTAGAAATATCTTGAAATTTAAAATTATAAGATCAATATATATCCCTTCTTCTCTAAGATCTGAGTGACTGGCTAGGGTGGTATAATGGGGAAGACAGGTTAAGAGGCAATGAAAAAGAAGCATTTCCATTCAAAGAATAAACTCACCAGGCCAGAAACTGTAGCAGTGGATGTTGCTATAGCAGGTATAATTTTACCAGCTATGCGCTTTGTTTTGAAACGGTCAGCTGGTTCAATGTTATACATTTTGGCACGAAGATTTGATGCAGCTGTGATGAAATCTATGTGTCCATTGTGATCATCATCTTTCTCAAATGAAAGCACCGCCATCTGAAGGTCACCTAATCATAACACCAGAAAAATAAAGTTTTGTAGTAACTTGTAAGGGTTTTTATTATTTACTTTTTTATTTTGAGAGAGAGTAAGCGAGCATGAGTGCAAGAGGTTCAGACAGAGGGAGAGAATCCCAAGCAGGCTCCATGCTCACAGCATGGAGAGATCCCATGAGCCATGAGATTATGACCTGAGTCAAAACCAAAGTTGGATGTTAAACCGACTATACTACCCAGCGTCCCTTGTAAAGGTTTTATTAGGTAAAAAGAAATGTGGATTCACTACTCTTAAATATTCCTTCTTTATGTTTTTAAATGACTGAAAAACACAAGTAAGATCTAGGAAATTAAAGTTACTGAAGAATATGGAAATGATATGGTACATGGCTTTGACTATCACTAAATCAGAGAAGTTTCTATATTAAAAAAAACTTTCTAAGAGACAGAAAATAAGAAAGCCATGTACCATATCTGCTGTTGTTTATGATTAAAACAGTTAACATTGGGTACTATTCAAAAATTGATTCCATAAATATTACCCTGAAACATTTTGCCTCTGATAACTAAGAATAGGATTAGTTAATCCAATAAAAATATGTATCTGAAATATTTCTACATTAGTGGTTCTCAAAAATCATTCTATAGATAGGTGTAGTTTGATATGTTATGAAATGAGAAAGTAAGAAATGGAAGTAAGTTTTCTTCCAGAATTGTGATTACTAAATTAACACATCTATATTTTATTTGCAGGATAAACAGGTGGCTAGCCTAGGATGTTTTTTTTTTCCCTGAATTTTACTGTCTGTGCACAACAATCCTGAAAGTTTGGCAACTACTGATTTATGTAAATAAAAGATGGTGAGCAGGTCTAAAATCCACGAGCGAATGACTGTTTTTAAGGAATAAAAGTTTGGTTTCCTTCTGTTTAAAACCATTTAGGTCAGATTGTATGTATTCCCTGTGTGTAACTATAAAGACTAAAAAGCCAAGAAGAAATCTGTCTATAGTTTTTATCCTAGTGACTTAATTGGGTCTAAGTGTTAGTCTATATAGAACTCCATGCTGACTGTGCAGAGCCTGCTTGGGATTCCCTCTGCCTCTCTCTCTGCCGTTCTCTCACTTGTGCACACACGCTATCTCTCAAAAATAAATAAACATTAAAAAAAGAATCACACAGTACAACCTCAAGGACTAAAACAATCAGAACAACGACAATAAAGCAGACTTACAATTCAGCAAATGAGGGTAGGGCAATGGTGAAAAAAATAATGAATTTAGTCACAGTTAAAGATCAACAGTGACTTTCATATGATCACGAATTCAATTATCATCGTTAATATTGTAGCTATTATTTAGTCCCATAAGCTTTTGGGTGTGGAGTTAGTGAAAATAAAAATTCTTTCCAGTCCAAACCATTTTTATAAAGATTTCCCCTTACTCGTGGTGGCTTTATTAGATGAAATAGCCTTCTCTAGCTGGAAAATAGCGTTCCTCTCATCTTCACTGCTAATAGGAACCTGCTCCGGTTTCCTTGCAGTCTCATCTGTTTGAACAACCTTTAAATACATGGACATACATTATCATTAATGTTATCATATCTAAGTTTGATTACCAGATCTGTTTTACTAAACAGATCACACACAGAAGATATTCCCTCTGTATAGTTTAGTCACATTATTAATTATTATGGTCCAATGTATTTTACACCTTCTGTTAGTAAATAATATTATTTATGTATTTGTTTTACTATCTATCTGCTCACATTGACATGCAAACAGGGAACAGGGATCTTTATGTTGTTCACAGAGAGAACTTCAAAATATCTAATACAAATTTGGTAGTATTAAAATATTTACTGAATAGCTTATAAGATCTGAGCTCATATGGATCCCTTTTAAAATTCCCCGGCAAAATAAAGTTAATATTAATCAACAGTCTGTGATTCTGACAAATCTACTTGAAACAAAATTGCATAGCTCTAACTAGTGCAGAGCCGTTTTCTGTCTCTAAATAAATCATAAAATATATAAAATGGGCCTCTTTAAATATTCATTGATTGCTGACAAGAGGTTCTTTCCTAAAGACCATGTCTTCCTTCATATAGGTGCATGCTCAGAGCAGCACTTGCAAGTAATTTATCTTTAAGAAATTACTAATTAGACATTCCACAAGGGCAGTAAAGTTCGTATTTTCAAACTAAAAAACCATCTACATCATCACTAATTAAAAATACTATTTCTTTGTATTTTATACATTCAACTTGTGTTTTTACAGATTAAATATTATTGTAAGTATTTAGGAAATATTAAAGAGTTAAGGAGGCAGAAACTTTTATTTGTCAGAGTAACTAGTTGATATTTTTGGCATCTGTTAACTAGAAGTGCCAGACTCTGAAGTTTCAGTGTGAGTTGCTTCAAGAAGTTGTGAAAAGCTTATTAATTCATGTTAAAACTAAAACTGTATGTAGCTAAATTGCTCAGGACAATTTATTACACCAAAACTCTGGTATAGAAAGAAGCAACTGAAGCCACAAAACACTGCAGGGCTATTAACACCAGAAAAGTTATTGACACATAATTCTTTTGGCTTCTGTCTAGCAGCTCTGTCCACTAGGAATGCGGGCTAGGAACATTCTTTTTGTTTAAAAAAATTTTTTTTTATTTGAATATAGTTGACACACAATGTTACATTACTTTCAGGTGTACAACATGGTGATTCAACTTCTCCATAAGTTATGCTGTGCTCACAAGTGTTGCTACCATCTGTTACAACAGAACGCTATTACAGTATTGTGGACTATCTTCCCTATGCTGTACCTTTTATTCCCTTGACTTATTAATTCCATAACCAGAAGCTTCTTTATATAGGAATTCTGTTTACCTCCCTGTTCTTTTATTCTTGATAAACTACAAGTTATGAACATTTCATTCAGCAAACCCATTTACTGTACAAAATCAAACAGCTATAAGTTTTCCTTTTCTCTAAAATAAAAATGCAGACTAGAAGACTGCACACACCATTTCCTATTTGAATTTTATGGGGAGGAAATCATGATTCCCTATTTTCCAATATAGCTAGGGGGTAAGGGGAACAAAAGACTGTTTTGTGGATGATTTTTAGAGTGTATACAAAAAGTCATACAATGACTATGTAAAAAATACTTAGGCAACTAAATGCCTTTTTTCGCCAGCCACATTGAATGTAATACATTAAGTGGACTAACGTTAAGTGCATCCTCAGCGCTGTTTCAAAATTCTACTCAAAATTCTCTGACTTTCCCATCGCCCTGAACAATTATTTCACACTTTTTTTCCTCTGCTCAAACTTCCTTAAACTTCTTCTCCTTACCTGGAGCTATTAATTGTGCTTCTTATTTCAATTAAAAAAATAAACAATCTTTTTTTCCTCTTACACTCTAATTCCAATCCCTTTCAAATCCTGTCAGGGCTACTACAAAATATACCAGAATCCAGAATCTTATTGTAACTTACTTGTTACCGACTACTTCATCAAACCACCATCATCTTTTGCCTATATCCTCCTAATAGCTTTACATGTTTCCTTTCTCATGTCCCATACAATCATTCTTAACACAACAGACAGAGTCAGCCTTTTAAATATAAGCCAGATTGCGTCCTCTGCTTAAAATCCTCCACTGGCTTATCTCCTAATAAATCATGAAGTACTTATCATAACCCCAAGTATCTCTCATATCTGTCTACCAATCTTCTTGAATATTCTCTTTCAGAAAAATCCTGGCCTTCAAATCTTTTAAGGCCTTTCTCTGAACTTGTTCCTGCTTATGTGCATTATTCTTTCAACACGTAATAGCATGGCTCACTCTATCGCTTCCTTCAGGTTTCTGCCCAAATGTTACCATATCACAGAGGCTTTCCCCTTTTATCCCACATAAAATGAAACCGGTTTCATCATCCTTTCTTTTCCTTGTTTTATTTTTGGTTCTTAGCACTAAGTCCTATTGTAATATTATGTAATAGCTTTTTTTTTTTTAACAGTCTGCCTCTGGTCCATTAGATGATATAACATCCATAACAGCAAGAATTTTGTTTTGTTTACTATGGGATTCTCCAGGTTGAGAATGGGACTTGACACTAGTAAAATTTCAATAACTATTTGCTGAGTGAATAAATTTCTAAACATACCTTGTTGGAAGGTTTGAATTCTTGAATCTTTACTTCAGAAAGAATATTCAAGAGGGCATCTGCTGATAAGTCCTGTTTTGTTAAAAAGTAATTTTATCAACAAACGTTTTTAAAAATTCTGAATTCTAAAAAATTCTGGACTAATAAGGTCCTTTATCATACTAAAATATTTGAGTAATTTATCATCTGACTATTTAGAACACATCTATTTGTGACATTTACCTTTATTCTATAGAAATATCATCCATAAAGGCTGGGGGGGGCAGGGGTGGTATGGGTGAAAAATTACGTATTAGTCAACAAACCTGAAATCTTAGTTCTTTCCATTCATTTTAAAAAGGTAATTTTGGGACTGGTTGTATCAGACTGAGTGCTCTGAGGTCAGAGACTATCTCATCATTGTTTTATAAAGTTCCCTGCACAAAGTTATACTCAATAAATGTTGACTCAATAAAATAAATAAATAAATGGAATTCATACCTTTGGAAGCAGAAAAATATTTAAATGGTTCAAGATGAATGTAGGTGATGCAATTAGCTGCTAGATCATCTAATTTTTACCTGGTTTTGTATCACTGCTAGAGCTTGAAGGTTATCTTACCTCTTCTGTAAATGGAATGCAATAGACTGCAGCATACAGTTTTGCGGCATTCAGAAGAAAACTGAAGTGCCTTTTGAAATAAAAAATAAAGCAAAGTGTGAATGCACAGTTTTAAAGGTGTTTAATTCATCAAAAACTATAGTCTTTTGAAATGTTGAAGAAAATAATCACAGAACTTTTGTTACAGGAATATTTAAAAGTTAGGCAATGAGGTCCTGGTCTAGACCAAAGCATTTCAGAAGCTATAAGAAACATTAGCTATTTATCCTCATAAGTAGTAATATTCAGGAGAGGAGGGGCAAAAAGTAGAAAAATTAGACTAGTGAAAGAAAATTCACTTTAATTCATAAAAAAATTAGAAATTTGGTTTTAAAGAGCATACATTAGGCTCAACTTAAGCAAGTGACTTTGGTAAAAACAAAAGTAAGTTTTACAGGAGAAGCAGTCAGGGTAAGGTGACTAGAAGCCTAACATAAGCACCAGATGAGGAAATTAAATGGAGTTACTTGTTGAAAGGAAGGTTAACAGGCTCAATGTTTAACATACAACTTAAGTTTTTTAAAATTTGGCTTCATATAATAGGAAAACATTTGTTGTCATTTCTTGTTTTTTTTCTTATGGATAAAGTCAAAGAGGTAACACTTCGGATCCACTTTAGAGAAGATAAAAATAAAGAAGTTATTTTACCATGTAAATAAATAGATTCACGTATGTGGGGGAGAAGGGCTGTGGCTGGCTTTGTTGGCCAGACTAATGAGCTAACTCTTAGATTAACAGGGATGCACTAATTTAACACTTAAAGAGCCTGAAGTTTCACCCTGCCATGTAAAACTATACTCAGTCAAGAAATTTACAACAAAGGATGCATATAAAGCTGGATATAAATACTTACAAAGGTTCATTTAAATCAAATTTTATTGGAGATGGAGGCCTCTTTGGTGATTGCCAAAACAAACCTAAAACAAGACACAAATATTATTTTCATTGTATTTATCCAGTAATAAATTATATTAATTGTTCTTCTCAACACTTGGTTACACTTACTGCCATCTTTTAATCGTGTGTCTAGAGGAAAGCAGTGAAGAAGCTGAAGAGCCTAAAGAAAAAAAAATCAATTAAAAAAATCATTACTTAACATTATCTGAGGTAAAAAAAAAAAAAAAAAAAATCTCAACACACAAAAAGATATACAGTGAAGTTTCCAGCCACTCTTATACTCCCTCTGTCCATTGTCTTGTCACGGCCCTCTATACCTGGAATAACTTCTACTGCTATTTTTTTTTTTTAATCAATACTTATAGTTTTTTTTTTTCTTTGCATCCACAACAAACATGAATATACATTACTCCTTTTTTTTTTAAAGTAGGTTTCATTACAAAGCCCATCTTCGGACTTGAACTCATGACTCTGACATCAAGACTTGAACAGAGATCAGGAGTCGGACGTTTAACTGACTAAGCTACTCAGGTACCTGTATTTTATACCTTTTTACACAAAAGGTGGCATATTTTACATACCATTATGCTCCTTTCAAAGGGCTAATCCTTGAAATAAAAATTAAACCGGTAAAAATATACAGCATTTTGTATTTAGAAATGATAAATGACGTTTGAGATTTGCTTCAAAACCATCTGGGGAGGTATAAAGATGAAACAAGATTATCTACAAATTGATACAAAATTAACAAAATTTGTTAAACCTCGGTGACAGATTCATGAAGTTTACATTATACCTTTTTTTCTATTTTCTACAGTAGAATTTTTCCAGAAAAAAGCTTTAAAAAAGTACAAAAGATAATCAGGACTAAAAAGAGTTCTTCAGATTTTGAGACAAGAGGTCATTGATTATAATGGTAAAAATAATTTGAATAGGAGTGGGGAAAGAAGACACGTTAACTGGAAGAGGAAGTAGCAACACTAAGTATAAGACCCCTTTTCTAAGTAGCAAAGAAGGAAGGGAAAGGCAAGGATAAATGTAATCTAAAGACTTTTTTAAAAAAGATTACCTTACTTTATATTCTGATAGGTATGGGCCTGAAGATGGGGAGAGGCTCAGGAGAGAAGGCAGGACACATTCTAGCAAGTGCAAGTAATAGGGGATGGGAATAACAGCTAATAGTAAGCATTTCTGGGCTAGGTTCTACTCAAAATGCTTCACAGGTATTAACTCATTTGATCCTCACACTACCATATGAATTACACACCAATTTAATATCCCCATCTTACAAATGAGGAAAGAGACACCAAACAGACATAAAATGTGATTTTGAATATGGATGGGCAAGGCGAAATTCAACACAATTTCTGACTGAATCTATTTTCTCAATTTCTTGCTTTATTCTGAACAACAAACTTCTTTTAGACTACTAATAAAATGTATTCCTTATTTTCTAAAAGAACCTGTATCTGAAACCCAATATTGCACACAGAAGGATAAGGATCAGTTAAATGCAGAACTGACAAACCAATGGATGGAGTTTAAGTGTATTCTTTTAACACTCAAAGAGAAATCAGTTCTGTGCCCTGCACTTGTTTTCACTTAACTTACTATTTTTTGAAAAGATTCCTGAAAGAAAAAGTAGACATTTTGGTCCAGTGAAATTAATTCGGTAGCAATTAAATGAGCCAAGCTAATATCTCTTCTTAATGTTTTATAATGCATACTTACCTTATGGTTAAAATATTTTTCAAACTTTAATCTTGCTAATTCTACACATTGGGACCAGTTTCTAGGTCTTCTGCTAAGCAACTTAATAACTTGAAAACAGCCTTCTAAACTGTGTCCAGTTTGTATCTTCTAGAGAGAAAAAAAAAGCAAAGTAAGTATATTTCCAAGTAAACACACACACACACACACACACACACACACACACACACACCCATTCCTGGGAAGTATTAGCCAAAGTTTGAAGTACCAGCTCATGTGATTTATGACTAATTTTTTCACTGTGAGCTCCTTGTCCCTGCCTTTTTCTTCTCCATCTTTCTCTCCTTTTTTGGAGGGGGAATGGGAAAAGACAGTACATGAAATTTCACCTGTAGAGTTTCTCATCTGACAAGTTATCCTTATGTCTTGCTAGTTATTAGTACTACATATGTACCTAACAAAAGAAGTGCTATGAATAATACTTTATACTAAAAAGTTGGTCTGTTTAGTGCAGGAATAAAGAAAAGTAAGAAAATACCTTTAAAGTCGCCCTCATCATAGGAGTATTAACACTACCATCCATTCACAAAATTTTCACTAGAATTCACGTTGGGTTTTTTTCAAACAGTTTAACAAGTTGTTTTATTACACAAAGCTATCATTTTTATGACATCTTTTTTAGGTTGAAGCATATGAATTGTTTTGTGGGTCAAACATGGTCAAATAATGGCAATTCCACATAGCTCATACAAACTACAAAAAAGTCATTTGTGACTTGCTAATGTCAAGATTCCTCATGCACAATGATGTTTTTTAAAGAGGTGAAATAAACTATTTGTAGGCAATATGCAAATAAGATTACACTGAGACAGTGTTGACATTATATTAAAATGTATTGATTTTTACCTGTAAGACTTCTTCTGCAGATGGATAGGTTTGCCAAAATTTGTTAAACAATGAAGGCTTATGGGAAAAGGAACTTTCAAACTTACATGTAAGGGGAAAAAAAGAAAAAAAGTTAAAAACTGGATAATCTTCTATTCACTTCAAAGAAAAATTTCTTGAAAAAAAGATCTTTATTACCTTATCTCTTGCCCACTGTATAGTGTGTTCAATAGCAGCTGGAAAGGACTTTAGAGTACAAAATGGTATTTCCTCTTCTGGGGGATCCCGCTAATTTATAAAATATGACAACAGATAGTTAAGAAAGGCAACAACAATTTTTTATTGATTAAATTTACTTGAGTATTTTAAGACCATTAAAATTTTTAAAAAAATAACAAAATGAATCCAACGTTTTTATATCTTCTTTCTCCTAGGCAATAAGAGGAAAACTGGATTCTTTTGACACTTAATCATCTGTCAATAGCAACGTAACAAAAAACATGAATTCTATTATAACTTATTATCTGTGCACTTATTTGGTACCACATAGTACTTACAGGCAGACTTCCATATATAATTAATTTTTGTCCTCCAAGAATCAGGGTGACATTGAAAACTTTACAATATTCCCCAACATTCCCTACTTTGAAAAGTAATTCAAGAATCCCCAAAAAGGTGCTCAGTATACCATGTGTTTGTTTCTCCATGGAGAAAAAAATTTAGGAGCAGGGATCCTATGTCTTTGATGCTTGGTATAGTTTCTTGCAGAAAGTGTGTATTAAATAAACAGCTAATAAGAAAGAATGAAATCTTGCCGTTTACAACAAGATGGATAAAGCTACAGAGTACTATGCTAAGCGAAATAAGAGAAAGACAAAAGACTGTATGATTTTACTCATATGTGGGATTTAAGAAACAAAACAAACAAGCAAAGGGGAAAAAATAAGAGAGAGGCAAACCAATAAACAGACTCTTAACTACAGAGAACAAACTGATGGTTACCAGAGGGGGGTGGGGTGGGGGGATGGGTAATAGAAGTGATGGGGATTTAGGAGTACACTTGTGATGAGGACTGTTATGGTATTTTTGAATCACTATATTGTACACTTGAAACGAATATTACACTGTATGGTAACTAACTGAAATTTAAACGAAAACTTAAATAAGATAAAAAATTAAAATTTAAGAAATACTTTCAGAAAAAAAAAAAAAAAAAAGAAACGGCAAATGCCTATGTTGTCTCAGGTAAATATACCAATGAAAAAATACCCACATCCTATTACAGGGTACATTTGGTTTAACCACTATAAAATGACACACTTTGTCTCTTTTCACTTAGAGATTTATATTTTAGTTTGTTGAGCTATGAAATACCATAAAATGTTTTATAAACCAAAGAGGGAAGCCAGAAGAGAAACCTGTTTTTTCTGGGTATTAAGCCAGAGAATATAGGAAACGATGTGGAATATAGGGAAAAATGTGGTACAATGACAGAATCAAGGGAACTTTTAGAATTCTACAGACTTCTCTACTTTGAAAATCTTCCAACATGACCTCATAATTTTCTCCATGTAATTTCCTTCAAATTAAGCTTCTAAATTTTTTCTACTATAATGTTTTTACTATAAACTTTATTTCATAAGAGTAAATGGGAAAACAAATTTTATAAATGTTTAATAATTTTACTAAAGCAAACCTACCTATTAAATACAGTGATTTTACACTTGTTAAAAAAAGAACAACAACACTATTCTTTCCATTTTACAACCTGCGTTGATCTTTTTTAAAATCCTAAAGCCTACATTTCCTAGGCCAGAGTTTTTCAATTTTGGCAGTATATCAAAATCACTTGCAGAGATTAAATAAAATTATTACTATATCTCTATATATCTCTATCTCTTTATGTATATATGTACTGGCTCCCCCTGTGGAGCAATTGGATCTTCAGTTAAGATTTTGGACAGGTCACCAGTTCAAAGTTTGTGAGAAAAGCAATCATGCACCTCTGAGAAATCAAACAGTAAACATAACAATAAGACAGTGGAAAGACAAGAAACAAAATTTGAAAATTTAAAAAGGTTAAGTTCAGCTGTATTTTAAAAAATACACATGCACATATGCATAGAAATTATTGACAGAATGGACACATTAGGAAAGATAAATCAAATCTCTGACTGAAGAGAAAAAAAAATGAGATAAGAGACATTTATTGCAAAATTGGTTCACTTACATGACTATTATAGGATTCAGTTAAATGAGGTACGATAACTTCAGTGTGTCCCTTAGTGCCCATTGTTCCAGAATCTAAGAGGGGTCGTAGATTTGCTAAGCAACGGCTATTTGAAAAGATAATAGGTAACGAACATTTAAGTGAGCAATAACAATGTAAGCACAGGACATCTTACCACTTTCTGTTGGTCATTTCACACACTGATCACTTAGTGAGCGTAGTATCTTAGGAAACAGATACATTACCACCAAACAATGCATTTATCATTTCCATCCCCCCTCCTTCCACAAATTCTGTTGTCCAATCTGATAATTTCTTCTCTTTCTCTTCTTACTAGATTTTGGGCTTCAACTTCTTTTTACTCTAGGTTAACTCTTTGCTAATGTCTATTTCTTCCTTGGTTATTTTTGGACTATAAGTTCTGTCTTACTATATCTTCTCAGTGTTCTCTTTATCCCAAACAATATTAACCTCCTTTTTTTTAAACTTACAATACCTATTTTCTACACACTTTAATTTCTTAAAAGTTTTTATTCTTCCTTCCTCTGCCCAAGACAATAAACTTTAAAAAAAAATTTTTTTTTTAATGTTTATTATTTTTCAGAGAGAGAGAGAATGACCAAGAACAAGCAGGGAAGGGGCAGAGAGAGAGGGAGACATAGAATCGGAAGCAGGCTCCAGGCTCTGAGCTGTCAGCACAGAGCCGGATGCGCGGCTCAAACTCACAGACGCTGAGATCATGACGTGAGCTGTAGTCGGCCGCCCAACTGACTGAGCCACCCAGACGCCCCCAAGACAATAAACTTTTAACTACACTCTAGACTGGCAAATTTTCCTCCGTTTAATAAATTTGCTCAACTAGAGCCGTAACATTAAAGAGTCATATAAAGATGTAAGAAAAATTAGTAAGGTATACACATAATATTCATTCATCTACTTATTTAACAACTATTTACTGAATGTGTTGGGCACTGAGAATACAGTGATGGGAAAATAAATGGTCCTTTAATAAATGATTTAGTGAGCTAACAAATATTAATTAAATATATCAATAAAAATAAACACTATAAGGGAAAAAACAAATGCTGATTACCATACGGGGATCTACAGAATTGAGTCATTAAAGAAAGTCTCTTTGAATAAAGACATTTAGGCTAAAACTGAAAGGATGTGAAAATAAACCAAAGTAGGCAGATTTGGAGTCAGGAGTTTTAAACAAGGTAAACAATTTCCTGAGTCTGAACGAGAGAATGTACTCTCACTCTCAAGTGAAAAAGCGTTGGATGCCTTATAAGAACTCAAAGAAGAAATGTGTAGCTGGAATAAGGGGAGCCAGCAAATAGGTAAATTTTAAGCTGGAGTGATAGACAAATGGCAGACACTCTACAAAAAACATTTAGGCCATGTTAAAGATTTTGAATTTTATCCTAGGTATAATGGGAAATCATAAAAAGGATTTGGATTCAAGGAGAACTACAATAGAAATACAAAGAATAATCAGGAAATTGGATAACTTTTCAATAAATAGGTGTGGAAAAGAAGTGATAACAAAAGAAAAGGCAATTTTTATGAATCCGTATTTCAAGAACATACCTGTCTACATATCTCCTGGCTTCCACATTATCTAATGCTGTAATAATTATATCTTGTTTAGTATAGAACTCATCATTGTAAATAGCCTCAGTGGCTGGACATACTTTGTTCAAGTGTGCATCTATCTTGAATTGAGGATTTATTTTCAGGGTTGCGTCAGCAGCAGTATAGCTTTTAGGTTTCTAAACAAATAACAAACAAAAACAGAAATAATAAATATTAAACAGAAAAGCTAGGCCATGACAGAACTTACATTTTTTACATGAGAGTAATGAGACCAGCTTTCATTTTTGGTTTGTGGACATTGCATTCATTGTACATTGTACATTTAACAATCCATATTAGTCTGAATAATTAACAATTTACTAATGGAAATCTAAACAACCTCTATTTTATAGCTATTGTTCTTTAGAGTTCTTAAAATATCAGTTATTAAAGGTACAATTCCTTCTAATATGAAGGTTTAAACTAGAAATGTGCCTAGAAAAAATAAGAACAGTGAATTCATTGAAATATTAGAAATCCTAACTGCAGAAAATGAGCTCTCAGAGGTATGCAAAGTTAACACACTAGTACTAAAATTTAAAAAATACTACTATTTCTGGATGGAAATATTAAAGAAATAATATACATTTTAGTTTTATAAGAGAGTCCCCTTGACAGGTATTTACTTCTCAGTGCTGTCAAGCATGTAGGCAAATTACAAACTTTGTTAGAACTCAGTAAAATAAGAATAAACAGACTTTAACAGTTCTTCTGTAAGTAAAATGCACAAAATAAATGAATTTTGTGACATATATTTTGGTTCCTGACAGACCTTATTAATTTTTTTTTTGTATTTGGATAGGTGAGGCAATTAGGTTAATTATGCCATCTGTTTTAGTTATTACTTTTCTGTTCATGACATTCCTTAGTTTACCAAGATTATCAATGGGCTATTGAAAAATAAAGTGCAAAAACATTTCTAAAGAAAAAGCAAATATGCCTGACTGCCTAAAGTGTTTCTTTTCTTGACTGAATATTTTGATCTCTATGAAAAAGACTGAAAACCAGGAATATTTTACAATGAAGAGGATGTTAATTAAATAGTCAAGCAAGATCAAAGAGCAAAAAATTCTAAGTGCTAAACTTTACCTATTTGGTAATAAAGACTCCCCTTCCTTCCAAAAAAGAGTGCCAAATGTGTGATTTAGTAAAACCTTAAATTAGGAAATCTGTCTCTGAAAGCTTAGTTTCTAAGATTACATATGTACATACACCTTGATTATAAAATGAAAAACATACTGCCCATGATTTACAACTTACATCTTATATCCAAAATCAATGCAAAACCCAATTTTTATATTAAAAAATAATTTTATATTTTTCCCCAAATGTCATTCCCATTGTTTGATAATTTGAGATTCTAATAAAATAAAAACACATTAGGTTTGCTCAAGTGCAATTTTCTATTTATAAAAAAACAAACTCTCTTTTTTGTGGAACACAATAGATTATTTAAATTTGAAACAGTAGCAACAAACCTGTATGTGGTGAGGACGAAACAGGAACTGTCTATTCAAGTTGGATTTTTCTATCAAGTCAGGATCTGTAACTGTAACCTAGTATCAAGTAAAGAAAAAAGCTGAAATCACGTCAGAGAAAAATTTAAATTGATTTTGCTTTTCTCAGAAAGACTAAAACAATTATGCTAATTATTTTAGGTGGTAGAAGTTATAATACAAATATTCCAATGGTTACCAATGCTAATGTTTTTATACTATATTTAACTATAATTAATGTTTAGCACAGGAACATGTTAAACAAGACAGCTGAAACTGATGGCAATTCATGTTCAAAACTTTTTTCTAATTATTCAAGACAAAATGGAGACTAAAACATCACCATCACATTTTAGAAACATGTAATAGATTAGCCATAGAGGAGTTAAACATATTTCTTCTTTCTAAACATACTTGTTTTAAATTGCAACAAATTTGGAAAAGAATGCTTACATGTTCCAATTTGAAAGGAACTCTTGCTAAAGCAGAGGTCTACAAACTACAGTGCAGGCAGGCTGCCTGGTTTTGTAAATAAATTTTGTTGAAACACTGTCATGCCATTTGTTTGAAGTATTGTCTATGGCTGTTGTCACACTATAATTGCAGAGCTGAGTAGTTGTGACAGAGACCCTTGGTTCACAAGTCAAGAAGAGCTGCAATCTGGTCCTTTAAGAAAAAGTTTGCAGACATTCCAAGGAATAAGATGAAAAAAAAGCAGCTCCAAGATACTCAGAAAAATACTGATAATGCGTTTGTCACTTAAGTTGGCATTTGTACGAAATTGACTAGAAGCAGTATTTCTCCAGTGTGTTTAAGATGTTAGATGTTGACTGACGTTCACAAACACATTCACTTTCTTTCAACTGGTATTTCCTGAATATATGTTTTTTGGGGGGTTGTTTTCAACATTTCTATATGTGTTAGAGTGTGTCTTTTATTTTTTAAGTTTATTTATTTGTTTTTAGAGTGTGTGCGCAGGCGTGCACAACTGGGGGAAGGGAGGTGGTGTGGGATATAGAGGATCCAAAGCCAGCTCTGTGCTGACAAGAGAGTCCCACATGGGGCTTGAACTCATGATCTGTGAGATCATGACCTGAACCAAAGTCAGATACAGTCAGATGCCCAACCAACTGAGCCATCCAGGTGCCCCAGAGTATCTCCTTTAAATAAGAAAAAAAAAAAGCACCAGACAGAAAATGTCTTTTAACAATAAGTTTAATCAATATATAATTATTGTGATTACGGATATAAGCCTTTTTTTCCTACCTCCTCCCTGACTCCACTTTTCATCCATTTCCATTTTTTTTTTTTTTGGCTTAAGTTTCCTTAATTCCAATCCCCTTCATTCCTCACTGAATTGGTTCAGAAGTTAAACATTTGTTTCTATGTGGTTACACCCAAAATTTTCACATGCACATGTGACTTAAGATCTAAAATTAATGACAATTTCTGTCTTCCTCCTGAACAATCAGGATATTTGAAATCTCCCTTCCACCTTCCTTATCAATGAACAGCATTTTACTTATTTTGAATCATCCCATCCCCAAAGTCAATATTTTAATTAAAGGTTAAAAAAACCCTCAGTGCTTATTTAAATCTGAGAAGGCTGACAAAGGCTGCCACTACTTACCCTTGCTTTATGCACTGTCCATGTTATCTAATAGTTCTTTCAATGAGAATCAATTAAGTGATAACCTTTCATCATTTCACTTGTCAGTTATTTTTACTTCTCTTGAAAGATAATTTAGCTGGGTATAGAAATCTAGGTTACTTTTCCCTTACATTATGAAGATACCCTTTCCTATCTTTAGGTGTGCATTTATTGCTGATGAGAAATCTATACGGTAATCTCTTTTTTTAATCTTTGCCTTTGATTTGGTGACCAGTTTACCTTTGCAATCTCAACACAACTGTTTCTAACTCTGGAAACTTTTGTCATTATCCTTGGAATATATTGCTTCTTCATTATCTTCACTCTTTCTGAAAGTTCTATTATACTTATGTTGGATCATGCAAATGCGTCTTCTTTCATTAAAACAAGGTATCTTTCTGCACTACATTCTGGGTGCGTATCTTCTATTCATCAATTCTCACTTTAGCTATATATGAATTTTAAGTTCACTGGACTATACAGAAATTCTTATCTGGCTTTTTATAAAACTTAGTGCTTTCCCCCCGCCCCCTCATGTTTCTATTTCTTTTTTCTTTTTTTTCACCTTTGGTCATTTCAAACTTTAACATTTGTTTGTTCTGTTATTATTATCTTTTTAAGTTTATTCATTTTTGAGACAGAGAGAATCTCAAGCAGACTCCACGCTGTCAGCACAGAGCTTGATGCAGGACTCAAACTCACTAACTGTGAGATTGTGACCTGAGCTGAAATCAAGAGCTGGACGCTTAACCAATTGAGCCACCCAGGCACCCCTGTTTGTTCTATTATTTGTAGCACTCCTGTTATCTACAGTTCTTAGCTAATCTTCTGTTTTCATTGGCTGATTATTCTTCCAAGTGGTGCCTTTTTTCTAGTGGATTGTCATTTTTTTATTGTGAATTGTCTTGAATGGATGTTCATTTCTCTGCACAGTTCTATGTACTCTTGGTGTTAAGGTATCACCATGATGCAGTTTTACATTTATTTTAGTCAGAGCTCTGTTGATTTTAATGGTCTTATTTGTTACATTCATCTCTCTCCTTAAAGTTTTTTTTTTTTTTTTTAAGAAATATTTTTTAGAAAACAAATATCTACTTACACTGAAAGAGAAAGTGTGTGTACATGAGCAGGGGAGGAGCAGAGAGAGAGAGGGAAAGAGAATCCCAAGGAGGCTCAGCGCAGAGCTCATGCGGGACGTGATCTCATGAACCATGACATCATGACTTGAGTCAAAATCAAGAGTCGGATGCTTAACCAACTGAGCCACCCAGGCATGACTCTGCTTGGATAAATTTTTATATAATGTTGGATTCCATATACCAGTGTGGTACGTGCTTTTAGTTAACAGTTTCTCACGAGTTACTTCTCTATTTAATGTTTTGGACATACTCAAGATTGAAACACTTATGAATAATCACAGGTTTAGCTCAGGAATTAATTTCTCTCTTGGTTCCTAGGGACTTCTCTTTCCTTCTTCTTAGTTTGGCTACATCTATAAACACTTTTAAAAAAGAGTAATTTATATAGCGAGTCTATGTATTTGCCGTAAGATAGAGATCTGTGCACATTAACTTACTTTTTGTTACCTGAAGTCAGTATGTTTGTTTACTACAATTCTTTTCCTGACCTTTATATGCTGGAATTCTTTTCCTGATCTTTATATGCTGACAGGCATTATGCATTATAAATTTCCAAGGAGTTAAGGTATTCAGGTGATTCCCAAACTTAGGTAAGCAAGATTTTTTTTTTAAAGAAATAGATTTTAAAGAATAGTGGTTTGTGAAACACAACTTAGGAAATGCAAAGCAGGAATAATATCATATGTAAGAACATCTGCCTATAACTGTGATAGTAATAAATGCCCTTTTTAAGTAGAATATTAAGCCAGGCTTTATAAATTATAAAATGTGAGCTAGTATACAAATTTTAGCCATTTCATTATTTACTGTTAGTCACTATGATAAATCACTACTCTGGGAAGCTAGTTTATATCTTAAGGGCAAAACAAAATCAGTGACATATTTTTATTTAAATATAAGACATGGCTACCCAATTAACTCACATTTATCACCTTTAGAATTTAAATTGTACACCGAAATTTGTATTATTCCCTCTCCTTTTGATAATCACTAATTGAAACTATACCTGAGAACTCTGCCACTTTCTAATGTTAGCTTCTTCTATCTTAAAGATTTATCTAATAATTAATAAGAAATATTAATAGAAATAGTAACAATTCTAATGTGCTTTATGGTTTGCAGAGCCCTTTCACATTTGATCTTCATAATTACATTATGTGCTATGAAGTACATATATCGGTTTCATAGTATTAGAGAAAGAAATTGAGGAACAGAGAATTAAAAATATGTTGCCATAGGGTCACATACCTTTTGAACAGTGGTCAGGCTAGAATCAGAATCTTTCAATTTCTAGCTTAAGTCTTTCTCCTCAGAAATCAGTATTTCAGCTCTATGCAGTCAAATATAGTTAAAAAGTGGGCAGCAACAGAAATTTAAAAATTTAACTCTCAAGGATTTATATCTTTTGGTGTAAATGTTTATTTTTAAAAGAGAGTGGGGGAGGGGCAGAGAGAGAGGGAGACAGAGGATCTGAAGTAGGCTCTGCACTGACAGCAGAGAACCCAATGCAGGGCTCAAACTCAAGAACCGTGAGATCATGACATGAGCCGAAGTTGGACACTTAACTGACTGAGCCACCCGGGAGCCCCTCAAGGATTTATGTCTTACCATTCCTTTTTCTTTGCCTGTGCCAACACCAAGTAAAGCAAAATTTTTTAACATTTCACAGCCTATGGCTCCACATCCTACCTATGGAGAAGAAAAATGAAATATAACCGATTAAATAAAACCAAAACTACTAACTAAAGAGAAATTTCATCTTAAACTTACTTCAAATGACAATTTATAATATATACATACTTTTAAAAATAACTTGAATATCTGCGATTCATTTTACTTTAATTAATTTATGATACTATTATAACTGGTACAGTTAAAAATATATAAATCAAGTAAAGAAAAGCATAGTATTTACACTTCCTTTAAACAGAAGACACTCCAACAAAAGCTAACAGTTGAGCTCATTATTTCTATGAGATAGAAACAAATACCACAAAATATCAGTGCAGCATTTTAATGAAAAAGATTTTTTATTTACAGATAATTTTCAAAATTCATTTGATGGAGATTTTCTAAGAATTTCTATATGTATGTAAAAGCTTAGCAACAGTTGCGGACATTCAAAACATTATTTAAAAAATTATTACTAAAAATTAGAATTATTTTTAGAACTATAATTAAAAAACCCATAAATGACAAGAAAAGGAGTTTTTTTTGTATCAGGGAGAGATATCCTGCTAATGCACCAAGACATTTAAGAAAGTCAGATTTTACCTACATCTTCCTTCATGCGGTAAGAAAAAATTTTAAAACATGGAAAAATATCCCAAACCTAATTTTTAATGTATTTCTAGAAAATCATTTAATTTCCAAACTATCATACTCATATTTTAATTTTAAATGTATTGTTTCTATACTAGGGATTGGCAAATATTTTTTGTAAAGGGCCAGATAAATATTTTCTGTTTTGTAGGCCATATGGTTTCTGTCATAACTACTCACCTCTGCTATCATAACATGAAAGAAGCCACAAACAATATATAAATGAACGGGCTTGGCAGTGTTCCAATGAAACTTTACTTACAAAAACAGGCAGCAGCAGTACACTGGATTTTTTTTAGACCATATAAATCTTTCACCTTTTACAAAGATAGGCAGCAGGATTTCGCCTGTGGGCAATAATTGGCAAACTCCTGTCTTAAACTTTTACTGAATGTCTACTCTTTAGGAATTGTATTCACTCAAGACTCGAATTTGCTTTAATGAGTTAATTTGATGGTACACAATAGGAGTTTGACTGTACTACTTATTATTCTCATCATTATTTATACTTACCAAGAAGATATTCAACTTTTGCAGCTTCTGACACAAAGTGTCTCCAATGCAAGCTCGTAGGGCATCATATCTATCTCCTCTGCAGAAAATAATATATATCAAAAACCAGAAAGACAAAAAAAAATTGTTTAGTTTCACTACTGTTAATACAAATTTAATGTATATTTTAAATAGGATACGCTAGAATTCCTGACAACCTAAAGGAAAATTGTCTTATTTCAAGGAGGAAAAAAAACCCATTAAGAAATCAGTTTTTTCTTTTCCATTTGATTTAATATCCTATGTTCAAATGACTTATGTAAAGGTGACTTCAGTTTATCTAGAAAAGACAGTTTTCCAAGGTAGGAATTTTTAATAAAGGTTCCTAGAGAAGTCTATGGAGGAGCTTTGGAGTTGTTAACACATTTAAATTGAAAGAAGAACTTTGGATTATATGAATTTGGGGTAGAATGAATCCATAAACTTTTATTTCTCAGAGGTTTGACTCAAAAAGATGAAGAATGACTGATGTCAATATAAAAGTTGCAGAGAGCATCTATTTTCATCTAAGTTCAGAATGGTATTTTGTTTTGTTTTGACTTTATTTACTTATTTATTTAGAGAGCCCTGACATAGGGCTCTATCTCAACAAACACGAGAACATGACCTGAGCCGAAATTAAGAGTAGGACGCTTAACCAACTAAGCCACCCAGGTGCTTCCAGAATGGTGTTTTGCATGCTAACTATTATCATGGTGTACAATTTAAAACATTATATTCATTATTTATAAAATGGTAAAGAGATATTGCATTCTTTTGACACTTAAAATAACCTCTAAGTAGAGGAAAAAATGACTGTAGAAGTCAATAAGTTACAAGAAAAGACATCTAAGACAAATGCATATTTGAGCACAAACCCTTTTAACCTAGTTACCTCTCACAAACATTCAACTAGGAAAAAAAGAAAGAAAGGGGCACGTGGGTGGCTCAGTTGGTTAAGTGTCTGACTCTTGACTGTGGCTCAGGTCATAATCCCACGATTCGAAAGATCGAACCCTGCTTTGGGCTCTGTGCTGACAGCATGGAACCTGCTAGGGATTGTATCCCTCCCCCTCTCTCTGTCACTCCCTGGCTCGCACACTCTCTCTCTCTCTCTCAAAATAAATAAACATAAAAGAGAGAAAGAAAAGATAAAGAAAAAATTCAGAATTACCGTGGGAGAAATTCTTCACGTTCAGGTTTGTCTAGGGATTGGACAATATCTGCTGCTTCAATGTACAACTTTAAAGTAGAAGACAAAAACACAACTTACTATGTATAAACCTTAAATTGCTAGAAAAATTGGTTTTTCTCTTCCATGGGTATTTAATAGTCATTAAGGAAAACAATGATAAAAATGCCAAAACAGATTAATACATTAAAAAATATGATTTTTATACAGTACACATTCCTGTATTATTACTTCATTAAAACAATGGTTAAACCTGAAGGAACTGTTAAAAGATATAATTTGATTCATGTCACTTAGCCATCTTAAAAATGGTATATTCTAATTTCAACAAACAAAAGGAAAATTTCACCTCCAAATCTATACCACAGATGAAATGACCTAGAAAGCCACAGTTTTAGTATTAAAACAAAAACAACAAATTGAAATTAATTAAAAAAAGAATTCACTCTCATTTCCATTTAAGTAACTTATGTGGCTATATTTCAACTTAGTTAAATGGTTATTTACTTAATTATAACAAGACAGAATCTACATTAGTAACATACTTAACAGTTGTATCTAAACCAGACATTTACAATTGAACTTGTACTCTGTACTAAAATAAATCAAATAATTCAACAGCAAAATAGCATTATATGGATACTTTTTAAAACATAAAAAAAGATAAATGTTATATTCAAAATGTTAAAGTGTTTCAAAAGGAAAGGGCCTGAAGGGTATCCTTTGACACCCTCTGCCAATTATTCTTTTCGGTAACAAAAGCATAATTTTTTATTCCTTCTTAAGATGTATTTACCTATATAGTTCTCAAACTTATACCATTCCTATGCTTTTACTTTTAGAGTTTAAACCTAGGAAAGGATTCTGAAGATTTCTGGTGCCTAAAGATTCCATCCAACTGTTTAAAAGTCCTGAGAGTCCTTGAATGCTAAGCTGATCATACTGGAAAACTAAGTATAAGGGTAGAAAATTCATTCCTTCACTCTCACAAATGAGAAAAAAATCAACCCTAGAATACAACTTTGGGTTATATTCCAATAGCCTCAACCAATAATCTTGTCAGTTTCAATTAGAGAGTTAAATTTTGGTGGTGTATCACATCTAACTAATGCATCAAAAATATATTTTGAGGTTACCTTTATAATATATTAATATTTTAATTCATAACATTCACTGCATGGGTGGAAAATTTAATCTCAAGCCTATAAAAATATTGAAATACAAAACTTACCCACTGGCACAAAGGAGAAAACTTTCCTGTTACGGCTTTCAATACTTCTTGGCTAGCAACACCTCCTACTGCTGCAGCAAGTGGGGGTAAAAAACCTTGAGCAGTCCAAGAGAGCCAATGCACAATGTCAGCATTTACTTCCGGCTGAAACACAAGCCATGGAAGATAATAATCTTGGGCGCCAGGGTGGCTCAGTCAGTTAAGTGTCCAAATCTTGATTTTGGGCTCAGGTTGAGCACTACCTACCTCCCCCTCCCCCCGCCCCACCGCCTGCCAGCTGAGAGCACAGAGAGCCTACTTGGGATTCTCTCCCTCTCTCTCTGTTCCTCTCCCAATTACACACATACTCTCTTTCAAAATAAGTAAATAAACTTAAAAAAAAAACCCACAAGTTTTTACATATATACTCAACATGTCAATGACTTACTGTGAGAATTATTAAATTACTGTAGCTTAACTTCTAAAAAAGCTACTTAATTTTCCTACTAGATTTTAAGTCCTAAAAAAGTTCCAATCTCATAATAAAAGATCCAAGTGCATATTAGTTACCCTAAGCAGTATTTCTCTTTACCAGTAACTGCCCATTTTTGCTTTTTGAATCTATATGTTACACTAGGGCAAAATTTAAGATTAACTGGAACATCTACCATTTATAGCGTTTGTTAAAGATCAGTTCTGTGATGTCAGTCAGTATTTATAAACATCTAGAATTTTAAAAAACTGTTCTAATGGAAACTATGGGAAAATCTTGATCCCAAATAAATGAAAATAAAAATAAACTGATCCATAAAAAAATAAGAAGCTTTTAGCTGGAGTCTGAAGTAGTAAAAAAAAAAAAAGAAAAAAGTAAGAGTCAAAAATAATGAGGCACTAACATTGTTAGAAAAAAAGTGAGAGTAACATGGTAATTTTGCATATTTAAGAGCCAATCGTCATAAAGTTCTCATTATCATACTTAAAAACTGAAATGATGGTCCTTGAAATAAGATTTGTTTATTAGCATTTTAAAGGAAATATTGGAGAATTGGATTCTGGAGCTATTGTTTTAGCACAATTTCTTATTTGTGAGAAAGATCTTTTCATGACCTCTGGCTTCTCTTTCTCTTCCTGTTCTTTCAACATTAGTAACCTGAATCTTAACCTTAAGATTCAAATAGGGCTCAACTGCTCTGAAATCCTATGTAAAATAACACTACTTGTGCATTTAGGGGGTAATAGAAGGCTTTTATTACATTCTCAAAGATATTTGTGATACAAAAAGACATTACTATCTACTTACTATTCCACTCACTCCATTTCAGTGTTCTATATGTCATTATTTTTCAACTATTTAGCACTAAACTCAACCCTGATTATAATTTCATTTAAGCTGTGCCCTTTCTGAATGCAGAGATACTGGTGTAGTGATAATATTAAAAATAATGATGAGAATGCAAAGAGAAGCAGGTAATTTGTGTGAGCACCTAGTGTGAGTTGTCTATTAAATCCACATGTAATTTTCAAAATAATCCTAGGAAATATAATTTTTATCATACAGATTAGAAAACTGAAGTTTGAAAAAGCAATTTCCTTATGATTTTATAGCTAATAAGTGAAACTAGAATCTGAGCCCTAAAAGTCTAACTTACCAGTAGGTTACAATATCTCCCAAGATTCTATTATTTTTTAATTAAGAATGAACATAAGGGAATGGAAGCAAAAATAATATAAAAACAGGGAGGGGGACAAAATATAAGAGACTTTTAAATATAGAGAACAAACAGAGGGTTGCTGGAGGGGGGATGGGCTAAATGGGTAAGGGCTTAAGGAATCTACTCCTGAAATCATTGTTGCACCATGTGCTAAGTTGGATGTAAATTATAAAAAATAAATAAATTATACAAAATACAATGTCAAAAAAATAAAATATTAGTCCTGCAGAAGTTCTGAATAGGAAAGGATAAATAATGGATACAATGAGCAGAGAAGGATATGGAAAACTTTAAATCTGAACTAAGTGTTGAAGAATGAATTGCATTAGAATTGAAGTGGAAAGGATTCAGTTCAGGGAAAATGGCAACTCAAAGAAGAAGGAATGTGTGTAAAACTGAAAAAGCTGCAATGAATTTGCACGTTTTATATGAGAGGAAGAAAATAAGATCATATGTTAGAGTATGATTAGACTATGAAGAACACCAAAGACCATGGCTGACTTTGGACATGATAGAAAAAATAAAGGAAGCATTGGATGCTTTTGAGAAGAAAACTCATATGATGAAAGAAGTAGGATAATACAGCAGCAGAGTGGTAGAGAGATGAATAATTTCAATTTAAGTAAGCAGTTCTGGGGCTGATTCAATGAAAAAGTTGTAAGGTATGAGGACCTTAAGCTACAATGAAGGCAGACATAAAGATTAGAAATATTTCCAAAAACTTCTTTACAGCCACAATGATTAAACAGATATAGAGGAGAAAACCCAAAGATGGCCGAATGAGTGGGAGTAGCTCCAAATTTTGAACAAAGATACTCTGACAAATTTTGATACAGACTAGAAAATATGAGGAGTTATTGGAAAAAGAAGGGGAAATACGTTTGTGAGTTCAAATTTGGAAATGTTAAGTTCACTATGAAATAGGAATTTAAAATGGAAAATGTCATTCACTGGACTGAAGTTAACTGAAGAAAATAATATAGATATGAAATATGACAAAGGTACACAGTTTCTAGCATTTATTTACGTTAAAATATTTTCAACATGTTTCCAGATATTTGCTTGTATTATAACATCCAGAAGCCTATGGAAACCAAGTTTACAACAGTTAAAATCTATGAACATAGTGAACATTTTTTGCATTGTCAAATTAAGTAAAGAATTTTTAAGATAAATATTTAAAAAAAAAAAAGAACCACTCAAATCTGGGGAATTTTTGGTTGCCCTAGGATAAATAGCTCAAATCCAAATTTGCCTAAACAATCTCTAAAAACAGATACATATCCAAAAGAAGAGAAATAAACCAGTGGCAGGGTTTCAGGATCACTAGAAAACAGAGTATTATAAACTTCAAATTACCTGTAAATAGAAAAATAAGTACCAAACTCCAACAAAACTACTTCTGGACGTCACAATGCTATAAGCCTTCACAGAGAGCAGGAAGTGTGTAACCACAGAAAAGAGAATGAAAAGAGAACAGTGACAAACCACAGTCAAAATCATCCTGAGAAAACAGAAGCCCTAGCACTAAGTGCAAAAAGTACTGAACACGTATGTAATCTGGCAGATCTCAGCACTGCCTATGGCGAAAGAACTTCAGTGGGAGGCAATGATGTAAATAGAAAAAGGGCGACATTCTTTGACGCAGAAGACTAAATTAAGAAGAGAGGAAATTAATGATTTGGCAGAAATCAAAGAGATCTACAAGACACCAATACCTAACCACCAAAAACAAACAAACCCAACCATTAAAGAAACCCCTTTCTAGTATCCTAAGGGAACAAGGAGTTTTAGAAGTACAAATCTGAAAAAAGCACCCAAAACTCTTATCCTGCCCCCAAAATAGACAAAAAACAGTTTACTATACAAAAGTAACGTAAGAAGTAAACAGAAAATTGGAATCAAAACATTTCAGCCAATGAAAATTTCTCCTCCAAACAAATTATAAGGCAGTGGAAATCTGATTGAATGAATTATATCCTTAAAGAACACTTGAGAGATGTGGGAAAACAAACAAAAAAACCTCACCTCCAATCAGAAATTCAACTAAATACTAAAGGAATCCATTCCACCACCAATCCTCTCCCCGCAAAAGGAAAAAAATAAAAGAAAATCTGAATCTATGTATTAAAATGGGCTCATAATATGGGAAAAATGGACTGAATGATCAACTCTGAGATACAATCAGTTAAAATTATACACTTTACAGGTGAAAAAAACATACAAAACTACAAGGCAAAAAGGCCAGACTTACTTGTAAGAGTAAAAAATTAAGGTGGCATCATTATTTCTCAACAGTAAGATACCACTAAAGAAAGTAAGGCCTAGAATGTTATATTCAGCCAAGTTGCCTTTCAAGTATGGAGGCTACCAAAAATATTTAAAACATGTAAGAACTCAGAAAAAAATGTAATTCTGAGCTCCTTTGGAGAAATATACTAGAGACCACACTTGATTTCAAGAGTTACCACAGAGCTACAATAATCGAGATAGGATGATATTAGCAAAAAACAATGGAAGACAGAAACAACCAATGGAAGATAAAACATTGAGTTCAGAAACAGCCCTACACATATGTGGTCAATAAGTTATTGACAAAGAATACCCAGAATATAGAATAAGGAAAGAATTATCTTTTCAATAAATGGGCTAGAATTACTGGATATTGTACATACCAAAAAATTAATCTTGATCTATACATGGCAAAGTATGAACAAATGAACTCACAAAAGTATAAAACTGTGTCCAATGAATTAAAAATGTACAGTTGTGTACACTTGACCTACACTTGTATACTTTGCATGGCATACAAAAATGAAGTCACAAAACTATAAAAATTCTGGAAGAAAATACAGGACAGAAGCTGTGACCTTAGATTTAAAAGAAGGTATAAAACACATACCAAAAAAATGATACACTGAAGTTTATCAAAATTAAAAGCTTCTGCTCCTTAAAGACACTGTAATAAAATGAAAAGATGAGCCACGGACTAGAAGAGAATATTTGCAAAACATGTATCCTATGAAGGATTGATATCCAGAATATATAAAGAACTCAATCAATGAGAAAACCTACCTAACTAAAAAACAAAGATTTAAAAGGACAGTTTATTAAAGAAGAGATATGAGTGGCAAATAAGCAAATGAAAAAATACCAAATTCATAATGATCAATGAAATGGAAATTAAAACCAAAACAAGACATCAATGCACACACTTTAAAATGGCTAAAATCAAAGAAATAGATAATACACCATTATAGAGAGAATACAGAGCAATTCAAAATCTCATACATTTCTGGTGGAAATGCAAAATGGTATAGCCACTCTGCAAAACAATTTGGCAGTCTGTTATAAAACTAAACCTGTATCTATCATTTGTCTCTGTAATACACCACTAGGTGTTTACCCAAGAAAAATAAAAACATATGTCCACACCAAAATCTGTATGCATATGTTTGTAGGGGCTTTATTCATAATTGCCCACATTGGAAACCCAAATGTCCAGCTGGTACAGGGAAAAACAAACTGTGCTACACTTATACAATGGGCTACTTACTCAACCAATAAATAGGAATGAACATGCAACATGGATTAAACTCAAATTCATTATAATTAGTAAAAAAAATCCAGACTCAAAAGGCCACATATTGCATGATTTCATTTACATGACATTCTAAAAAAAAGGCAAAAATATTCTGGTTGCCATGGTTTGGCTGGGGGAGAGGGAGATGATTATAAAGAGGCATGAGGAAATTTTCTGGCCTTACGGAAATGTTTTATATCTTGATTATCGTGGTAGATATATGACTATACACTTTAATGGTGCACAGCTCAATTGTCTACAAATTTTTGTATAACTGTACATCTAAAAAGGGTGAAATTTTCTATATCTAAGTTTTATCTCAATAAATCTGATAAATCCCTAATCATATCATTCCTTGTAATCACAGACTTCATCAATCTATTTCTAGCTTTTCACACTTTTCTGTAACCACTAAATACACATACATAAAAGGTCTTTAACTTGTGGTTAATGACTCACTATTTTCAGTTCATTTGTTATTTCCTTTGTTTTAATCACATAAAATATGAGATCATATTATTCTTAACCACTAATGTTAAGACTTTACACTTCCCCCTCATTTTTATACCATAACAAAAACTATAAAATTTTCAACTAAGTGCACAAACACTGCTAACGTTGTTATCTGCTAAAATGAAACTACCGGCCAGCAGGAACTGGCACCATGACATGAAAAAATCGTTTTCTAGGTGATATGTCCAAACATGATATGCAAAATGCAATTAAGAGATATGAATATATAATGGAAAAAGATGATTTATAGGAAAACTTACAGCTATACAGTGAGTTTCAGTGGGTTAACAAAGTAAATCAGAAGAGATAATACTAATACTAAAAACATAGCAGGAGCAGAAAATAGTAATTACTATATGCCATATACTCAGATTCTAAGCGCTTCACAAAATTAAATCATTTAATGTTCACAGTAACACTCAGAGACAGGATAACCCTGTTTTATAGATTTATAAACTAAAGCAGAACAAATTTAAGTAACTTGCCTACTGTCACAGAGTCAATAAGCAGCAAAGCTGGGATCTGAAAGGTAAGAGAATATTAATATATAGAATGTTTATCATGTTACACCTTTTTTGATGGTCCTAACTTTGAATACTCACCTTCTCTTCTAGGGTTTCACTTATAGACGTTGCTAGTTTCAAGAGCTCTTCTGAATCTTGCTGGCACCTAGGATTCAAATGAAGCACCCCACTTTCAATATTCTTAATTGTCATAAACAGTAAGTCATATTCAAAACTAAAATTTAAGAAATCTGTAAGAAAAAAAGTGGAATTTTGCCAGCAGGTAGCATGAAGTGCTTCCCTGACTTGAAGGTAATGGACTCATAAATACATTAATTAAAAATCACGTTTACCTAAGGATAGTATATAAATAGGATAATGGTTTTAAATAGACAAGGCAAATACCTTTTGCAACAGTACTTCTGACTTAATAGACCAGAAAGTAAAAAGTTACATAGTGGATTCATAATTCAATAATTCTCAGATTTTTTATTTTAAAAAGTTTAAAAAGTAGCTTTTGAAGATTTCAAAATGGAAAAATTCTTACTGAGCATAATTCCATTTTTAGGAATTGATCTCTCCACTCCCACCAGAAAAAAGACCAGGTCATAATAAATGTTTATAGAGTTCAGTGTATCTAGTAGTGTTGCAACTATGAAGGGCTTTAGTTACTAAACTTTAGTTTCTAAACTAAAACATTTAAATGTTTTAAATTATAATTTCCCAAATACTGCTTTTATATAATAAGGAAAAAAAGTTATTTCAAATGAAGAACATTACCCAATATTTGGCTTGCGACTATAGCTCTCCTGGAACTGGTCCAAGGCAAGCATAGCTGTGTGAATCTGTAAAGGTGCCTATTTGGAACATTAAAAATTGTTCAACAGTTATTGAGTTCATAATATATGACAGGCACTGTGCTAATACTTTAAAAATTATTTAATTCTTATAATAAATTAATTAGATTAATACTATTATTATCTGTATTTAACACATGAGGAAGCTAAGCCTTAGATAAGTTAAACAACTTGACTTCAAGGCCATAAAGCTAAATTTAAGCAACAGATCCAAGTTTCAATCTCCGGTGATATAACCAGTTTTTAGTAGGTTATTCCTATGAAAGTCAGAGCAATATCAACTAAACAACACCAACAAGACATTTGTATAAGATCAAAATCACCTAATCCTTCTTCATCAAGTTATAAATTTGGAAACTGTTAATACTATTCTTTCCTTATCACAAATGCATTCACTGCTACAAAATTATATTCAGTGATTTAAAACAAAAGAATAAATGCTTCCAAGGTTTTTTAGGAAGAAACATGTATCATATAAAACTCTATATGGTTCAGAAAATCTTTTAGTAAGATCATTTTGTACAAATTATTGAAATAGTTTTTCAATTATCAAAGCTAACATATTATAAAAGTAAAATGTTTTTCTATTCTTAAAATTTTTCCATGATATAAATCCCTGTTTTTAATTCTTGGGAGTCAACTCTAGATATATGAATACAACCTTTATTAAAAAAACCTGACAGAAAGGTACCAATTCCCATGCCCTCTCTGCTGCCTCTCTCAAACCTACAAAGTGTTCATTTACCTCAGGTTTGCCAAAATCCACAATAAGGCACTTTGGATGTTTTATCTGCCTCTCCAATGGTTCCTTAATAGAAACAAAAACTATTACTTCAGAAACAAAAACTATTACTTCAAGCAAGTGATTACTTGACAAAAAATATAGAGCACTAAAAGCAATGCATCTCTCCCAAGGTCTGAAATAAATAAGGTTGGGCTAATTTGATTTAATAGAAATATAAAAGAGCTACCATTCCCCATTGTCTTCTTGCTAGACTTAATTTTTAATTCCACTTAATTCCACTTAAAGTGGAATAATTGACTAATAAAACAAAACATATACTGTTTCAGTGCTTGTTAAATCTTTCAAATATATATTAGCTTCATCTTTTATCTTACTTAGGGAGTAAGAAGTATGATCAACTCTTTGATGATTCACAAAAGTATAGATCCTCTGAGGTAAACAACTTATATACTTATATGCACTGGTATTCTAGTTATAATTTTTTTGTTGTTATTAGTTTATTTCCTTAAATTGATCCCACTTCCCTCAAAGTGGGTACAAATTAAAAATCAAAATCTGTTCAGCCCTTAAATTAACTGTTTGGTTAACTGAGTATTATTACTTTTTTCTCTCCTGCCATTCTTCCGCAAAGAAATATATTTTAAGCAAAAAAAAACCCAAAAACAAAAACATACTTACAAAGCAAAATGTTTTAGGAGTCTTAACTTGGACAGCTATGCCTCCATGTAAATAAGGATCCAGTTCTGTAGTATCACCAATGCTAAAAGAAAATGGTGATACCACTAAAAGAAAAATAAGAAAACCATTACATGCTGATATAAGTATTATATAAACTTGAAGATTTATCATGATAAAGATGGTAATTTTCCCTAATTTATAAAATTAGAAGATCCCACTATAAATTTTTTTGGAGGTGGGAGGAAGTGTGGAAAACTAGATAGATTATTTTTCCAGTGTGAACTTAAGGACTTAAAAATTACCAAGAAAACTCAGAGGGGGATAATCATAATGAGATGCTTATTACTAGATATTAGAATATTTTATAAGGCATTAATAATATGTTGATACTAATTACATGCAATTAATACTAAATATAATGTGGTACTTGTTAATGAACAGGCAGACAAATGGAACACTTTGTAGCCTCAAGATTCCGAACTATCACAATCCCCCATTGCATAGATAACGAATGATAAATCCTAGTGATTTAACAAATAAGAAATGATAACAAATACAATAACAACAAATGATAATCCTAAAGGATTAGTTAATTTTTACAAAAACAGATACAAATTCTTTAATATTAATGATGTAACCTGTATTTTACATATCTGGATATAGTCTGGGAAACAAAATCCAGTAATTTTGTAATCAAAGATGCTTAACCAACTATAGATCCAAAGTTATTATGAAGAATTCATAATAGGGACTGATTTTTGTCTCTCCTAAGGATCCATTTTATAGTCATTACAAGAAAAAAAAAAAAGTAATCCATTCGCTAGTCTACACGCTCATCACATAATTAGACTTTCAAATGTCCTAAAGATAAACCTGAATCTTCTTGGCTAACAAGTGTAAATATGCCATCTTTGAGTTATAGGATGTCTAGCACTGTCTTTGACTCTTTTAAACATGGCTGGAGAAAAATCACAAATTATGCAGACTAACACTGCTACAAATTCACTATCTTCAACTTCAAATGGGCACTAAATTAAACCTGACAATCTATTTTTTAAAATGTTTAACTCTCCTTAAATCTATGACTTTGGCACTTTTGCCCTCCTTTGGGCAACGATCTCATCTTAGTCTACAAAAAAAATAAATAAATAAAAATCAAATTCCTTCAACTTTTTGCCAACAAACCCACAAACTTGCCTACAATAACATCCACTCATTCCTTTCATACAAGCCACTAACAAAAACATGTCTCTACCTGAATACTTCATTGCCACCTTACTCAACGAACCTAAACTGTACTCATCATCTTCTCTCCAAAACCTGCACTCCTTAAGTGAGTAAGTTGCCCATGTTGGATTCTTTGCTTACCTACAATATGAAATTATCAAATTTCCTCTTAAATGTCTTAAGACTTTTGCCATATCAACTCCCACTGCCAGCCCTGCCATATTGTATCTTTTAGTTTCTTGAACAAACTGCCTCTTACTGTTGGTCTCTGCATAGAATATTCTTTTCATCATTTTCCTAAGCCAAAGCAATCTTCAAATTTTAATCAAGATACTTGTCCCCACTGCTGCTGTACCCAAACCGGGTAGACTTCCTTGCCATGTTTAGAGTTCCCAGAAATGCCTGTACTGTCTTTACACTCTCTTTACATCACTGCTTAATGTTAACACGTCCTCACTTGGATTGAATGTTTTGAGGCCAAGAATTAGATCATGTTTGTCTAAGCTGATGAAGTGTTCTCAACACTGAATATACTGTCTGAACTATTAATGTGTTGAATAATGAATAAGTAAAAATGAATTAATAAAACATAGGAACTTACCAGTTATTTGTTGTGTTGATCCATTTAACCCTGTCATTCCATTAATTTCTCGAAACATTAAAAACTGTCCTGTCTCAAGTTTGTGAGGATGATTTTCAAGGCAGGTGACAATACCAGGATTAGCCTAAATAAGAGAATTCTACTAAAAAAACAAGTTCATGTATTCCTTTTTTGCACAAATTTCAAATCTCACACAAAATGGACCAGGTTATCATAAAATTCTCAAAACAATCAAAATGCCAAGTCATTCCTTTTCTTCCTTAGTAAAAGCAAGCCTTTTAAGAATTATTGCAAAATAATGATCAATTTACTATTTTATTATGAATATTTAAAATATAATTTCTGTGTTTGGGGGAGAAGGAGATTCTACATGGAAGTTCAAATATTTTATAGATACAGATTCTTTGGACTTATAAAAAGTATTCAAAGTTATCAAATATAAGTTTTAAAGTCATGTTATAAAAAAATCTGTGCATAAAAGACAAGTCTAACTTTGAAGATGAAAGAAATGCAAGAAAGGACAGAGATTTAAATTTTTTTTTAAATTTTATTTTTAGAGAGACAGAGAGCGAGAAAGTTAGTGCTCAAGTGGCTGAGGGGGCAGAGGGAGAGATAGAATCTCAAGAAGTCTCCACATTCAGTGAGGGGCCTGACACAGGGCTCACAATCCCACGACTGTGAGATCATGACTTGAGCCAAAATCAAGGGTTGTACGCTCAACTGACTTAGCCATCCAGGTGTCCCAAGAAGGATGGAGATTTAAAGCCAGAAAACTGGTAATTTAAAATTTGCTGCCCAACATGTTAAAGGATAAAAAAATATTGTGTAGCTCAGCTTACCAGGACAAAAATAGGAAGAAACTGACCTATCTCACCAAAGAGGATGGATGAGATAGGTCCAAGGCCCAGAAATTTGCTTATTAATACATATAATCCAACACACTGGTTGAGTAAGGTGGTAATAATTTAATCTACATAAAACCTAGAGAATTATCATCCTTTCTTTCTTAACTGTGAAGATTCTGAAAATTGTCCTGTGGGTTAATGATCTGGGTAAGAATTAAGATTATGATCACAAACATGTATATAAAATTAACATAATGGGGGTTTACTAATATCTCAAGAAGAATAAAATTCATAAGGACTTTATTAAAAAAGAGAAATACTTTTGCATATAAGTTAAATGGGAACATTTATGGTACTTTGTAATTCTTTGTGGATAACCTTCATACTGCCTACACTATTTAAGAAAAGAAAATACCAATGCAATACAAGATTCCAACTATTTCCTGGAGCCTATTCTATTCTAACTGTATGATGTTCACAGGGACAAACTAAAAACAAGCACAAAGATTAAAGGTTGAATAATAAATCATTCTGTAAGCACAGAGACACAGAATGATTTTTTTAATGCATTTCTCTTAAAAAGGGGTGAAAAGGCAACATTACACTGGGCTTAAAAATCAAGCATAAATATAGAAACACAAATACAATTATCATTCCCTTACATTTGGTTTCTTTGTTCTTTAATGTAAACTGATTAGAAAGAATGCAAGTAATGATTCAGACTTAAAAAACTAGGAGGGGCGCCTGGGTGGCACAGTCGGTTAAGCGTCCGACTTCAGCCAGGTCACGATCTCGTGGTCCGTGAGTTCAAGCCCCGCGTCAGGTTCTGGGCTGATGGCTCAGAGCCTGGAGCCTGTTTCCGATTCTGTGTCTCCCTCTCTCTCTGCCCCTCCCCCGTTCATGCTCTGTCTCTCTCTGTCCCAAGAAAATAAATAAAAAACGTTGAAAAAAAAAAATTAAAAAAAAAAAAAACTAGGAAAACTGGATCACAATGATATCTCCAATTCTTTTAGGGAATAAAAAACTTAAGCTTACCTGAAGAGAACGTGAAAGTTCAGACTTTTTGATCTAAGGGTAATTAATTCTAATACTTTTTTTCCTTCTCCAAATGTTTTAGAAATATAAAAAATTTTAGAAAAGCTTTTGTCCACAGTGACCTAACTGTGTATCCTCCCCACAGTCTTGTGTTGGGCCAGGTGACTTAAGACATACTTACTACATCTACAATCTGACACAATACACACAGTTTAGTAAACACTGAATCACACTTCATGCCCAATAGGAACACGACACAGAACAAAATTAAAATTTATCACAAGCAAATGTTGATCTATTGATTATTAATGTTAGAAGGAATTCAGACACTCATATTCTAACTTAAATTTAGTTTTAATATAATATGATCAAGAAATTAACAAAACATTCCCTCATGAATTACCTTAAAATATAAAACAAATGAAAAATATTGCATATTACAGTATTTTGCTATTGTCACCTTTAAAAAATGTATTCACATCGGGGTGCCTGTGTGGCTCAGTCAGTTAAGCATCCAAATTCGGCTCAGGTCATGATCTCACGATTTGTAAGTTAGAGCCCTGAGTCGGGCTCTGTGCTGACAGCTCAGAGCCTGGAGCTTGTTTCAGATTCTGTGTCTCCCTCCCTCTGCCCCTACCCCACTCAACTCTCTGTCTCTCCCACTCTCAAAAATAATAAACATTAAAAAAAATTTTTAAAAAACAAACTAAAAAAAAAATGTATTCACATCAACCTTAAAAAAAACATTCATATACATATACAATAATATATATATATATAATCATACTTGCGTTATATTTGAAATGAAAATTTCTTTTGGCTCTTCTCCTGTTGCATCTGAAACTTCAAATTCATCACCAAAATCACAAAACAACCGTGACCAAATTCCATGCACATCTGCACTGATAAACTGTGAAATGATGAAAAGAAGTTCAAGCTTATCTATTTATATAAAGAAAAAAACCCACCTCAAGTATTTTAAGCCTCTTCATGACTTTATTTATAATTAAGATTATCCTTTGGGATATAAAGTAAATCACAAACAGAATACATTATTTGTCTGTGAAGTGGTTCGAGAATCAAGGATATTGGTATTTGAGACTGGTTATCTAGTGCTATATAATTAAAAAATGCAGCACGTCATCATTGTACATTCTATGATTTTTAAATAACAGAAATTCTTTCCTTGCCCTAAAATCCAACAAAGTACATAAGAAACTGGTATCTTTTGATAATAGCTAAATTATGAAAAAAGCCCAAATGTTCATTAATTGATGAATGGATAAAAAAGATGTAGGATATATACACAATGGAATATTACTCAGTGATCAAAAAGAATAAAATATTGCCATTTGCAACAATGTGGATGGAACTAGCAAGTACTATGCTAAGTGAAATAAGTCAGAGAAAGACAAATATATGATTTCGCTCATGTGGAATTTAAGAAACAAAACAGATGAACATAGCAGAAGGGAAGGAAAAATAAAAACAGGGAGGGAGGCAAACCATAACAGATTCTTAAATATACAGAACTAAGGGTTGCTAAATGGGTGACTGGCAATAAGGAGGGCACTTCTTGGGAGGAGCACTGGGTGTTATATATAAGTGATAATTCACTAAATTCTACTCCTGAAACCATTACTACACTATATGTTAACTTGGATTTAAATTAAAAAAAAAAATTTAAGTAAATTGTACCTGTAAGTATTTGAGGTTTGCATGCTGTAGTTTGTTTTTATTAAAAATTACTAATTGAAAAAACAGAATAGACAACTGCACATAAATATAATACTAATGTGGCAAAAAAATAAAAAAGGTACACACGTCTTTATAGAATTATACAGGATATATACAGTACAATGTTAACAGCTGTTACCTCTGGTGATGGGCTTAAAGGTAAATTTTTCATTATACTTTTCTACATTCTCTAAATTCTCTTAGTGAATATGTATATATATTTATATTCAGATGAAAACTAAGTAGTATTAAAAATTTTGGAATTGTAAAATCCACTATCTTAGAAACTTTGGTAAGCTTTGGCTGAACAACAATAAAAAACCTTCAGTTAGGTTTTGCAGGCACACCTGAGAGATATTGCAGGTTCATTTCTACACCACTTCAATGAAACAAATATTGCCAAAAAAAAAAAAAAAAAAAAAGAAAGAAAGAAAGAAAGAAAGAAAGAAAGAAACCAGTATCTTGGTTCAATGGTTTGAGCAGTGAATTTTTACTTTTCATTTGAGAAAAAAGAAGTATCCATTCACCAGTAGTAGAGTTAATGGAAAAGAGAACAGAGCTAAAAGTTGAAAATGGAGGCAACAAATAGAAAAAGAGCTGAGGAACTGACAGTATGCATCAAAGCAAGGAAGGTAAAACTCAGATTCTTTTTTTTTTTTTTTAATGTTTATTTATTTATTGGTGTGGGGAGCGTTGGGAAGGGGCAGAGAAAGAGGGAGACAGAGGATCTCAAGCAAGCTCTGGGCTCAAATTCAAGAATCTTGAAATCATGACCTAAGCCGAAGTTGGCTGCTTAACTGATTGGGCCACCCAGGTGCCCCAAAAATCATATTCTTAACCACAATCATTAATGCTTTATTAAAAGTGATTTTTGTAACACATATGCTCCATTCTAAGAATCTCTGAAGAAAATGTTTTTGTGTCTAATTTCATTTTGAGTTAAGAGTAAAGAATTCTTATTCTGTAACACATATGATCCTGTGTAAAGTGATACTTAAAAAAAATTTTTTTTAATGTTTACTTATTTTTGAGAAAGTCAGAGAGACAGAGTGCGAGCGGGGGAGGGGCAGAGAGAGAGGGAGACAGAATCTGAAGAAGGCTCCAGGCTCCGAGCCATCAGTACAGAGCCTGACCGTGGGGCTCAAGCTCACAAACCCCGAGCTCATGACCTGAGCTGAAGTCAGATGCTTAACTGACTGAGCCACCCAGGAGCCCCTAAAGTGATACTTTTTTAAACAAAAACTAAAGTCTATTCATATTTGGATATAAAAATGTAGCCCATTAAAACAATTTATACCACCTATTACATGAAGTAATGAGAGAGCTAATAAAAGGCTACCTCCTACTGGATCATGTATTGCCTTTACCATTAAAATAGGTACAGACAGCATTTTTTAATATATAAATGAAATATATTATATATATAATCATATATATCATCATATAATCATATATGATATATATAAAAATGAGCAGAAATTTAGAAATTTTTTTAAGTTTAAAAGCTGCAAATTTGAGGACAATTTCCCTTCAAAACAACTTTCAAATAAGATTACATATACCAATCACATAAACAAAAGATTTTAGTTCAAAACTTAGTGTAATTATTTTGTAAAACTTCCATGCCCGGGGATTTTAACTTTACTATTCTATGTCTTATTCATCTGTTTAAATTGCGAACCATAGCACAAATGTACAGAGTGTAAATATGCTATGTAAATACCACAATCCAAAATACCACAATCCAAAATAGCACAACTATTTAATAGAGTATGATAGTTGGCTTACTGCCTATCTCAAAAGAACAAGTAATTTTTTCCTTTTTTTCAAAGGAACAAATAACCCCACAAAGGAGTTAGAGTTAATGGTATGTATGTAACTGCACAAGATAATTTATGATTTTTCTGATCTAAACTTATTACTGGTCTTCCCAATGTCACCATGACTCAGTTACTCTGGAAAAAATCTAGGAGTCATTCTTGATCATTCTTTCCCTCACAACTCATATTCATCCATTCATAAGTTGTAAGCCATTTTTTTAGAAGATATCTCAAATTCATTAACTTCTCAAAATTTCTATTTCTACCTCTCTTGAATTACCAGCATCTCACACCTGGATTACTGCATTATCCTCCAACTGGTCTAGTTGCCTCTACTCTCTTATTAATTCAATGGCTTTCTTTCTGTTTGGCTCTGTGATTCCTTCATGTTCTTCTTCTTTTTTTAAAATATTTATTTATTTTGAGAGAAAGTGTGCACACATGCACACATGCAGGGGAGGAGCAGACAGAGAGGGAAAAGAGAGAATCCCAAGTAGGCTCCACACTCTGCGTGGAGCCTGACATGTGGTTCAATGTCATGACTGTGAGATCATGACCTGAGCTAAAATCAAGAGTTGGACACTTAACTGACTGAGCCATCCAGGCACCCCAATTCCTTCACATTCTTAAAAATTACTGAGGACTGAAAGAACTTCTATTTATCTGGGTTATACCTATTGGTATTTGCTGTGTTAGAAATTAAAACTGAGAAACATTTAAAATGTTAAGAATACACACATACATTTCATTAGCTATAAGAGCAGTAATATCTACTGCATATCATCTAGATAGACTCTGGAAACTCCGCTGTACCCCATAAGAGAATCAGAGTAAAAAAACCAAATAACATTTTAGTAATATTATGAAAATAGTTTGACTTTGCAGATCCCATGAAAAGATCTCAAGAATATTCAGTATCCTTCGACCATACTTTGAAAACTACTGCTTTAGACTATTTTCCCTACAGCACATCCAGAGTGATCTTTTAAAAATATAAATCAGATCAGGGATGCCTGGGTGACTCAGGTGGTTAAGCATCCAACTCTTGATTTCAGCTCAGGTCATGATCTCATGGCTGTTGAGATTAAGCCCCACATTGGGTTCTGTACTGAGCATGGAGTCTGCTTAAGATTCTCTCCCTCTGCCTCCTCCCCTGCTTGGGTGTGTTCTCTCGTTCTCTCTCTCTCTCTCTCCTATGTATACACACACACACACACACACACACACACACACAAACACACACTGTATATATAAATCAAGTCAAAACCCATGGGATTAAAACTCAGCTATCCTCAAAGTTATGTAAGTTATGGCCCTCTAATTACTTCTCTGAACATAATCCCCTGGTAACTTTTACTCATACTACTCTCTCCTCTTTACCCAAATTCCATTCTGGTCTTGCTTGCTTCTTGCTGTTTGTAAACACACCAAGCGAATTTTTTTATACTTTCAAGTCTACACTCAATGTTCTTCATGCTTTGAATGCTCTTTCCATAGCTGACTCTCTCTCATTATTCAGGGTTCTATTCAAACGTTATCTCCTCAGAGGAGTTCCCTGACCTTCAATTTAAGAGAACCAGCACTGATCCCCACCCCAACATCATGCAGATATTATATTCTTTACCTAGCTATTTTCTTCATAGGACTTGAAACTATGTTATTTATTTGCTTTTTAATTAAATATCTTCCTTACTGGATGGTAATTTTCCTGAGTAGGAAAATTTGTATGTCCTATACACTAATGTATTCCTAGTGCCTAGAATTGTATTTGGAGAAGATGCTCAATGAATATTTGTTGCAAGAACCAATGAACTTCTTGAAAACCACCATCACACCATATTTAAAGTTAGATGATGAATTCAATGTTTACCATCCTTACCATTCCCATCTTTATTCTTCCTCAGTTTTGGCAATTTGCTCTAAGTCAAATTTAGATCTTGGTTTTAAAAACAGGAAATGAATAATGCCAAAATTAAAGAGAAAAATATTACTGTGATTGTCCTCGTGTACATAAGAACTTCTTACATAACCTACTGAAAAGCTATAAATTTTAACAGTGAAGGTGTTCTTTCTTTGCTTAACTACATGTCATTTATTAAGTAATATTATTACCTTAATTGGAGGGGACCGAGAACGGCAAAAGTTATTGATCTTCTTCTGCAATGGAAGTTTGATCTCAGTCAATATTACACACTGTTAAGAAGAATATAAGAAGTTAAATATTAGAAAATAAACAACTAGTTTGGTAAAATACACTTCTAAGTCAGAAGCATGTCACAGTTTGCATTATGCTAAAAACACACTGTTTTCCTTGTAAAAAAAAAATACTTTCCCAATGTATTCCATTCTAAGGTTAAAACCTTCAGAGTCATGGAATAGCAAAAGTAAAAATAACATATACAGAGGAAAACCTGCCCATATTAAATTCAATTACTATCATAGGATTTACATAAGGAGCAAACCTTAATATCATATGTGGTATTTTTGTACTCTAAATGGCTGGAGATTTTGTTTGATCTGTTTTGCCATGGGAATACTAACCTAGTCTTCAGGATATTAATTAAATGCTAGCTTAAAGGAGTAAAGATTATATTTTTAAAGAGATACACTAGTTGGCTTAGCTTTTACTTCAGATGCACAATATAACAACTTTTGCTTTATGACAGTGTCATTAGTAAAACTACCAAGTTCTGTTATTTAAAATAGCAAATTATAGTTCTCAATGCTTAACTTTTTATCATCACCCTGTAAGATAAGTAGAGTGCTTTTATAATCATATTTTAACATAAGTAACTTAAACTCATAAAGGTAAAAAACTTTCCTAAGGTCATTCATCTACCTATCAAGTGGCAAAAGTAGAACTAGACTCTCAGTCCAGAGTTCTCCTTGCTGGTAGTTTCCATGAATTGGATAACTTTTTTTCACTACAAATATCCAGTTGTGGATTTATTCTTATTTACCTAGCTCAGAATATGGTGTGCTTCCTGCAAGATTGATTTCTCCTCCATGGGTCTCTTACTTTTTATACATGTCTCAACTGGGTATGCCATGAATCCAAGGATCTTAACTATTCTTGGACCATTTCTCAAGATTATATTTGCTTTGTGCAAGCTGGAGGAATGAGGTAATGTTTCCCTCTGGGACAAAGAACAAGCCTGTTAATTGTTTGCTATAAAAGCACAGGTTTTCCAAGCTCAGTGTTCCTCTTATCAAAAGGAGCCCATTACATGTGCAGGCATCCACTGAGTCCTCTACACTACACTAGTGGGTTTTGGGGAAAGGCAAGAGGAAATAAGGCAAATATAATACTCACACCTCTTACCATACTCAGAGAAATAACGTCTCTGACTCAGGAATCTCATGTTTTCTGTCAGCAACCAAAGAACAGTAACAGGCTGACTTAGTAAGTTTGTAAATACAGTAAAATCACATCTTAGACTTAGCATACACTGAATCTAATTTGTGTTTCATCACAAATTCTCAGCCATAATTTTTTTGGAATATTGCCCTTTCCTAATGTTCTTTCAGAAATTTAATCTCATGAATTGAACCTTTTCACTTAAGCTTGTATTTCTTTTAATTTCTCTTTCATACTTACTCTAATTTCTAAAGGTTGTAGTCTCAGTAATCTCAGCTTTCAATTCACTAATTCTTGCTCTAGTTGTATCTATCCACTGTTTAATCTATTCACTGAGTTTTAATTTTTAAGACAATATTTTCGTTTCTAAAAGTTCGACTGGTTCTTTATCACATCTGCCTGATTCTTTTTAATTATTTCCATATTGTATATTTAATTCCTTCTTTTAAAATTCAATTTGAACATCTATGTTTTTTAGTCCCTATCTGATAATTCTATTATCTGAAATTCCTGGAGGTTAATTCTATTATTTGTTATATCCATTGACCTTTCATCACACTGAACTGCCTGTCTTGCTATTTTGTACTCTGAACTCATCTTCAAAGAGGCTCCATATACTGGAATATACTATGGCTTAGTTGAACATAGATTTCTCTGTAGTTGTTTAGTTTTCTTTCTGTCTGGCATTCCAGGATATTGACAGTAGCTTAGTACTACTTATGTTTTGAGTTCCCAGCTTGGGAAATTTTAGATTACAAAGAATTATAAAGTTTATCTCCAAACCTGGGTGAGAATAGGCATATGGTTGTGAATTCCCAGAGGAGATCACTATTTTTTCATCCAGAGCTCAAGAAAAAACAGGCAATCTTGTTCTGAGGTGCAAAGACTGTTCTCATCCACCTTTCACTGAGGGTGTAGTTCTCTGAGGTTCTAACTTTACAAAAAGGGGGTAGGTCTCAATTCCATTTCTCTATCTCATGTAAACCTACTTGGGATCTTCGGTTTCTGTGTTACCACTAATTCCTAAGAAATGGGGTTACTGAGATCAGCAACTCCAATGTGAAAGTGACCACAGCGAATAAATAGTTCACTCGTCTTCTTTTAGCTACCTATTTATTTTTGGTCTCTGAGCATTTTATTTTGAGCTCAGCTACTCATTTAAAAGACGTCTATCAGGGGCTCATGGGTGGCTCAGTCAGTTAAGTGTCCATCTTCAGCTCTGGTCATGAACTCCTAGCTCGTGGGTTCAAGTCTCACATTGGACTCTGTGTTGACAGCTCAGAGCCTGAAGCTTGCTTTAGATTCTGTGTCTCCCTCTCTCTCTGCCCCTCCCCTGCTTGCCCTCTGTCTCTCTCTCTCTCAAAAATAAACATTAAAATTTTTAAAAAGTCTATCAAAAATCAAATCAGTAACCAAAAAAATCCCAGAAAACAAAGGCCAGGACCAGATGGATTCACAGGCAAAGTCTACCAAACATTTAAAGAAGAGTTAATACCTATTCTTAAACTATTCCAAAAATAGAAGAGGAAGGAAAACTGAAATTCATTCTATGAGGCCAGCATTACTCTGATTCTAAACCAGATAAAAACACTACAAATAAAAAGACAAAACTATAGTCCAAAATCTCTGAAAAACACAGATACAAAAATCTGTAAGAAAATATTATTAGTAAACTGAATTCAACAATACCTTAAAAAACCCGTTCTACCATGATCAGTCGGATTTATTCTAGGGAAGCAAGGGTGGGGTTCAATATTCATAAATCAATCAAAATTATAAATGATAATTAACAAGAGAAAGAATAAAAACCATATGATCATCTCAATCTCAACAGATGAAGAAAAAGCTTCCGACAAAGTACAATGTCCACTCATGAATGAAAACTCTGAACAAAGTAGGTTAACAAGCAAAATAACTAAACATAACAAAGGCCATATATAAAAAACCCACAGCTAATATTTTTTACTCAATGGTGAAAAACTGAGAGCTCTCCCTTTAAGATCAGGAATAAGTCAAGCATGCCCACTCTTACCACTTTTATTCAAAATAGCACTGGAAGTCTTAGCTGCAGTTATCATACAAGAAAAAGAAAAGGCAGTCAAACTGGTAAGGAAGAGGTAAAGCAGTCTATTTGCAGATGACATGATACTATAAACAGAAAACCTTAAAGACTCCACCAAAAAAACTACTAGAATTGATAAATGAATAAATGAATTCATTAAAATTACAGGTTACAAAATTAATATACAGAAATCTCTTTTTATACATCAATATAAAGTAGCAGAAAGAGAAATTAAGAAAGCAATCCTATTTACAGTTGCACCAAAAATAATAAAATACCTAAAAATAAAATTAACCAAGGAGGTAAAATACCTTTACTCTCAAAACTCTGAAACACCGATGAAAGAAATTAAATACACAATACAACCAATGGAAAGATATTCCATCCTCATGGATTAGAAGAATTAATATTGCTACAAAGTCCATACTATCCAAAGCCATCTAGAGATTCAATGTAATTCCTATCAAAATACCAACAGCATTTTTTCACAGAACTACAACAAATAATACTAAAATTTGTATATAACTACAAAAGACCCCAAATAGCTAAAGCAATCTTTAGAAAGAAGAACAAAGCTAGAGGTATCACAATCCCAGATTTCAAGATATACTACAAAGCTGTACAGTCAAAACAGTATGGACACACATAGATCAATGAAACAGAACAGAGATCCCAGAAATAAACCCATGCTTATATGGTCAATTAATATGCAACAAAGGAAGCAAGAATGTACGGTGGGGAAAAGATAGTTTTCCACAAATGGTGCTAGGAAAACTGGACAGCTACATATGAAAGAATCAAACTGGACCACTTTCTTACACCACACACAAAAATAAACTCAAAATGGATAAAGATCTAAATGTGAAACCTGAAACCATGAAAATCCTGGAAGAGAACACAGGCAGTAATCTCTCCGATATTTACCACAGCAACATTTTTCTAGATATGTCACCTTGGGCAAGGGAAACAAAAGCAAAAATAAATTATTGAGACCACAACAAAATAAAAAGTTTTTTGCACAGTGAAGGTAACTATCAACAAAATGAAAAGGCAATCTACTAAATAGAATATATTTGCAAATGATATATCTGATAAGGTGCTCATATGCAAAGTTTGTAAAGAATTTATACAATGCAACACCAAAATCCCAAATAATCTGATCAAAAACCGAGCAGAGGACCTGAACAGACATTTTTCAAACACATAAGATAGCCAACAGACACATGAAAAGATGCTCAACATCACTCAACATCAGGGAAATGCAAATGAAAACCACAACGAGGTATTTCATCATATTTGTCAAAAATGGGTAGAATCGGGGTGCCTGGGTGGTTCAGTCGGTTAAGCATCTGACTTTGGCTCAGGTCATCATCTAACGGCTAATGCTCTGTATCAGAGCAGGGGAATGCATGGTGGGAATGCAAATTGGTGCAACCACTGTGAAAAACAGTATGGAGGTTCCTCAAAAATTGAAAATAGAAATACCATATGATCCAACAATTCCACTACACAGTATTTGCCCAAAGAAAACAAAAATGCTAGTTTGAAAAAAATATATGAACTCCTGTTTACTGCAGCATTATTTATATTAACCAAGATATGGAAGCAACCCAAGTGTCCATCAACAGATAAATGGATAAAGAAGATGTAGTATTTACATGTGATGGAATATTACTCAGTCCTAAAAACAAAGTAAGATCTTGCCATTTGCAACAACATGGATGGACCTACATAGTATTATGCTAAATGAAAGAAGTTAAAGAAAAATACTATATGATTTCACTTGCAGTTGGAATATAAAACAAATTAACAAAGAAATAAAAAAAACCAGACTTCTAAACAGAGAGAACAAAATGGTGGTTGCCAGAGGGGAGATGGTAGAGGGACTAGTGAAATAGGTAAATAGGATTAAGAGGTACAAACTTCCAGTTACAAAATAAGTAAGTCACAAAGATGACAAATACAGCATTGGGAATATAGTTAAAATAGTTTAATAACATTGCTTGGTGATAGATGGCGACTACACTTATCATGGTGAATACTGAGTAATGCACAAAACTGTTCATTCATTACACTGTATACCTGAAATTAACGCAACACTGTGTGTTAATTATACCTCAATAAAAAATAAAAACATAAAAGGAAGTCTATTACATAAATCTACGTAAGAAGTCTATTACACATCTTTGTAGAAGATGGATTTCAAGTTATCTAGTCCAGAACAGAAGTTTACACTGGTTTTCAAATTGGTGTGACATAATAATAATAAATATACCTTTTGGTCATTATCCAAGGTTCCTGACACATAGCTACTAAAAACTCTTGCAATTTCCTATAGAAGAGCTATAGAGACATTTTTCATTATGTATTTAGCTTTATCCCAGATCCTGAAATAGCTCCAGAGTGATAAAGGTTAAATAATGATGTCTTTTGTTATTCATAACAAGCCTCTTTTACCCACACCTGAGTTTAGATTAATGAAATAACTCTGAGGCCCCCTAAGAATGGGAGCTGATTGCCAGGGGAACGAACCTTGTGATTTGTGAGTGAGAACTTTCAGCCCTATCTCTTAGACCTCCAGGGAGAGAGGGGCTGGAGACTGACTTAATCACCAAAGGCCAATCATTTAATCATTCATGCTTCCATAATGAAGCCTTCATGAAAATCTCAACTATGGGCTCAGAGAGCTTCCAGATTCATGCCAGGAACATGGCATACTTGGAAAGGGAATGGAAGCTCAGCCCCCCTTTCTCCATTCATTGCCTTATGCATCTCTTCCATCTGACTGTTCCTTTGTTACAGCTTTTATAATAAACCAGTAATCTAATAAGTAAACGATCTTCCTGTGTTCTGTGAGCCACTCTGACAAATTAATTGGACCCTAAGAGAAGGACATGGAAACCTCTGATTTATAGCCAGCCCTCAGAGGAACAGGTAACAACCTGGATTTGTGATTGATGTCAGAAAGTGGACAGAGAGGGGCTCTTGTGGGAATGAATCCTTAACTTGTGGGATCCGAAGCTATCTTCTCCAGGTAGATAGTGTCAAAACTGAATTGAACTGTAGGACACTGAAGGTGTCCAAGGAGTTTGGAGAACTGCTTGGTTTGGGGGAAAAACCCACACACATATGGTCACACAGTGTGAAAAGTACTGAGTAGAGGTGAAACACAGGAGTGTTCTTCCCCAAAGGGCAACATCATAATTTAATCACAGAAAATCAGGGTCAACCTAGTTGCTTTTGAAACATCTAAGGTGCTAGGAAATGTTGTTTTTAAAGTTTATTCATTTATTTTGAGAGAGAAAGAGAGAGAACGAGAAGGGGAGGAGGGGAGGGAGGGAGGGAGGGAGAGAGAGAATGAGAGAGAGAGAGAGAGAGAGAGACAGACACAAGAATCTCAAGCAGGCTCCATGCTGTCAGCAGACAGCTTGATACGGGGCTTGATACCATGAACCATGGGATCATGACCTGAGCTGAAATCAAGAGTCAGACACTTAGAACTGACTGAGTCACCCAGGCAGCCTTTTTCTTTTTTTAAAAAATTTATTTATTTTGAGACAGAGAGAATTGTTGTTAAAGTTAACCTTAACTAAAGCAGACTGAATGTTGATCCACATATTTTACTTCTGCCATCAGATTATATACTGATTATATATCATTAACTTATATATCATCCTTTGCCCATGGCCTTCATAAGAGCAGAGTATACCTTCCTGCTCAACTTTGGTCTTGACCATGTGACTTGCTTTGACTAATGAAATATAAATAGAAGTAACATGAATGGAAGATTAAAGTGTGCTTGGATAGTTGGACTTGCCCCTTTACACTTCTTTTATTGGTATGACACCATGTCCTCGGTAGCCTCCTGGTCCCAGAAGAGAGGCATATGGAGAAAAACCCAGGCTCTACAGTTCAAGGTCAGCCTAGAACAGCTGAACTCCAAATGACATGCAGATGGAGGATAAAGAAATAAATACATGTTGCTATAAACCACTGAGTTTTGGGTAGTTTTTACGCACGTAACTGTGAAAGTAGCTGACTGATATAATGGCCAGTATCTCAGGCCCTTTCCCTAAAATGGAGCATTTGAAAGGTATTCTAAAGGAAGTATTTTGACCTGAAATTTTTTGCTCTGCTCAACAGACTAGGTTTAATTAGTTACACTATGATAATACTTACAACTATATATATATATATATATATATATATATATATATACACATATATATATAAAAACTAACATAAAATAGAGTACCAACCTGGTATTTATCTAAGAAGGAGAGATCTGTGGTTTCATTTAAAGGAATAGAAGATGATGTGACATGAACGTAAGGATTGAGTTCTGCAATATGTTGAAGTACAGCTTCAGCCCTAAAAAAAAAAAAAAAAAGGACTTTTACTACTCTTTCATTCAATATATTCAATCCCTCATACCTGGACACTTTGACAACATCAGAGAAACCTGAATGTTAGAAAATTTCAATGGAAATTTAACAAACTGTAGAGGAAGAAAGAAGCTAAGACTTACTTATTTTTATAGACAACTACACACTCTTGAAATGTAGCATACTGTCACATTCCATAGTAAGCCACACAATCTCAAAGTGTACCCTAGTCAACCTCTTCAAGCTTTTTAAGAATAAAGCAATAATAAAGACCTTTAACTATCTTAAAATTCACTTCTAGGTAGCAATGTGAGTGTATTAAAATTTTCACAAATCTAATTAAATAAGTATATGTTAATACTTATTTATCTATGGTGATGTGTTATGGGGATGAGTCAAACAACTATGAATGAATTAGTGTTTTAGGCACAGAAAATACCCTATGTAATTGTGAGAGTAAAAAAAAAATTCTATGATAAAACATCAAAATATCTCATCTTCACCTGCTTCTCATATTAACAACATCATCTTCACAGAGAAAGAAGTTGGCTCCTAGATCCCATGCTTGGCATTTTTCTGTATCATGAATGGTAAGTGCCTTCAAAAAAGAGAAACATCTCTGTTAAAGTCAGGGATAAGACAAGGATGCTCACTATCTCCAATTTCATTTACATTGTATCAGAAGTATTATCCAATGTAATTAGACATAGAGAGGAATAGGAAGCTTAAGAATTAGAAAGGATCTAAAGCTGGATTCATTCACAGATGATATGACCATATACATCTGGAAACCCAGGAAAATTAATGGAAAAACTACTTTAAACCATACGAGAATTTCAATTTAGGAAAGTAGCATGTTGTATTAAAATACAATCAAAAGAATTCACATAAACATTTCCAAATGCTCCATGTTCTAAGTAAAAAAAGATAACAACATTTGGAAAGAATATTTTCAACTTATATCAGAGGACATATCCTACAGAAAAAGGGGCAAAGTATATGAACATGGAGAATACTGAAAAAGAAATGCATATGGCCCTTTAAAATATTTAGGAATGTTCAACTCTACTCAAGAATGAAATGTTTTCTCATTTATTAGAATGGCATCAATTCAAAAGTTTGACAATATACTGTACTGGAGAGTGACATGAATCAGGCATTCTTATATGTTATTGGTGAGAATGTAAAATAGCATAACCTCAATGGAAAAGAACTTGGTAATCTCTAGTGAAATAACATGTGCTTCTATCCTTTGACATAACAATTCTGCTTTTAAGAATCTATCATAAAGGCACACTGGGAAAGATTAAAAATGATATACGTACAAGAGTATTAACTGCAGCATTACTTGTAATAGAAAAAGACTGAAAATAATTAAAATGTCCATAAGTAAGGAATTGGGTATAATAATATACATCCATGCAATGTATACCTGTACAGCTATAAAAAAATGAAACATATATATTTATCATTAAGGAATAATCCCAGGATATGCTGTTAAGTGATAAAGAGCAAGGTGGAAGAAAGTATGGCACTTTATTTAAGAGAGGCAGGTGAGAGTAAATTTGTATACACACATATATACAGATTTGCATATTTGTATGCATGTATTTGCTTATATTTCAAAACATGAAAAAAAGGGGGTGACCTAATAAGGGAAGGAGGGAATAGGGTAAAGAGAAGGTAGCCTTACCTGAATAAAGCTTGTTTTATAAATTCTACTTTTTAAAAAAATGTTTATTTTTTGGGAGAGAGAGGCAGAGTGCAAGTGGGGTAGGGGCAGACAGAGAAGGAGATACAGAATCTGAAGTAGGCTCCAGGCTCTGAGCTGTCAGAACAGAGCCCGACGTGGGGCTTGAACCCATGAACCATAAGATCATGACCTGAGCCAAAGTTAGACATTCAACTGACTAAGCCACCCAGGTGCCCCCATAAATTCTGCTTTGAATTATGTAAGTCTCATAATAGTAAAATTTAATTAAATTTAAACGTGATCCCCAGAAATCCAGAGCAAAATGAATGGAGAAAACTATCTACTGAATATGTCGCATAACTACCCAAAGGAATTATTTAAAGTGACTTTAAAAAGTAGTTAATTTGCCTGCCAAATCTAGACAGGATATATCCTAAGGATGAAAAAGAAAATTAGGGGTGTCTGGGTAGCTCAGTGGGTTGAGCATCTGACTTTGGCTCAGGCCATGATCTCGTGGTTCATGAGTTTGAGCCCTGTAGCGGGTCTGCTGCTATCAGCCTGTCAGCCCAGAGTCCTCTTGGGATCTTCTGTACTCCTCTCTCTCTGACCCTCCCCTGCTCATGCTCTCTCTCTCTCTCAAAAAATAAATATAATTTTAAAAATAAAATAAAGTGGGGCACCTGGATGACTCAGTCGGTTGAGCATCCGACTTTGGCTCAGGTCATGATCTCACAGTTCGTGAGTTTAAGCCCCACATTGGGCTCACTGATGTTAGCCTGTCAGCACAGATCCCGCTTCAGATCCTCTGTCCCCTTCTCTCTGCCCCTCCTCTGCTTGTGCTCTCCCAAAAGATAAGTATTAAAAAAAATAATAAATCATAAATGGTTTTCAATAATTATATTGCTATTAATAATATCAGAATTGTTATGCTGAATCTATATCATAAATAGGTGTAACATAGGATAAAGCAAGTATGTAATTAGGTTCATGTCATTAAGACTCAAACCCTTACAGTGAGAGATAAAGATACAAAATCATAAAATCAAAGAAGTAGATATGCTGTGGTCCTAAACTTGAAACTCAGATATTTCAGTGTTCACTCAGGATGAATGTTCTAGATCTGTCCACTGAAAAGACTTCATCATTAGTGACAAAGACCACTGGGGTTAGGTCAAAAGGACTCAAGAAGTTGAAGAAGATCCTAACAAGCAAAGATGAAACAATTTAAGCATAAATGAGAATAACAACTACACTAGATCAAAACAAATCATGCATGTTTAAATTCATGAGTTTATTATGATGTTCAGGTACAAACAGGCCACACAAGTTCACTAGTCACTGTTAGCGGATGATAGGAAACCAATGATTTTGAAAACTGGTAAATAAAGGCTGAAAAAAAAACCAACAAGTATTTATCTTGCCTTTTGTACAAGTGCAAACTATACTTTACTGAAACCAAATATGTGAATGGAGAATTGTCTTTCTAAATTATTCCAGCTAATAAATCAAAAAGGACAGAATTAGAATATCATTATCCCTAATAAAATAATGAATCTAGGCAATGATCATTATCAGTAATAATCAAAACAAGGACAACAGATTATGATTTCCCCTTGATGAGAAAAATATAAAATCATCTGTGAAACAGTAGTGCCAAAACAATCAAATCTGAATCTGAATCTCTGGATTCAGTTTACAGGAAATCTCTGTACCAGTTTATATGAAATACAAGGGTAGAGGTACATGTAATAAATGACCTGTTGTTAGTTACAAGTGCATTGTAAGGGTAAATAAATATCAGGGAAGGGAACTATATAGATTAAAATAAATCAAATTCAGTATATGGACTTTACTTGCATCCTAATTAGAACAAACCAAAAAAAATTTTCGTAAGACATTTGGGAAAATTTGAACTCTAACTAGATATTTGATGACTGATATAGATAGGCTTGTAAGATGGCCCTAATGATTCCCAGTTCCTGGTACTCAGGCCTTTGCATAATTCCTTTTCCATACATTTGTAAACTAGTGAAACTATTTGCTTTTAGCAAATTAGCATAGATAATGAAATGTCACTTCTGAGATTAGGTTGCAAAAGACTGGTTTGTTTTGCTAGTACGCTTCCTTTCTAGTCATCTTGTTTAGCTTACTCTGATGAAGCAAACTGCCATATTGTGAGCTGCCTAATGGAGAGGATCACATGTCAAGGAACTGAGGGTGATCTCCAACCAAGAGCCAGCAGGGAACTGAGATGGGAACGTGAAGTGGAATGACCTTGCCACTGAATCCTGTCAATCATCATGTGAGCAAGCTTGGGAAGCAGATTATTCCCCTAGCCTGGAGATGACTGCAGCCCTGCAAATGTCATGATTAGAGCCTCATGAAAGACCCTCAAACAGAGGAACCAGCTAAGTTGCACGCAATTCTTGACCCTGAGATAAGTGTTGTTAAGTTGCCAAGTTTTGGGGTTATTTGTTTTCAGCAATAGATAACTAAGACAATGATATTAACAAAACGGTTACATTTTTAGGTGCAAAAATGGCTTTGTGGTTATGCTTTCAAAAGGTACCCTTATCTTTTAGAATTATATACTAAAATACTTAAGAATGATATAATAGGATGTCTGAGTATTATATCAAAATAATTTGGTGGCTGGGGAGCCATGAGGAATGGGAAGGAGATACATGGAACAAATCTGTCTACGAGCATGCAGTTGCAGCTGCATGATGTGTACATGGGGTTTTGTTAAAACTATGCTATTTTGGGGATGCCTGGGTGGCTCAGTCTGTTAAGCGTCCAACTCTTGATTTCATCTCGGGTCATGATCTCACCATTTGTGAATTCAAGCCCTGTGTCAGGCTCTGCGCTGATAGTGCAGAACCTGCTTGGGATTCTCTCTCACACTCTCTGCCCTTCCCCGGCTCCTGCTCTCTCAAAAAATAAACAAACTTAAAAAAAAATTCCGTTTTCATAAAATTTTGGAATTTTCTAGAATATTTCTTTTTTTTTTTAAAGAAAAAAATACAGCACTAAAACAATTTTGCTGCTGGGGCACCTGGGTGGCTCAGTCAGTTAAGTGACCTATTCTTGGTTTCAGCTCAGGTCATGATCTTATGATTTGTGGGATTGAGCCCCATGTCAGGCTCTGTGCTGACAGTGTGGAGCCTGCTTTGGATTCTCTCTCCCTCCCTCTCTGCTGGTTGCTCACTCTCTCTCTCAAAATAAATAAACTTAACAAAAAAAAAGTTTTGCCACTAAATGAAGATGCAAAAACTAAGCCAAAATGTAAGTAATATTACCACTACTGAGGATGGAAAATAAAATCACAACAATTATTCTAACCAAGGACATTTACTCACTTACCTTAATTCCTGCAAGAACAAGATTCTTTGCTATAAAGGGGGGGAAAAAAAAAGAATAGCTTAATAGTAGGAACGTATTTTAGATACTCTTCATGGAGCTTGGACACATCTTTAACTGGAGAATTTAACTTTTTTTTTTTTTTTTTTTTTTTTTTTACTACCAAAGAAGTATAAGTTCCTTAAAAAATACAGAAGAACAAAAAGGAAAAAATTAAATTTTCTAAAACCATACCACACAGAAGTAATCACTCTTAAAATTTTATAGTATTATTCTAGACATGTTGTTACAAATATATGTGTGTATGCACTCTATCATAAGTAAGGATACAGAAATGATCGTTAACTGCTATTAACATCACAAAGAGAAACAAGAGAGTCATTATTGGTTCCTTTTGGAAGAATATAGCAGTATTATGAAACAATGTTGCTGAAAGAACCAAAACAATCTTTTCAAGGTGTTGGATCGAATTCCCTTTATAGGAAATAGTACAAGGGGAAGAAATTAAATTCTTTAACTTATGTTGCTCAAAGTGTAATATAAAATTATGAATAAAAATACTACTTACCAATTTCCAAACCAAGACCACCCATACCACTTAAGAAAACATGGGACTTGGCCATCTTCTGCATTGCTGTGTCTCCAAGAACGTACCTCTGTCGACTATAGGTAAAACACAATAAAAACCAATACATTATTTCACCAAAAGTATCTATCCTTTAAAGTTGTTTGCAAACTAATAGCCTAACAACTAGATCCTGCCCACATACTTGTTTTGGATCACTTGCAGTGTTCAACATTTCTAAATTAATTGCCAAATAGATGACATATTGAGAAAAAAAATGAGTATTTGGCACCACCTTCCCTTGTGGCAACAAACAGATGGAGTTGAGTAGGAGTTGCTCTGTTTAGACAAGGAGGACTCTGTGCTCCAGATTTGCCACAGATCCCATCCTGGTCCTTTCATTTATTACCTCAGGGGGCACTATAGGCATTTAAGTTTGGTATCTCTGCTTTAAGCAGAATTTGAGACAAAAAAAAAAAAAAAAAAAAAAAAAATCACTGCTCTTCTTGGAGAGGACTTAAGCAGTTTTCAAACATTATTTTATTTTATTTATTTCTTTTTTTAAGTAATATCTATGTCCATTGTAGGGCTCGAACTCCTGACCCTGAGATCAAGAGTCACATGCTTTATAAACTAAGCCAGCCAGGTGCCCTGGAACATTATTTTAAGTATAAATACTGATAAAGCATGTAAGTGATCTTGTTAAGCCATCCATCCTAATAGCCACAGGCAGCATTACAATGGGAATTTCAAAAAATACACATTGGCTATTTTTAAAAATCAGATACAATAATAAAGCCAAAAAAGAAAGTTTATCTGAAAGAACAGTGATAAACTTGATGATTAAGTTATTGCAGATAATGGACATTCTAGTGGATTCTGACAAAAATCACTGGAAGGATGAGTTCAGTATAAATAAATGAACCCTCTGGTTTACAAATATTTCTTTTGGAATTCACAACATACACGCTGGTTTAATGTATGTTTGTTTAGTATACAGATGTTTGATTAATTTTCATATTTTAGCTATTTATATTCAATATACAAGTCTGAAAAGGGGTTTCTTGTCTAGTCAGAAGAAATTTTATAAACACAAGCTGTCATTTCCTTCCATATTCCTACAAAATATAATAAAACCTAGACTTTTCTTTTTAAATCAGTACTTACCATTTATTGCAGAGATCAAAACTATTATTATTATTATTATTATTATTATTATTCATCAAATATTTGCTGAACACCTACTATAGTATGTATGGAATAGTGTATTATATAGTCTTGCCAACCTTATTTGTGTTCCCCTAAACAATATACTTAAGTTTTGTCTGTTTTGGAAATTCACATAAAAGGGAGCATTTTGAATAGTGTCTTCTGTGTCATCCCTCTTTTGAATGAAATTGAATTTATGAGATTTATTTATTATCAATGCATGTAGCTATTAATTTTCAGTTGTTTTAGTCTATTGTATTATACTATCCTACTGTAATAACACACCATAATTTAACCATTCTATAGCTTTGTAGCATCATTTTTTATTTATTTATTTTTTTAGTAATCTCTACACCTAACATGGGGCTCAAACTCACAACCCCAAGATCAAGAGTTGCATGCTCTTCCACCTGAGCCACCTACGCACCCCTGCTATTCTATAGTTTTGGACAGTTATAGTGAGCTATGAACATTACTTTTTTTTTTTAACGTTTATTTATTTTTGAGAGACAGAAAGAGAGAGCAAGCAGGGAAAGGGCAGAGAGAATCGTGAGATCATGACCTGAGCCAAAGTTAGACGCTTAACCGACTGAGCCACCCAGGTGCCCGAGACTATAAACATTCTTACATATGTCTCATGAAACACGAGCGTATACAGCAGTTTCTATAAATATATATAGCATAAATCTAGGAGAGGAAATGCAGGGATAACTTTATTATCTAATGCCAAACTTTTCCCAAAGTGTACCAAATAACTGTCCTGCAGGATACTGAAGTTCTTGTAGTTTCACACCTTAATGTGCAGGAAAAAGTTAACATGACTAGGGCTAGCCCTTGGCTGGTGTCTTCTGTTTTGTTTTTTCCTAATTTCCTAAAAATAATAACTCATCAGTTTTCAGGTTTTCTTTTCTAAAATATACATGTAAAACTTTAACTGATCTTAAAGAGCATTCCAAATTTTGATACATAGTACTTCATGATTATTTTCTGGTTTTAATTATGATTCTTTTTTGATTTACAGGTTAATCTGAAGTATATTTTAAAATTTCTAATTACATGGGGGATATTCTATTTATCTCTTATGTTAACTTCTAGCCTGAATGCATTGTGAATAGAAATCACAATCTATATGACTTCATTTTTTAATATTTGAGAATTTTTTTAGTCAATTTTGCAAATGTTCCATGTGTTCTTTTTTTATTTAGTTAACATAGAGTGCAACATTGGTTTCAGGAGTAGAATTCAGTGATTTATCACTTACATACAACACCCAAGTGATCATCACAAGTGCTGTCCTTAATACCCATCACCCATCCACCACCCTTCATCAACCCTCAGTTTGTTCTCTATTGTTGACTCTCTTGTGGTTCGTTTCCCTCTACAGTTGGAAAATGACATTGGTTGTTGTTTTACAGTTGGTTAGAAACAGCATTCTTTACACGTGCATTATAGTAATTTTAAATAACCATGTTGAAGACCTCTATACTCATTCTGATTTTTTTGTCTGCTCGTTCTCTTGATTAGTAAAAGCAACATTTAAATCCCTCCACCAATATGACAGTAAATTTGTCTATTCTTGTATATCAATACCTAAACAGTGCTGACATGTAGGAAAAACTCCTAACATTGAGTGTTTATTATGCGCCACATTGTTTTAATGTTTTACTTGTATTAACTAATTTAATCCTCACAAAAATTCTATAAGTTCTATCATATTCCCATTTATACAGAGAGGAAAACTTAAGCACAGAGAAATTAAGTAATTTAATTTAAGTACTTTGAAAATAGTGGATATAAGTTTCAATCCAGACAGTCTGGCCTTGGCATTCATACTTTTTTTTTTTTTTTTTTAATGTTTATTTAGTTTTGAGAGAGATCACAAGTGGGAGAGGGGTAGAGGGGGACAGAGGATCTGAAGTGGGTTCTATGAGTTCAATGTGGGGCTCGAACTCATGAACGGTGAGATCATGACTTGAGCCAAAGTCAGATGCTCAACCAACTGAGCCACCCAGGCACCCAAGCATCCATACTCTTAACTACTATGCCACACTGCAAGTTGATTAAGAAAGTCAAATGTTTCTGGGGCACCTGGGTGGCTCAGTTGATTAAGCATCTGACTTTGGCTCAGGTCATGATCTTGCAGTCTGTGAGTTCGAGCCCCACATCGAGCTCTGTGCGGACAGCTCAGAGCTTGCTTCAGATTCTGTCTCCCTCTCTCTCTGCCACTCCCCTGCTCACACTCTATCCCAAAAAACAAAAATAAATTAAAAAAAGAAAAAAGAAAAAAAGAAAAAAAAAATTCAATTCCCTGACCTAACTCTTCCTTACCCAGAATTCTATACGCTGAAGGCAACCACTCTGAATTTTTTTGTTTCTTCTAATATTTACACCCCTTTTTTTCAGTAACATGTTTCTACTTCTATTTCTTGATTTTTCTGTTTTACATATAACCTATTAACTTCCTACTAACATGAATAATCTTTCTGTAACACAAATCTGGTCAAATTATTCTCCTGGTTTAAAAACTCCAATGGTTTCCTATTTCCCTTTGATTAAGTCCAGATACTAATATTAGCCACAAGGCCATTCATAATCCAGTCTCTGTTTGGCTCTCTAGTCTTATCTTTAGTCACTCCTCCATCAAACTCCATGTTCCAGGAATACTAAAGGTTTTAAGTTCCACAAACGTGGTATGCTGTATTTGGCCAATAGACATTTTTCTGGGGCATTCCTCTTCCTCAATATTTTATTCCTGAAATATTCCTACTCATCCTCCGGTCTCAGCTTATAGATGATTTTCCACCATGATGTGTCCCACAACATCGCTAAACTTCTTCAAGACAGTGTTGGACATCTTTTATGTGCATCCATGACATCCTACATTCAATGTATTACAACATTTACCACAATGTATTTTCACTGCTTTTCTATTTTTCCTAGGAGACTGTAGCTTTCTTAAGGCAGGGAGTTTGCTTTATTTACTATTGTTTTTTCAGTGGTCAACAGGGTCTGACATACTATAGACACACAAAAACAACTTGCTAATTTAATGAAATGAATTCGCACATAAGAACAAGAACAACGTTTATGCGCTATCTAGCAGAGGACCTGAATTCTTTTTTCTATATTCAGAGTCACAGGAACTACTTAAAAAATGCTTTTTTTTTTATCTCAGACTTGTTCTCATGTATTATTTTTAAGATTACTTAGGTAAATAATGAATAGCCACGACACAAATGTGGTTATAATACAGACAAAAGGATAACACAAAGATATATAAACCAAAGTTTTTCAAAGAATCATAAATTCTCAGACAGATTCTCAGCAGTCACCTAAATACCTATGTTTTCAATGTTTGACCACCAAGAGGCAGGGTACTAATTACCTATTTTGTCCTAGGCAATGTCAGGGTACTCTGTAATTGACACTTAATCCTATGAATTTCATATTGTTAATAAGTGCACAGATGGGACTTAAAGAGCCTAGAGTATATAACCTCATATCCAACACTGTTATGTTATAACTTATTCTATTAAGTGGATACCTAACGTATCAGTGAAAGTGTCCAGCAGAAAGAAATTATCAAGGCTATCTACTCTACTCTTAGAGAGCCTTATTCACTAAAGATTCTCCTTTTTATGATGGTATGATATCTTCCTACAGTTTTCACCCACTATTCCTAATTTTACCTCCTTGGGGCCAAAGGGAACTCCTCTAATCCCTCTTCAATGTGACAGCCCTCCAAACATTTGAAGATGGTATTCAGGTTCCACAGTCTTCTTTCTCCAGGCTAAACATCTCCAGTTCCTTAAACAATTCCAAACATGACATCATTTTGAGTCCCCCTCAACACTCTAATCAATTTCTTCTGGATTTTATTTCAATTATCTTCCTCACACATTCATAAATTGATTAAAATATCTATCTCAAGCCAGGCACTGGCACTGTGTAGGGGCCATAATAATAACCACCTCATATGGATACTATGAGGATTAAATTAAGATAAAATATATGAAATACCTAGCAGAATGAATCAAATAATTCATTATTAAGTACTATATAAAGAAGTACTGGAAACTAAGGAAACATGAAATATGGAAGAGGGGATAATTATTTCTATCAGCATAGGTCATGGAAAGCTTCCCAGATGAGCTTCATCCATGTTGAATTCTGAAGACTTAACAGGAGTTAAAAAAATAATCAAAAAAGGAGAGGCATTCTATGACAGGGAAAAAGAAAAGCATGAAAAAGAATGGCATATAAGAGATACATAATAAATACATTAAGACTTCCACTTCTGGCTATGGTGAAGTAACAGGACCAAATTTATCTTCTGCTTGCCTTAAACAACTGAAAACTTGACAATATAAGTGAAACAACAAATTTTCAGACACTAAACAACAGGCAACTCAGGACAGTAATCTCAGAGAAGAAAAACAAATGGGGGAGCTTTATGAATGCCCTAGCTATTGCCAAGAGAGTTTCCAGGCTGCAGTGCAGGAAGAGGAACCCAAACAGAGCTTGGTAATCTCCCTGAATTGAAGACACAGGACTGTGAATTCAAGAAAGCTAAAATTTGAAAGCAGAGAGATACACAAAGAGAAGAGAGATCTGTAGAAGTCTTGAGTCTCTGGCTGAGTAAGATCAGCAAATGTATATGAGGAAACAGCCCCAAGCTAGAAAGAACTACCTGAAAAGAGTTGGTGAAACAAGGAAGGTTGTTTAAACAGACCCAGAAATACTTTGTGTTCTTCTCCAGCCAAGTGGAAAATTTGGATAGAATGCTCAGAAGGATTTTATATTAACAGTGGGGAAAAATTAGCCTCAGACTCAAGTCTACTCTAATCTCACCTGACAAGGCTTAAAAGCAAGCTTTGAAAAAATAAAACTGTTTTCAAGTAATTTAACTATGTCTGTCAACAAAGCTCAAGAATATTTAAAAGAATTCAAAATAAATGCAGCACCCAAAAAGGTAAAATTCACAATGTCTGGCATACATTAAAAAATTACCAGGTATGCAAAGAAATAGAGAAATACAACTCATAATGAATAGAAAAATTGACAATACGACAGACAGGAATGACACAGATGATAGACTTTGTAGATAAATACACTGAAATAATTATAAATATAATTCATATGCTCAAGAAGGCAGGGGAAAGCATGAGCAGCAAAACTTCTAGGGATGAAAACCACTAAATCTAAGATCAAAAAATACACTGGATGGAATTAATAACTCAACTCTGCAGAAGTGAACTTAAAGATACAACAAAAGAAATTTTCCAAAATGAAACAGATTGGAAAAAAAACACCAAAACCCCAGAGCATAAGTGAATTGTTGGACAACTTCACTTGGTCTAATATATGTGAAATTAGAGTCCCTCAAAGAGATTGGAGAAAAAGAGAGATAAAAATATGTTTAAAGAACTAATGGCCAAAATTTTTCCAGGAATACAATCAACTCACAGACCACAATGTAAACAAATTCAAGAATAAGAAATATGAAAACTACAAGAAGGCATATCATAATTGTTTAAAGCAAGATGAAGAGAAAATATTAAAAGTAATCAAGGAAAAATAGGGCACATTATTTACAGAAGAAAGAATGACAGTTGACTTTCTCCCAGGAAGCACAACAAATTAAACAGTGACCCAACATTATTAAAGCACTGAAAGTAAAAAAAAATTGTCAATCTGGAATTCTATATTCAATTACAAATAAGAAAGTATAAAGACTTTTCTAGACATATAAAAATTGAAAGAATTCATTGCTGGCAGACCTTCACAGAAAGAAATATTACACTAAATCCTCAGGCAGACGGAATACTATACTAAATGGAAATTTAACTTACACAAAGGAATAGGGAATACCAGAAATGACAAATATGTGAATAAATATAAATGGTATTAACACTCCAATTAAAAGACAAAGATTGGAAGACTGAATAAAAACAAAAACCCAACTATATTGTATCTACAAGAAGCCAAATTTAAATACATAAACAAGAGTAAAAGAGTATAAAAAGACCATGCTACCTAAAATCAAGAGAAAACTGGATTGGCTGTATTAATATTGACAAATACATTTTATTTTTATTTAGTTATTTAAAAATTTTTTTGTGGGTGTGTTTATTTATTTTTGAGAGAGTGAGAGACAGAGCACAAACAGGGGAGGGGCAGAGAGAGAGGGAGACACAGAATCCAAAGCAGGCTCCAGGCTCTGAGCTGTCAGCACAGAGCCTGACATGGAGCTTGAACCCACAAATGGTGAGATCATGACCCAAGCCGAAGTCAGATGCTTAACCGACTGAGCAACCCAGGTGCCCCTTGACAAATACATTTTAGAGCAAAGAAAACTATCAGGATAAATAAGGCCGTTTCATGATAAAAGGGTCAGGATATTAAGAGCACATAACAACTCTAAAGGCTTATGCACTAATAATAGAGGTTCAAACTACGCAAAGCAAAAACTGAAATGAGAAATGTTCAAACACAAAATGACAAGACAACACCCCTTTCTCAATAATTGGTATAAAGACTAGACAGAAAATCAGTAACGATATAGAATACTTGAAAAACACTATCAATTTGACCTAACTGACATGGATAGGACAATCCAACCATAACAGAATACACATTCTTTTCAAATGCACACAGAACAATGACAAGGTAGATCAATCTTTGTAGGAAAACACAAAAATAAATAGGTCATAAAAAGTTGTATCCACTGACAGCAGAAGAATTAAATTAGAGATCAACAACAGAAAAATCTCTGAAAAATCTCTCAGTATTTGGAAGTCAAATAATAACACTTCTAAATGACCTATGAGTCAAAAAAATAAGAAAAAAAGTTATAAAATTTTCTGAACTGAATGAAAACAAAGACATATCTGTGAGACACGTACACTGTAGTGTTTAGAGGGACATTTTAAGCATGAAATGGGCATATTACTAAAGAATAAAGGTCTCAAAAATCAAGGATCTCAACTTCTACTCTAAGAAAAAGAACATCACATCAACAAAGAAAGGATAAAAACCAAATGATCATTTCAACAGATGCAGAAAAAGCATTTAACAAAGCACAACATCCATTCATGATAAACAAAGTACATTTGGAAGGAACATATGTAACATAATAAACACAACACACTTAACTCACTTAACATACTAAAGGCCTTACATCCAAAACCCACAGTGAACATCTTATTTGATGGGGAAAAAACTAAGAGTTTTCCCCCTAAGGTCAGGAATAAGACAAGGATATCCACTCTGACCACTTTTATTCAACATAGTACTAAAAGTCATAGACACAGCAATCAGACAACAAAAGAAATAAAAGGCATTCAGATTGGTAAGAAGTAAAACTTTCACTATTTGCAGATGACATGATACTATACATAGAAAACCCTAAAGACTTCACCAAAAAACTATTAGAACTGATAAATGAATTCTGTAAAAATCTCAGAATACAAAATTGATATACAGAAATCTGTTGCATTTCTATATACCAATAATGAAGCACTAGAAAGAAAAATTAAGAAAAATAATCCCATTTATAACTGCACCAAAAATAATAAAATACCTAGGAATAAACTTAACCAGAGGTGAAAGAACCGTACTCTGACAAGTATAAAACACTGATGAAAGAAACTGAAATTAGTGAAAGACATCCCATAGTCCTGGATTGAAAGAACAAATACTGTTAAAATGTCTATACTCCCCAAAGCAATCTACAGATTTAGATTCCCTATCAAAATACCAATTGCATTTTTCACAAAACTAGAACAAACAATCCTAAAATTTGTATGGAACCACAAAAGACCCTGAAAAGCCAAAGCAATCCTGAAATAGGAAAAAAAATTCCAGACTTCCAAGTTGTTTTACAAAGCTGCAGTAATCAAACCATATGGTACTGGCACAAAAACACACGGATCAAAGGAATAGAACAGAAAACCCAAAAGTAAACTCACAATTATTTTGTCAGTTAATCTTCAACAAAAGAGGGAAGAATATGCAATGGGAAAAAGACAGTCTCTTCAATAAAATGTGTTGGGAAAACTGGACAGCAACATGCAAAACAATGAAACTGGACCACTTTCTTATACCATATACAAAAATAAATTCAAAGTGGATTAAAGAACTAAATGTGAGAACTGAAACTATAAAAATCCTAGAAGAGAGTATAGGCAGTAATGTTTCTGACATCAGTTGTAGGAACATTCTTCTAGATCTGTCTCCTGAGGCAAGGGAAATAAAAGCAAATATAAACTACTGGAACTACAACAAAATAAAAAGCTTTTGCACAGCGAAGGAAATAATCAACAAAACTAAAGAGCAACCTACTGGGTGGGACAAGATATTTGCAAATGACATATATGACAAAGGGCTAATATCTAAAATATATAAATAACTTATATAACCCAACACCCAAAAACAATCCAATTAAAAAATGGGCAGAGGACATTAACAGACATTTCTCCAAAGACAACACACAGATGGTTAACAGACACATGAAAAGATGCTCAACATCACTTATCATCAGCAAAATGCAAAGAAAACTATCAGGAATGCAAAAAAAACCACAATGAAATATCACCTCACACCTGTCAGAATAGCTAAAATCAAAAACCAAGAAATATCAAGTGTTGGTGAGGATGTGGAGAAAAAGAAACCCTGTGCACTGTTTGTGGGAATGCAAACTGGTGCAACTACTATGGAGAACAGTATGGAGGTTCCTCAAAAAAGTAAAAATAGAACTACTCTATGATCTGGTAATCACACTACCAGGTATTTACCCATAAAATACAAAAACACTAATTCAAAGGGATTCATGCACCTCTATGTTTCTTGCAGCATTATTTACAATAGCCAAATTATGGAAGCACCCCAAATGTCTATGGATAGATGAAGGATAAAGAAGATGTGGTACATAAATATAACGGGGTATTACTCAACCGTGAAAAATGAAATCATGCCATTTCCTACAACATGGATGAAACTAGAGAGTATAATGTTAAGCAGAGTAAGACAGAGAAAGACAAATACCATATGGTATCACTCATGTGGAATTTAAGAAACAAAACAAAGGAGACTATGGAGAACAAACTGATGGTTACCAGAGGGGAGGTGGGATGGGGAGACGGGTGAAATAAGTGATAGGGATTAAAGAGTACACTTATCCTGATGATAATGAATAGAATTGTTGGATCACTATACTGTGCACCCGAAACTAATAATAACACTGTATGTTAACTATACTTGAATTTAAGTAAAAAACTTAATAAAAACTTAATAAAAAAAAGAAATTAGAAAAAGAAAAGCAAATTAAAAGGTTTTTTTGTTGTTGTTTTAATGTTTATTTATTTTTGAGAGAGACAGAGACAGAATACAAGAGGGTTGGGGCAGAAAGAGAGGGAGGCACACAATCCGAAGCAGGCTCCATACAGAATCTGAAGCAGGCTCCAGGCTCCAAGCTGTCAGCACAGAGCCCAACACGGGGCTCGAACTCACGAGCTGTGAAATCATGACCTAAGCCGAATTCAAACGTTCAACCAACTGAGCCACCCAGGTGCCCCAAGAAAAGCAAATTAATATCAAAGTAAGCAGAAGAAAAATCCCAAAAAGAACAGAAATCACTGAGGTACAAAACAGAAAAAATAATATGGAAAATCAATTAAACTAAAAGCTGATTCTTTCAAAATTAAATAAAATCTATAAACTTCTAGCCAGAATGAACAGGGAAATAGAGAAGACAGAAAAATTATCGATAACAGAAATGGGTGAAGGAACATCATTTCAGATTCTACAGACATAAGAAAGGGTATTCAGGAGTGCTTGGGTGGTTCAATGGATTAGGCGTCTGACTTCAACTCAGGTCATGATCTTCCAGTTTGTGAGTTTGAGCCCCGCGTCAGGCTCTGTGCTGATAGCTCAGAGCCTGGAGCCTGCTTCGGATTCTGTGTTTCCCTCTCTCTCTCTGCCCCTCCCCCACTCACACTCTGTCTCTCTCTCAAAAATAAACATTAAAAATTTTTTAAATAAAAAAAAAGGTATTCAGGGAAAATTACAAACAATTTTATGCAACTAAATTAAATCACTAAGTTACAAACATACTCTCCAAAAGAGACAAACTATTGAAGCTCAATCAAAAAGAAATGCAGTTGACCCTTAAGAAATGTTAGGTTAGGGGCACTAACCTTCTGCACAGGCAAAGTTCTGTGTATAGGGGCGCCTGGGTGGCTCAGTCGGTTGAGAGTCCGACTTCGGCTCACGTCATGATCTCATGGTTTGTGAGTCCAAGCCCTGCATCAGGCTCTGTGCTGACAGCTCAGAGCCTGGAGCCTGCTTCTGATTCTGTGTCTCCCTCTCTCTCTCTGCCCCTCCCCCACTCATGCTCTGTCTCTCCCTGTCTCAGAAATAAATAAACATTAAAAATATATTTTTTTTAAATCTGTGTATAACTCGGGCTCAAAAAACCCTCAAGTAATAATAGCCTACTCTTAATTGGAAGCTTTACCAATAATGTTTTCTATGTTTAATGTATTATATGCTGTATTCTCAAAATGAAGTGAGGTACAGAAAATGTTATTAAGAAAATAAGGAAAATACATTTATGGTACTGTACTGTATTTGATACTGTAAATTATCATCAGCTGTTTACAAGATGAATCATCTGTCAGTATCTATATCAATATTGTCTATCATGATACAAAACACTGTAGATGTTACATGTATTACCAACACTATACATTAAAAATGAAAAAATGTGGGGCGCCTGGGTGGCGCAGTCGGTTAAGCGTCCGACTTCAGCCAGGTCACGATCTCGCGGTCCGTGAGTTCGAGCCCCGCGTCAGGCTCTGGGCTGATGGCTCAGAGCCTGGAGCCTGTTTCCGATTCTGTGTCTCCCTCTCTCTGCCCCTCCCCTGTTCATGTTCTCTCTCTGTCCCAAAAATAAATAAACGTTGAAAAAAAAATAAATAAATAAATAAAAATGAAAAAATGTAAAAAAGAATCCATATTTATTTATAGTTTTAACAATGCATGTACTGAAAAACAAAGCAGCAGCAATAGGATTGCTTTGGTAGCCTAGGGTAACTGATTCAATCAGTTCTTCTTGGTAGCCTAGCTTATACACTAATGAATAAATCTTTACAAAAATTTTATGGCATACATACTATAGTCATGCACCTACACAGTAATGGAAACATTGTTACATTTTCTAAAAAAACACTTACTGGTAATAAGAAGCTGATAAACAGTTTCTCCAATGATGAGAGAGGGGGCATACTGTACAAGTAATGCAATTCTTTGAAAGCAAAAACATATACAACAGTCAGAAAACACATTAATTTTACATTAAATATTCACTTCGTGCCTATGTAAGGATAGGCTATCCACTTCTATGAGTCTTGCAGATGATGTTCTACACAATGAGTACAATGAATACGAGACAAATGATAATGACAATGACACAAAAATGTCTCATACAGTTCTTGCTGTACAGTTACTCATTTTTCATATGAAGACACACTCATATACAGCAAATCAATTTATTAACTATACAGGATGGTGATCATTTACTAGTCATTAAGTAGAAGCAGAGCATAAGGGTCTTCATCATTGTCATCTTCACAATGAATATGAAGGAGGAGGAGGAAGAGGGGTGGTCTTGCTGTCTTAGGGTAGCAGAGGTGGAGGAGGGGAAAGAGTAGGCAAGAGATAAAACCACACTCAGTGTAACTTTATGGAAATACATCATGATTTGTCTGACTTTTTTGCTTTTTCATTTCTCTAAATATGTCTTTACATGGTACCAATCCTTCCACAATTTCCTTTAGTTTCAGTGCCCATATCATAGAAGGGTCCATTTCGTAAGTAAAAGAAGTCAAAAGCAGTCTTGAATAATCAGAACCTTTCTGCTTGATTGTCTAAGGTCAAATTTATTTTCTGTATGTGCTTCTTCTACATCTTCTTCCACATCAATCTGGCACTGTTCTGGAAGCACTCTCCTCCATTACGTCATTTTCTGTTAATTCCTCTTGTGTGGTATCTATTAGCTCCTGAATTTCTCCAAAATCTGTACCTTGAAACCTATTACATCCCCCATCCTGTCCTTTTCAACCATATCTAAAATCACATTTTTTAAAAAATATTTATTTTGAGAGAGAGAGAGTGTGCGTGCATACACGAGTTCGGAAAGGGACAGAAGAGACAGAAAGAATCCCAAGCAGGCTCCGTGCTATCAGCACAGAGCCCCACATGGGGCTTGATCTCACAGACTGTGAGATCATGACCCGAGCCGAAATCAAGAGTCAGACACTTAACCAACTAAGCCACCCAGGCGCCCCCCCCCCCCATAGTCTTTTTCTTAATTTCCTTGATTGGCTCTGTCATAAATCCTGTGAAGTCATGTACTGTGTCTACACACACTTTTCTCCAGTAGGAATTTACTGTTTAGGCTTGATGGCTCTCGTTGCTTTTTCTATAACAATATCTTCAATGCTATAATCCTTCCAGGCTTTCATGATGTTCTGTCAAGGTTCTCTTCCATAACAGTAATAATCTTTTCATTAGAGTACCAGGTGTAATGAGCCTTAAAGGTCCTTATGACTCCCTGATCTAGAGGCTGAATTAGAGACGTTGTGTTTGGGGGCAAGTAGCCCACTTTGATGCCTTTCGTACTGAACTCATAGGGTTCTGGGTGGCCAAGGGCATTGTCCAATATCAAAAGAACTTTAAAAGACAGTCCCTTACTGGCAAAGTACTTCCTGACTTCAGGGACAAAGCATCAATGGAACCAATCCAGAATAAGGGGTTTCACTGACCAGGCTTTCTGGTTGTACAACCAAAAGATTCGCAGCTGGTGTTTATTTTCTCCCTTCAAGGCTCAAGGGGTTTGCTTAGCAGCTTCATAGGTAAGGTCAGTCCTGATCATTAACCCAACTGCATTTGCACAAAACAGCAGAGTTAGCCTATTCCTTCTTGCCTTAAATCCTGGTGCCTGTTTCCCTTCCTTACTAATAAATGTTCTCTGTGGCATTTTTCTTCCAGAATACGACACTTTAATCTGCATTAGGAACCTGTTCAGGTAGATATTCTTTTTCCACAGTGATCTTCTTAATTAATGGCATCTGGGAACTCAACTTCTGCCTCTTGTTCAGCAAGTGCTTCTCTTGTTATCTTTACATTTTTTAAGCCAAATCTCTTTCTAAATTATCAAACTATTCTTTGCTGGCATTAAATTCTCTAGCTGTATATCACTTACCTTCGTTTTGCTTTAAGTTGTGTTATAATGACTTTGCTTTTTTATATTAGTCATATTAGAGTGCACAGGCATGCTTTTCTTAGAGCAACTCCTACCCACATAAAAGTTGCATTTTCAATATGAGATAAAAAGGTACTTTGCAAAAAGTGCAAGGTTTTTGTGCCTGCTGGTATAGTTGCAGCTTCAGCTTCAGAAATTACCTTTTTTTTTTTTTTTTACAATGGTCCTTATGCTGCATTTACGTATCTTGAAATGGCAGGCAACCACAGCTGCAGACCTCAATTTATGGTATATATCTCAAGTAATTCAACTTTTTCTTGTAATGTCATGACTTTTCTCTACTTCTAGAGAGCACTTTTGGCATCATTAGTGGCACTCTGTAGGAGTCACAGTCTTATTCAAGGTTTATAGTATTCCACTAAACATGCTGAAAAATACGTGAGAACTTCAAGATCACTTTTTGAGATACACAATTTACTGCAGAGAGAAACTGCTCAGAGATGACTAACATCACATGTTGTTTACTTGCCAACGCTTCAGCTCATTACAATGGCAACAGGAGGTTGCTACAAAAATCATTACAATAGTACGCACTACAGTTAATTTCATGCAGTTTTGATTTTTTAAAGTTTAATTCTAATTCCCATTAGGTAATACAGTGTTATATTAGTTACGCAGTTAAGATTTAATACTTCCATTCTTACGTTGTTTACATTTCTCTTGACTACAAGTGGTACCATGTATATTCTGTTTGTGTGCTTAAGTTTTGATAAATTTTAACTTTTCTTAAAGATAATGTTCTTTTTAAAAAATGTTTATTTGTTTATTTTTGACAGAGAGAGAAAGAGAGAGAATTCCAAGCAGGCTTTGCAACGTCAGTGCAGAACTTAACATCAGGCTCAAACTCAAGAACTGTGAGATCACGACCAGAGCTGAAATCAAGAGTCAGACGCTTAACCAACTGAGCCCCCAGGTGCTCTGATAAATTTTAACTTTTAATAATAGATTTGTATTTTATGGTAAGTGATAAAATAGCTACTATCTATATATATTTTATGTATTCATGACATACCTTTTTGTTAATTTTTAGGTATTTCTAGGCTATGTAGTTTATGAGTTTTTCAAATTGTTGCAAATCTTCAAAAAAATGTTCAATATATTTATAGAAAAAAAAAATCCACATATAAGTGGACCTGCATAGTTTAAACCTATGCTAAAGGTCAACTGTGTATTACTTGAATATCACCATGTCTGTTAGATGTAAAATTTGTACTTAAAAACTTTCCTACAAAGAAAACTCAAAGGCCAGATAACTTCATTGTTATTTCTACCAAAAATTTAAGGAAGAAAAAATACCTATTCTACACAAACTTTGTAGAGATTCGAAGAAATACCTCTCAGCTCACTCTATGAAATCAGCATTACCCTGATACCAAAACAAAACAAATCACTGAATTAAACAATACTCCAGAGGCACCCGGGTGGCTTAAACAGTTAAGCATCCAACTTCGGCTCAGGTCATGATCTTGTGGTTTGTAGGTTCGAGCCCCGTGTCAGGCTCTGCGCTGACAGCTCAAAGCCTGGATCCTGCTTCAGATTGTGTCACCTTCTCCCTGCCCCTCCCTCACTCCCACTCTGTCTCTCAAAAATAAAATGTTAAAAAAAAAAAAAACCTCCACAACAATATCCCCTCACATACACACATGCAAAAATTCTTAACAGAAGTTTTTGTATATATGTAAAAATACATCATGACCAAACAGGTTTTATCCTAGAATTAGAATGCAAGGGTCATATAATAATCTAAAAGCCATCACTGTAACTCATTACATTAAAATACTAAAAAAGAAAAACCATATGATCACTTCAATGAATGCAGAAAAAGTGTCTAACAAACTTCATATCCATTTCTGACTTAAAAAAAAAAAAAAATCCCAAAAAACAAAACTCTAAGTAAACTAGTAACAGAAGGAAACTTCCTCAACCAAATAAAGGGTATATGTGAAAAACCTACAGATAACAACATACTCCACAATAGAAGAATGAGTTCCAACAAACATAAGGAACAAAGTGGGGTTGTCCACCTTCGCCACTTCCACTCAACATTGTATTGGATGTTCCAATCAGTGTGATAAGACAAAAAAAAGAAACAAAAGGCATCTAGATTGGAAAGGAGGAAGTAAAACAACATGACTGTAGAAAATCCTATGGAGTTTACAAAAAATTTACTAGAACTAGCAAGTGAGTTTAGCAAGACTGCTGGATAAGAAGTATTATTCAAAAATCAATTGAGCTCTAATTTAAAAGCAATGACATATTGGGGTGTCTTGGCTCAGTTAAGCATCTGACTCTAGATTTCAGCTCAGGTCATGTTTCTCACAGTTTGTGGGTTCAAGCCCCACACTGGGCTCTGTACTTTATGAGTGTGGGCATCTTTTCATGAGCCTATTTGCTCTTTCCCTCTCTCTGCCTGTCCCTATGCACACTCTCTCTGTCAAAATAAAGAAATAAACTTAAAAAAATAAAAGTAATGAAAAATTGGTAATTGAAATTTAAAAATTACAACAGTATAAACATGCAAATTACTTAGGGATAAATTTGATAAAACTTGGGCAAGATCTCTAACACTACTAGGAGAGACTAAAGAAATAAATTGACAAAGACACACCATGTTTCTTAATGCATCTTAAATTTCAATATTGTTAAACTGTCAATATTCCCAAAACTGAACTACAGATTCAACACAAATTCAAACAAAATTCCTGCAGGATTTTTTTTTAAAGAATCAACAAGCTGAATCTAAAATGTACATGGAAATTCAAAGGACCTAAAAGACCCAAACCAACTCTGCAAAAGAAGATCAAAGTTGAAGGAATTACACTCCCAGATTCCAAGATTTATAATAGACCTATAGTAAACAAGACAGTGTGATACTGGTGTAAAGTGAAACAGATCACTGAAAAAGTCCAGAAACCAATCAACAGATATTTACTCTGTTAAATTCTGCCACAGATATCCAGAGAACTCAATGAGAATGGATAATTTTCAACAGGAGTGCTGAAACATTAGAGCTATATGGAAAAAAATAAACCTTGATTCTCACCTCACATTATATAAAAATTAACTTGAAATGGATCATAGACCTAATTTTAAGAGTTAATACCTTGAAACTTGAAGAAGAGATAACATCAGAGAAAATCTTAGTATCCCTGAGCTTTGCAAACATTTAAAAAACAGGACAAAAACCACATCAATTATACATTAAAAAATGTATCTTACCAGAATCAAAAATTTTGCTACACAAAAGACCTTATTACGAAAAGAAAAAGACAAGCCACAAACTAGGAGAAAATATTTGCAACCATATATGTAACAAAGGACACGTATATATAGTATATAAAGAACTCATTAAGACAGACACCAAAGGGGAGCAAAAGCTTTTATAGATACTTTGCCAAAGATAGATAGCAAATAGGCTCACGAAAAGATGCCTATGATCATTAGTCATTATGGAAATACAAATTAAACCACAATACTACTACATGTACTAGAATGCCTAAAATTAAAAAAGACGACTATTTCAGGTGTTTAGTGAACATGCGGGGTAACTCAAACTCTCATAAACATTTCTGGTAGAAATGTAAAATGGTATAACCACTTTGAAAAACAGCTTGGCATTTCTTAAAAACTTACAACCCAGACATTTACTTCTAGGTATTTATCAAAGCATGAATGAAAGCATATGTCTACCCTAAAACTCGTATATAAATTCTCACAGCAGCCTTATTTAGAATAGCCAAAACCTGGAAACAACCCAAATGTTTATCAACAGTTAATAAATAGTTAAATAAATTGTAGCATATCCATATGCTAGAACACAAGCATATGGATATATGCTCAGCAATAAAAAGGAACAAATTACTGATACAACAATGCAGATGAATTTCAAAATCATTATGCTAAGTGAAAGAAGCCAAACCCTCCCCAAATGTGTACATACTATATGGTAACATTTATATAAAATTCTAGAAAATGCTAAGTATTCTACGGTGACAAAAGGCTGATCAGTGGTTGCCTGGGGAAATGGTAGGTGGAGAGAGAAGGGAGGAGGGATTAAAAAGGGGCAGAAAGAAAATATATGCATGTGATAGATATGTTAGTTATCGATATTGCAGTAGTGATTTCATTAGTATATGCATATGTCAAAACACATCAAATTGTATACTTTATTTTATTTTTTGAGAGAGAGAGAGACAGAGAGAGAAAGTGTGTGTGAGCAGGGCAGGGGCAAAGGGAGAGAGAGAATCTCAAGTAGGCTCCATGCCCAGTGTGGAGCCGCCCAATGCCAGGCTCCGTCTCATGACCCTGAGATCAAGACCTGAGCAGAAATCAAGAGTCGGATGCTTAACTGACTGAGCCACCCAGGCGCCCCTCAAATTGTACACTTTAAATATGTACAGTTTATTATACACGAATTACACCTCAATAAAACTGTGACAAAAACATTTATTTATGTTGGAAGACACTCTTTTATGGGCTATGCACACTCCTACATGTCTCACGATATATGCCTAGCAGGCAAGGTCCTGACTATTTTTAATCGGGCCTTTTCTCAGGGTTGTGTTGGCAGCACATAAATTGAGGGATAAGGCGAGTCTCTCTCCAAGACAAAGAGGAGGCTTGCTTACTGTCTGCCATAAGATGGTGGGTCTCCCAAATTCAGAGTTCCTCAGCTGTGGTATAAACCCATTATGTACAAAGAATCCATCTGGGCCCATGGCATTGCTCCTGTGGGACTTGGGAGCAAGGGGAACCGACACCACGCTTGATGGCCATGCTAACTGCTATATCATAAGTAGTAAAATTCTTGGTCTCTGGCCCAGAAGTTTAACATCTTCTCTCAGCACCCATTAAACATAATAGGTTAGCTTTTAGGTTATAAGTAGGGTAATATCAAATTCTAGACTCTGACACCATATACATAGAATTCGACAAAGCTAAAGAATGTTAGAGATTAAATAGTGAGGAGTGACATGGACACTAAAAAGAAAGATATGGCCATACTCATGGTAAATAATAACTAGAAATTATTGAGCTCCTAGGCATTATTCTTCATGATTAATTTGCAATTTGTACATTTTTCTCCTTAAATATTTGTTAAATGGATGAATGTATATTGAATGTATGAAAAAATAAAGAAAAAATAGACTGAAGAGGTTAAGTGACTTATGATTACACACTCCTAAATGGTGGAGGATGATTCAAATTCAGATCTAATACTAAAATTTATACTTTCAACCACTATGTTATGCTATATAGAAAAAGGAGACTTAAATACATAATATACAGTTTGGTCTCACTAATGTAAATGACAGGGAACTATTTAAGTATTTTAAACAGAGAAGCCAGAAGCTCTGAGGTAAATTTGAAAAATATTACTTTGAATAAAGTATGGAAGATGGATTAGAGATTTAGTAGCTGTGAAGAGATCACATAAGAGACTCTTATAATAATTCAACTGAGAGATACTGAAGGCAGGGAGAGAGAATCAAAGAGTTGGAATTAAGAGTTGCTGAGAGGGGCGCCTGGGTGGCTAGTCGGTTAAGCGTCCGACTTCAGCTCAGGGTCACGATCTCGCGGTCCGTGAGTTCGAGCCCCGCGTCGGGCTCTGGGCTGATGGCTCGGAGCCTGGAGCTTGCTTCCCATTCTGTGTCTCCCTCTCTCTCTGCCCCTCCCCCATTCATGCTCTGTCTCTCTCTGTCTCCAAAATAGATAAACGTTAAAAAAAAATTTTTTTTTTAAATTAAAAAAATAAAAAATAAAAAAAGAGTTGCTGAGAAAGAACTAAGAGGATTTATTAAAAACTGAATTTGGAAGATGAAAAACAGGGAATAATCTAAGATGACAGCAAGGTTTCTGGCTTAGGTTACTGAATAGATTTGACAGCTTTTAATTAAGCCTGGGAATGGAAAGAGGGAAGAAGGAAAAGAGATCCAATGGTGTTGAGTGCTTTTAAGGCATAAAAGGGCACTCTAGGAAAAGACAATTGAGGTACAGAAGTATAAACTATGTTTGGTAAGAAAGTAGTCTACTATGGCCTGTGTAGTCAGAGGAAAAGATAGGTTGGGGCTAATATGTGGTGCTGGGAAAACTGGATTTCTGCAGGTAAAAGAAGAAATTGGACCTTTGTCTTATACCATACATAAAATAAACTCAACATGGATTAAGGACTTAAATTTAAGGTTCGGGGGCACATGGGTAGCTCAGCCGCTTGAGTCTGACTTTGGTTCAGGTCATGACCTCACGGTTCATGGGTTTGAGCCCCACAACAGGCTCTGTGCTGACAGCTAAGCCTGGAGACTGCTTCAGATTCTGTGTCCCCTTCTCTCTCTCTGCCTCTCCCCTGCTCACTCACTCTCTATCTCTCTCTCTCTCTCAAATATAAATAAATATTTAAAAAATTAAAAAAAATAAATTTAAGACCTCAAACTATAAAATTTATGAAGAAAACATATGGGAAAAGTTTCTTAACACTGGTCTTGGCAAAAATTTCCTGGATATGATATCAAAGTACAGGCAATAAAAGCAAAAGTAGACAAGTGCGACCACTTTACACTAAAAAGCTTCTGGGCAGCAAATGAGACAATCAACAAAGTGAAAAGGCAAACTACAGAACGGGAGAGAATATCTGCAAACCATATATCTGATAAGAGATTAATATCCAAATTATATATGGAACTACAACCCAATAGCAAAAACACTCTCAAGGAGTCTGATTACAAAATGAGCAAGGACTAGAACAGATACTTCTCCAAAGATACACAAATGGCCAACAGGATACAAAAAGGTGCTCAATATCACTAATTGTCAAGGGGAAATGCAAAACCATAATAAGATATCACCTCACATCTGTTTGGATGGCCATTATACAAAAACAAAATGCCAGGAAATAAGTGTTGGTGAGAATGTGGAGAAATTGGTATCCTTGCGCACTGTTGGGTTGGTAGGAATGTAAAATGGTCCAACTGCTATGAAAAACAGTATGGAGGTTCCTCCAAAAATTAAAAACAGAAATACTTTATGATCCAGCAATACCTGACCATAAATAAACTGTTATATGCTGTAATTTTCAGTCAAGCAAACTGCAGCCTACTTACACAATGTTGCAAATGGAAAATTTTATCTCTGGTTTACTGAAAATTATGTTCATTAATCAGCCATTACAGGATTAGAGGGATACAAAAAAGTTTCACAAAGATTATAACTAAATATGAATAAAATTAACCAATGCTATCTTAAGAAGCTGCCATTTGTTATCGTGAGAATGTGATCAAAAGGATATTAAGAATATCATAATTACAGATTAAGACTCCAAATTTAAGGTGATTTCTAAACTACTGTATATTATAATCGGGAAACTGCAGGGTAAAGTAATTTTCACATAAGCAAAATTAAGTCCAGTCTTACCTCTTTTTCCAATTGCAAAACAGTAATTGAAATTAACATACTAGGATGTACATATCAGCTCCTCCTAAAATGCTTGAAACTGACTCTGCATCCCACATAAAAACAATATAAAAAAGAATTTAAAATACGTAATAGCTTATTGTACCAAATTCTATTTACATAAAATCTATCTACATAATCTATTTCTTCGTACAGAAGAAATCTAAAAACTTTTAAACTACCTTCCATACAAAAAGATTATACTATCTTCCATACAAACAACTTGAGGTATTAAAAAAAAAAAGTCTTAGAAATAATAGCAATTTAGGGGCAACTGGCTGACTTAGTCAGAAGACCATTCAACTCTTGATCTCGGGATCCAGAATTCAAGCCCTATGTTAGGTGTAGATATTACTTAAGTAAGTAAATAAAAAACTAAAAAAAAAAGTGATAGCAATGTATACATATTTTAACTTCTCTTTAATTCTGATAAAAGTATTTTGATTTCATGAAAAGGTATGCTAAAAAAGAATCTCACTAAATTCCATTCAAATCAGTTCTTTAAGCACATAGTACTTCTTTGCTGTCTATACAGTGCAAACATGCAATGTTGTTAATGAGACTACACTGAAGTAAAAATAATCTCTAGATGTTACTATATAACTTACATAAAATGGATTGTTTTTCGTTAGATTCCTGCACTATCAAGAACATAATAAATATGTACTCCTGTCCAAAAACAAGAGGTATATTTTATAGTGGATAACAAAATCATTCTTTTTTTTTTTTTTTTTTTTTTTTAATATTTATTTTTCAGAGAGGGAGAGAGACAGAGCATGAGCAGGGGAGGGGCAGAGAGAGAGAGGGAGACAGAATCTGAAGTAGGCTCCAGGCTCTGAGCTGTCAGCATAGAGCCCAATGTGGGTCTGTGGGTGGGAACCCACAGACCATGAGATCATAACCTAAGCTGAAATCAGACTTTTAACCGACTGAGCCACCCAAGCGCCCCTCTTTTTTTTTTTTTTTAATTTTTATTTGTTTTTGAGAGGGAGACAGAGCGTGAGCAGGGGAGGGGCAGAGAGAGAGAGGGAGACACAGAATCCGAAGCAGGCTCCAGGCTCTGAGCTGTCAGCACAGAGCCTGACGCCGGGCTCTAACTCACAGACCCCGAGACCATGACCTGAGGTGAAGCTGGACTGACTGAACCACCCAAGCATCCCCAAAATCATTCTAAGTCATATTACCTAAACCTAAAGGAACTGAGATTTAAATATTAATCAAGCTTTCAGACTACAGAAAAGAAAAATCAGACAAAACGCTAATTTTACCTTCAGAGAACTCTTGGGATATTTATAAAACTCTGCATAGGTCTAATGGTATTTTCAAATAGAGTATTCCATTACTTTAGAACAACAAATGAGGAAAATAAGTTTCAGTTTCCGTAAGGTTCTCACCTGTATAATGCATCATCAATCTCCACAGATTCTGCTGACATGATGGGCAAATTTGTATTGGTACTGAAAAAATAAAACACAACTTATAAGAGCAAGTTTCGGTATTTAATATTCACGTTCTGTAATCTAATATTCAATTATACATGGCAGTTACTAAAGAGGATTTTACAAACCAGACATATATTTTATTTTCCACTCCTTTATTTCCATTTAAAAAATAGGTGAAAATTAAATTCACTGAATGTCTATTCTGTGTGTATTGTAAAATTATAGCCTCTAGTTTTAATTCTCAGGTGTTATCAGATATTGTTTTACATATATTCTGATGAATCTGTATTTTCCGAAGTTTGTTGGGAGTGCCCCATATACCTTCTCTAATAAACACACTCTGTCTAGATAATCTTGTTCAATCCATATATGGAATTTACCAGATACTGAGGATATCTAAACTTATTTTTCCACGTTTGACATCTTTTCTGGCATCCAGATTGTCCACACCTGCTAGAACAATCTCTCTCTTCTGATGTTTAATCGGTTTCATGAACGTAATAAGCCCCAAACAGAATTCAATTTCCCTGTTTAATCTATTCCTCCCCAATCTCTGCCAACTCAATTTCTGGTATCACCATTTACTCATTTGCGCAGGCCCAGACTCTAGAGATCTTAACTTGTTCCCTGGTACAATCTCAGGCCAAACCATCATCGTATTTCATCTGAACTACTTCAAAAGCCTCCTAACTAGTCTCTCTAGTGCTACCATTGCCCTCCCCCTTCAGTTTATTCTCCATATAACAACCTAAATTTTTTAGAATGTAGTCAGACGTTACTCCTTGACTTAGAACTATTCTTAAGTAACTCTACTTTCTAAATAAAATTGAAACACATTACCATGGTCAAAAGGGTCTAGGTGTTCTGTCTCCCAATCATCTCTTCAATTACAACTCCCACTACTTTCCCACACCGGTCAACTTGCTATTCCTCCAAAATGTCAAGCATGTTTTTATACTTCAGTGAAACTAAAAGTCACTAAAAAGTCACTTCAGTTTTTATACTTGCTTTTTCCTCTGCTTGGAATGTTCCCCCTTTAGATCTCTGAATGGCTGACTCTTATCACATAAGCCTCGACTAAAATATTGCCTCGCAAGTATTACATAGACCAGTCCTGATCATCCTTTCAATGAAATGCCTCCCCTTCTCCTTAGGTCACTCCCTAACTCACTAACCTGCTGTATGTTCTTCAAATTCCTAATTGTTTATTGTCTGCCTTCTCCAAGAGAATGTATGATCTGTTAAGAATTCACTAATGTATTCCAAATACCTAAAACTGTACCTGGCATTTAATAATAATTTAAGAGCACTGTGTCACACATGGTTTTAAGTGCTTTAGATGTACTCAGTTAACCCTTACAACAACTTTATAAGATAGGCACTATTACCATCTCTGTTGAACAGAGGAAAAAAACTGAGGCTCACAGAAGTTTATTTAAATAACCCATCTGAGGTTCCAGAGCAGGTAAATGGCAGAGCCAGAACCTGAACCTACGCAGTCTAGCTCTTGACCACGATGCTATACTGCCTACTGCATCTCAAAGTACGCACAAAGAAAGCACCCAAAATGTATCTGTTGAATGAATTTTAAAAATTAAAAAAAAAAAAGGGGGGTGCCTGCTTGGCTCAGTTGGTAGAGCATGCAACTCTTGATCTCAGGGTTGTGAGACCAGGCCCCACATTGGGTACAGACATTACTTAAGGAAATTAAAACACATTTTTTAAAACAAGCATACTAACATGATAAGATATACTTATGCATCATTTACCACAGCTCATCCCAACTTTTTCACAGCATGGCATACAAAGAAAAATGAAAACAGGATGAACCCTGGGAAATAGGAATGGCTCCCAAGCAAAGGAAACCAGTCTGGGGCATTATGGCCTGAGCCACAGTGACAGCTAAGATCAATTATCATCTTGGCAAAAAGTAAATCCTTTCCAGGTTCTGGGAAACTCTATCAATTACAGGATTCTAAAAATCATGTGAAAACACAAAATTGAGGTTTTGGAATCCAAATTTCTAAGCCTGGTACTGATATACAGGCCAAAGGATTTGTATATACAGTTAATCAAAATGTTATCATTTATCTTACCAAACACTGATTGGTATTATCAAAAGATACCAGCTCTAGCTAAGTTATACATGGATAACTATTAGAAATATTCCTGATTGCAATTATGAACACAAACCAGGAGACAGCTGTGTTTAAGAGATCACCTACCTAATAAAAACACACACATACAAAATATGTTCTTTTGGCAGAGTGATAAAATATGAAAATAAACAAAATTTCTCATTTCACAGTTTTCTTATCCCTAGCTGCCTTCCCTATATGGAGGACAATGGTCTAGTGGGTAGAGCTCTTAAGTAAACATGAACTCCTTTCTAACCAGCTTTGTCACTTAATGATATATGACTAGCACTGATTTTTCAGAAAATTCTGCTTTACTGGAATGTTTCAAAAATCATTTTTGTAATAAGATCTATATGGCAATCAAAAAGCCTTTTAAATAAGGGGAGATTTTGTTTGTATTACATAATTTCCCTCAAGTAAATGTGGCAATGCTGGCAACTGCAGGTAGTATGGTACCGAAAACATCCCTTCAATCTGAACCGGCGAAAAAGCTACAGGTTTATGTACAGGTTCCCATTAGCTCAAAATCATATATCCATCACTTCTCTCTTTGGAATACTGTATTCTGGTGGAGGGCAGTATATAACTAACGGTTTTATTAATTACGAGGTAAGTGAAACAGGAACCATACGAACATTTCCCACAATTTTGCAGGAATGTTAGAGACGTGAAACAAACAAACACCAACTAGGGAATAAGTAACTCGTACGTTTTTCCCTGGATTTTTTTTTTTTTTTTTTTTTTTTTAACTGTGGTGAACACAGGACTCCGGGTGTCCTGACTGGCACTGATTCATCATTACCAAGTTCCCTCTGGTAACAGTTTTCAAAGGAGGATCTCAGTGCGGGATCGCCCACAGTGGCGCTCTTAGCTTTCATTTCACCGAAAGGTGGGGGGTGTTTGGCAGCAGGGCTGTGAAAGCTCACACCAAGCGACCCGGGCCAGAACTCTCGGCGGGGCCCTCTCCACTCCACTCCACCCCCGCCCCACGTCCGGTGCATGGGAGAATGGCAGACCCCGACTGGAACTGAGGGGCGAAAGGACCGAGAGTTGGCCTTTCTCCTCAGAGAAGCCGAGAGCCGCCGAGGTCTAAACCCAAGGCGCCACACCCACCCCGCGCGCTCCCCTCGCCTCCCAAGGCCGGTTCTGCCCGGCTCCGCGGCCTCGCGCGCGCTCCCTGGCCGCCCGAGCGGGAGCAGCAGAAAGCCGGCGCCCGGGTCCCGCCTGCCACCCCTCGATGCTTCGCGCTCACACTCATCTTCTTACCTGCCGGCCACCCAGGAAGAGCAGGACGCCTCTTCCTCCCGAGCTGCGACTACCGGCTCGGATGCCTCCATCTCCAAGAGTCGCCGCCGCCGCTGGCTACGTGTAGGCAGGGAAGGGGGCGGGACCGCGAGGTCAAGGGGCGGACGGTGACATCACCGGAGGGGGCGGGGCCGGAGAGCGTGCCGCCGAGCTGAGCCTTCCCGTCAACCCCAGGGACGTCCTGGTTTCCGGTTTGGGTGTGGCCGCCAGGAAGAGGATAGGCCTTGCCGCAGGTGGGTGTAGTGAAAGGCTCCGCTGCGACTGAGCATTCTGCAGTTCCAAATGAGCTGAAACACTGAAGTTATGAGGTAACCTTGGCTCTGTAGCAAGGCACAGAGATTCCAGTGGCTAGCGAAGTGATGGCTTTAAAAGATTGAAAGTTTGTAGTAAGTAGTTCCAGATTTTCAGGATTTCTGGAATTCCATTTTAAGACGTTATACTTTTAACAAATAATTTTGAGCTTCTGCTACAAGCCAGGCACGTTAACTGATTTAATGGAGTCGTGATTTTAAGAGCAATGAATGACATGGTCATCCAGTTTGCCTCCACTTTATGAGTGAGGGAAAGGAAATTGCAGACGGCATGAGTGACTTGGTCAAGGTCACAGACTGTCAAGATAAAGTACTAGAACACATGTCTAAGTACTTCTAATCCTTTTTCATTTGGTTCCCCTTTCACCTTTCTTAGAAAACAAGAATTAGTAGGACTCAGCATTAGGTAGGATTTGTCTTTCATTGTAAATAAACGGAATATTTGAAGAAGTAGCTAGAGGATTTTAAAAGTTAACATATACTTTGACTTTATATCATTTTCTGTGATCTATGATACTTTTACTTAATTAGAATTTCTTTCTCTCTAGTGTGGACAGAGGATTCAGGCAAAACTGCATTATCCTTTGTGCCTCTTTAGTCTCATTTCAAAATTTAACATTTCCAAATACCTGGAACTTCATACTACTGACCTATGGCATCATTCAAGTTTCTTAATCCAGTTGTGTACCTTTTCTACACAATCATTAAAAGGAACTTGGTCTACCTCTCATTCTTTCAAGGTTCTACTCTAGTAACTAAGTTTAGTACTATGTTTATGGTAAATTGTTATACAGAAAAAGAAAATGAATAGCCTGAATTTCATCTGCAATCCACATTTCTTTACATTTTAATATCCCTTAAGTTGGAATGTTGGAAGTCAAATAGCTATGTCCTGGTTAAGGAGATTATAGGGAATGCATTACACTGCTTTCTGGCTCTCCTGAAAACAATGGGCTAGTATCTAGTTAATGTGTATTTAGGAGTTGGGTCCTGCCTGTGCTCAAGAATTCCTTAGACAATGTTAGCTATGGAATATCTTGTCTTGTTCTCCACCTGTTTTCAGCATCTGCTCTTCTGTAGTCTTGGGAATGCCTTGTAGTTTTTGTTTTTGTTTTTGTTTTTGTTTTGCATGCTTTCTATATGTTCTAACTGGCAGGTAGCCACTGACATATTGCACAATGTTTTCTTTATAATGTATGCCTAATAAATACAGGAGCTTGAGAGCAGCTTGGGGAGTCTTTCCTTAGCCTCCCTCTCACCTCTCTTGAATTGCTTGGCGTCTTGAGTAAACGTTTCTGCCACCCTTGGCATTGCTGGACAAAGCCAAAAGCTGAACCCACAGTGGAATGTAATTTTTCCTTTTTCATCAATACAGAAAATAATGGTAAATTTGAGATCATCTTAGATATGGCGAAATACAGTGTGAATTGTTTCAAATATATAGCAAATACCCCTATTTAACAGAATTTAATATATTGTTACATTTGCAAAATAGGAGAAAACTGGAAAATCACTAGACTTCTGACATTGAAACTTTTTTGCCAAAAGAAAGTGGAACAATATATTTAGGATGCTCAAGGGTAAAATATGGACTAAAGATTTTATATCCAGCAAAAGCAACTCTCACGTACAAAGTGTATAAACTAATATCAACACTTGATATTGTATCAATATTTGATGAGACTATCGTTGTCATGAACACTGCCTGAAGAATTACTAGAGAATGAGCATCAGACAACCAAAATGAGTAGGGAAACATCAACCTAAGGATTGGCTCACGTTCTTTACAGGAAATCATAATCTGTTATATGCCTTAGCTTTTGTGTTCCTTCTAGTTTATTCTTTTTTTTCTTTTATAATGTTGATACAATATTACTGACTATATTCATTATGCTGTACTGTTCATCTCTGTGACATATTTATTTTATAACTGGAAGTTTGTACCTCTTAATTCCCTTCACCCATTCTATGCATCCCACTTACCCCACTTCCTGTTTTTTCTTTATTATTAATTCTCCTGAGGTCTGGCACCCCATTTGTGAGTTTTTCTCCATTTTTGTTGAGGTAATTGACAAAATTGTAAGATACTTAAAGTGTACAATGTGATGATTTGATATTAATAAAAATTGTGAACGGATGCCTGCCATGGAGTTGAGTTTTTGTAATTCTGAATCATATTGTTCTTTCCTACTTTGTATCTTTTTTGTTTAGTTAGCTTAAAAATAGTAACTTACAGGGGCACCTGCAGGTCATGATCTCAAGGTCACAATCCCAGGGTTGTGAGATGGAGCCCCATAGGGGCTCTGTGCTGGGCATGGAACCTGCTTGGGGTATTCTCCCTCTCCCTCACCTCCCCCTCAAAAAAATTAAAAATAGTAACTTACAAGTTCTGATCTATTTTTGTGGTACATCTTTCAGATATGTTTTCATTATATATAATGATGATGTTATGTTCCTTATTCTCTTTTTAAATAATAGTTTTATATAGTATTTGAACTTGATACTTTTTCGTTGTTGATTTTTATGTGAAATTATTATCCTGAACTTTTAGTATGAGGCAGGCTTCCTCGTCCAAGAAGCCTAAATCCATCAGTAAAAAAAAAAAAAAAAAAAAAAAAAAAAAAACCCTGTATTTCAAGAAAGTCAGTTTTCTGGTTCATTTCAAGGAAGAAGTCCACATTCCAGAACTATGGGATGCCTCACCAAACAAAGGAGAATATATATTTATTATAGGAATTTGGGGAAGTGTGGAGTTTAGGAGAAATTGAAGAAGTATTTTGTAGGCTCAAAAGAAAGTGAGGCTGTTTGTAAAGGTGTCTAAATTAGGTCTGGACTCCATCATAGATTCCAGGTGCTGTTTTCTTGAAAATTGCAGCTAACATAGATGTGTCATGTATCCACATAACTGTTTTCTGAAGTTCTGTCCTAAGGTTGAAAGTAGAGCATGCTTCTCTGTTAAGTGATTCAGATCATCACCAAGAGTAGGATATTTTAATCTCAATGAATTGATTTCAAAGAACAAGGTTTTTGACACTCTGATTTTAGAGAAAAGGATTCTTTGTGAGTAAAAAATGTGGCATTAACTAAAGTTGGAAATTTTTGTGACACTTTGCAGCATGTTTTTGAGAAAAATATTATCTTCTGTTAATTTTACAGCTTACTTTATCTGTGTCTATTATCTGTATCTGATGAATAGCAAGGCAGATTTTTACTTTCTTAGTCCAAGTTTATCTTTTCTTTCTCACAGCTTTCAGTAAAACTTTTCTAACTTCAAAGAGCTCTCTTTTCTGTGAAATGCTAAAAAAAAAATATGGTGGTTTCAGTTCTGTGACTTCCTGGCTCACTTTCCTTCTCAACTTTGATCTGTGAAAGACCCACTGTCTCTTTCCTTTATTTCTGTTGTTCATGTGGCACATATATATTCATATATGTATGTATGAATGCATAGTTATATTCCAAAGGTGTAGCACAATAATTTTATTTTAAATATTTATTTTGGTGTAATATTAGAAATTTAAAATTAGAAAAGTTGCAAAGGTAAGACAGAGAATTTTTGTGTACACTTTACTCAACTTCCCCTAAAGATAACATCCTCCATAACCATGATACATTTGTCAAAGAAATTAATATTGGTACAATACTATTATATAACTATATACTTTATTTTGATTTCACCAGTTTTTCACAAATGTCACTTTTTTTCAGTTCTGGATCCAATCCATGATACAACAATGCGTTTAAAAGCTCCCCATCTTGATCATTATATAGGTGTACATTGTAATGAATATCTTCCTGAAAACTTAATGCCAATTGGCTTTCTGTAAATCAAATAGTTCACATCATAAATGGTAAAGATAACATCTATGTTGTGTTTTATAATTACAGAGCTTATTTACATGCACTTTTTCACCTTATGGTCCTAAGTTATTGAATATTAGCAAAGGAAAGATACTTAATAGTCATATACATGCACAGCCTTATAGTTTTTCCAAGGATGACTCAAAATGGTTAAATGTCTTGAATCAATTCACATCATTGGAGGTGAAGGGTCAAGACTAGAACCTAATTTTATTTCTCATTTAGTATTTTCCTAATATATTATGCCAAGATTCCCAAAATTGGAACAGTTGTTTCATGATTATCAGAAAGAATCTGACACTCAGTCCCCGGGTCAGGTCTCCATGAACATAGTTGGAAAGCAGCCAACCTCCTGAATTCTGAGGCAAGCTTCTTTGCCCAAAGGTGTTGCAGTAACATTTGAACTGGCTTGAAGGTAACTATATAGAAGAACCCAGAGGAATTCCTTTGTGAAGGAAATAAGCCTTTTCAAAATGTGAATAATTATTCTTTTAAATGCTCTATGAGTTAGGATATGTGCATATCAGATTTTCCTGAAATATTTTAAAAATATTGCCTACAGAGCAGTAGACAAATCATAGATTAACAGCTGAAATATAATTTTGCAAGGCTCTTCTCTTGTTTGATTTAACTACTTATGCAATAGTGACTGGAAATAAAATGTAATAAGTGATGCTCCTAAGTTTAACCTTCTGCTATTATTGATAGAAAACAGATGACAAACCTAAAAATCCCTAAGTGGGGCTCCACATCCTTGTGGCTTTCTAGACAATATACTGTAAACACATCAGGTTCTGTCCAAATTGGAGGATAAAGGCACCTCCATAAAAAGCCCTTTTGTGAAAGAAGACATTCAGAGCCCTATTCCAGAGATCCAAATTCAACCACAGTCACTGTTCACCATCAGACACAGTTGCTTCCTGAACTATGTTGTCACATTTACACCTTTCCTTCTTGACTGAAACAATGTCAGATCCTCCTCCTTCTCATCTTTGACTTGTTTTCCATCTTTGATTTGATAGCTAGAAACTTTAGCCCTGCAGCTATCAAACTTCACACACATCAGAATTACCTGACTTGCTAGTTAAGGCACAGATTGTTGGACCCCACAATTTCTGCTTCGGTATGCCTGGGCAGGGCCTGAGAATTTACATTTCTGACAAGTTCCCTGATGATGTGTGTGCTGCCAGACCTATGACCACATTTTGCACTGCTCTACCCTGCTTCCTCTAACTCCTGCTTTCCACATGTGTGTGTAGGCAAACACACACACACACACACACACACCCTTACAAGGTAGGGAAGATAGACAAACCAAGAATCCCTCGTTCTGAGTCCATATATATATTAGGTAGAAGAGAAGGAACACAAAATGAAACCGAGAAAGAACAGTGAATAAGATAGGAAGAAAAACAGGGAGGCATGGTTTCAGAGAACTAAGAAGAGTGTCTCAGCTAGGAAGTTAATAGGTGTAGGATTTCATCACTGTCCACTTCCACTCAAGATGTTGGGCTTTCTCCTCAAGTTCTTAAAAAGTTACCCCTTTTCCCTTTCAAGGGAATTAAAAATGTACTAGACTGATGAAAAGTGGAATTTCCACACAGAATCGTTATTCAGATGGGGGCTCAGCACTGCTTTAGTACAGTGACTCTTTTCTTTTTTATTATGATGATGATTATTTTTTAATTTACATCCAAGTTAGTTAGCATACAGTACAATAATGATTTCAGGAGTAGAATCCAATGATTCATCCTCTACGTATAACACCCAGTGTTCATCCCAACAAGTATCCTCCTTAATGCTCCTTGCCCATTTAGCACATCCCCCCTACCCACAACCCCAGCCAGTGCCCTCACTTTTCTCTATACTTAAGAGTCTTTTATGTTTTGACCCCTCTCTGCTTTTATATATTTTTTTCTTCCCTTCCCTTATGTTCATCAGTTTTGTATCTTAAATTCCTCATATAAGTGAAATCATATGATACTTGTCTTTCTCTGACTGACTTATTTTGTTTAGCATAATACCCTTTAGTTTCATCCACGTTGTTGCAGATGTCAAGATTTCATTCTTTTTGATTGCTGAGTAATACTCCATTGTGTGTGTGTGTGTGTGTGTGTGTGTGTGTGTGTGTGTGTGTGTATACACCACATCTTCTTTATCCATTCATCTGTCAATGAATATTTGGGCTCTTTCCATATCTTGGCTATTGTCAATAGTACTGCTATAAACATTGGGGTGCATGTGCCCCTTCAAAACAGCACACCTGCATCCTTTGGTTAAATAACTAGTAGTGCAGTTGCTGGGTCATAGGGTAGTTCTGTTTTTAATTTTTTTCAGGAACTTCAGTACTGTTTTCCAGAGTGGCTGCGCCAGTTGGCATTACCATCTGCAGTGCAAAAGGGATCCTCTTTCTCTGCATCCTTGCTAGCATCTGTCATTGCCTGAGTTGTTAATTTTAGCCATTCTGACTGGTGTGAGGTGGTATTTTATTGTGGTTTTGATTTGTATTTCCCTGATGGTGAGGATGTCGAGCATTTCTTCATGTGTCTGTTAGCCATCTGGATGTCTTCTTTGGAAAAGTGTCTATTCATGTCTTTCGCCCATTTCTTCACTGGATTATTTGTTTTTTGGTTGTTGAGTTTGATAAGTTCTTTATAGATTTTGGATACTAACCCTTTATCTGATAGGTTGTTTGCAAATATCTTTTTCCATTCTGTCAGTTGCCTTTTAGTTTTGCTGATTGTTTCCTTTGCTGTGCAGAAGATTTTTATCTTGTTGAGGTCACAATAGTTCATTATTGCTTTTGTTTCTCTTGCCTCTGAAGACATGTTGAGTAAGAAGTTGTTGTGGCTGATGTCAAAGAGGTTTTTGCCTCCTTTCTCCTCAAGGATTTTGATGGCTTCCTGCCTTACATTAAGGTCTTTCATCCATTTTGAGTTTATTTTTGTATGGTGTAAGAAAATGGTCCAGGTTCATTCTTCTGCATGTCGCTATCCAGTTTTCCCAACACGATTTGCTGAAGAGAATGTCTTTATTCCATTGGATATTCTTTCCTGCTTTGTTGAAGATTAGTTGGCCATACGTATGTGGGTCCATTTCTGGGTTCCCTATTCTGTTCCATTGATCTGAGTGTCTGTTTTTGTGCCAGTATCCTACTGTCTTGATGATTACAGCTTTGTAATACATCTTCAAGTCCAGGATTGTGATGCCTCCAGCTTTGATTTTGTTTTTCAGGATTGCTTTGGCTATTCGAGGTCTTTTCTGGTTCCATACAAATTTTAGGATTATTTGTTCTAGTTCTGTGAAGAATGCTGGTGTTATTTTGATAGGGAGTGCATTAAATATGTAGATTGCTTTGGTAGTATTGATATTTTAACACTGTTCTTCCAATCCATGAGCATAGAATATTTTTCCATTTTTTGTGTCTTTAACTTCTTTCATAAGCTTTCTGTAGTTTTCAGTGTATAGATTTTTCACCTCTTTGGTTAGGTTTAGTCCTAAGTATTTTTGGTTTTTGGTGCAATTATAATGGGATGGATTCCTTGATTTTTCTTTCTGCTGCTTCATTATTGGTGTATAGGAATGCAACCGATTTCTGTGCATTGATTTTAGATCCTGTGACTAGGATAAATTCATGGATCAGTTCTAGCAGTTTTTTGGTGGAATCTTTTGGGTTTTCCATATAGATTATCTTGTCATCCATGAAGAGTGAGTTTGACTTCCTCCTTGCCGATTTGGATGCCTTCTATTCCTTTGTGTTGTCTGATTGCTGAGGCTAGGAATTCCAATACTATGTTGAATAACAGTGGCAAGAGTGGACATCACAGTTGTGTTCCTGACTTTAGGGGGGAATCTCACAGTTTTTTCCCATTGAGGATGATATTAGCAGTGGGTCTTTCATATATGGCTTTTATGATCTTGAGGTATGATCCTTCTATCTCTACTTTCCTGAGGTTTTTTTTATCAAGAAAGGATGCTGTATTTTGTCAAATGTTTTCTCTGCATCTATTGAGAGGATCATGTGGTTCTTGTCCTTTCTTTTATTATCACATTGATTGATTTGTGGATATTGAACCAGCCCTGCATCTAAGGTATAAATCCCAGTTAATCATGAATAACTTTAAAAAAAAATTTTTTTTAACTTTTTTATTTATTTTTGAGAGACAGAGAGAGACAGAGCATGAGCGGGGGAGGGACAGAGAGAGAGGGAGACACAGAACCCAAAGCAGGCTCCAGGCTCTGCACGGTCAGCACAGAGCCTGACGTGGAGCTCAAAGCCACCAACCGCAAGATTATGACCTGAGCTGAAGTCAGACACTTACCTGACTGAGCCACCCAGGCTCCCCATAGTGAATAATTCTTTTAATGTATTGCTGCCTCCAGTTGGCTAGTATCTTGTTGAGAATTTTTGAATCCATGTTCATAGGGAAATTAGTCTGTAGTTTTCCTTTTTAGTGTGGCCCTTGTCTGGTATTGGAATCAAGATAATGCTGGCTTCATAGAATAAGTTTGGAAGTTTTCCTTCCATTTCTATTTTTTGGAACATCTTTAAAAGAATAGGTGTTAACTCTTCTTTAAATGTTTGGTAGAATTCCCCTGAAAAGCCATCCAGCCCTGGACTCTTGTTTGTTGGGAGATTTTTGATTACTAATTCAATTTCTTTACTAATTATGGGTCTGTTCAACTTTTCTATTTCTTCCTGTTTAAATTTGGTAGTTTATATGTTTCTGGGAATTTGTCCATTTCTTCCAGATTGCCTGATTTGTTGGCGTATAATTGTTCATAATATTCTCTTATTATTGTTTGTATTTCTGCAGTGTTGATTGTGATCTCTCCCTTTCATTCTTGATTTTATTTATTTGGGTCCTTTCTTTTTTCTTTCTGATCAAACTGGCGAGGGGCTTATCAATTTTGTTAATTATTTCAAAGAACCAGCTCCTGGTTTCATTGATGTGTTCTACTGTTTTTTTTTGATTTCGCTAGCATTGATTTCTGCTCTAATCTTTATAATTTCCCATCTTCTGCTGGTTTTATCTTCCCTTCCTCATCTCTTCTAAAATCTTTATTTTAAAATCTAGATTGTCTTATAGAAGCATGGCTACCCCAGCTTTCTTTTGGCTACCATTAGCATGATAGATGGTTCTCCATCCCCTTACTTTCAATCTGAGGATGTCTTTGGGTCTCAAATGGGTCTCTTGTAAATAGCATATAGATTGATCTTGGTTTTTTTTGTTTGTTTGTTTTGTTTTGTTTTTAATCCATTCTGATACCCTATGTCTTTTGATTGAGCATTTAGTCCATTGACATTTAGAGTGAGTACTGGATGATATATTGTGTTGCCTGTAGAGTTGGAGTTCCTTGCAGTCTTCTCTGGCCCTTCCTAGTCTTTGTTGCTTTTGGTATTTTTTGCTTTTTTTTTTTTTTTTTTTTCATCTTTTCTCCTCTCAGAAAGTCCCCCTTAAATTTCTTGCAGGGATTTTTCAGTGGTCATGAACTCCTTTAGTTTTTGTTTGTCTGGGAAGCTCTTTATCTCTCCTATTTTGAATGACAGCGTTACTGGATAAAGAATTTTTGGCTGCATGTTTTTCTGATTCAGCATGTTGAATATATCCTGCCACTTCTTTCTGGCCTGCCAAGTTTCTGTGAATAGGTCTCCTGCAAACCTGATCTGTGTTCCTTATAGGTTAAGGAATTTGCTGCTCTCATAATTCTTTCCTTATCCGTGTATTTTGTGAATTTGACTATGATATGCCTTGTTGATGGTCAGTTTTTGTTGAATCTAATGGGAGTTCTCTGTGCTTCTTGGATTTTGATGTATGTGTCTTTCCCCAGGTTAGGAAAGTTGTACGATATGATTTGCTTACATAAGCCTTCTACCCCTTTTCTCTCTCTTCATGTTCTGGGACCCCTATGATTTAGATATTATTCCTTTTTAGTGAGTCACTAAGTTCTCTAATTCTTATATCATGGTCTTTTGCCTTAGATTCCCTCTTTTTTTCTGATCATTTTTCTCGTAAGTTTGTCCTCTATATCACTGATTCACTACTCTGTTTCATCCATTCTTGCTGCACTGGTATCCATTCAAGGTTGCCTCTCAGTTATAGCACTTTTAATTTCTTCCTGACTAGATTTTACTTCTTTTATCTCTGCAGAAAGGGAATCTCTGCTTTTTTCAACCCCAGCTAGTATTCTTACTATGATTCTAAATTCTAGTCCAGACATCTTGCTTATATCTGTTCTTGTTCTTTCTCTTGGGGTGAATTCCTTCATTCAGGGATTATGGTAAATCACAACACAAAACTGGCATCAGGTTTCACTGCACCCTAGCGTCTTTGTTCCAATACCAGCAAACGTGAATATGTGCTCGGACCTTTGCCTGTGATGTGGCTGTACAGTCTCTACCAAATGCTTCTCTAGCAGGGGAACTGCTTCTTCCTGTGTGGCCTGTGGACCCCTCGATGTTGCTGCCTGTTCCTGGGGATTCACCCTTCCCACCATAGCACACCAGGTATTAAGCTGTGGATTCAATACTGATTGCTCTCTCCTCTTTATAGCGTCCAAATGGTATTGAAACCCTCTCCTTTCTCCTTTCTCCCTTTCTTCACTTGTGGGTGTTTCCACTCTTTCCCTTTCTCTTCAGCTACTTTCAGGGGGAATGTTTTTCCTGTACTCTTCCCCCTTTCTGTGACCTCTCCATAAAAACAGCTCCCTACCCTCTGTGGCTTCTCTCTCCCCCAGTTCACCTCTCTGTGCCATGTACCTGTCGAGTTCACTTGTGGTTCAAGTTGTACAGACTGTTGTGTTAATCCTCAGATCACTTTTCTAGGTGTGCAAAATGGTTGGTGCCAGTCTAGTTGCATTTCAGGAATGAGCGAAGCAGAGAACTTCCATGCCGCTCTGCCATCTTGGCCCCTCCAGTGACAGTTTTCATGAATGATCAAGGGATGATGTGCAGCTATCAGAAAATGAAAGGACATCACTTGATAATGATAAGAAAAATGGGGGTGCCTGGGAGGCTCAATCGGTTGAGTGTTTGACTTTGGCTGCAGTCATGATCTCATGGTTTGTGCATTTGAGCCTTGTGTTGGGCTCTGTGCTGACAGCTCGAAGCCTAGCGTCTGCTTCAGATTCTCTGTCTCCCTCTCTCTTTGCCCCTCTCCAATTCTGTCTCTCTCTCTCTTTCTCAAAAATAAATAAATATTAGAAAAGTGATAAGAAAAACATCCAGGGCCTGAGGAGGGAACAGAATAAGTAAGGAATTTGGAGCTAAGTTTTATTAGCTTTATGGGAAATATGCTTCAGATTGCCACATACTTAGTTGTTAATTTATTTGACAATTATTTTCTGGATCTGAAGTATTTTCTGAATTTGAAAACTTTCTGAAAATTTCTTACCCAATGAAATGAATTATAAAAACAAATAAAAAACAGGGACCAAGAGTTCCCAAGAAAGTAAATAATTGGGCGGAAGCCACCCTGTACTTCTATTGAAGATTCCAACTAGTAGAGTTTAAAATGTTTGGATTTAGATTGTGAAAAACAATAAAATCTGTTCTTTCTCCTTAGGGCTACAGTTACTATGCAATTATTATGCTCCAATAGCTGTATTTAGTCTTTAATGCTTTGTATTGAATTATGTGATATTTATATTTTATTGTATATATAGTTTCAGTTTTATTTTACTAGTGGAATTTGCTGCTGTTTTCTGACCTCCACATTTCCCTTCTGCTCTCAGGAGAGAGACAGGAGATAGAGAGGCAGAGAGAGAATGAACTTCATTCTTTATTTTTGTTATCAGGTAGCTAAACATTCGGAGAAATGAGCCCTGCTTCCCTAAAATGAAACATACCCTTAAGGTGTTTAAGGTAATCCCCCTCTCCTTTGCTCATGGTTGGGTTAGAACTGGTCATGTGTTACAGTTCTAGCCAATTCAAACAAATTTTTTTTTTAATGTTTATTCATTTTTGAAAGAGAGAGATAGAGCACAAGCAGGGGTGGGGCGGAGAGAGAGGGGGACACAGAATCTGAAGCAGGCTCCAGGTTCTGAGCTGTCAGCACAGAGCCCGACACGGGGCTCAAACTCACGAACCGCGAGATCATGACCTGAGCCAGAGTCAGACATTCAACCAACTAAGCCACCCAGGTGCGCTACAGTTCTAGCCAATTTAACAAGAAGTTGCTGAAAGTTCTGGGAAGGAAAGATGCTCGGTGAGAAGCCATGCTTTCTTTCTGACTTGGAGGCTTAGAATGGTGACAACTAACTTCTAATCATGAAAGTAAAGCCTAGTGGAAGCAGAGAAAATAACTCAAAGCTCTGAATTCACCAATTCTATGTGCTTACCTATGAACATCCTGTAATATGAGATGAAAACATGTCACTTCTGGTCTGACGTTTCTTATTACAGCAGAAAGCATTCTGACTGAAATAGTGATATGTAAAATTCATACAAACACACATATAACATTTATGATTTTTCTTCTCATTGCAAAGGCTATCTATGTTCATTTGGGAAGTTTGGAATTATAGGAATTCACGAGAAAGATGATTTAAAAAAATCACTCAGAGATAAATATATCAATACATGTATTCTTCTATTGTTTCTACACATGCATTCTACACATTCTACACATGCATCAGTAGAGAGCCTAATGTGGGGCTCAAACTCACAAACCATGAGATCATGACCTGAGCTGAAGTCAGATGCTTTAACCAACTGAGCCACCCAGGCGCCCCTAAATAAATTAATTTTAATTAGAGATTAAAGTCAACCTTACTCTTTTATTTAGTTTCCTATGGACACAATTTATACTAAGTAGACAAGCTCAAGGAATTGGTTCAACATTTGAAAGTAGGCTAAAGGTAAAATAGATGAAATTCTAAATGTATAATGTATTTTAACTGAGATAATATAATTGTGGTACCCACTCCTCTTCCGGTATTTTTTTTTTTTCTTTCTTAGCTGTTATAGCTCTGTTTCTTAGGCTGAAATTGAATTAGTGCAGTCTTTTTTTTTTTTCAATTCATTGTTATTCATTTATGTATAATTTCTTTAGTAAATTGAATTGCAAGAGGAAACCCAAATTGTAGCCAGGAGGAGACAACCAACATAGAATCTTAATTATCTGATATAGTGGATTCATTCTACAGAATATATCCTCTTTTCTTTTTTTTTTTTTTTTTTTTTACAAGGACTCCTCATCTTTTACGATGATTGGAGATAGAATAAATAACTAAAATATCAAATGTTGAATATTCTCTGTTTAATGGTATGTCTTTAATTTAAAGCCCCATTTACCTTTTATAGCTATCCATTTTGTTTTAATGTTTGTTTATTTTTGAGCGAAAGACAGAGTGCGAGCATGGGAGGTGAGATAGAGAGGGAGACATGAAATCAGAAGCAGTCTCCAGGCTCTGAGCTGTCAGCACAGAGCCTGACACAGGGCTTGAACCCATGGACTGTGAGATCATGACCTGAGCCAAAGTTGGACACTTACCTGACTGAGCCACCCAAGTGCCCTGGGCTATAAATTTTAATTTAAATCCATATTCATATTATAATTTATGGGCCACAATATTTGTATAATTTACTTCCTTCTGCAAAGTTTTTCATTACATATTGAGCCTTGAGAGATTTCTAAGTCTCAAATGGTAAGTAACCAAATTGAAACGATCCAGTTCAATATTAACATTACTATGCATGCATATAAACAAATGAATATGTTCTGAGACACTTTTATCATAATAAACTTCCTTATACAAAATCAATGAGGAATTCTTAATCTTTTTTGTCACATGAGCTCCTTTGGCTGTCTGGTTTGGCCTAGATAGCCCTTTCAGGATAATGTTTTTAAATTCATAAAATAATATAAACAGAAATAAAAGCAGTTGTACTGAAATACAGTTCTGTGCATGAACCATAGGTTAAAGACCCCTGCACCAAATTTTGAATAGCCCTTTAGCTAATGTATCAAAAAAAGCCTGAGAACATATCTAAATAGAACAATTTCTTAAACATCTAAGAGCAAAGCTAACATGTGTGTTCATTAAACACATGTCTAATAAAGCCCTTAAATTATATTGTGTATATAAGTGTTGTTTTTGCCTTTAAATCTGGAAGTAAGAATTATTATCAGTTTAGGAATACGTATATTATAAAGATTAAAGGAGAAGATTGGTTTTATTGTAACTTACAGATATTATTGTGTCATCTAGTAGAACCATAAAATCTTGGTGTCAGTATACATGCCTTAAAAGTTAACCTTGAGTATTTTAGCATGTTACAGATTTTGAGCCTTGCCCTATTCAACTGTAGAGTTGGTACATGGATTGATTAATTAAAGGTATGGGCTTAGTAAAAAAGAAGATACGAATGAAGGAGTAGAAGGAAGGAGGTCAGTGGTAACAAACAGGATCAGTTGAAGTGGAATTAGAAAATAATGTGTGATTGGACACACACACACACACACACACACACACACACAACTACACTGAAAAGTGTGTGTGAGCAGAAGAGCAAAATAGGGGCGCCTGGGTGGCGCAGTCGGTTAAGCGTCCAACTTCAGCCAGGTCACGATCTCGCGGTCCGTGAGTTCGAGCCCCACGTCAGGCTCTGGGCTGATGGCTCAGAGCCTGGAGCCTGTTTCTGATTCTGTGTCTCCCTCTCTCTCTGCCCCTCCCCCGTTCATGCTCTGTCTCTCTCTGTCCCAAAAATAAATAAACGTTGAAAAAAAAATAAAATAAATAAATAAATAAAAAATAAAAAAAAGAGCAAAATAAGTAAAGACCGTTGTTAGTCTAATTAGTAATTTACTTTCCACAATTTCACATGCCCTGGAAATTTTGAAATTACATTTCATCTTTGAGTGGCACTAAGTATCTCATATGAATGTAATGATATTTTACCTATTTTTTTAAAAGTTTATTTATTTTGAGAAAGAGAGAGAGAGCGTGCGCGCTCACATGACCAGGGGAGATTAAGAGAGAGAGGGAAAGAATCCCAAATAGGCTCTGCACTGTTAGTGGGGAGCCTGATGCGGGGCTTCATCCTACAAACCAGGAGATAATGACCTGAGCCAAGATCAAGAGTTGAGTGCTTAACCAACTGAGCCACCCAGGTGCCCCTATTTTACCTATTTTTAAAAAAGAAATTAAATGATCACTGAATTACTTTAAAGTCGCTTATAAGCTTTTCTCATAATGTATATTAGAGTCTCATAATTTTTATCCTTTTCCTTCTTTAATGGAACGTAGAAATAGGCCTGAATAAAAAGAGGTATTGTGCCCACATATTTTGAAAATTATACCACTTAATGTGAATATCAGTAGGTGTTAGTTACACATTTACAGAGTTTTTCTTTATCTATTTTCAATACTTTGTTGGCTCCGTTGACTTGTATATATTGAAACTGTAATTTTCAGTGTTCCTCTGATGTATCAAATATCTTTTCACTTCTGCATTTGTTTGATTTATTATTTATTTTTCTTAGTGACTTGTGGATTATAGATTCAGTAAAATCGGAAGATAGAAAAAAATCTCTCCTATTAAAACAGTGGGCATATTATGTATAAGACATGATCAGTATAGGTCTCATCTTGATTGTATTTAAAAACTGTTATATTAGTACAGTTAATTACCACAAACTCCACTGATTATGCAGCCTAGAGGAATGTTCTAACCCCAGTCCAAATATGAATCCTTCTACACTTGCCGTTTCTATGAAGGCACTTCATGCTGTCTCAAGACTGGGATGAAGGAGAGCTACTTGTAAGTCTTGTCAGGTGGTTGGAATGGATAGTGGGTTGGTTGCTGAATAATTCAAACTTCAGATGCTTTTGGAATCAAAGAAAAAAATAGATCCATTGCACTTTTTTTTTTGACCAGAGGAGGGAAGATTGATCTTATGGGCAGGGGAAATACTCTGTCTGTGCTTTGCATATTATTGTAGTATAAGATATAATTGCTGCTAAGCCCTTGGAATAAAACTCTCAAAGGCATGCCTAGGTTAAGACTGTGTTGTGGTTTCTGAGCCTTACTTTTTGGAATCTCTTTGCTTAGGCCATGGCTCTTTTAAAAATTTACACATTATTAGACAGGGAGAAAATGATAAGAAATCTATATAACAGGAGTTCAGAAAGGGCAGAAATTAGTTCAGTTTATGATTATGAGGTAATATTTTATTTTTCTTGAATTTTCTTTTTCTTTGTATTTTTTCTTTATATTTGAATTTCTGACAATGTGATTTCTAAAAGAATAAGAATGTTAACATTAAACTCTGCTTTGTTTTTATATAAAAACGCTGCAACCTTTGTGTTTATTATTCTCATTTGATGAAATTCACTACCATGCTCTTTTTCACATGACTTCCTGCGTATTCTACCAATTACAGAGAGAAATATCCATATATAAGTGGATCAAAGCATGGATTTAAAAGAGCAAAAAGAAAGAAGAAGTGATTTACTGGATCTGACACCCTATTTAACATTTCAGGATCAAACCAGTACCAAATTCCTAGGAAATAGTAGGGAGTCCAGCAGACAGTAAATGAAGTGGCAAATGCAACTGTCATCTTTAGGGTCCTCAGCCGAGCTCTTGGTATATTGTTCTTAGATTGATTCAGTTGTAATTCTGTGAGATAGAGAAAAAAATAGGTGTTTAAAGACCAGTTTTATTACAAAACCAGAATGGACAAAAAAGGAAGAGAGAATCCCTAATTCAAACTAATTACTGGAATAAGAACACATTTCCAATATTTTTAATAACGGTAATTTGTTTGAAAAGGATGTTAATGTTCCAGGTTTTCCACTGTTATGTCACATAATGAATAGAAAAGATTAAAGATGACAGTGCTCTTAAAAATAAGTTTCCATCAGGGGCACCTGGGTGGCTCAGTCGGTTAAGTGTCCAACTTTGGCTCAGGTCATGATCTCACCATTTGTGAGTTCGAGCCCCGCATTGGGTTCTGTGCTGACAGCTCGGAGCCTGGAGCCTGCTTCAGATTCTGTGTCTCCTCTCTCTGCCCCTTCCCAACTTGTGCTATGTCTCTCAAAAAATAAAATAAATGTAAAAAAAAAAAAAACTTAAAGTAAGTTTCCACCAAACTAATTTGGATTTGAAGCATGAAAGTACTCAAACTCTTAAAATATAAATTTAAAAAAATATAAAGTTGAGCTGAATTGAATTATCTGTTCACACAGAATTATACTTACTGAAATATCTCTGACAGTAAGGATAATGAGGATCACGCATGGATGAAAGTGTGTTGTCCAAAATTGTCTTTCTCAACCATGTTCTATGATATTCAAAACAATTTCATTTTTCATACCAATGCATCACTTAAAGTTCGCAGGTGTGTGTGCGTGTGTGCATGGTGTATGTGGTGTGTGTGTGTGGGGGGGGGTGTATGTTGCCTGTGTGTGTGGTATATATGTGCTTACTGTATGGTGTGTGTGTGTTTTGTGTGTCTGGTGTGTGTGATACGTGTGGTGTCTGTGTGAAGTTTGCAACTTCTTGTTCATTGATCACAAAAGAGTGGAAATATGGAAGAAAACATTTATGTGCATGATGTTTTAATTATAAAATCAATTTTTAACTAGAAATGTTAAAGTTGATAGTTTATTGAGTACAGATTGGTTATAGATTTTTGTCATACAAATGTAATTACCGTTTACTCTGTACCTTGTTATGGACCTTATTCTTTTCATACATTATTTCATTTAGTCTTCAGTATATGTAAACTTTAATGACATAAGTAATAAAAAAATCAGTAGGGATAAATACTTTAACAAAAAAAAATCTTGGCTTAGCACGGGGGCTAGATTTGAAAATATATTGATCCTCCTATAACACACTGTATTTCTCCCTCTTTTGAAATATCATCACATTTCATTATTGGTTTACTGTTTTACTATCTTTTCTGCTAGATGGTGGACTCCAGGAAAGTGGAATAGTTTACTGGCCTGTTTTATTCACCATGGTATCCACATCTATCACCATTTCTAGCAATATTGAGTAGTTAATACATACTGGTTGAGTAAATAAAAGATTAAGTAACTAAATCTATGTTAATAATATTTAACTATTGCCCTTTGCCTCTGCTGTTTTCTTTTTCTGCTTCCGCCTACCTCACATTTTCAGATTCAGCCCTATTTGGGATCTATCTTCTTATTCTCTATGCGTCCTTCTTAGATATCCCTTATAGAACTGAATTTCTCTAGGATAAGATTTTGAAGGCAAATTGTTTTTGCAGTATACTTTTTAATAAGAATCAAATATCATTTTGTGCTGGGAACTGCCCAAGTTTCTATTATAGAGCATCACCACAATTATTTCCTTTAGAAAAAAATCTGCTGAGAGTAATCACACTACAGTAATTAAGATGATTTTCCTATTAAGTTGTACCAGGTATAACTTATGCATTATGCCACTGATAACATGTCTTTTGGATGTTCTGATGACATAGCCATGTTTACTTTGCAAATTCATAAATTTTAGTTTTTGGGAATTTACCAGATTACTGAAGCAAAAAAGGCACAACACAGCTGTGAAAATTCAGATAAAAGTGTCAGTTACAACAGTATTTCACACACCAATGTACACACACATACACACACACACACACAACACAAGCCCAGTTATGTTGTGTGGAATAGGGGATTTGAATATGAAACAGAACGGCTGAACTTTAGCGAGTCTCTTGGCTACCATTTAACGAGGTATACTTTGCAATATTATAGAAATCAGGTGTTTGGTATGGTGTTATAGTGGCCCAGCAGGAGCAATTTGCCAATGCTTATACTGGATAAAATAAAGTAGTTGTTCTTTCATTCTTAATTTCATGGTACAAATTTAGAACATTGGGAGATACCAAATGACCTCATCTGTAAATTAGGGATAGTAAAAGTATAATAAAAGTATTACCTCATAGGGTGAGTGTGAATAGTAACTGAGCTAATGTATGTAAACTGCTTAGAACAGTGTCTGGCACATAGTGCATGTCACTCTGCTTTGACTATTGCTGTTTGAAACCTGTTTGCCCACAATTAACATTGAGTCTAAGGAATACATACTGTGGGGATCTTGATGAAGGACCTGTGTCAGGGTGAAGATGATTTTTGCATTGCAGATTAACATGATGAGAAGAGGGATGATGAAGAGGCAGCTGAAGGTGAAAAAGTTATAAAAGGCCTGATGCCACCATTGTGGAAAACTGCAGTGTGTGACACATTGAGAGAAACCATCTGTCTGCCCAGAGCTGTCTCCTAAGTGGATCATCCGGAAGATGTATAACTGTATGAGAAAAGAAAACAATTAAAAGATGGTGTTATTTTCTTTCAAACAGTATTTGCATGTTTTCTTGAAAGCTTTTTCCTTCTGTATTCTCCAGGTCTTCTAACACGTTGTTGCCCAAAGCAATGACTAAGCTCCTTGATGTAATCCTTTTGTCACTTCAATGAGAAGCTGTAAAGTGGATATTTACTTAAAATATGTTTGGGTAATGTGAATGGATCTATAGGATTTTGGATTTTTTGGAAACTATTTCAACCTAGCAGAATGATCAGCAACCAGGGATTTAAACATTGTTGTATTTCAATTTCAGTTGCAATTATGCTGAGTAAACCTTTTGGAAGTGATTTTGTCCATCATAACTGTAGCAGCTAAAGCTGTATCTAGCAGTTAGAATGTGCTCCCCAAATACGTACTTAAATTTTATTTTTTGAAACAGAAAACCCCATTCAAATGGTCAAAGACATGAATAGACCATTTACAAAAGATGTAACAGTGGCCCTTAAACACGTGAAAAGATGTTCAACCTCACTTGTGTGAAGAAAAATGCCTATTAAGGCTACAGTGACATGGCATTTTTCACTATAAGAATTGGCAAAAATTAAAAATAACATACTTTCATGGGCAAGTTGTAAGAAAATATAGACTCTCCCACATTGCTAGTAGGAATGCAAATTGGCACAACCACTAGGGAGAAGAATTTAGCAATAGCATAACTATATCTGAATTTACCTTTGACCCAGCAATCTGAATCCAGGATTTTACCCTGAAGATACACTCCCACCTCTGTTATATGAAAATACATAGGCAGAAAGTTATTCATTGATGCATTGTTTGTAATTGAAAAAACATTAAAAATAACATAAATACCAATTCATGGAACAGTAGTTAAATAAACTGTGGTGGACCACACAACAGAGTGATATACAGCTGCAAAAAAAGAGTAAGGAAAATCTCTGTATATTTATGTGCATGTGTGTGTGTGTGTATTTATTTTCTAGCTCTGTCTTCTGGGAGCCTAGGAGAAATGATATCCCAGTAGCAATAAGCACATCCAGCGCTCTAGTACCCAGATCTTGTTTTCTAAATACCATTCTCTACCAAAAGGAACCACACAGAGTTCATTGGAGAGGTGAGTGAGCCCAAGGCTGACAAGCAAACTGCAATATGTGCTTGGAACAGTTTGTGCCAAAAAGCCAAAAAGTACTAAAAGAATAATGGAGCATGTCAAAAAGAGCTCTGGAGCGAGCTTGAAAGTACTCCCATTGGTCAAATCTGGGACAGTTTAAGCATTGAAAACAAAACCAAAAATAAGTAAACCAAAAAAAAAAAAAAAAAAAACAAAAACAAAAAAAAAAAACAAAACAACAACAAAAACCCTGATAAAAGGGATGATTAACAATAAAATGAAGAATCCATGAATTCTTGCTGATAGTAGTTACAAAAGAATGACTACAAATAAATGGGGAGGGGAAAAAAGCTCTTTGTTACTGTAGAAAGCCAAATAATAAATGTATAAGGAATAATGAAAGTAGTGATTACCAAATGGTAATAATAAGTGATTCAGGCAAGCATCATCAATGGATGGTAAAAACATGGATGAAATTTGAAGAAAGCAGGGTATTAACATCATCTTGAAGTATTTACCTGCAAGACAGCTTTTCTTATAAAGAGTAAAAATAACTTTACAGTAGATAACCAAATAATTAAATTAACATAGCCAATAATGGGACCAACTGACAACATCTGCTTCCTTATATAATGCATTGACAGGTACTAACCATCACTTCTTTGCTATCTTGGATTATAACCTTGGATTCTTTTTTGTTAAAAGGAACATTTTTGGGACAGTTGCTCAGGTATGAATAAGTTATATAGATTAGAATAGTATTTTTTCAGTGTTAATTTCCTGATTTTTGTTTGATACTTATACTGTGGGTATGTGCCAGAAAAAAACAAAACAAAACAAAAAAACAACACTGAAGTATCAAAAGGGACATCATATCTGAATTTACTTTTAAACAATTTAGAAAAAATTTATAGGAAACAAAGCAAATAAGTAATGTAGTAAAATGTTAATATTTGGGGAAACTGAGGGAAAGATATTCCAGAAAACTATGATTCTTGCAACCTTTCTCTAAGTGTGAAATTATTTTGTTGTTGTTTTTAAAACACAAATGAATCAACCATTTAAGAAACGTTGCAAAGATGACAGAGTAGTAGGGGGACCCTATGCTTTCCTCATTCCTTGAACACAGCCAGATAAATATAAAATCGTTCTGAACACGCAAGTAATTGGTCTGAGGACCGAGAGACAATCTGCACATCTAGAGGGAGAAAAATGGCCACTTAGTGGAAGATAGGAACTGTGGAGAGTTGTTGGGCAGAAATGAATTGTAGGTGCTGTAGAGGGGAGGGAGCCCTGATCACAGAGAGAGGGGAGAGAGAGAAAGCAGCATACAGGGGATTGCACAAGAAAAACACTTCCCCAAAAGCATTCACTGGGAAAATGAAAGGGGCTGATTATTGTAAGTTTTTACAAGCAGCAGAACTCAAAGTCTGAAGTTTTAGAAGTCTGCACCATTGCTGGAATCATGCCCGGCAGGCTTAGCGATGCTCCTGTGGGGAAGGAGGACAGAGGTCCAGGAGCAGACAGTGTGCTCTGAGGATCCTTTGGGTTGCACTGAAAAAGACATTTCCCCTTATTGGAGTGTATTTGGGAGAGGTGGCACTGCCTCTCGGAGGACAAAAGAAATGGTGGCACCATTGAGAGGTCCCATTAATTAGCATAGCAGCAGAGGCACCTGCTGAGGACAGTTAACCTGGAAGTCAGTTTTTGGCTGTGTTTTATCATAAACTCTCAGCCCCTGCATGGTTGTGTGACTTCTTTTCTGGGACAAACTGGCACCAACCACAGTGCAGTGAGAACTTTCCCTAAAAGATCAGTGCATGTCCCTAAAATTTGGAGTTTGGAAACCCAGCCACATGCCTGAGCTAAAACACAGGAGCACTGAACCAGATAGCTCAGACACAGACAAGGTGAAGGCAGGGTTCTGATGGAAGCCTGGAACACAAGAGTAGAGATTGTTCACACTTATGTGAGGGCTTGCTGAAAAGAGATATGTGTGAACTCCCCTTTCCTGAGACAAGAAAGTGAGGTGGCACCATTTTCACCCACCCATCAGCACAGACAGATTTCAGTGAACAACACAGCACTCCCAGTGGAGGCTGAAGCTGCTTACATCAAGCCCTGCCCCACTGTGCCCTGCAGGTGCACCTCTACTAGGGCAAGTCAGCCTGAGAACCAGTGCAGCAGGCCCCTCCCCCAGAAGACCAGCACAAGCCCCTCACCCTCCATATGCACCAAGTCTACTGACCATAGCGTGATGCAACGCTTTAGCTCTAGGGGGAACAGGATCTTGGCTTTTCTAACAAGCAGACCAAAACCAACTGGTTAAAACTTGCCACATCAGGATAAGGTCCAAACACTCCCCACTGCAGGTAAGAAGAAACTCTGCAGAGGACTGATCTGAGGGGAAAAAGCAGCCAAGACACTACAGCAGAGTGCACACAGCATACACCAAAAAAACTTTCTGAAGTGCCAGGCCCTGGACAGTATATAACCTCTTCTTAATATAACCATTATATTCAGAAGCAGGAAACGTAACGGTCTTTCCTAACAATAGAAGACAGAGATCTAGGCAAATGCTAAGATGGGAAAGTTCATCCCAAAAGAAAGAACAAGAAGAGGTCGCAGCCAGGGATCTAACCAAAACAGATGTAAGTAATATGCCTGAACTAGAATTTAAAACAACAATCATAAGGATACTACCTCAGCTTGAGGAAAGTATAGAAGACACTAGGGATTCCCTTATTGCAGAGATGAAAGAATTAAAACCAGTCAAGCTAAAATAAAAAATGTTTTAACTGAGATGCAAAACTGATCAGTGTAATGACAACAAGGATGGAAGAGGCTAAGGAAAGAATAAGTGATATAGAAGATGAAATTAGGGAAAATAATGAAGTTGAAAAGAAGCAGGAGAGAAAAATATTGGATCATGAATGTAGACTTAGGGAACTCAGTGACTCCATAAAGCATAATAATATTTGTATCATAAGAGTCCTAGAAGAAGGAGGGGAAAAGGGGCAGAGGGTTTATTTGAGTAAATTATAGCTGAAAACTTCCCTAATCTGGGGAAGGAAACAGACATTGAAATCCAGAAGGCATAGAGAACCCCCATCAAAATCAACAAAAGGAGGCCAACAGTAAAACATAGTAGTAAACTTTGCAAAATACACAGATAAGGAAATAATCCTGAAAGTAGGAAGGGAAAAAAATCATTAACCTACAAGGGAAGACAAGTTTTGCAGCAGATCTCTCCACAGAAACTTGGCAGGCCAGAGGGAGTGGCATGATATAGTCAATGTGCCAAATGGGAAAAATATTCAGCCATCAATGCATTATCCAACAAGACTGTCATTCAGAATAGGAGGAATGATAAAGAATTTCCTAGACAAACAAAAACTAAGAGTTTGTGATCACTAAACCAACCCTGCGAGAAATATTAAAGGGGACTCTTTGACTGGGAAAGAAAGACCAATAACACCAAACATTAGAAGGAACAGAGAAAATCTCCAGAAACAATGACTTTACAGGTAATACAAAGGCACTAAATTCATATCTATCAATAATCACTCTGAATGTAAAAATGACTAAATGCCCCAATCAAAAGACATATGGTAACAGAATGGATAAAAAAATAAGACCCATTGCTGTGCTGCCTACAAGAGGCTCATTTTAGACCTAAAAACACCTGCAGGTTGAAATTGAGAGGATGGAGAACAATTTATCATGCTAATGGACCTCAAAAGAAAGCCAGAGTAGCCATACTTATATCAGACAAACTAGATTTTAAACCAAAGATTGTAACAGGTGATGAAGAAGGACACTAAATCATAAGTAAAGGATCTATCCAACCAGAAGATCTAAGAATAATATCTAAGAATATATCTAATAAGATCTAAATATTTATACTCCCAATTTGGGAGAACCCAAAGATATAAAGCAATTAATAACAAACATAAAGAAATTCATTGATAATAATACAGTAATAGGAAGGGACTTTAAACACCCCGTTTACAGCAATGGACAGATCATCTAAGCAGATCAACAAGGAAAAAATGGCTTTGATGACACATTAGACCAGATGGACTTAACAGATATATTCAGAACATTTCATCCTAACACAGCAGAATATTCACCTTTTTGAGTTCACATGGAACATTGTACAGAATACATCACATACTGGGTCACAAATCAGGCCTTAACAAGTACAAAAAGACTGAGCTCATACCATGCATATTTGAAGACCACAATGCTATGAAACTTGAAGTTAGCCACAAGAAAAAATCTGGAAAGACCACAAATACATGGAGATTAAAGAATATCCTACTAAAGAACAAATGGATTAACTAAGAAATGAAAGAAGAAATAAAACAAATATATGGAGAAAAATGATAATGAAAATATGACAGTTCAAAATCTTTGGGATGTAGCAAAGGTAGTCAAAAGAGAGAAGCGTATACCAATACAGGCCTACCTTAAGAAGCAAGAAAAGTTTCAAATACACAAGCTAACCTTACACCTAAAGGAGCTAGAAAAGGAACTGCAAATAAAGTCTAAAGCCAAAAAAGGAAGGGAAATAATAAAGCTTAGAGCAGAAATAAATGATGTGGAAACAAACAAAAACAGCAGAAGAGATCAATGAAACTAAGAGCTGGTTCTTTGAGTAAATTAATAAAATTGATACATCTCCAGCCAGACTTACCAAAAAGAAAAGAGAAAGGACCCAAATAAATAAAATCACGAATGAAAGACAAGAGATCACAACCAACACCATAGAAATGAAACAATTATAAGAGAATATTAGGAAAAATTTTATGTCAACGAACTGGGCAATCTGGAAGAAGTGGATAAATTCCTGGAAACATACAAACTACCAAAACAAACAGGAAGGAATAAAAAAAACTGAACAGACTTGTAACTAGTTAAGAAATTAAATCAGTAATCAAAAATCTCCCAACAAACGAAAATCCAGGGCCAGATGGCTTCCCAGGGGAATTCTATCAAACATTTAAAGAAGAGTTAATATCTATTCTTCTCAAACTGTTCCCCCACCAAAAAAAAAAAAAAAAAAAAAATAGAAAGAAACTTCCAAACTCATTCTATAAGGCAAGTATTACCTTGATTCTAAAACCAGACAAAGACCCCACCAAAGGCCAATATCTCTGATGAACATAGATGCAAAAATTCTCAACAAGATACTCATAAATCAAATCCAACAGTACATGAAAGGAATTATTCTCCATGATCAAGAGGGATTCATTTCTGGGCTGCAGGTGTGGTTTAATATTTGCACATCAATGTGATGCACCACACTAATAATTAAAGACAAGAACCATATGATCCTCTCAATAGATGCAGAAAAAGCATTTGACAAAATACAACATTATTCATAAAAACCCTCAACAAAGTAGGGATAGAGGAACATACCTCAACATCATAAAGGCCATGTATGAAAAACCCATAGCTAATATCATCCTCAATGGGAAAAAACAGCGCTTTTCCTCTACAGTCATTAACAAGACAAGGATGTCCACTCTCACCAATGTTATTTACCATAGTAATGGTAGTCTTGCCTCATCAATCAGATAACAAAAAGAAATAAAAAAACATTCAAATTGGCAAGGAAGAAACCAGCCTTTCACTATTCATAGACAACATGCTACTCTATGTAGAAAAACTGAAAAACTCCACCGAAAATTACTAGAACTGATATGTGAATTTAGCAAAGTTGTAGAATAGAAAATCAACATACAGAAATCTGTTGCATTTCTATATATCAATAATGAAGCAGGAGAAAGAGAAATCAAAGAATTGATCTAATTTATAATTGAACCAAAAACCGTAAGATAGATAGGAATAAACCTAGCCAACGAAGTAAAATATCTGCACACTGAAAGTTATGGAATACTTCTGGAAGAAATTGAAGATAACACAAAGAAATGGAAAAATATTCCATGCTCATGGATTGGAAGAACAAACATTGTTAAAAAGTCTATACTACCCCAAGAAATCTACACATTTAATGCAATTCCTATCAAAATACCACCAGCATTTTTCACAGAACTAGAACAAACAATTGTAAAATTTGTATGGAACAACAAAAGACCCCAAATAGCCAAAGAAATCTTGAAAAGGCAAAGCAAAGCTGGAAGTATTACAATTTCAGATGTCCAGTTATATTACAAAGCTGCAATCACCAGATAGTATGGTATTGGCACACAGACAGATCAATGGAACAGAACAGAAAACCCAGAAATGGACCCACAACTATATGGTCAACTAATCTTTAACAAAGCAGGGAAGAATATCCAATGGAAAAAAGACAGCCTCTTCAACAAATGATGGTGGGAAAACTGGACAGCAGTATACAGAACAATGAAACCAGACGACTTTTTATACCAAACAGAAAAATAAATTCAAAATGGATGAAAGACCTAAATGTGAGACAGGAAGCCAAATCCTACAGGAGAACATAGGTAGCAACCTCTTTGACATCAGCTGTAGCAACTTCTTACTAGACATGTCACTGGAGGCAAGGGAAACAAAAGCAAAAATAAACTATTGGGATTTAATCAAGATAAAAAGCTTCTGCACAGCGAAAGGAACAGTCAACAAAACTTAAAGGCAGCCTACAGAATAGGAGAAGATATTTGCAAATGACATATCTGATAAAGGGTTAGTATCCAAAATTTATAAAGTATTCATGAAACTCAACACCCAAAACCAAATAGTCCAGTTAAGAAACAGGCAGAGCCATGAACAGACATTTTTCCAAAGATATACAGATGGCTAACATCCACATGAAAAGATGCTGAACGTCACTCATCATCAAGGCAATACAAATCAAAATCACAATGAGATACCACCTCACACCTGTCAGAATGGTTAATGTTAGCAACTCGGGAAACAGATACTGGCAAGGAAGCAGAGAAAGGGGAATCCCCTTGCCCCGTTTGTGGGAATGCAAACTGGCGCAGCCACTGTAGAAAACAGTATTGAGGTTCCTAAAAAGTTAAAAATAGAAGTACTTACAAGCCAGCAATTACACTGGTGTTTATCCAAAGGATACAAAAATACTGATTGAGGGGGCATATCACTCGAGGTTTATAGCAGCATTATCAATAATAACCAAACTATGGTGGTGCCTGGGTGGCTGAGTCAGTTGATTTCGGCTCAGGTCATGGCCCAGGGTTGTGGGATTGAGTCCTGCATCAGGCTGCATGCTGAGTGTAGAGCCTGCTTAAGATTTTGTCTCTCTCTCTCCCCCTCTGCCCCTCTTCCCTGACTATGCTCTCCCTGAAACAAGTAAAATAAAGTAACATAACATAACATAACATAACATAACATAACATAACATAACATAACATTAAAATAAAATAAAATAAAATAAAATAAAATAAAATAAAATAAAATAAAACAACAACAAAAACCAACAGCCAAACTATGGAAAGAATCCAAATGTCCATCAATCGATGAATGTATAAAGAAGAGGTGGTATATATACATATATATAATGGAATATTATTCAGTCATCAAAAAGAATGAAATCTTGCCATTTGCAACGACATATATGGAGCTGGAGTGTATTATGCTAAGTGAAATAAGTCAGTCAAAGACAAATCCCATATGATTTCACTCACATGTGGAATTTAAGAAACAAAACAGGTAAAGATAGGGAAAGGGAAAAAAAGAGAGGAAGGAAAACCATAAGAGAACAGACTGAGGGTTGATGGTGAAAGGTGGGTGGGGAATGGGTTAGATGGGTGATGGATATTAAGGAGGGCACTTGTTGGGACGAGCATGGGGTGTTATATGTAAGTCATGAATTACTAAATTGTACACCTGAAACCAATTTACCATATGTTAACTATCTAGAATTTAAATAAAAATTTGAAATAAGAAAGAATAAAGAAATGTTGCCAAGTACTTTTCAAAAACACATACTAATAAATATACACTGAAATTTTCCCCATTTATCAAGTGAACTTCTTACCTAGTCATTTCCAAGCTTCTCCACTGAGAAACTTCATTTTACCATGACACATTATTAAAATGAAAATATAAGAGTGACCAAGCATTTTAAAACTAATAGCAAATAAATTCAAACAAAAACGTTGCAGGATTTTTAAAATTTTAAGCAATTGAGGGACAGTATTTACTTTTTAAAGTCTTTAATTGAGTTAGTAAATCCAATTAACTTAATTCCACAGGCCCAGGATTTGTTTCCTTTTTGGGGTGATGGAGTGGTAGTGGAATATGCTTTTAAAAAAACACAACAACCCTATATTTCCTTTCTTTGCTTGTAGAGTAATTTAATATAATATAAATATAATAAACTCTAAATAAAATATAAGTAAAATAATATAAAATATAATGTTCTATCTTTTATTTGTAATTAAAATGTTGATTTTCAGTTTCAGATCTTTTTTCAAGGGCAAAATAGTATTGTTAAATTAATCCACTAGAGGGTGCACAATGATCATATCATCAAATTTAAAGCTCAGAAACTCAAACATGTATTCAGCTAGTTCTATTTTATAATCCAGATCTTTTTCCGTATCACAAAGTAACCATTTAAGTTTTCCATACTTCTTTGCAGACTGACTTTAAATTTAAAGTTCAGTTCTGAATTTGACCCAACAGATGTTGTGAGTCTTTGGAAGAGTTACTTTACAAAGAACTTGAGAATCTAGTATTTCTTTAAAACCTTAGGTACTTCCCTCCACAACTTCCTGATCATACTTGGACCCAGATGATCCGAGTTTGACTTTCTTCTCTGCACTAGGCCACATTTTCACTTTAATATTTCATCTTTTTGGGGCGCCTGGGTGGCACAGTGGGTTAAGCGTCCGACTTCAGCCAGGTCACGATCTCGCAGTCCGTGAGTTCGAGCCCCGCGTCGGGCTCTGGGCTGATGGCTCAGAGCCTGGAGCCTGTTTCCGATTCTGTGTCTCCCTCTCTCTCTGCGCCTCCCCCGTTCATGCTCTGTCTCTCTCTGTCCCAAAAAATAAATAAACGTTGAAAAAAAAATATTTCATCTTTTTAAGTTAATATGATAAAACTTTCAATAAAATGGCTTTTTTTTTTTCCTGGTGCAAAAAGATGATTTATTAAAGCACTAGGACAGGTCCTCTGGGTGGAAGAGGTGCCTGGACCCTGAGGAGAGACTGATTATGTACTTGGGAGTTGGGGAAGGTAAAGTCAAAGGAGTGTGTTTCCAAAGGGATTTTCTTTCTTTCTTTTTTTAAAATATGAAATTTATTGTCAAATTGGTTTCCATACAACACCCAGTGCTCATCCCAGCAGGTGCCCTCCTCAATACCCATCACCCACACTTCCCTCCCTCCCACCAGCCATCAACCCTCAGTTTGTTCTCAGTTTTTAAGAGTCTCTTATGTTTTGGCTCCCTCCCTCTCAAAAGAGATTTTCATATGCTAAAGAAAACTCACAGGACGCTGGAGGCCTAGCTATCCTCCAGCTAAGGTTGTTTTTCCCTCTAGCAAAGCATTAACTTAAAGACTGTAAGGAGTTCCTGGAGAAAAGGTATATTGTGCCTACCTCAAGTATTTGTCACTGGGCTGCAAGTTATAAGGAAATTTAATCTGACTTTGAAATAGAGAACTATGATTTGAGCTGATAGTTATCATCTTCGTTTAATAAATGCTTATTTTTAAAGCAACTCCTTGTTCAAAAACTAGGTGCTCTCTGTCATAAAAGATGAACCAGATATATCCTGTTATCAGAGAATTTAAAATTTGGTAGGGGAGATAATAGCATGGTTGTACACCTGTCGTACGTACTAGGTAGACTGTGATAAGTGCTAAAAGAGTGATATGGTAAAGTGTTATGGTAACTGAGAATCTTACTTTCCCATAAATTGTTTTAGCCTAGGTTCAGTTTATTTTGTGCTCCAAGGTCATGTTCATTTGAATGATTAGTATAGGGATCTACTTTAGTTCGTGGGTTGTTGGGGTTTTTTGTTTTTTTTTTTTCGTCTTTGGATTATATTTCTTTAATTTCTTTGTTTCTCCTTTCTCATACCTGACCTCAGTTCTCATCAGTATTTGCTTTATTTTGCCATAAATGAGAGAAATATGTTTTCCTTCTTTACAGTCATTTGCATATGCTTCTTAGAGTATTATTTTTAACCCTCACCTTATCCCAGCCTAATTACGTTATTGTCTAATCTTTTCCGGAGGTAATTATCTTTATTACTATTTTTAAATGTTTATTTATTTTGAGAGAAAGAGAGCATGAGCAAGCAGAGGAGGTGCAGAGAGAGGGAGAGAGAGAGAGAGTCCTAAGTAGGCTTCACTCTGTCAGCAAAGAGCACGACACGGGGCTCGAACCTGTGAACAGTGAGATCATGACCTGAGCCGAAAGGAAGTGTCAGACGCTTAACCAACCGAGCCACTTGGGAAGCCACAAGAGGTAATTATTTTTAGATAATGTACTTCATTCAGTTTCCTCATCTATAAAACAGAGATGTTAATAGTATTTACCTCTAGGAGCTGTCAAGACAATTAAATGATTTAATACTTGCCAAGTATTTCTAATAATGCCTGGCACACAGCACTATATGAGTTATAAACATTATTATGAAAAAAATTTCAGGGCACACAACTTATAAATGTGTATTCATATGTTTATTTATTTATATATTTGCCATATATTATTTCCTTATAGCTGTTAAGCATCTATTCTCAACTTAAGACTTTCCTGCCATATCCTTCTCCAGCATCCTACAGGAAAAAAGGAAATAGACAACATTGCATGGTGTGATATAGTGTAGTATTTAAAAGCTCTGGGTATGGAGTTAACTGGATATACTGACACCCACACTTACTAGACAGTAATCTTGGGCATTGTATATAACATTCTTAACCTTAGTTTCTTTATGAATGAAAAAAAAGATAATTGTATCCAATAGAGAGAGTTGTTGGGAGCCTTACAGGAAATAATGCATGCAAAAGGATTTAGCATATTTCCCGGCACATATTTATGTCTTCAATAACTAACATTTATCATCATCATCATTATTGTTGTTATTTATGTATTTAGTATGCTACTACTATGTTCCAGTATAGTTCTTTGGCATATTGTACATGTGTGACAAGTGTTTATTGAATTTAAGCTCCTTGTCAAGTTCAGAAACATATTCCATTCCTGTCAAGTGTATGTATATATATATAATATATATATACACACATACATATATATATACATATATATACACATACATAAATATACATTTATATAATTTTATATAAATTTATATATAAAATTTTATATTTATATTTATATATAAATTTAAATTATATATATAAAAAATATATATATTTAATGTTCGTTTATTTTTGAGAGAGCACAGACAGGGAGGGACAGAGAGAGGGCCGGGACGGAGGATCCTTAGCAGGTTCTGCGCTGACAACAGTGAGTCCGATGTGAGGCCCGAACTCATGAACTGCAAGATCATGACCTGAGCTGAAGTTGGATGCTCAACTGACTGAGGCACCCAGGCACCCCCAGCCATGTATCTTTACACCAAAGACCAAAAGGATGTCTCATATATCATGCCTTCCGACCTGGGTTAATGTTAGAATTTAAAAGCTGTCCGAATGTATGCTCCATATTAACATGGATAAGCTAGTGGTATGAACTTCTGCAAATAATCTGCTACTCTGTAACTCTTGTGGTGGTAAATGACTGTCATTGGAAAGCATGTGATTTTTGATTAGATACGGACACATCTAATTCAGGAAATGTTTTATCCTCAACATGCACTTACGAACCTAACCACACATAGTCTTAAAGCAGATTGCCTTTCAGGTCATGTTTGTTCCTTCTCTTCCTTTCCCTTCCTTTCCTTTTTTTTTCTCCCTCTTCCTTCCCTCCTTGCCTCCCTCCTTGCCTGCCTGCCTTCTTCCTTCCTACCTTCCTCCTCCCTTCCTTCCTTCCTTTCTTATTTGACTGTTACAAATGATACCTTTAAGACTAGAACTATTATGCATCAGCATATATAGCATTCAGAATGAGCAGGATAGCCTGGTGACTAGGGAGTAGATTGGCTAAACTTACTTATCAGTCAGAATGAATGTTATAATTTTGAGAAATTGGAAATAATCTTTATGTAAACCAATTCTCTTTGCTGTCTCTTAAAGGATCATTTAATTTTCATACTCGTATTTCCCTATTATTTTATCTCCTGACTTCAAAAACTCTTTATGAACAAAGGAATGAAAGCAGGAGGAGAGGAAGGAATGAACATTATCAGAGTGTTTAAAAATTAAGTCTTGTACTAGATGATTTTATGTATCTTTATAATTTATTCTTCACAATTATGCTTTTAAACTTAGTTACAGTAATTTACTCACAACCACAGAGATGGTAAGAGACAGCATTGAGATTTGAAACCAACTTTGTTAAAATCCAATATTCATGCCATTTCTACTATTCTATTGTCTTCCAAGCTTTGTTTCAGGGAAATCTAAGGTCTTTAGAGACCATGAGCAGGGCTAGTAAATGGTCAAACAGAAGATTGGCTTCCCTTACCTCTCTTTAGCAAGAACAGCTCCACTTGTATGTTTCATTGGGGCTCCAGATAGAATTTTGCTTTTTTTTTTTAAGTTTACTTATTTATTTTTAGAGAGAGAGAGAGAACGAGCGTGAGAGGGAGAGGGGCAGAGAGGGAGGGACAGAGAATCCCAAGGAGGCTCTGTGCTGTCAGCACCACACTCAATGTGGGGCTCAATCTCACGAACAGTGAGGTCATGACCTGAGCCTAAATCAAGAGTTGGACGCTCAACCAACTGAGCCACCAGACACCCTTAGAATTTTGCTTTTTTTAAAAAAATTCCATTACTAGGAAAAAGTTTGAAAGTTGAGCTATGCTATGCTAGAACTTCTGAAAATATATCCCCAGACCATCACAGAATTTCTCAAGCAATAGACAATCAATATATAAACGAGAGGATGATGATTAAATTCATCCTTTCAATGTAAATTAGCCATTACAGGATGCACCTTTGTCAGTGGGCTTATCCACAGAGCATGGTGAAGCTTACTATGTGCCACAGTCTAGAAGTAAAAAGCCCTTTCAGTCTTTCATCTTCCCCATTAAACATGTGTAACATTAGTCATGGGATTAAAACCTCTTTTATTCAGAGAGACAGCAGAGAGAGAGAGCTATAATAAAAAGAAAAACCGGACTTAATACAAAGACATGAGTCCAACAGGTCAAGTGACATTGAGAAAGTCAATGAATCCCTTTAAACCAGTTGTTTTTGCACTGCAGATTGTACCCATCAGTCAGTGGCAATCAACAGTAAATAATGAAACAGTAAATAATGAAATGGAGGGGTGCTCAGTCAGTTGAGTGGTTGACTGTATTTGGGCTCAGGTCATGATCTTAAACAGTTTGTGGGATTGAGCCCCGCATGGGGCTCTGTGCTGACAGTGCGAAGTCTGCTTGGGATTATCTCTCTCCGTCTCTCTTTCTGCCCCTTCCCAACTCATGTTCTCTCTCTCAAAATAAGTAAACTTAAAAAAAAAAAAAATGAAGTGGAATGGTGTTGAATATTTTATGAAAAATTTTCCCAGTTATAAGTGTGTGAGGAACAAAGTCCCAATGTAGTATGCATTTCTTACTGCCAGAAAGGTGTGCACGCCATTGCTTTCAAAGATTCTCTTTGTATGTTGTCTAATACGCGGGGTGGTGGTAGTAACATGGCTGTTATGTGCTGCACAGAGTGAGGTTTTTCAGGAAGCTTCGGCAAAGTGCTTTACAAATATAATCTGCTGCTGAAAGTAAGGATGAATTATGTGTTTTACCAAATAAAAGAATACCATCATTTTCTGTGGCCCATATTCACATAAATCTCTCAGGAAGAGTGATGTATTTGAGGTCAGGCTATTACATGAAAATCCTAAACAATTCAAACTTAATTTCATAATTTCTTTTTACTATATCAAGACAGATAAATATTTGGCGCTATCTTTCTATTATTGCTGTGACATACTTAGATGAAGATAATTGAATTAATAAATCAATATTTTTATTATACCCTCTGGGACAGTGCTTAGAGAAGGTTGAAATTGTTAATTTGCATTTCAGTTATTATCACAATTTGACTTATTTCTACTTCTTCAGACTTTCATCAGTATCCTAACTTACCAACTACTTTCCAAACGGCTATACTTCTCCAAAGACCTTATACTGATATCATCATGTCTTAAAGCAAATGTTTTCAGCTCTTTTCACAGTTTGCCTTCCCTCCCCCTTCAAACAGAGAAACAAACAGGCAGACACTTCTGTTCTCAACCTACCTGCCTATTTCAATGGTTTCACTGTTAAAACTCCTTGGCTAAAAATATTAGAGCTTTAGTTTATACCGTTCTCTTTATCTCCCTAAATCCAATTTGTTGCCAAACTTTGTTTTAAATTTTTTTTTTCAACGTTTATTTATTTTTGGGACAGAGAGAGACAGAGCATGAACGGGGGAGGGGCAGAGAGAGAGGGAGACACAGAATCGGAAACAGGCTCCAGGCTCTGAGCCATCAGCCCAGAGCCCGACGCGGGGCTCGAACTCCCGGACCGTGAGATCGTGACCTGGCTGAAGTCGGACGCTTAACCGACTGCGCCACCCAGGCGCCCCTCCAAACTTTGTTTTTTGTTTGAAATGTCCCTCTTAAAATCAATGCTCTCTGAGACCACCCTAGCCACCAACCTAATCATTTCATTGCCAGAAAATTCAGAAAAGGTTTCTCTGTTTCTCGCAATTATTTGGGTCTATGAAAATTTTCCTAAAATATTTTTGTTAAAAAGTCATTTTATTTCTTGCATAGGAGTCACAAAGGATATGTGGCTCCCACATTAATTTCAGAATTTCCCCTGGTTATCAATGTCTTCTATAATATAGGTCCAGGGGCGCCTGGGTGGCGCAGTCGGTTAAGCGTCCGACTTCAGCCAGGTCACGATCTCGCGGTCCGTGAGTTCGAGCCCCGCGTCAGGCACTGGGCTGAGCCTGTTTCCGATTCTGTGTCTCCCTCTCTCTTTGCCCCTCCCCCGTTCATGCTCTGTCTCTCTCTGTCCCAAAAATAAAATAAAACGTTGAAAAAAAAATACTTATATAATATAGGTCCATTATACCCTTCATTCATTCATTTAAATGAATGAAGCCAATTTGTTTTTAAAGGAAAAAGTGAAGGATTTATTTGATCTGCAGAAAAATTAGATCATCTGAACATTTAAAGTTTCTATTTCTGCTACTTGTCCTATTATGTACAGTGAATGTTAATGAAGTTGAACACAACAGAGTCTCCACCGTTTAAGAGTGTATTCCTTAATGACAAAGACGAGCAAATGCATGATCATGATGTTTTATGACAAATAGTACACGAGAAGTGGAAGACAAGGGAGCAACCACCAAATCTGATATCCTGCTGGTGCCACCTCTCAATCTTTCACTTCAGCCAGACAAGTGTCCCGTGAAAATTAATCACACATTTCAACCTTTCCTGAAAAATATATGTGATCCTTGACTTTTTTTTCTATCCAAATACCATTTATCTGAAAAAACTCAGCTTATCCTACTTTTTTCTTAAATCATTCCTTTACCATTTCAACTCTTACTCATTTCTCCTTCTTACACTGGTACTAAGTTTTATAAATGTTTAGTATATGGTTGTATTAGTTTTATAAAAGTATTGTCTCCACAACTGAATTACATTTTCTTGGGGGGTGGTTTCTTTGAAACCATCAGTATCATGCTCAGTGTGAAGAACCTAACTTGTTTATCTTTCCTAAGAAAAAGAATAAATAGGCAACACTCTTACTTTAAAGAAACAAAATGGAAAACTTAAACCATAGCCTTAGCTAAATAGTCTCATTTCAAGAGACGTATTTACTATACCCATTCTTGTATATTCAGTCACCGTGAGAATCGTCATATGCCTTTCTCCAGGAACATCAAAGTACTTTAGTTTTTCCCATTCCTCCTGCCATAAAACACACCCCAACTAAATTGATCTAATATCCATGAAATATTAGTTAAGTGAGGAATTGGTGGTGAAAATTTGGTGGCCCAACTTTTTAATGTTTTAACTGTATTTAATGAGTTTTGCATGGCAGGATTTTTTGTTGTTGTTTTATGTTTCTTCTTTTTGTTTTTTAAAGCACCTGGCCCATTTAGAATGCCTACATAAATTCCATTTGTAGTGGCAGATTTTGGGAACATCCTGGTTAACCTTGATGCCACTTCTTGACACAACCTTGTACCCTGGGTTCATCACCATACGATACATTTACAAGCATAGAGACAATTTACTCATCTGTTATTAGGGAAGCTTTGCTATTTGTAAGACCATGTCCTTTTCTTCAGAGATATGACTGCTGAAAAAAAGGCAAATTCTACAGGCCAATTAACCAGGTTGCCTCAGATGAGGACAATCTGGAACAATATCTACTTGTACCTGATTTTGCTAACAGCCTGTTATGGTCTACACTTTTTCCAGAAAAGCTCAAGTCAATCTCAGAGAAATATTCAGATTTCAGAAGTCCGGGGTTTCCCACTTTTCCTCTTTATTCAGTCCCACCCAGCTGCAAACTCCAGAACAACGTACTAGCTGACAATAGTTCTAAGTTGCGACAGAAACAGATTAGTTTCCACTCAAGAAATCCCAAATAAGACAAATTATAAATACTTTCTACCTATGCAAATTCCGTAGTTCCTAAATATTCTCTCCATTTACTATATCAACCAGAGCAAAAGAAGAACTAGAGGAAAGAATAAGATGGGGATGAGGTCCAATTGGACAATAGCCACATTTTTTGAGGAGCATTTACTATGTACTAGAGATTATGCTAGACACTTTAATACATTGTTCTTCTTATCTTTACAAAAGTTGCATAATATAGGCATTACCTCCATTTTATAAATGAAGGAACTGAAACCCAGAGAAGCTAAAAATTTGCCCAAGGTAACAGCCAGGATTAAACTTTGCTCTTGAATTTCCAGAATCCAAGCTCTCGAAGACAATACAATACTGCCTTTGACATACAATAATACAATACAATACTCAAGATTAGATAGGAAATCTGTGATTGCCATATCCAAACAAGTTCATGATAATGGTTTACCTGTGGTCCAGCAAGGATACTACTGAGGAGCCACGCCAGGCCAATCATGGACTGTCCGAGCTTGCCATTGCTTTTCACAGCTAGAGGCCTCGTGATGGCCAGGGAGCGGTCTAGGCTGATCACTACCATCATGAAAGCTGGGGCATACATGGAGAAAAGCTTCAGATAGCTGAGAACTTTGCAGAGGAGCTCTCCAGCATACCATTGAACTGTAATATTCCACATCCCATCTAGTGGCATGACAAGCAGAGTCTCCAACAGGTTGGCTAAGGTCAGATGTTTTAAAAGCATCTTCATTCTCGAAAGCTTTTTTCCTTTCTCTTTCTTCTGAGTCCACTTCTGAAGTTTCAACAAGAAAGAAGCATTAAAAGTTGTAGAGAGTAGAAAAAGGAAGAAAGTAACCGTCACTCGGATCTTTCCAGATAATGTCAGTGTGGGGAGGTTGCCCTGCATCAGTGGGATGCTGTTGTTTATGGCTGAGCAGTGATTCTGATTCTGTTCAGGAGGGGCACTTGCCATACCTCCTGACTGATAGAGCTTCAAGACTTGTGTTTCTGGCACTTCTGATGTTTTATTGTAACCTAGCCCAAAGCCCTGTTTTATTTCTGCCTTCTTTAGATGGAAACGTCACAGGTGTAGATTTATGTCAAATTTCGTCCCTGAGCTAGTTTATATTTAATGTAAAAGATCAAGGTGAACTTGTTTTGTGGGCTAATAATCCAACACAGTGCTAAAACAGAACATGTCAAACACATGGTGAGGGCCAAATGTAACTGTAGTACCTCAGCAGATGGCCTGGTTTTCACAACATTTTTCCTAAGTAGAGAAGGACACCTGAAGCTTAATTCTGAATTTAAAATCCATTCATGCCGTTATCCACATGACTTTAATAAGGAGATTTTCTAAAAACTATTAAGTGTTATTATTCTGTCCAAGAGATACAAGATGAAAATGAAAAATACTAAAAAAGAACTCAATCCAGTTCAAATCTGTTGTTTTAATAAATTAATTCTTTTCTCAAAAACATTGGTTTTCTTTTTCAATCACACACTGCTGTACATGAAATACTAGACAAATATGTTCATTTAAAGCCATCCTGCACAAAATGTCAAATTAATACCTTAACAGAATTAATTTGATCTAATATAAATTAGTCTGCATTCAAATTTATCAATCAATCCCAATGGTCAGACTATCCATGCTTAGGTTGGGTAAAAATCATTAATTTTTAAAATTATTGCCTTGCTTTTATAATTGTTTAAATACTGTACTTTTCATTATTGCACGTTATTCATAGCATAGATAGATATTGGAGAGAATGCTGTATAAATGCTGTAACCACATTTATCTATGTTTATATATAATATGAATAGTTGCTTAAATTCCTTTATATATATGTTATCTGATCATTTCCAATTGGGGCCACTTCGAAACACTCTCTGTGTTGCTGCTTTACCTTTCATGATGAGTGCTTGATGATGTTATTTACCAATATTAATATGACTTACACTGGAATTTATTAAATCACTAGGTTGATTCAACTTATGTCAACTAGTTTGCTTTTGTGGCAGCTAAAGCAGGAATGTTAAGCATATAGGTGAGTCTTTTGACTTAGATGGTCCATTCTTGTTGGTTCATAGATTTGTTTTTTGTGTCTTATATTCATTTATTTAATAAGTAGTTACTAAATACCTGCTATATATACTCTTAGCCTTTGCAGGTGATAAAACATGCACATGGCATCATCTGGGCCCTGAAGGAGCTTATTTGCTGCTAAAGAAGAATAAGTAAGAGTGTTGGATATGTCTTAGGTGCTTCTTCAGATTCCCTCTGCACTGACTGCCTCCAGGATCTGGAGGGACTTAGAACAGTTGTGTATCTCGGCTCCCTCTTGGCTGTCACCACATGGCAGAATTACTCGCTTTCTCTCACTACTTCTAGCCTTGAATGAAATAGTATAGTGCAGGGCATGGAATCTGGCTTCCTAAGTGACTTTCTGAAGGGACTGGAAATATTTTCCAGTGGAGTATTTTGGTTCTGAAATGGACCCTTTCTAAATAATTAGTGGGAGGAATAGATGAGTCATAAATTATGAGAAGTACACCTTTTGGAAAAACAGATCCCATGTATTTTAAAACACAAAAAAAGCGCATAAATATAGACTTGGCTCTTATTATTTGTGGTAGCTTTATAAAGTTTCCACCAGCACTGAATTGGCAAATACTGAACACTTGCTCCTAACAAAAGTGTAGGATTAGGTTCCTGTAAGCTAAAGCACCATTTGCATTAAATAGGTTCCTTTGCCAACATCCTTGTAAAACAAGCCAGTCTCAGCATTGAAAACTTGCTCTTTCGCACAACCCTTTTCCTGTATAACACTTAGATGATATTTAGGAAATTGTTTTCAATATTCCTGATATGTAGAAACTGTCACAACTGCAAATTTAACATTTTTCACACCATATGGCCTTTCAAATTGTGCAAGTCAGTTACCATAAGTTTTTTTGGCTTTCACTGTCACAACAATGCTGTTTACTATATTTTTAATGCTTTTTTTTTTTAAAGTTTATTTATTTTGACAGAGAGAGAGAGAAAGAGAGCACAAGTGGAGCAGGTGCAGAGAGGGAGACAGAATTCCAAGCAGGCTCTGCATTGTCAGTGCAGAGCTCAACATGGGGCTTGAACTCACAAATGATGATTCATGATTTTCTATAAATAAAAATCAATAAATAAAACCAAAAAGTTTAAAGAAAAACAATAATTCCCACTAGAACTTCCAAATAAATTAAACTGTATTATAAACATAAAATGTTCATAACATTAAAAAGAATAGTGTTTTAACCTAGAACTTCACAATAGATTGAAGTACTATTTGAGTCTTGAGCTGTTAAGGAGTTTAAGGGAAATGGTGAAATTATGTTTATATAGAATATTAAAGAAAGGTATTTTTTTTACATCCGAGATTTATGACCATAAAGTTTGTACCTACTATATTAGCTATACTAGGTTCATTATAAGATTTTATTTTCCTGAAGAACTCAAAAGGCTTTGCATATACATCATGTCAGTTAATCTGAGCAGGGCTATTTGCCTGAAACCAAACAAAACAAGGTAATCATTTTTACAAACCAGAAAAGCTATTATATGTGGGCCAGCAACAAAAAGAAGAAAGGAAAAATGTTAATGGTAAAATCTGATTATACTGAAGCATATTTTGCCCTTTGTGTCTCATTTTAGGGAAAGAAAAAAACTGGAGCATGAATGCTTTATTATTAATTTCTCCCTTTCCTTTCCTGTTTCTTTCCCTTTCCCACATTCATCTTGGCTGCAACTTCTTCCACAATGTATCTGTTCATCAAAGTAAGAAAGAGAACAAAGAAAAACAACAAAGGATAGAAGAAAGGAAGGGAAAGAGAATTTAGGAGACAGGCAAAAGAGCGATCGTGGGATGGGGAGGACATTCTTGGCAGCTAGAGCAGTCATGCTCAAATAGAACGTTAGAAGCCTCTCTGTGCCTGAAAAGGGGTATGTGAGTGTGACCAAAGATGAGGCAGCCATCGGATCAGGAAACCTATATTACAGTAGTTTCCCTTATCTACAGGGATACATTCTAAGACCCCCAAGGACCACCTGAAACTGTGGATAGTACCAAACCCTTTATATTACTCTGTTGTACCTATACACACATACTTATGATACAGTTTAGTTTATAAATTAGGCACAATAAGAAATTAACAATAACTAATAAAATAAGGCAACTATAATAATATGCTGTAATAAAAGTTAAGTGAAGGTGGTCTCTCTTCAAATACCTTATTGTTCTGTACTCAGCCTTTGTCTTCTAGTGATGATGTGAGATGATAAAATGCTTATGTTATGAGATGAAATGAGTGAATGATTTAGGCGTGTGGTGTAGGGTTAGGCTACTATTGACCGTCTGACAATATGTTATCTGTGTCTAGACTGCACTCGATCTGGTGTAACTGGAACCATGGAAAGTGAAATCGCAGATAAGACAGCATTACTGTGCATGCTAAGGACTTTGGGCTTTCCCTATAAATAGTGCCTTGAACGATGGAGTGGTATGATGTAGATATGGCCAGATTCATACTTTAGAAAGGGCATTGTGTAACATACAGATAGTGCTTTGAAAGCATTTGGGAATTATTGGCAGATCAAAATTTGAGGCAGTTCATCCCTTTAGAAAGTCTTTGCTACCAACACAATATGGAAAGTAAGGTGCTAGCATAAAATGGAGAGAGATAAATTTCAAGTTTTATATATACAGAAAGTACAGTTATTAGGACTTGATTGGTTAGTTCTTATTTTTGAGAAAGTGGATGGAATAAAGAATTGGTCTTTAATTACCAACTTAGAAAAATGAGTTGAATGGGCTGTCTATTAGACTAGGAATAGTGGACAAAGAGAAGTTTTAGATGTATGGAATTTGAGATGCCTATACATTAGCCCAAAGGAAATTTTTAGTAGGCACTTGGCTATACAGGTGGGAAGCTCAAGAGATGCATCCTGGCTGGAGATATAAATTAGCAGAATATATATTTATGGTGCTTGTGGATGAAGCCATGGGAATGGATGAGATTACCTAGAGAGAATGTGAACAATGAGAAGTGCCAGGAGAGAATTCTGTGAACACAATCATTTAAAGAGCACACAGGGTCTGGGAACATTGTAAAATAATGAGGAGACCAGAAGAGAGTGATGTAATAGAAGTAATAGGAGGAGAGAACTCCAGGAGAGAGGGAGTGATCCATACATTAAGTATCTCAGTGACAGGACAAGACCCAAAGAGAATTAGTGGGATGAGGTAATTAGGAAGTCATTGATGACTTGCCTACAGTAGCTTTGGTGCTTTGGTAAGAATGGTCATTAGAAGAGCACGTGAAATTTGAGGAAGTAGACATAAAGAAAAAAGGATTAAAAGAAAAAAAACAGGTATGTAAGACTTGAGGATGTTTAGAGATTTAGAGATGGAACCAGTGAGGATGTTTAGAGATTTAGAGATGGAACCAGTAGAAGGGAGAACAGGTCAAGGGACTAGGGCAGATGTAGCAGAAAGACAGGGAGCAGATCCCTTAGGGGAGCTGATTATGTAGTAAGTCACTAAAGAGTTAGGCTTGATAGGGAAGGAAGTGGATCTATGAATGGGGTGGAGTTAGGGTAGACTCAAATAAAAGAGGGGGCTCAAGAAAAGATCTCGATGGAAAGAAAATAAATTATAATGGAGTAAGGGAGTCTTAAACTAGGAGGATGTAGATAGAAATTTGAATTTAAGATTCCAGATGTGAAGTTGTTCTGATTAACTAGAAAGTACAGGGTGTGGCCATGAAAGCAGATAGGTAGAGTGGAGGGTCAATGGAGTTTGATGCCATGTTAATTAGGTCCTTTTGGTTGCAAGAAAAGGAGACTCTCTTAAATAATAGAGTCCTCTTTCATAATACACAAGGCGTAGAAAGCCAACAGGAAACCCAGGAAGTTCCAAAGATTAGCAATTCTGTTTCATGACCTCAGTTGGTCCTCAAGCAAGATATCTTTGTTTTTCTTTGTATTATCTTCTCCATCGTCTTCCTGTACCTAACTGCTAAGCTCTTTCTGAATTGCAAGTTCAAATTCTGAGGTGACAGAGAAATGGTAGTTTGGAAGTGACTCAGAGGAACAAGAAATAGATTTTTAACACCTCTTTACTAAGAAGACTGAAAAAATAGAAGAAAGCAGGTCTTTTAAAGGAGAAGTATGTAGATGAAAAGTATTTGGGAGAAAATTTTGGTAGAAAAGATAGAGGCAGCACACTATCAGAGAAAAGGAATATAATTTTTTCCCTCTGTTTTTCAAAACATGGCTTACGTCATTTAACCACGAATGATAATGTCTGTGGCAATTGTGATGGGAGTAAAAGGCGAGAATTTTCACTCAATTTTAAATTGGAAGGATTTGAGGAAGGAATGCGTATTATTAATTATGAGCAAGTGTTTCCACAAAATTGTTATGGAAATGAGGAACAAATTCTAAAAGCTATTCAATTTTTTCTAAGCCATGTTAAATGATCTGTAGCATTTAAAATGGAAGATTCACTTCCATTTTCTAAGGATGGATCTTATTTAGAGAATCATGCCACAAGACATTATTATAGTTCTCATTTCAGTCTAGCTGTCTCAGAGGTAAGTGGTAGGAAATTAGTGTTGAAAATCTATGCAAGATGTTGGAGATCAGATTAACAAAAAATATAACAAATAATCAATATCATGAAATGAATGAAAAAGCAGAAACATAATGATCATGTTTATTTGTCAAAATTGATATAGTCACTAAATGTTAAAAGTAGTAATCTTTTATTTTTGTTTTAATTATTATTAGTAATATGTAACTAAATATAACTAAAATAAGAATGATCATTTTTATTTCAATAATTCAGTTAATTGAACATTTATTGAACATTATGTCCTAGGCACTGTACTTGTAGTTACCAAAGAAAGGCTAGCCAAAGCTCATTATATCTGGTATTTCCAAAGATAACTACATTATGTTGAGATATTTTTATTTATATAAACGTCATGTGGGCTGCTGGATATTGAAAATAGCATAGTTTAATTTTTTTAAATTCTTTTGCTGGTAATCTGTTGATCCCATAACATTTCCATTTCACAAAGTAATTCACTTCTAAAATACAACACATCTTAATCCCATCATTTTCAGAACTGGATGTTTGAAAGCAACATCTCCAATAATCATTTTGAGAATTAAAAAAAATTTTATTTTATTTTATTTTTTTTATATATTTACAGAGAAAGCAAACAGGGGAGGGGTAGAGAGAGGGGGAGAGAGAGAATCCCAGGCAGGCTCCATGCTATCAGTACAGAGCCAAGAGTCAGAAGCTTAACCTACAGAGCCACGTGGGTGCCCCTCCTTTAAAGAATTTATGATGCAGGGGCGCCTGGGTGGCTCAGTTGGTTAAGCGTCCCACTTTGGCTAAGGTCATTATCTCACGGTTTGTGAGTTCGAGCCCCACATCAGGCTCTGTGCTGACAGCTCAGAGCCTGGAGCCTGCTTCAGATTCTGTGTCTCCCTCTCTCTCTGCCCCTCTCCTGCTCGTGCTCTGTCTCTCTGTCTCTTAAAAAAAAAAAAATGTAAAAAAATTTTTAAAAATAATTTATGATGCAAATGTGTAATAACAAATTAAATTAAAAAATACAAGTGTATGTGGTTATTGGTATTATCCATTAAAAGTTTTTTTTTTAAATGTTTAGTTATTTATTTTGAGAGAGAAAGAGAGAATGAGCAGGGGAGAGGCAGAAAGAGAGGGAGATAGAGAGAATCCCACGCAGGCACTGTGTTGTCGGCAGAGCCCGATGTGGGGCTGAACTCATGAGCAGTGAGATCATAACCTGAGCCAAAATCAAGACTCCGATGCTTAACCAATGGAGCCAACCAAGCACCCCTGGTATTATCCATTTTTACTCAAATTCCATTTCAGTAAGACTGGGTTCCCATAAAATTAATTGACATCCTATTAATTCCTATATGACATATTAACTATTATTTGATTCAAATTCCTTCCCTTTTAAAAGTGTTTCTAGGGGCGCCTGGGTGGCGCAGTCGGTTAAGCGTCCGACTTCAGCCAGGTCACGATCTCGCGGTCCGTGAGTTCGAGCCCCGCATCGGGCTCTGGGCTGATGGCTCAGAGCCTGGAGCCTGTTTCGGATTCTGTGTCTCCCTCTCTCTCTGCCCCTCCCCCGTTCATGCTCTGTCTCTCTCTGTCCCAAAAATAAATAAACGTTGAAAAAAAAAAAAAGTGTTTCTATAAAGTTTCTGATGTTTCTAAGAGTGGTTTATTTACTTTTATAATTCCTTGATGCTCCTTTCATTAAGCATTTATAAAAAGTTCAGTATTGCTTGCTTTAAATTTTGTTATGTGCCCCATACAGTTTAGTATGCTAAGGTTTAGTATTTTTCTTAGCAGAATTAAATACATTTCTAATCTTTAACTCCATTTTATATCAGAGTGAGGTATAACAACATGGCAGAAGTACCTTTGAGTGCCACTAAAGTTAGTTTAGAAACAATTAGTATAATTTGACAAATATTTAAATACATAGTGTTTTTTTTCTGGGAGAACAGTAAAGAAATGCTTTTAAAACTCATTTTACTTCCTATGCTACTTCTAGAGAGAGCCTAGTAAATTTCTCTGTATTTATAAGACTGAACTATTGCCTAATTCCTACTTAATAAAACGATGGGAATAATATATCACAAATCTTTATAGAATATTCCATCAGAATAAGAATATACTGATTTAAATAATTCTCATCTTACCTTAGAAGCAAATATATGCTAGGGGTACATATGCTCAGTTCTTGTTGAAGACTATTTTAAAAAAGAATTTTGCAGTCATCATTTGTGGTCCTCAGTCTAGTCTCCCTAGTTTCCATTCAGTATATTCCCATTCTCCCACTCACCTAGTCATTATATCTTAAAGTCAATTTTTACCCTTCTTTTCCATTTTCTAGTCATTCACCACTATTTTATTTTATTTTATTTTATTTTACTTTTTTTTTTTTTTTAGAGAGAGAGAGATTTTTTTTAGAGAGAGAGTGCATATGTGAATGGGGGAGAGGGGCAGAGGGAGAGAGAGAGAGAGTGAGAGAGAGAGAGAGAGAGAAAGAGGGAGAGAGAGAATCTTAAGCAGGCTCCACACTCAGTGCAGAGCCTGATGCGGGGCTCGACCCCATGACCCTGAGATCATGACCTGAGCTGAAATCAAGAGTGCATCACTCAACCAACTGAGCCACTCAGGCACCTCAATCATCTTGCTTTTTAAAACTAAGATACTAGAATACACGTAGCATGACATTGCTTTATACAAAATCTGTAGTTAAGGCAATAAACACATGAAAATACAGAAAATATAGAATGAGATGATATAATTTGAAATAACATTGTATTGATTCAGAAAATAGCACATTTTGCGCTGGGTAACAGATAACCATTAGTTTTTTGTCTGCCAGAATTTTTTTCTTTCTTGGATGTCCCCCCACCCTGCTCACAGGGGCTGTCCACCTAGGCTCATTATAGGCATCCTCAGGATTTTTTTAAAACTTGAAGCCAGAGGGCAGGAGGGCTCTATTTTTGTGGCACCGTTAGCACTAAAGGAAACCTAATCCTAGAACCAGTGAGTAGGTCTTTACTAACTCAGTGGGCAGCATCTGGCTATGAATGAAGACAGATGAAAGAAAAGTTAAGATGTGGCTAGAGATCAAAACACTGTTGAGTCCTTGGATCTAGCTTCAGCTCTGCCACATGTAGATCTCTAGATTTTTAGTTAGATGAGTTGAAAATTTCTTCTTTTCACTTAAGGTAGTGTTAATTGAGTTTCTCTCACTTGTGACCAGCGAATACTGACCAATATCCACATACTTTTTGGACATACTTAATTTCTAAAAAATTGAAAAGTAGAAATACTAATTTTTGTAAATGTATAACTTGAGATAGTCAAAATATTTTCTTAAATGTTTATTTATTTTGAAAGAGAGAAAGAGAGAGAGAGAGAGTGTGTGTGTGTGTGTGTGTGTGTGTGTGTGTGTGTGATCAGGGGAGGGGCAGAGAGAGAGGGAGAGGGAATCCCAAGCAGGCTCCACACTGTCACTGCAGAGCCCAACTTGGGGTATGATTTCACAAACTGTGAGATCACGACCTGAGCCAATATCAAGAGTCGGATGCTTAAGGGACTAAGCCACACACGTGCCCAGAGAGATGTCACAATATTTTTTAAATTTATCAAATAATAAGGCTACTGTATGAATTAATCTATAAAATTTATGACAAATATTACATTTTAGAATACTATACTAGGTAGATCCTTAGTTATAACCATATCACATAACAGGGCATAGTTGTTTACAGTGTGGACTCTGGAATCCAATTGTCTGATTTTGAATCCCAGCTCAGCCAATTATAAACTCTCTGAGGTTCACTTCTATTTCAGTCTCCTTATCTGTAAAATTAAGATTACAAGGGAATCATCCTCACAAGGTTGTTGTGAGGGTTCAGTGTAATAATACATGTAAAGTGTGCCTGGCACGTAAGTGGTCTATAAATGTTAGCTACTATTATTAATGCAATTATTTTTTGGGCCCGTGAACAAAATTTATATCATAATGAAAGCTGTTAGTGGTAGCTGTAGGGATGTCAGTGATGACAAAAGAGAAAGTAAACTGCTTTAGAGATACTGGTGGACTGCAGTCTGGAAAAGCATCACCATGAGATTATATTCATGATAAAAGCCAACTGACCTGTTTATGTGGCAAGTTAGCATGAGCTCTAACAGTGCATTCATAGACATCTGTACCCTCAGCTAGAACGTTTCTGTATGGGCAAAAGGAAAGTGAAGCAAAAGCAAAATTTCCATATTATTTATTCTGGCTGATAATTTATATTGAGGAATTTTAAGAGATTAGAGGTATGTGATACAGTGTTACCTGTTCAAGCTTACCTAGTGAAACATAGCCCATGTGTCTGAGGATAATTTTGCTATTATGTGTGTACATGTGAGAAACATCTTCTGGCCTCACTTACATGTGAAAGAGAAATAGGGACAGATCAAAAAGCATTGGGATCTATTCAATGCACCCCATGGCATTATCATGCTGTTTTGTGTCAGTCCAGGTGAGGAAGCCATAAATAGAGAAGAGATTAGCATTGGCACAAAGACTAGAAAGAAAACAGGTAGACAGATTTTCTTTGGAAATTTTTATATTACTGCAATTCATTAGGCTGCAACCTATCAATATATAATTTTTGTAGCAACGATGTGATTCAGCTGGGGATTATTTATATACTAAGAAGGGACTTTATTGCTAACATCTCTTCTATGATTTCCTAAGGGACCTAGATCTACAAATCAGCAGAAAAGACCTCCTTAGTAAACTGTAATCCATATTTACTCATGTAATTACCTTTAGTCTAGAGAGAGGTATAGGGGAGATAATATGTTCTGGTTCATTACTGTCACTAGTCCTTTTTCAAAGTCTAGTATACAAAAAGTTTTCACAGTTCTAAAATTATATATCTTTATGTTTGCAATATTAAATGTGCATATAGAGAGGTGATTCTAAGTTACGTGTAGCTTGGGAATTACAAATATTTCACAGGGGATCATTTTCAAGCTTCTTTTTTTTTAATGTTTATTTCTTTTTGAGAGAGTGAGCACAACAGAGAAGATGCAGAGAGAGAGAGAGAGGGGTGGGGGACAGAGGATCTGAAGCAGGCTCTGCACTGACAGCAGAGAGCCCAATGTGGGGCTTGAATCCATGAACCGCGAGATCATGATCTGAGCTGAAGTAGGATGCTCAAGTAACTGACCACCCAGGTGTCCCTCAAGCTTTAATCTGTAAAGAACTTCTGCACTAGAGACCAGTTTTGGACAAGATCCAGTCTCGGTAGTATGTTACTCGAGTGTAGACACCAGGCTTGTTTGGAAGAGCACATTCATCTCCCCAGCTTACAATACCAGCAAGGAACCAAGTGCCTTTATAATCTGCACCAACCAGAGGTCCACCAGAGTCACCCTAGGGAGAAGAGGATACATACAATTACTATAGTTTAAAGGTAAAAATACTGCTTATTTTTCTTTGTAATAAAGACAGGGAGACACAGAAAAAGGAAAATAAAACCCTAGATATTTCAATATTAAAATGATTTTAGTATAGAATATTTTTGTGCTTATAATCATTTATTTATTAAAAAAAATTTAATTGTTATTTATTTTTGAGACAGAGAGAGACAGAGCATGAACGGGGGGAGGGTTAGAGAAAGGGAGACACAGAATCAGAAGCAGGCTCCAGGCTCTGAGCCATCAGCACAGAGCCTGACACGGCGCTCGAAATCACGGACTGTGAGATCATGACCTGAGGTGAAGTTGGATGCTTAACGGACTGAGCCACCCAGGCGCCCCTATAATCATTTATTTAAATGAAAGATGTCAGTACATGTCTTTGGATACAACACTACAATAGTGGAAAACATGTATGAAAAATTTCAACTCATTTATTACCCAAAAGAGATATTGAAAGTATTGTTGCTTATGAAATCATCAGTGTGCTGAAGAATTCTCTTATTATCTTTCTAAACTCCCCTATTTTCAGCCAGATGTTGAGAAAAAAAGTAAGGTTTATATTTACCCACCACAAGCATTGGATTATTACTCTTTCATTCTTATGTAAACATTTCTCCAATTTTCAGAATTGTATAATTTGGCTAAACTACTCTCTATACTCCTTATGGTTTTTATCTACTGATGTTTAGGCCATTCTTTCAGAATGATGGAACACTTCAGCATCTGGCTTTTCCTTTGCTCCAGACCTTCCCATCATCCTGAATAATTTCTACAGCTATTGGATGAAACCAGTCCCTTGGTTACCTTGATTCTGATCATCTGCATACAAATGACCCTTGAACAATGCAGGGGTTTAGAGGTGCACAGTCAAAACTCTGAGCATGACCTTTGACTCCCCCAAAACTTAACTACTAAGAGCCTGCTCTTGACCAGAAGTCTTACCAATAACATAAACAGTTGATTTATTTTGTATGTCATATGTATTATATACATATACATTATATACATATATGTATACATTATATGTATTATATACATATACATCCATTTTTAAATTGTGTAAAATATATATAACATAAATTTACTATTTTAACCATTTTAAATGTACACCTCAATGGCATTAACTACATTCATACTGTGCGATCATCAACACCATCCACCTCCACAACTTTTTTCATTTTGCAGAACTAAAACTTTATACCCATTAAACAATAACTCCCCATATCCTGCTTTTCCCAGCTTCTGGCAACCACCATTTTACTTCCTGTCTCTGAGTCTGACTACTCCAAGTACCTCATATGAATGGAGTCATACAGTATTTATCCTTTTGTGACTGGCTTATTTCACTTAACACAGTGTCTTCAAGTTTTGTCCATGTTGTAGCATGTGTCAGCATTTCCTTCCTTAGGCTAACTAATACTCTATTTTATGTATATACCACATTTTGTTTGTCCACTTTTCTATCAATGGGCATTTGGGTTGCTTCCATCTTTTGGCTATTGTGAATAATGCTGCTATGAATTAAATGTACAAATCTCTATTTGTGTCCTTGCTTTCAATTATTTTGAGTATATACCCAGAAATGGACTTGCTGGATCATATAGTAATCTATTTTTAATTTTTTGAGGAACCACCATGTTGTTTTCCATAGAGGCTGCACCATTTTACATTCCTACCAATAGTACAAAAGGCCTATTTTACAATTTTTAAAAATCAGGTTCCCAGACTCTGAACCTAATCTCTTGGTTTCAAATTCATAGAGTAAGTGGAGAATAATAGATAGCAATCTCTCCATTTCTTGTCCTTGTCTCTTTTGAGTTTCTAGCTCACCTGCATCAGCCCACATCTATATTTACTGTCGTCTGATAAATGGAGGTATTTAGTTCTTTCTAAGGCTAATCTCCCCACCTGTTCTTTGGACCAAGGATATTATTCTGTCAATACTCTTCTCTTTTCTTGTTTGTTTTTCCTAATAACGTCTTCATTTCCTCCACTGTCTTTCCCCACCGTGAATATACACTTTTTTTTTTTTTTTTAGTTTTGCCCGTCTGAAAAAATGACAGCCTTTCTGTATCTTAAGACCTCTTCTATTGCCCTAATTATCTTCCTTTCACAGCTAAGTGGCTTGAAGTAGTAGTCTATATTGAAATTTCCATTTTTTTTGTCTTATTTTCTTCTTTCTTCTTTCTTCTAAATGGTTTTTCTTTCCACCAATGAACCTTCTAAACTTTGCCAATAAACAATTGTTGAGATTGATACACTCTTTCCAGCATTTATCTTACTGTATGGCTTGTGTGACTTGTTGACTATTCCCTTTTGTTCTGATCCCTGGACTCCTGTGACCCTGTGATACTAATTTCTAATTTTTTTCCCCTTAGTTTTCCTTATCTCTTACTGTTAGCTTCTTAGGAGCATTTATACCCGAGTTCTAAATCTTGGGTGCTTCTTATTTTATATTCTTTATCTGAGCAATTATATCTGTGCTTATGAATTTAACTGCCCCCCCAGCTGACAATAACTTTCAGGTATATATGTACAGCCAGAACTCTTTCCTGAGCTCAAGGTTTTGATTTCTAATGCCACGTTGGACATATATGCCTAGTTATTCCACAAGCACCTCAAATTTAGCATGCCCCAAACTTTAAACCTCCACAAACCTGCTTTTCTTCTGTACATCTTCTCTCCCTTTGTTCAGGGATAAGTATGGAATTTAGCATGTATTCTTTCTTTTCCCTATTCCTACCCTGTTTTTTTTTTCACACACAAACAACAAACTTTTCATACAAAACCTTTGTGTAGCAGATTTTACAGAAAGTTCAGACAAATTAAGAAATAGATGGGGTTGCATTGCTGACTCATAAGCAAATAGAATTGAATAATATTCATCCTGTTGTTTGTTGTTGTTGATGATGATGTTTTAAGTAGGCCCCATGCCCAGTGTGGAGCCCAACTCAGGGCTCAAACTCATGATCCTGAGATCAAGACTTGAGCTGAGATCAAGTGTCAGACCCTTCCTCACTTCTAATCAGGCTCGCAGTCTTGTCCCCCTGTCTCAGTGCCTCTTCATTCTTACTGTATCTTAGTTGAAGCCCTCTTTACCTTTCTCAGGTAAAATGTTTTAATAGATCATAATATCTCTAGCGTACTTGCTTCCAGTCCGTCTTCTACTCTGCATGTATCGGATTTAGCAATTAGACCATCTTGGCTAATCTGGACTGGTAGGGCAAAAGCCTGCAAGCAGTGGGTCAGAGAGTGGATAAGTTGAGAATATGGAACAATGATGGTAGACTATTCTTTAGAGATTTGACCAAGAACAGAAAAAGAAAGAGTACAGTGTACTAAAGGAGAGATCTGATAGTATTTGCAGAATATTGTTGGAGTGGAACAGTTTGGAAAATATGGAAGAAAGTTCAAATTAAATGTAAAGCACAAATATCTGTATAGATAGAGAATGGATGAAGAATACAGGGAAAAGATTAGCTTTGCAGAGTAGAAGAAATTTTTTTTTGTGTGCTGAGCCTAGAATGCGAGGATACGTACAAATATAAATTTATCATATAGAAAAGAAATTAAAAGAGTTCTCATGATTTCTTTTTTTCTAGTTAGTATGAGGAAATGTCATATGTTAAGGAATACAAGAGCATATAGGGACACATTCAAACAATGTAATGAAATGTTGCTTATATAGGATATGCATATATATATAAAGGATGCATTCAATAATTCTATAATGTGGTAAGGACTCAGCTGTGATTATATGACACCAGTTTACAAGGCTGCAAGGTTTCTCCTGGTTGTTCTCAGGAGTTCACATATAGGAGCCAATAAAATAGTCATATTGCTCTGTGGTTGGAGATTATTAGCATGGGTGTGGGGAAGTAGAAGATGGTGAAGTCATTAGGGTGCTGGCAATGGAAAGGTTGAAATAATAAAACCTCTAGGCTGCATAAGTTTAGAAGACAGTCATATTCCTGAGGGTGATGGACTGAGAGAAAATTGAGAAAATCGAGATCTAAGCTTGTCATAACTTTGAAGAATAGGGTTAGTGTGAGAGTTGGAAAGATGGGACTCTGTAATGAGAGATGATAATTATGTATTACAAGTACTTGTTTGTATGTCTTCTAGCTCCTAAAGTACATGAATAATGCTTTATTAACGTTTAGCTCCCCTGCACCTAGCACAGAGTATGGGACATAGTAGTGCATAGAAATGAAGGAGTAAAATAAGGGTTGTCCTGGATTTACCCCTGATTCTGCCCGCCTAGATAACCAGAGTAGTACTTTTGTTAACTCTGGGACTATTGCTTGTAAACAGCCTGAGAGGTGTTTGAAGCATATTAAGCATAAGGAAAGGCAGCATTCAGAATATAGGCTGTGCAGCCCCAAATCCTCTGTTTAAATCTGGGTTCTACCACTTAATGCCTGTGTAAGTTTAGACAAATTACTTGATTTCTTTGTCTCAGTCCCTTCAACTAAGAAATAGGGCTTATAATAGTACAAGCATACATCACAGAATTGTCATAACTGGAAGAAATTAGCATTTGTAAAGAGCTTAAAACAGTGGCTACCACATGGAGATGCTATATAAGCATTGTTAAATAAATAAAATATTTAGGGTGTTGAAGCCACTCAAATTAAGAAAGCTCCATGATCATTAGGTTTGGTGTCGGATTCAGTTGAGTGTTTCTCAGTGAAAGAGGGCCAATCCAACTAAATTTACCAAAATTCCCTTCATCTTTTTCCTGCTTATTCCAAATTTAGTCTCTTTCCCAGTCTTATTCCCAGCTTCTTATAACCATAAGAGAGGCTTAGCTCTTTAGTATTTTATTAGGACCTATCAGATGGCAATATAATTCTAATTAATTACTCTGGCTACAAAACAAACTTAAACCTTTAAAAATTGTCAGTCTTTTGAGAAAATTGAACAAATTAATTGGAATTAAAATACACAAGGAAAAAATCCTGAAAATGGAATAGGCGGATTTACCTGGCAGGCATCCACATTTCCTTCCAGGAACCCAGCACACAACATTCCAGGTGTGATCACACCACCATATACCTCTTCACTGTTGCAGGTTTTATTGTCTATAATCTTCACTAATCCTTTTTGGAGTATATTAGGACTTGTTCCTAAAGGAAGAAAAGTGTATACTTTTTGCTGAAGTCAATATTAGTATCTCTGGCTAAGTTTATTTGTACTACTGTATACAATTTCCAAATCAATGTAAAACATATGTTTTAATTAAGCTTTTGCCTCCTTTCTTAGTAACAAAGTAGTAATGCAATGAACATACCAAGCTATTGTTAAAAATGACCACATTTAGGGGTGTCTGGGTAGCTTAGTTAGTTGTGCATCCGACTTTGGCTTAGGTCATGATCTCATGGTTCCTGGGTTTGAGCCTCGCGTCGGGCTCTATGCTGACAGCTCAGGGCCTGGAACCTGCTTTGGATTCTGGGTCTCCCTCTCTGTCTCTGCCCCTCCTTGGCTTGAACTCTCTCTCTCTCTCAAAAATAAACATTAAAAAATGACCATATTTGAAATACTTAGTGTGTTCATCCATGTGTAATGGGATTTTTTTCCCTTTTGAATTGTTTTGGAATTTTATATTTATTACTTGTATGTGTTAGAAAACAAAATGAAAAATTCAAATTCCAAAACTTATATTTTATAATCATTTTAAGATTTTCTGCTGTTACTGTAATTCTGAACCTCAAAATTAATTTTAGATTTATTTTTTCTGCTTTCCAATGCATTTATGAACCTAAATAGCCACTAAATCTTTACATAACTACGGTCATGGGAATGCACATATTTAAATGATCTTTGCTCAAGTATTGCCTTTTCACATAGAGCTATTCATTTCTCCCCGTCAAAAATACCCAAACCTCTGTAGTCTTGTTTGTTTGTTTGTTTTGCTTTGGTACTTACCTGCATAAAACATGCTGTGTAATCTACTTATTTATTGTATTTTATGGTTATTGTCTTCTTTTACTAAATATATAAGCTTTTGAGGGCAGGAATATTTGCCTATTTTATAGATTTATATATCCAAACCACCTAGACCAGTATTTGGCATAAAGGTGGTAATCAAGATAAATATTTATTGAATAATGAATGAAGAAAATGGAAGAAAATGAATTACTTATTCAATAATGCATTTCTATTAAAACTACCATTGTGAAGGGCAATTATGGTAAAAGCCCTAGGAAATTGTAGTTTCCATATGAATGTGGTTGAAGATAAATTTTCTTTTTTTTTTAAATTTTTTTAATGTTTATTTATTTTTGAGACAGAGAGAGACAGAGCATGAATGGGGGAGGGTCAGAGAGAGAGGGAGACACAGAATTGGAAGCAGGCTCCTGGCTCTGAGCTGTCAGCACAGAGCCCGACGCGGGGCTCCAACTCACAGACCGTGAGATCAGGACCTGAGCCGAAGTCGGAAGCTCAACCGACTGAGCCACCCAGGCGCCCCTGAAGATAAATTTTCAATCCATTGCACATTATCCTCTTCAAAATGATCCAGAGAAAATCTATCTCAGGTTTAGTTGTGATTCAGAGTATTTTTTTTAACTCCTAGAGCTCAAACCATGTAATGGAAGAAGGTTAGGAACTCACCATCAGACTTTAATGTTCCCCATCCAGTGACCACCACATTTGAATTGGGTGGGAATGTGTAAGTAGCTTCAGGAAGACATGCTCTTCGGATGTTGCTTGTGTATAATACTGGCGAGGACAGATGCACAACAGCTATGTCATTATCGTGTGCGGGGTATTGATAGTTTTCATGAATTATAATATCCTTGATACCTCGTTTTGTTTGTGGATCACTTAAAAGAAGACCAAAACTAACATTCCATTCTTTGGGATCCCTGGCCCTAAAGAAATAGATTTATTTATTAGAAGTCCTATATTTCAGAGTTGCAGGAATTAACATCTTATATGTTTTAAAACAATTAGATATGTATTGAATACCTTAGTGCATTTAACATATAAAAGTAAAGCTATGTGTAAGAGAAAAATAATAATAACATGAATAGACTTTGAATAATGCAATAAGCTATATTTTATTTTTTTAATAAGATATATTTTAAGAGATAAGCCATGGAAACTACCTTTTATCTCTCCAGAAAGACTCAAGGATATTTAGAAAGCTAAATATGATAAGACAAGATCGTAAGATTAAATAAAAAGTGGGCAAGATTATGGGACAGAGTAAACTTATGGAAATTAAGGAAATAGAAGAAATCCTCTTTTATAATATTTAAAAACTATAAATAGGAAGATACTTATGACTTTTACTATTATTTGTTAATCAAGGGTTTATCTATTAAGCACTGAAAAATAGTGTTGCTGGAACATATTCAAAATCTCAAGTTTAAGAGGGATTTTTTTTTTTTTTTTTTTTAATTTTTTTTTTTTTTTTTTTTTCAACGTTTATTTATTTTGGGACAGAGAGAGACAGAGCATGAACGGGGGAGGGGCAGAGAGAGAGGGAGACACAGAATCGGAAACAGGCTCCAGGCTCTGAGCCATCAGCCCAGAGCCTGACGCGGGGCTCGAACTCACGGACCGCGAGATCGTGACCTGGCTGAAGTCGGACGCCCAACCGACTGCGCCACCCAGGCGCCCCAAGAGGGATTTTTATTTAGAAATAAAACCAATAACTGCTACATAAAGCCAATAGAAATTAGTAAAATTAAACATCAAACAAAAGGGTAAAGACAAAGCAAACTTTTGGTGTAATAATGTATCTTTTAAAGAAATAATAATTTCAAATAGGGCTATAATATATATTGGAGGATGCAGGATGAATTCAAATACTTATGATTAAATAAATAAGACCAAATGAAATAATGATGAGAAAGAAATAGAAGAATAGTGTTCAGTTTAGGATTTACAGTTTCTTTATAAAATGGATTAAGCATAGCTTAGTGATTCTCAACTGAGGGAAACTCAGTATCCTTCAGGAGACATTTGGTAATAACTGGAGACATTTTTGGTTTTCAGTCCTGGGGGCATGCTACTGGCATTTGGTGGGTGGGAACCAGGGATGCTGCTAAATATTCTATAATGCACAGGATACCCCTCACCCCAAAACTAAGAATCATTTGGACCAAATATAATAGTGCCACTGTTGACAATTCCTACTCTACCCTGAATATATCTTTTTTTAAAAACTGATAATTCATTGAGAAATTTTGAGAGTATACTTCACAGTATTGAATAGTTGGAGGCATAGTTGTATAATCTATGTTCTTAAAAGATATGTATCTCAGACTTTCAGGTGCATGAGTGGCTTTGAGCCTTTATGTAGTCCAGAGCTTACTTTATGAAACAGTGAGCAGCAGTGACAAGCCAGCTGTTACTAATCAGAGTGGCTCCACACCGGTGGATACTGTTCTGTTGAAGGCTAGCTTGCCAAGGCCATTCCCCTTCTTGGGCATCCTTGCCCCCTGCTATCTTGTTGCCAGAAGGAGTTATTGTTCGTTGTCCACAACCTGCTCAAAATGGAGTTAGTTAGCATATAATGATACTGATATTGCTTTTGTATGCATTGCTATAGTTAACAAACTCTTGTAATACACGTCACTATTAACTGTTAACTGAGGAAAAGCCCATAGTCTTGGAGAAGTTAGGACTAACTGCTGATATGAGATTTTTTGAGAATTCACCCAAAATAGATTGACATTTTCACCTGCCCATCCTCATTAGTCACATAACTCTCTGTGTGTCTGTATGACCTTGCTATGATCTGTTATAAGAAGCATATAAAATGAAGTGTTTGAATTTAGAAGATAATAATTGATAACCAGTTACTAGGTTGTATATGAAAATGTGTGGCTTGTAATTTTGTGAGCAGTTGTTTAACACAGTGATTGCTCTGAAACATTTATAAGAAAGAGTGAATGGCCACAAATGCCAATGGGATAGTGACAAGAGATAGAGTAGACAGAAATGTGTTAGCGTTTAAGTTACAATACACAACATCTGGCCTAAAGGAATAACACATGAAGATAGCCAACCCTTTCTCAAAGTAAAACGCTTCTCTGAAACAGGACTATGCTCTAGTGTCAATTTAGATCCAGAGAAACTGCTGGACTCTTTAAGTCTTTAAAGCAAATTTGCAGTAATAGTACAACTTCACTATTATTGTGTCTCTCTCTGATTCTCTTGACTAAGTCATGTTACTCCAGCTAAAGCACTGAGCTTGTTCCTTAACAGTTTATTGTATCTTTTACTAGAGATTGTCAGCCTTATTAAATGTTTTAGAGGGCAGGAACCATATATTTTAAAATATATACATATTTCTAGAACCTATCCCAGAGAACCTATAACCTATGAGGTGCTCAACAAATGTATATAGAAATGAAGTCCATGTCATATAACCCATAAGACATCTTGAAATAAAAATGATATTTGACTGCAGGACCCATTTTTGTAATGGGTGTGTTCCTAACACTTAGAGTGAGAAAAACTTGCCATAATCAGTGCAGTGGGCATAGATGAAAGCAGTGGTTCTCAATCAGGGACAATTTTGCACTCCACTCCTAACCCCAGGAGAAATTTGGCAATATCTGGAGATATTTTTGGTTGTCATAATTGGGGTGGAGGATGCACTACTGGTATTTATTGGTAGAGGTTGGGGATGCTGCTAAAAATCTAGAAGGCACAGGACTGTCCCTGAAACAAACAAATTGGCCTACAGTGTTAATAGTGTTAAGGTTAAGCAACTCTGAATTAGAGAAAGGTATTTGTATCATGAACAAGAACATTTAAATTAATTGGAAAGGTTAGATGGTCAATTGCTTCACAGAAATGTGTTAAGATGTGTCTTGAGATATTCTTTCCTGAAGGTGGAAAGGCACCAGAAACACAGGGGAGGGACATGCAGACATAAAAAGATCTTCACTAACCCTCTGAAGTCCTTAAATTTGTATATTGATTCTGATTCTAGATTGTTTTCTTTGATGCAATCTAAACCTCAGGTTGTTAAGGCATCCTTTTCATAAAACCACTTAGCTGAAGCAGAGCCTTTGTGGTTTTTATTTTTGAATGAGCTTTCATATTGACCCACTAACTATAACTCCCTTTTCTTTTCCTTTCATTCCACTCCCTTATCATGGAATCTACAGAGGATAAAACAAATAACTCAGAACCCAAAGGTATAATGGTTCTTCCCTATCCTTCCTTCCATTTGGACAACTCCTAAAGGAAGTTGGCCTTTACTGAACTTCCTTCGGAGGAATATAAAAACAAAGATGCTTCTCTGTGGGCTTGGAGGACCTCCCCTGTGTGACTCCAATTTCCTGTTTGTGCATTTGTTCAGAACTGTAGCCTAATTTATATTTGTCCATTAATTTCTGTCCTGAATTCCCATTTACTCATGGTTGTTGTGTCTGTTAAGCTTCTGGCTGCCACCTCTGCAGCATTACCTTGTTATTACCTCTGCTGAAATCTTACATGACACTTGGAGCTTTTGTTATATCAAAAGGTCACAGGGTAAACTTCAAGAATTTAAGGAATATAATGGAGACTTGATGGCTGATACTTTCAGAAACATCAAAGAATCTACCAAGCTCTTACAGCCTCCCTACCCTGGTAACTTGCATCCCATTTATGACTGTACTTCAACATACTTTGTCATGTACCAAACTCTATTCTTTCTTCAACCCTGTTTGATTTTTCTTGCCTCCCTCTCCCCCCCTTACTTTTTATTTCAAATATAATTAAAACCTCAGATAGGTCAAATCAAATTCAGAATGCTGATCTGGATGGTTGCTTAGTCTTCTGGCTAGAGAGAATACAAATTGGCCAGTCTCTTTCCTACTACTGTTTTTATTCCTGTCTTGTATACCTCTTTTCTATCAACCTGACAAATTTTTAATTGTGGATTTTGATTGTATCAGTACAAAATTTTTTAATTGGAATAATTGACTTTAAAATGTCTTAAATTTTTTTTTTTAGAGAGAGAGAGTGGGAGTTGGACAGGGAGGCAGAGGAGAGAAAGAGAGAATCTTAAACAGGCTTCATGCTTAGTGCAGAGCCCAACATGGGATTTGATGCAGGGCTCGATCCTACATCCCTGGGATGATGACCTGAGCCAAAATTGAGTTGGGTGTTCAACTGCGCCACCCAGGGATGCCTAAAATGTCTTATTAAGTTCCTTGAGGGTTGTTCAGTAAAAATATATCAGAAAGAAAAATAATCCAATAAAGCTTTGTGTTTAAGTTTTGCCCAGGTTGCTCAGAAATAACTATGCTGTGACTGGAAGGTAGTAAGGACCAATGATGTTGGTGTTGCTTGGCTCTGGAGGGTGATTTCCAGCTGCCAGAATTAGTCTCATTGCCCAGGTAAGAGCAGTGCTCCTCTGACAGCCTGCTACAAGTTCTGGCAACCCTGTGGATCAGATTTCCCTGGGCAGTGGCTGGGAGAATAGAAGCAGAATGTCTTGGCCAGCAAGGGAGCTGCCTGCATGTAAGTCTCAGCACACTGAACTTGGCTTGTATCATCAGAATTCCACAGAGAGTTCCTAGGCCTAAAGCTTTTATAGGCAGAATAAAAAATACAGATAGCTGAAATCTACTGAGTGCTTATTATGAACTGTACACTTTTGTAAGTACTTTACTTGTGCTGCCTTCTTTTATCATCACAATGGCTTGGAACTGAAGGTTTCAGAAATTAAATAACCTGTGTAAATTCATCTAGTTGGTAAGTGTATGATCTGGGGCTCAACACTGATGTGTAGCTGGTTTTAGATCCTAAGTTCTTAATTATCACTGCTTATCCCTAGATACCCTCTGCAATTATGGCATGTAATAATGTCTTCCTCATTTAAAATCCATGATATCAGTCAATTTAAGATCAACCACAGTCATCCTTTTACAAGTTTCTGAAAGCAGGCTTCCCATTACATCTTTATGTACACTGTATTGACTGTCAAGTGAAGTTCTTTTTTGCCACCCAAGGAATTACATTTCATTAGAAAATAACCCTTTGTCAATGAACTTACAGGTATTGAGAAGATTTTCTGCTGCTGGCATTTCAATGTCTAAAAGTCAAAGAAAAAGAAAAAAATATTTACATTTCTGAACATTTTAAAATATTAATTAATACTAATTATTTTGTTTTGGGGAACACATTATTCTGTAAACAATCATTTTATTCAGTTTTGACTATATGCTTTCTATGTTCATGGATTAGCATAGAGAGAAATAAAATCTTAGTTTTCATTCCTCTGTTTCTAAAGACTCTCAAGTTCCCCATTATAAGTTGAAAAAAAGGTCTGGGTCCTAAAAACTACTAAAATATATAAAAATGGTGATCTTTCACTGTATCTTGATTCCAAGTCACCAGGTAACTGAATGTATTTAACATTAGTCTTTGTACCACTTTAAATACTCTTGGCCATATCTAAAATCAGCCACAATATGGTGACCGATTTCATACAGATTTGGATTCACTTTACTCAGGAGTAATTTGGCACATGCCCTTCTCAAGTTAGCACCTTAGCTTCTCACTTTCTGCCAGAAGGGGCCTGCTGGACATTCCCAGATGGACAATAGGAAATGTAGGAGTTAACTCTGTAGGAGCTGGTGCAAGATGGGTGTCAATGGACAAATTCTTCCCCTGTTAGTCATTGGGGAGCACAGTTCTGATATATAATTCAGAAGAGTCTATGGGATGGAGCTAGAGTTGCCCCTGATGTTGGAAATTCTCCCTCCTTATTTTATGCTTTTTGCCTTTTACTCTTTCTTAGATCAAATACCACATGTGAGTCTGTCTCAGGCTCTGCTTTTTGAGAAACCAGGCTTAGATACTGAAATAACCAGATAGCATAACATATAATGCTAATAACTAGGAGAGACTATGCACATTATTTATGCAGTGCATTTTTTTTGGTGTTGAGTGCATTTTGATATATTTTGATCCTTTTAAAATTAATACCCTTTGTGTGGTTTCAGTTATTCAGAACACTCAATTAAGTATGCCAATTTGTTTTGGATAAAAAAAATTAGTAATAAAGCGGACTTTAATATTGTCTACTCATTCCTATACATCTAGGGAATATTTCAGAATGAGATCTACAATAGATGATTTTGTCGTGGGCCCCAAATCTCTGCAGAACTGCAAACCTGTTTAATTCATGATGAAGGTATATGGGGAGAGGGTGAACAAGTGAATCACAATTATGCCCCAAATTTCAGATGTAGAGAACTATAAATATACTAGCCATTTCTACTTAAGGGTTTCTCTTCAAAAAATGAATCATCAGTTGCTCTGTAGGTTAAATACTATATATGCCAATGGAGGTTCATTTTTATTATGCTCTTGCATTTCTATAAATCCAGGAGGGAGTATCCATTTATATATGACAATTATAGTTACACACTCTTACATTAGGTTGCACAACAAACCAAGGGGACAAAAGAATTCTTTACCAGAAAGTCAACTTGTTTGAACAAAAAGGCAGGACCAATTCAACTGTCAGAGGGACTGAGTAGAATATGAGCCGCACCCACTTAAACTGAAAGGTGGCTCATTTCCACCTAATCCTTCATAGCTGCCTTCCAGGAGCTAATTTTTATTGGACATGATACCTTTAGAGTTTCATTTTGAGCTTTGTGTGGTTAGCAAAATATACAAAACCATATCAAAAGTTTGGGAAATGATTATACTCCTGTAACTTGACCGGAAAAATGTTAAATGCTACACCTTATGAACTAATTATTTAGAGAACTCTACTATGTTCACAGAACTTTCTTCTTTCTCTGAGGTTTCTTTATTGATGTATGTCTTGCTAAAGGGGAGAAATGTTTTTGACTTATAATTTGCTTTTAATAGTTGTATTATACCAGAGCTTAATAGAATAACTATTGCTTGGGTAGGTGAAAGACAGACAGGTACAATAAATGGGGGAAGTGATTTAAGCTGTCACTCCTTGGATTGAGTCACTGCTGTGGCTATTTGTGTTTGCTGTAAGTCTTTGGCTTACACTCAAAAGCTAGAACTCTTATGGATTTATGCTTGAATCAAGGAGTCAACTCTGTAACTTAAGGTACTCTGTTTACAATGTAACGTATAAAGGAAGTGACAACAAACAATGGCATTCCCCTTGCCAAAAGGAGATTCCATCAAAGGATAGATAATAAGACAAAGTGGTTTTAAAAAGCAGCTCAGGAACTGTGTGCTGATCTTCTCCTATGGGCCAGGAATCAAAGACAATAGACATGGACCCTGTCCTCAATGAACTTGGAGTGTAGTGGAAGAGATACACAACTAAGTAGATAATTTAATATATGATTAGTGCTATGGCAGATTTGTGCATAGAAAATTGGATGCACCAAGAAAAGTCACTTAGCATCGAGGGGTAGCAGGGGAACTAGGAATAGCTGATGACAAACATTTTTTGGAAAGGAGTCAAGCTATTAAAAATAAGTGGGGGCAAAAATAGCCATAATTCACTCATTATTGAACATTGAATTAGAAAAGATACCTAGGTGCTTTCTAAATGGGCTTTGAATCTACAATTATTTAATATTTGCTATCTTTCTGGAATTAGAAAGTAAGATATGCAAATTTGGATGTACTGGTAAAAGTCTGATATCCAGTGAATATTTTCTTCCTTAAAAAATCTGAAACTTAAGGGGCGCCTGGGTGGCGCAGTCGGTTAAGCGTCCGACTTCAGCCAGGTCGCGATCTCGCGGTCCGTGAGTTCGAGCCCCGCGTCGGGCTCTGGGCTGATGGCTCAGAGCCTGGAGCCTGTTTCCGATTCTGTGTCTCCCTCTCTCTCTGCCCCTCCCCCGTTCATGCTCTGTCTCTCTCTGTCCCAAAAATAAATAAACGTTGAAAAAAAAAATTAAAAAAAAAAAAATCTGAAACTTAATAATAATGAAAACTAAGCTATATGATTCTAAAGTATAAGGAAGAATTTTATAGTAGCAGTAGATACATTTATAATATAAATTTTCATAGATCCTGAGCTTTAACTCTACTCAGGTGAATTTATTTACTTTACCTGAGTCCAAATGTTAAATAAATTGATTAATCCTACTTTTCAGATAGTTTCCCTGGGGTTCTAGCATTAAAAATATAGAGGAGATTAACCGAAATCTGTTACAGAATGTATTTTATGGGATGTTTAAAAATTTTCATGTGTTAGGTCTGTGAAAACTTTAAAATTATAAATGGGCATGGATTTACTGAGCAAGGTAGCTACTAGAATTGTTTTATCACACAGGAATTATCAACCTTGGAAGTTCATTCATAATAATTTCATCTCCTGCCTCTTAACTTCCCCCCCAAAAAGGAGTGTGAATAAGACCGGTCTGAATTAAACGGCAAAGGAACAGAGTTGTGGACTTGGATTGTGGTTGAACAAAAGCTGAATTCTTCACACACTGAAGGTTTTGATTAGTCACGTGGCTGCATACTTAACCTCAATAAATGCTTTTCTTTGTGTTTCTAATTAGACTGAAAATTATCTCTGTGGTTTCATATATATTTGTCATTCCTCAGAGTGATGTAGATTAGTTTTTTTACAGTACGTATCTCTAATATGTCTGCCATTTTGACTCTGAAGATAACATTAAAAAATATTTTAAGAGTTAATTATAATAAATACATCTTTTAATAAAATCCTTTAATAAAATTAATAAACCTTTTAAAATTAATTAAATATTTAAAATTAATTAAACCTAATAACCAATTATATATGCAGGTAGTAGTTTTTAAGGTAGAAACTCACTCCATTTTTCTAATCTTAATGCATATTTCAAGAAATGTGAAAAATCCAAACTTATTTGGATCTTATTTGTGCTTCTTCTATACTTAGCCATTGTTGATTTTAAGCTTTGATAGTAGCACAAAAGACCACTGGTAATGAAGAGAGGACAAGACATGTGCTAGGGAGAATATTTAGACAGTTATGCTGGTAGAGTGAGCAATGGAAAATATAAGTGATAACATCTACCTTATGCTTTTGTCATGGCACGCTTGTGTTTCTAAGGGGTCCTTTTGAGGACACACATTGGAGAGAAAGTTAATATTTAGGGTAGCACTTTCACTTTTGTTCTCCCTGGTCCCTAGACATTTTGTGAAGGTCTGCATTTTGATGGCTTAGCTCTGGTACAACACCAAGCAGAGAATACTTCGTGGATTTCTTTCAGTTCATGTCTGTGGCTTTCTTTAAGACCTGTCTTGAAAGGTAGCTTCTCCAAGAAGTTTTTCTTTTTTTTTTCTTTCTTTATTTATTTTTGAGATGGGGGGGGGGGGAGAGGGAGATTGAAAGCGGGGGAGGGGCAGAAAGACAGGGAGACAGAGAATCCCAAGCAGGCTCTACACTGTCAGCACAGAGTTCCACTCAGGGCAGGATCTCACAAAATGTGAGATCGTGACCTGAGCTGAAATCAAGAGTCAGACACTTAACCAATGAGCCATCCAGGTGCCCCAAGAAGGTTTTCTTATTAACTCCCTCTTCTCATATGATTTCTTAGCTTTTGCTCTTGCCAATTTGCATATATTAGTTTTTGATGCAAAATAACCATCGCCTTGTAATATTTTATTCATGCTGAAAGAATTAAATTTTTTTCTCTGGAATTTATTTAAATTGCTTTTTTTCTTTAAGTTTTTAAAAATGTTTTATTTATTTTTGAGAAAGAGAGAGACAGAATGAGTGGGGAGGGCCAGAGAAAGAGACGGAGATGCAGAATCTGAAACAGTCTCCAGCTCTGAGCTGTCAGCACAGAGCCCGAAGTGGGGCTTGAACTTGGGAACAACAAGAGCATGACCTAGGCTGAATTTGGACGCTTAACCAACTGAGCCACTCGGTGTCCCTTAAGTTGCTTGTTTTAAACGTATTTTTCTACAGAAAAATAAATTATTCTGGAACTATATACTTTAAAAAAAACAAGAAAAATAAAAATATTGAGGCATTGGTTAATTGACCCAATGATAACCATAAGAGAATTTATAGATTTATTTTATGCAATACTGATGAGTAAATTTATGACAATTACATGGCTTTTGAAGTTGCACAAGTAACCTGTCATTAAACACAAACCACAACTATTCTCTTCTTACTCAGAACATATAGGACTCATGTTTTTCTTCAGAAATTCTACATAAGAGACAAGAATGTAGAAGGTACCAAGAATGGAAAAACTGGTTAGGAAAATATTTCTGAAATCTTTAAGTTTAAATTTCTTCCTGACCTGAGTTGACAGACTAAGTAAAGAAATTTCTTCCTTTTTAAAAAAAGAGGTATTCATATTTTGAATGCCTTTTCTTGTCCTTTATTGATATTATTCCACATTATGAGCTTTAATGAAAGCTCTTGGAAGCACAACTTAATAATTTATCTGAAACCTGATCTGAAACTTAATAATAATGATAAAAAAGCTATATGATTCTAAAGTATAAGGAAGAATTTTACAGTAGCAGTAGATACATTTATCTACTAGTAGATCACTTTAAGGAGAAAAAACATTAAAACTGGCATCTAGTATATGGTACTTTCAGCTATTTAAAGTATATTGCATTAAGAGAAGCAGGAAAGAGTCATATTTAATTCATCAGTAATATAAAAGAATCAAAGTGGTTTTGCCTCATAGTTTTAGTATCTTTACAATTTTATATGAATGAATGCCCAAAGATTTTAACACCAAGAAAAAAATCTCAAATAACCTAGTTTTTCATCTCAAGGAACTAGAAGAAGAATGAAGTGACCAGGAGGAAAGAAATAACAAATATCAGAGAGGAAATAAGTGAAATAGAGACTAAAAGGACTATAGAAAAAATTGATGAAACTAAGAGCTGGTTCTTTGAAAAGATAAACAAGTTTGAGAAACCTTTAATTAAACTCACCAGGAAAAAAAAAAGAGAGGATTCAAATAAATAAAATCAGAAGTAGAAAGAGACATTACACCTGATACCACAGAAATAGAGAATCATAAGAAGCTGCTATGAGTAATTATAATGCCAACAAATTTGACAACTTAGAAGGAATAGATACATTCCTGTAAATGTACAACCTACCAAGACTGAACCATGAAGAAATAGAAAATCTGAACAGACTGATTACTGATAAGGAGATTGAATCAGTAATCAAAAAGCTCCCTAAAAAGTCCAGGACCAGATGGTTTCACTGGTGAATTCTATCAAACATTCACAGAGAAATTAATACTAATCCTTTTCAGCCTTTTCCAAAAAATGGCAGAGGAGGGAACACTTCCAAACTCATGTTATGAAGCCAGTATTACCTGATACCAAAATCAAAGATGTCATGTGAAAAAAAATTATATTCCTGATGAATAAAGATGCAAAATCCTCAATAAAATATTAGCAAACTGAATTCATCAATGCATTAAAAGATCAAGTGGAATTCATTCCATGGATGCAAGGATCTGCAAATCAATCAATGTGGGGTGGGGAGAGGTGGGAAAAATGGGTGAAGGGAGTCAAAAGGGGATTATTTTCCCGTTATAAAATAAATACGTCATGGGGATGTAAGGTACACCATGGTAACTTTAGTTCATATTGCATATTTGAAACTTCCTAAGAGAATAGAACTTAAAAGTTCTCATCGCAAGAAAACATTTTTTCTTAATATGTATGGTGACAGATGTTAACTAGATTTATTGTGGTGTTCATTTGGCAATATATACAAATATTGAATCATTATGTTGTACACCTGAAATGAATGTAATGTCAATTATACCTCAATAAGAAAAGATTTTAGGTTGCTGGAATAGAAGATAAAATATCATTATTATATTTTAGTGGGAGTAACTCCATAGTGCTAGTTTTTCAGAGTCTTAAAAGATTGCCAGACTTCTCAAAGACATTTAAAAAATTCATGCTATGACTCATTTAAATCATATTTGTTACAACAGTAACTCAGAGAGTTAGGAATACGAGAGATAAAGAGCCAAATTCATCAGGACATCTAAGATCTAATTCCAAGAAATGTGTATGTTTTTTAAATGTAATTTTAAAAAATCCAACATTTTATTATGATAAATAGCAGATTTAGATGCATTTGTAATAAATAATGTTTACACTTCCCTAATTTCCCCCAAAGGCAATATCTTACAAGATGTGATAAAGACAATATCTTCAAAGCTCTAGTACAATATCATATCCAGGATATTGACATTGATGCTGTCGAAGTACAGCACATTTTGATCATCACAAGAATTTGTCATGTTGCCCTTTTATAGTCATATCTACTTACTTCCATCCTACTCCTTCCTTAATCCCTGGTAACCACTAATCTGTTCTCCTCTTCTATAATTTTATCATTTCAAGAATGTTCCATATATTCATGTAAATAGATTCATACAGTATGTACCTTTTCTGGATTGACTTCTTTTACTCAAGTAACTCTAGAGATTCATCCAAGTTCTTCTTATTGCTAAGTAGTATTACATGGTATGATGTACCCAAATTTGTTTAACCCTTAACTTCTTGAAAAATATCTGGATTTTTTTAAGTTTTTGGCATTTAGGTATAAAGCTGCTATCAACATCATGTATAAGTTTTTATGGAAACACAATCATCTGTCTGGGATAATGCCTAGGAGTGCAATTAATGGGTTGTATGGCTGTTGTATGTTTAATTTTTTTTTGAACCAGATTATTTTCCAGAATGGATTTACACTTTACATTCTCATGAGTTCTATATGAATGATTCATTTTCTCCACATCTTTGCCAGCATTTGGTTTTGTCATCATTTAAAAAAAATTAGCCATTTTCATAAAGATGTAGCAATATCTCACTGTAGTTTTTTTTTGTTTTTTTAAAAAAATTTATTTATTTTGAGAGAGAAAGAGAGGAAGAGAGAAAGAGAGAGAGAGAGCACACATGAGCAGGTGAGGGGCAGAAAGAGAGGGAGAGAATCCCAAGTAGGCTCTGTATTGTCAGAGCTCAATGCTGTCCTTGAACCCACAAACTGTAATATCATGACCTGAGCCAAAATCAAGAGTCAGATGTTTAACTGACTGAGTCACCCAGGCACCCCTCATTGTAGTTTTAAGTTATATTTCTCTAATTGCTAATAATATTGAACAGGTATTCATGTGCTTATTTCCCATGTGTGTATTCTTTTTGGTTACATGTCTCTGTGTCTTTTGCTGGTTTCTAAATTGATTGTTTTTTCACTGAGTTTTGAGAGTTCTTTATATATTCTAGATACTAGTCCTTTGATAAGTGGTATGAAAATATTTTTTTTTCTGTCTGTAGCTTGTTTTTCATCCTTAATAGACTTTTGCAGAACAAAAATTTTAATTTTGATGAAGTTTATCAATTTTCCTGTTTTTGGAACATGCTTTTGGTGTCAAGTCAAAGAACTCTACCTAGCCCTAGATACAAAAGATTTCTCCTACATTTTTTTTTTCTAAAAAAGATAATCCTGTATATCAATTTGGAGACAATTGACATCTTTACTATGTTGAGTCTTTCAATCCATGAAGATGATTTTTCTCTTCATTTATTTACATCTTCTTTGATTTCTTTCATCAGTGCTGTGTAGTTTTCAGTATATAAATCCTGTATATATTTAATTAGAGCCCAGGAAGGGTGGAAATAGAGGATCCCCACTTAGCTTTTGCTACCATGGGTTGGGGTAAAGCCATAGTTTTTTTCCTATGGTGTTTTGGCTGCAGCAGAGCAGTTATTGTTTAAAAGCATTCTATCTTGCTATATTGATGCTTTTCTGGTCTTTTGATTAACGAAAGCAAGCCTTCCCCACCCCCCAACCCCCTGCATTCTTGGGAGTTTTTGGATCACTGGCTTCTTCAGCTCCCATTTTAGAATGTATGAAGCAAACTGATGGGACTCGTTACCATGTTGTTGGGCCCTGAGGTCACCTCTCAGTCTGGGATCTTCTTAAATTTGTTTTATATATAATATCTAGGGATTTTAGGTGTATTTAGTGGGGGGAATAGGGAAAAGTACATCTATTCCATCTTCCTAGATGGTAAATTCATGTATTCCATATGGCATATTTATAAAACTTTTTCTCATACCCTTTCATCTATTTTTTTTATAATTTCAAATTCTGACTTCTCTTTTTTTCTTCTTAATAAGTGAAAATATTCCCCAAAACTCTATCTTTGACTCTTCCTCTTTTCATCTTCTTATATTCTTTGCAATCTTATTCTTTTTTAGTATTTCATTATTATATTATGGGAATGACCATCATATTTATGGTTTTAGACCCAAACTTCCTTCGGAGGACCAATATTTTATTTCCAAATGCTTGATAAATAACTTTATCTGGAGAGGTATATTCTATCTAATACTCAAAATGTAAGCTAATCACCTATATTCTACTTCTCTATTGTATGCTATTTCTATATGAAGTTATCATTCCACTAATTACTCAGACTTAAACGTTGGATGCCGTATTCAATTTCTCTCACTGTTTTGCCTCATATCAGGTATGTCAATTCCATTCTAATACTGTTTTCACTATGACAGTTCAGGTTTTCAGTTCTTCACATTTATACCATTTTAATTATTTTCTAACCAATCTGTCTGCTTAAAGACTCTCCCCTGTAGCTCATTTTACACAATATTATCAAATGAAATTTTAGAAACCAAAGCTTTGACCTTGTGTTTTTCAAAAATGAATGGATCTTAATGTACCCTACTAAAGTGCAGCTCTTTTTTTTTCTTTTTTAAGGGGGCTTCATGCACAGTGTAGAGCCCAATGTGGGGCTTAAACTCACAACCTTGAGATTAAGACATGAGCTGAGATCAAGAGTCAGACGCTTAACCAATTAAGCCACCCAGGTACCCCCAAAGTGGACCTCTCTCTCTCTCCTTTTTTTTTTTTTTTTCCAAAATGGAGTTCTTTAACCTAAAACTCATCACTCTTAATTTTGATTATGTTATAACTCACTCAAGCTGGACATGAGTGCAGTGGCTAAAAAGGCTTAGGTTCTTGGGAAATGAAAGCAAACAAGCTAGGACAAATTTGAAGAGAGACAAGAGCATTAGTCTAGCTATATGTACAATTGGCCTTTTAGGATTATGTGAGGTAAGTAGGCTGTCTGAAAACCCGTTTCAAACATGAGATTATTTGGGCTTGATGGTGATTGGCAGCGCACTTTGGGAAGTTATATTAGAGTTCTCTAGAGAAATAGAAGTATTCATTCATTCATTCATTCATTCATCCATGCATTAGGAGGAATTGGCTCACAGGCAATTATGGAGGCTGAGAAGTCCTGTGACCTGCCATCTGCAAGCTGGACACCCACAAAAGCAGTGATCTAATTCCAGTTCAAATCCAAAGGCCTGGGAAATAGACTTCCAATGGTGTAAATCCCAGAACAAGGGCAGGAGAAAAACCAATATTCTAGCTCAAAGTCAGGCAGAGGGAGAGAGAATTTACCCTTTATCTTTTTATCCTATTCAGACCTTTAATAGGTTGGATTATGCTCATCCACATTGGGAAAGGCAATCAGATTTACTCAGTCCACCAATTCAAATGTTAATATTTTCTGGAAACATCCTCACAGGTATACCTAGAAATAATGTTTAACCAGATATCTAGGCATCCTCTGGTTCAGCAATGTTGCCACATAAAATTAATCATCATACAGATCTATCCCAACCTCAGATGGATGATGCTGGATATCAGTTAGGACATGTCTGTGTTCCAGGTGTGTCTAATAGTTGTGTTATTCAATATTGTATATTGCAAACTCTAAGCTCAAAGTTGAATTTTAAAATTACCTAAAAAAATATTATTTTAATTAAATATCTAGGGTTATTGGAAGACCTTTTGAAATACCATCAGAAATAATGCTCCACATTTCTCAGGAGACTTAGCAACATTTTCTCTGGAATAAAGTCAAGAATCAGGAAATGATGGTGTCTGAGGAGCCAAAAGTTACATTAAAAAAATAACTCACTAGAACTTATATAATTAAGGATATAATATAATATATTTATATTATAATTTAATTAATATAATTTATGTTATAAATTGATAATTAATTATACATATAATAAATTATAATTAATTAATTAATTAATTAAATACCCTCATTCAAAGGCTATTTGCTTTTCTCGGGTCATAATCTGACAGTACATGAGATGGAGACCTGTGTCAGTTGCCATGCCTACAGTGTAGAGACTGCTTGGGATTCTCTCTCTCCCTCCCTCTCTGCCCCTCCCCTGCTCTCTCTCTCTCAAAACAAACAAACAAACAAACAAACAAAGGCTATTTGCTTTTCTAATTTTTATGTATAAGTTACTGTGAAATATGTAAATAGATTTGGAGGAGTTAGAAGAAAGAACATAGAGTAAACAAGTGACATCAAGAACTCTGCTGGACATTGAAGTATGACAAAGAAATAAAATATAAAGAAAAATATAAGAGCTGAAAATTTGGGATCATTTATTGAAGGCATCAATAACCTTACTTCCCTAAATGCCCTTAGGGCACTACAATGTCCACTATATATATATATATATATATATATATTATAGTATATATATACTTTAATGTTTCTTTTTTTAACGTTTGTTCATTTTTGAGAGAAAAAGAGAGAGAGAGAGAGCACAAGCAGGGGAGGGGCAGAGAGAGGGGGAGACACAGAGTCCCAAGCAGGTTCCAGGCTCTGAGCTGTCAGCACAGAGTCCAATGTGGGGATCCAACCCATGAACCGCAAAATCATGAACTGAGCCAAAGTCAGATGCTTAACTGACTGAGCCACCCAGGAGCCCCAATATCCACTATATATTAATGAATTCCACAGCGATGTCAGAAAAGTAGGTGGAAATTTTGAGAAAGATTTTTGAAAAAAATAATTTTAAAGAGACTTTTTGTGTTTTATTAAAAAATAAAATATGAACTCTTTGGAAAGTTTGCTTTTTTAGAAGATTTATTTCCAAGGAGTTTTGAATGGCCAAGGTCTTACACTAGTTAGAATACTTTAGGGGAGCCTAGGTGGCGCAGTCGGTTAAGCGTCCAACTTCAGCCAGGTCATGATCTCGCGGTCCGTGAGTTCGAGGCCCACGTCAGGCTCTGGGCTGATGGCTCAAAGCCTGGAGCCTGTTTCCGATTCTGTGTCTCCCTCTCTCTCTGCCCCTCCCCCGTTCATGCTCTGTCTCTCTCTGTCCCAAAAATAAATAAACGTTGAAAAAAAAAATTAAAAAAAAAAAAAAAGAATACTTTAAGAAACCTTTGCTGATAAAATAGGTTTATAGAGCTTAAGATTGGACCCTCTGGGCAATAGTATGCTTTTAAAAATGTCCTCTAGGATTTATCAAAGAATGATTAGTTAGTTCAGTTCCTTAAAGCATGGTATGAATGAAGCCATGCATTGTCTCAGGATCAAGCCACATGAAAGAAGTGTGTTTTACTAAATCATCATCCATATCTCAGTGTTGGCCAGCTGCTCACAAATGAGTGGTAGGCCAGAGTTTCACTCTTCTTCTCATAAAACTCTTAACAGTGAGTCAGGACTGTCATCCTTGTATATAAAGTTCTGTTATTATTCTTTCTATTACTTCCACATAATTTGAGTTTTTACTTTAACCAATTATGATTTAGTATAAATATTTAAAATATTTCTCATACCTATTCGATAGATAATTAAGTATACCAGTACGTACAAGGTATTTTTTGTCGAAATGATTATTATTTTAAAATATGCTTATTAAAATTATGAGCATTTAACTTTATAAGGTATTTCATTTAAAATGTTTATGAGGCATTTCTTCACATTTACAAGGAATGACTTGAATTTTTCCTTCCAGGGCTTTCAGGAGAGGGCCACCATGTGGTCATTCTTGCAGTTGTGTAGTTGGTACATCTAGTCTAGCATTACATTTTTTCCTTAGCTCTTGGTGTAATAGTTTATGGCAGTGATAGTGAAGTACATCATAGTGAGATATCATTTGCATTGTTTTACTTGTTCTTTTTTCTCCCCTTTTTTGTGCATTAAAATTTAAATTACATAAACATTAAGTATCATATATATGTTTTGTTTTGGTTATCATACTATAAAATAACAAGATCATGGAAGTAGTCATATTATAAAATAATAAAGGAAAATTGGCTATGTTAACCAATTTTACCTATTGAAGTTATCATCTCTATTTTAAAGGAATGTGATAGTGTTTAAGCATAAGTGAATATAAATTCAGGTGTTTTGGAATGCATAAAAATTTTTCCCATTGAAGTCAATGGTATTAGGTTAAGGAATTTGCCTTATAAGAGATTTTTTTAGGAAACTATTTTTTCATGGGCAGGGGAAAACTATGCCATCGATGGTTTTTCTAGGTTTTATATTAACCAATCAACTTGAAAATCTTTGATCTATTGAGTTTAGAATTGATGGAGAAAACATTGTCTCTCACTGAAGGATACAGTCCCATAAATACTGATTGTTAGTACCTTGGAAGGTAGTAGAATGTCATTTTTCCTGGAATTCAAGAATGACTGGAAAATTAAAGTAAACATTGTGTTCATGGTTTTCAATAATTGAAGCATTCCTTCCATCCTAAATCTGGGAGTGGCAGTGTCTGCCTACATGTGCCAGACTTGCGATCAGCCCTCCTTAATTGGGATTCTGGAAGAGAATTAAGCTCTAATGCCGTGGGGAGCTTTCATTTTTATGAAATGAATGAACTCCCCCCTTTTATTACTGAAATATAATTAACATGCATTGTTATACTAGTTTCAGGTGTACAGTATAATGACTCAATAATTCTATACATTACTCTGTGTCCATCAAGATAAATGTACTCTTAATCCTCTTTATCTATCTGAAGTTCTCTTTTATGAATCTGGAATCATCCTATGTATCATCCTTAAGAGAACTGACAACAGGCACTCACATCATTTTTGTTAGGGCTTAATTCTTTGTGGAACCTTAGATGCGAAAGGCTCTATATATTTTCTCCTACTTTGGTTTTCAGTTGCAGCTTTGATATTGTGGAATTCATCAGTTCAGCCAACAATCACTTGCTGCTATATGCCAGCCCCTGCATAGGCTTGAAGATGTAATGGTGAGCAAACAAGCACATGACTTATGGAAGAGATGGTCAGTAATCAAATAATCATTTTAGTGAATACGTAATTAAACCCTGGAAAGTGCTCTGAAAGAAAGGAACCGGTTTCTCTGAGACCCGTGTTAAAGGAATCTGTCCTCTGCTGGGACTGCTGGCCAAAAGTGATGACAAGGGTTTACACACCAGTTGACTGAGAAACCTGGGCTTGGGGCATGTTGTTGACAAAACCAGTTTTCAGCTGTTCTCATTTAGCAACTTGCAATTGCTGTTTGATTTTACCAGCTGATGACAGCATTAGGTCCAATCCACATCACACTGTTTCTACTGGATAAACTTAAAACGTATTTGTGTAATAATGATACCAATTATGTCTTTCATATACACTGAATCAGTGTGAGGTTAAATGTGTATACTTGTACATGTATTTATTTATTTTATAAACTTTTTTGTTGAGAGGAACAATACTCTTTTTCTCTTTCAAGTCCCCACAGTGCCTAGCAAAGTATTTGTACAGTACTTCATAACTGTTAAAACTAATATTTCATAATTTTTGATTTCAACCTCTCTCAGCGATTTTTTAAGTTGGATATGGACTTACATGCTTTCTTTGTTAATGTTAAAATGGAGGGCAGAGTTTAAAGGATTTTGATTTGGGATGATTGACTTTAGACTTAGAAAAAGAAGCCAGATTGTTTTTTCACTAATTTGCAGATCTGCTTTATTTTTCTGTTCTTTCAAGGTCACCACACACAGGATAAGCTGTGTGAGAAGGTTCTAAGAGAAAGCATCTAATAACCTGAGGAGAGTCACATTTCAACAACACGATGACTTCTTATCCAGGAGAAGCATGTTCAGGTTTTGCTTTTTGATCCTTTTGATGTTCTATGCAAATGAACCCTTGGCCTAGATTTATTTTTTTCACAAACATTTCATCCTTTTAGTCCTTCCTATAGGGGCGGGGATACTTTTCTGCCCTTGGTCAAATTTGTTGTGGCTGAGAACTGATACCTGAGCTTAGCTGTGCTGAGCGTTGGCTGTCCTTTTATGAAGACCAGAGAGACACTCATTATCCTGGGAATGAATATTATGGGACACTTGTCCCTGCCTTTTAGAAGCTGTCTTTCACAATACTGTTAGATGACCAAGAATAAGAACTGGTTTATGCAATTGCACACCTGAAACTAGTATAACACTGTATGTTAACTACACTGGAATTAAAAAAAATAAAAAAAATACATTGTACTTAAGAGTGAGAGAGACAAAGTCCATTAAAGGCCCATCAGGAAGTAGGTTTGATGTTAAAGAGATTCAAACTCATTTCTGTAATGTGGGAGTCTAGATTCTTTTTTTCTTAATTTTTTTTTTAATCTTTATTTTTGAGAGAGAGAGACACATAGTGTGAGTGGGGGAGGGACAGAGAGAGAGGGAGACACAGAATCTAAAGCAGGCTCCAGGCTCTGAGATGTCAGCACAGAGCCCGATGCGGGGCTCGAACTCACGAACCGCGAAATCATGACCTGAGCTGGAGTCGATGCCCAACCGACTGCGCCACCCAGGCGCCCCAGGAGTCTAGATTCTTGAGATATCCAAAGGAACTGAGGGAAAAATCATGACCCACAGAACAAGCTATTAAGAGTTTAAGGCTGCCTTGTTTTCTAAGGAAATGTTATTTGAGGCCCTACTTTTTTTTTTTAAACTCTGTCATCAAGTAAGGTTTAATTCCAAGAATACAAGAATGATACTATATCAAGAAATTGATTGACATGGACCCTGATTACTTTAACAGTGTTGAAAGCAATGATTATTGCATATGAAATTACGATTAAGGAGGGAAGTATTGTTTTCATATTTATAACAGAATGCCATATTAAAATTAAAAGATGAAAATCATTCTATACCATACATAAAAAGGCTTACCTGAAAATTTAAATGAAGAAGAATCTATACATAAAGACCCAGGTTTTCCCTTTAGCTTCTGATATAAAATGGTTTCAATTCTATCCCAAAATTTTGCTGCATTATTTTTAAAACAGGACTTAAACTTCAGCACAGCATGTATTATCACTTTCCCTTGGGCTCGGCTGCAGAACAGAAAGAGACAAATAAATTATGCTTTTATTACTGAGCCTCGATTATTCTTAGAGGAGTCATTTTATAATTTTGTTAAGTAGAGCTCCTGGCAGCTATTGCACTCTCAAGGGAGTGGAAATGACACTTTGTGGACATGGTGAACAGTAAAGAGAGTGTGATTTAGAGTCAGGGAACTGAGTTTGTATTCTAGATTCACCATCTGCCAATTCCCTGACTACAGCAAGCTGTTCGCATTCTCTGTACTTACAAATTACTTCATCTCTGTAATGGGGATAATAGTATTTCCTGGGCTATTGTACACACCATATAAAGTAATGTATTTTGTAAATCTCAGTGCTGTGCAAAATATACTTATTAATATAAATATGTCTTTGTATCAAAAATCCACCATGGACGTGCTATGTCGGGCTGATAGCAAATAACAAAATGAAACATAACAGGTGAGATGAGGGAATCGTTTATTATCTTGAGTGCTTTTTGTTTGTTTGGTTGGTTTTGGTGGAGGCACAACTTGCAAGGGTGGGCCTGTTCTTGTCGTCTGTTGGAAATTGTGACTGAGCAAACACATTAGACTGGATTTGTTTTATTTGTAATTCTGACTTGAAGATGTAAATGTATAAATCAGAAGTTTTAAAAGGGGGGTGTTACTACTGACTTGATGGGATGTCTAGTCTGCTCTATTCTCTGTCTACCTCCTCCCCTCTTCCCAGGCATTTGTCTACATTTGTATATTTGACAATCCACAACAACCTCAAAGTATGTGACTCAAGAGAGATCTTGAAAACATCCACTTTCGGGGCGCCTGGGTGGCGCAGTCGGTTAAGCGTCCGACTTCAGCCAGGTCACGATCTCGCGGTCCGTGAGTTCGAGCCCCGCGTCAGGCTCTGGGCTGATGGCTCAGAGCCTGGAGCCTGTTTCCGATTCTGTGTCTCCCTCTCTCTCTGCCCCTCCCCCGTTCATGCTCTGTCTCTCTCTGTCCCAAAAATAAATAAACGTTGAAAAAAAAAATTTAATAAAAAAAAAAAAAAAGAAAACATCCACTTGCAAGCCTTCATAATATCCATGAACAAAACAGAAACCATGGCTAAGATCCAAGGTTTTCTGAGTAATAATAAAGCTTTATTATTTCAATAGTATTTTTGCAGGATAATTCTAAATAATAGATTTGCTAACTTCTATATCACCCCTTTCTACTTTATGTTTTACCAGACACTCTTCCTTTGAGCACTATACATGTATTCTTTCCATTTCCTTTTGTACAGTATTAAGCATTTAGTAGTTGAATGTTAATTTATTAAGTATTCTCAGTTCTTTTGCTATTATGCCTGTGCAGTGCTAATATTTCTTCTGTGATTTGTAGAGATGAACCCTTTATTTCTCATAGAATAGACAAGGACATATTATATTGCTTTGTTTATTTTAAAGATTTTGTCCAACCATGGATGTCACTCTGAACTTTTCTCCTGGGTCAAATAACAATCTAAAACTAAACTAAATATAGACATATGTATTCTTAATCTGACATCATCAAGAGTCATATGATCCTCTTTTCTACCAAAAACATGAACTGAAAGTTATTTTGATGTTACCTTCGCTTGACTCATAAAATAATCTTTAGTTTTATATGACAAATGCTTTTAATTCTTTGCTACAGTATTTTCCTTTCCATTCCTGAAGTTTCAGTTCATTCATTCATTCATTCATTCAATGAATGTATATTGTCCAAGCAATATATCAGGCAGAGTTCTAGGGACCAGAGCTACATCAGCTATGAACATATAAGACCACAGGTGCCTTCTCTCATGCTACTAAGAGACACAGACAAACAGGAAAATGAAGAAATAAAATAATCTTCAAAATGAGTTCTATGAAGGAGACAGCAATGACTTGAAGATTAGAGGTGAGAACATTTTAGACAGCTTCAGGGAAGGCCTCTTTGAGGTGAGATCCTAATGACAAGAAGGAGTGAGTCATGAGAAGAAATGGGGGAGGAATGTCCCAGAAAGAAGGAACATCAAGTACAAAGGCCCTGAGCAAGAGAGACTTAATACTTCCCTCAGTTTTATTAAAGTCTTCTTTCTGACTCTAGACCTCAATATCCCTTTCCTTATAGAGCATTTACTTTAGAAAAGTTATAAATTCTTTCTCTGCCTCTTTGAACTATAGGCAAACCTTTTAAAAGCCTCTTGCAGTTTGACAGCCCCAGAAATGTCTTTCTCAAGGACGCAAAAGCCATCTCTGAAATGTAACGATCAAAAGAGATAGAGACTCTATCTCTCAGTTTCTGTGAGACAGGTGGGGGCCTAACTTTGGTAGGCACTTTACTTACTCCAAATGGTAAAACTACCTCCTGTCATGACAATACGAGAACTTTACTTTTCCTTGGGCAAAACCAGTTAGCAAACACAGATGACCTAAAATACCCCATCACCCCAGCCTTTAAAAACATTATGGTCCTTTATTTCATGGGAGTTTTGAAGTGAGGTCAGAGAGAGGCAAGGCCAGATCAGGGAGGATCATGTGGACTGTATAAGGAATTTGGAATTTATGAGAGACTGTCAGAGGATATTAAGTAGGATGATATTGTGCTCTTCAAATTCACTTTGCTGTGTGGAGAATGGATTGTCATGGAACAGGAGTGAAAGCTATGCGGTCATCTAGATATGACTACTTTGGTTCAAACTACAGCTTTATTATTTATTAAATGTGTGACCTCGGCAAGTCACTTAAACTACCTTTGCTTCAGTATTCTTATTTGTAAAATAAGAAACTGATCTGTACATATCATACAGGGTTGTTATCAGGTTAAATGATTTAATATCAATAATTTCTTGGGGGGCTACTGGTTAAGAGCCTGGATTATTTAAAAATAAACTGGGAAAATTAAACAGAAAAAGTTCTAGTTTTAGGGAGGGGAGATTCTAAAACATATTAACTTTCTTTAATTTGTGCTTGTAATTACTGTTTTTTCATATCTATTGCAGGTTATCTGTTCCTAGGTTATCTGTGCCTCACCAGTGTTTGGATAAACATCGCTGCAAGACAATAGCTATAGAATTGGATTTCTAGAGGGGCCAGTAAAGGAGAGGAGTGAAGCTGATAGAGTGCAAGTACATATGCACACATCATGGGAGCGTTGGGAATTGCCAGTGTGTTGCCTCAGTTTCAGTGCATTATTACCATGTGGGGATGTAGGCCCTGTAATGTCAGATCTCTTTTTATTTTTCAACACATTCTGAAAATTATGTCTTTTATATGATATTTCTCAACTTTTACTTATTTTTTTATTTTTTAGAATTTCTAATATATTATGTTTTAATTCTGCCTGTTTTTCACTTATGCTGCTTTTAATTTCATATTCATGGATGTTATCAACTTTTATATTTAATCCATAACTCTAAGCTAGATTTGGCTTATATCTACTAGTTTGTACCTCCTAGGTCAGATATTCTATATGTGGCTCTCTTATCTTACCCATTCTTTTCTTCTGTTGAAATCATCTCCTGATTTTAGATTTGCTTTTTGACCTTGTGCCTTCAAATAAAATACAATACATTGAGCCTTTGCCTGAGACTCATAATCAGTTGGAATTCTTGGTTCTGGTTGGATAATTTTTCAAAAGATCTTGAATACTTTTTTTCACATTTGAAAATGCTAGTAGTTTTGAAGCCTCAAACTAAAATTTATTTCAACCTTTCAATTTATACCAAACAAATATATTCTGTTAAGTATGAGGCATGAAGGTAAAGGACAGAATTTTCTGCTCTGTGCCTCTTGGGCTATTTTACATACCTTACTTGGACAACGTGAGATTTGACATACTGTCTTCTCAGTTTAGATCCATGAAATGTTTCATTTATCTGTTAAAAAATAAAATGAATAAAGACTGTTTTCTTTAAAATTTTTTTTTAAATTTTTTATTGTGGAGAACTCCAAACATACACAATAGCAAATAAAAGAATGTAATGAACCCCGTGTACACATCATTCAACTTTACCAGCTACCATTAAATGGCTAAATTGTTTTATTTTATTACTACCTGCATGCCAATAGTTAATAAATCCTTAATATCATTGAATACATAATATTAAAATTTTCCTAGATTGTGACCCATTTAAGAAAAAGATGCATTCTTTCTCACCTTCTTCTTAACAGAAGACCATGGGGGAAGGAGCGGGGGAAGAAAAAAAGTTAGAGGGAGGGAGGCAAACCATAAGAGAGTCTCAAATACTGAGAACAAACTGAGGGTTGATGGGGGGGGGAGGGTGGGAGAGAGAGGAAAGTGGTGATGGGTACTGAGGAGGGCACTTGTTGGGATGAGCACTGGCTGTTGTATGGAAACCAATTTGACAATAAATTATATTTTAAAAAAAGAAAAAGAAAAAGATGAAATGTATACTAAACATGTCTTTTTGAAAATTATCTTTATATTAGCTAGGTTTATTCACGAATGTCTTCAAATCAATAAATTATGTGGTAAGGTAAGGCAAGAATATTTGTTTCCTAACAATAGCATGATAGGGAAGAATACAGTACTTATTTTGAAGAGGTGAATTCAAAGGACCAACTGATAGAGATTGCCTTCCGTGTTCAGCTTTCTATTGAACATCAGTGTCATAAAACTTAACAGAAATGCCCTCAAAGGTGAGATATTTCTTTCTTTTCTTTCTTTCTTTTTAACTATGGGCCCCCCTTCATGGCTGTACTACACACCATTTTCCCTGCTCTTTCAGGTATATGGTACCGATGGGTTTGAAGCAGGATATGTAAAAATCTCTCAGAAATTTTATATAAGAATCATTTTTCTCAACTGTTCCTGATTTTAACCTAATGAGTGATTTCCCACAGCAGGACCTTCACAGGGCACCCAACAACAAATTTCACTGTCTATGGCTTTAACTTTGGCAAAGACAGGCCTTCAATATCTCTGACTCAATATCGGTATCGCAAATATGTAGTTTACACTTTCCTTTTGTTACAAAGCAATTGGAATATGTTCATCTATTCAATAGATATCTATTGAAATAAAACTATAAACAGATTAGATTTATATTTGGAAATTTAGTGGAGGAAACAGATAATAAGTAGACCAAGAAATAAATATATAAATATGATAATTTGAGATAGTGTTAGGTAATAAAAAGAATATAAAATAAAATAATGCTACAGAGTGATTCAGGGGACAATATTTGAATGATCCAATAAGTCTTTTTAGAACAGGTGACATTTGGGTGGGACCTGAAAGATGAAAAGTTGAGAATCAAGGGGAGACGATTATTTTAGACAGAGAGAAAACCAGGTGCTATGGTCCTAGGTAAGAATGAGATTGTTAAGTTTGAGGGGTAAAAAAAATTGTTGTGACTTAAGTAAAATGAGCAAGGGAGAGGGTATAAGTTGAGGTTGTCCAGGTAGGTGGGGCAAGATTACAGTCAGCCTTGTTGGCCATGGTAAGGAGTTTAGATGTTATTTCTAAATATAATCAATGAAGGAATCCTGGCAAGATGGTAACTAAATAATACAGCATTTCTCTTCTATTCTTAATTCCAACACATCTGTCTCTCCTGGGACCAAGTGGGGTGGGGTTTTATGGGGGCCCTGGAAGCAGGGCAGTGATGAGGAACTTTCTCTTCCAGGGGTCAAGGAAGAACCTAGAAAATAGTCTGAGAGCCCTGTGTAAGAATAGAATTGCAACAGGCCCTGAGAAGAGCTTGGTCAACAAAAGTTTGTGGACAACCAGGTATAAAGCTGACGTTGGACGATGTTTGTAGTGACCAAAGATGCTCCCCTGCTCTTGGGCAAGTGGTTTGATGTACGAGCATGACTGCCCTGTTTCGTATGGATAATTTTGGTACCTCACACATATCAGATATCATTTTGGTTGTCTATAATCTGATGCATTATATATGAAAAACACATAGAGTTTGTTTAAACGCTTTTGAACATTTGATTGGCCATATGAAATTGATATAATCTGAAATTTGTTCAAGATTCTATATTTGCATGCTTTTCAATTATAGAACAGAAAAATCATAAAGAAGGCGGGAAACATACTTTCAGTGGGACCCTGAGTAAGTTAACGTTTTAGTGCCTCAGTTTCCTCATATAGAAAATGAGAACGTTGTGAGGAGTAAAGAAATGAAATTAATTGATTAAGGAGTAAAGTCCTTAGGCCAGTACTGATGGTTAATAAGGCTAATTACTATTGTTAAGGTACTGCCTCACTCTGATTTTTAGAATTTCTATTCACTATAATTGGGTATCATATCTGCTGCCCACAAAAAATAGGAAATGACAGAGATTTCATTTTGAGTTGTCCACTAGTTTTCTCCTACAAAAAATAGGAAATGACATAGAGATTTTTTCTTGAGTTGTCCACTAGAAAACCACATATCTAAACATGAAAATATTCCCTATGGAGGCCTAGTCTCTGTAGGTAATGCTTTACTACCATTCATAGTAAAGCATCATCTCTTTATCCAATTTCTTTTTTCTTTTTAGAGTCTATCATCACAAGAATTATTTAATGAAAATCACAAGAAGAAGAACAGGTGATAGGTATTATAATAATGACTAATAGGTGAGTTTGATGAATGATACACAGCTCTATTTTGTGCTCTTATCACCAGTATTGTGTTTATGAATGCTATGTACAGTAATAATTATAATACACAGAGCATCATTGTATTAAGCGAAAACAGAAAGGCGTGTAAAAGCAGGCACTTTAACACATGTGGAGGAAAAAGTATGAGAACTATCTAGTGATTGTTTTATTTATTTATTTACTTACTTAGTTTTTAAATAACATTTATTTATTTATTTTGAGAGAAGAAGAGTGAGCGGAGAAGGAGGGAAGGGCAGAAAGAGAGGGAGAGAGAGAGAATTCCAAGCAGGCTCTGCTCTGTCAGCACAGAGCTGGATGCGGGCTTGATTTCATTAACAGTGAGGTCATGACCTGAGCAGAAACCATGAGTCAGAAGGTCAACTGACTGAGCCACCCAGGCGCCCCTGGTGACTGTTTTGATACAGGTGAGTTGGGTGGGGTTCCTGGGTGGCTCAGTTGGTTAAGCGTCTGACTTCAGCTCAAGTCATGATCTCATGGTTCCTGGGTTCAAGACCCATATCAGGCTGTGTGCTGACAGCTTGGAGCCTGGGCCTGCTTCAGATTCTATGTCTCCCTCTCTCTCTGCCCGTCCCCCACTCACACTCTGTCTTTCTCTCTCTCTCTCTCAAAAATAAATAAACATTAAAAAAAATACAAATGAGTTAAAAACCGAGAATGAGGATTGTTAAAGGAGTCTGAAGCAAGGTGTCAGGACTGGTGGTTGATTGACCAACATGACATGATAATTGATAAAAACTAATAATTTTACAATATTCATTTTGAGATAAACATAGGTTAATTGATTTGAATGATTTGATCTAAATTTATAGAAGAAAAGGTGATTTTCTTAGTTTGGGTATATTTTGAATTATTTTGAAGTTATATATTAACTTTGTTATGTTTATAATTTATTAAGAATACTAATGATGCTCTGCTTTAGGTATGTTTTTAGGTTATCTTTTTTTAAGGGCTTACAGAATAATAGGACTTTTGCTAAGATGATGATGTGTTTCATCTTATATGACGCCTACAACAATCCCATGATGTAGGTATTTGTCATATCATTTTTTACTTGAAGAAACTGAGATGTGAAGAGATTAAGTGATTTGTTTAAGTTTATGTAGCTGGTAAATGGCTAAACTTAGAATTGAACAAGGACTCTGCGTCCAATGCCTATTCTTAACCATTGTATTATATTGCACCTTTGTTATTTCCTTTTTATCATAAAGCTACAGGAAAAGTGGGAATTTTCTTTCCCCATTTTTTATATACTAACTCTTAGTATAATGGTAAAGGCATACAAAGACTTTTAAAGACTGAATTTATTAGAAACTTGGAGGTAGTGGGATGTTACGGAAAGAATGCAAGCTTCAGTCAGATCGAAGATGTCCTGTCAAGAATGCACTCAAAGAAATGGGAGGCGAATGATGCCACCCCTGCTTTTGGCAGGATTTGGTTTGTTTGATAGAATTACTTGAGCTAATGAGAGTGTATCTATGTCCAAGGAGTAGTCAAGACTTTTCATTAGGGTTTAGTCAGCTAAAGGTTAACTTAAACACACTCTTAAGTAGACATTTAAAATTTTTTACCACATTGAGGAGATACAAGATGATCTTTATTTTGGGCTATATGTTCTCTTCTACACTGGCCATTCTTCCTTGAAGCACTTCTTAGTTAAGGATCAGGAACAACATGTATTTGTTCAGGTATCTTGGAGGTAGGATATATTTTATTCATTTTTTAATACATTAGAAATACTCATTGACTATCTCTCATGTATCAGGCATTTCTTAGTGTTCTCTAAATATGTCCCTCTTACATTTTTTTTCCTGTACATGTTTTCTGACTGACTTTCTGAAAGGACTATATTAATCTAGAACTAAGATAGTAGTAAGAAATAGTATGAAATTACCAATCATTTCCAAGTTGGAAGGTTATTATTAGGATTCTGGCACTTCTAGGAACATAACATTTAAAAGGGCAATGCACAGAAAAAAAAATTCAACTTACCAAAGATACTATCTTTTTATTTAGGTCCATATATTCTTGTGAATATGGTTTTTCAAACTTGCTGTCATAGTCAATATTATTGACTTTAAAGCTGATACGATAGTAGAAAGGTGTCTTTGCTGGAAAGGAGAGAAAAGAAAAGTTACACATTGTGTAACTACTTTTCATTCTTAGGAGAATCATGTGAAATATAATATTCTGATTAAATTGCAGGTAACTCAACATTTAAATAGTTTTGATTCCTAGTGATTGTTAAAATAACTTTGACAGAGCAATGTTTATTAACATAATCTAGCTCTATAACTTTATCCAAAGATTTATTCGGAATTTTTAATGTAAAATTTTAATGTGCCAACTTTCAAGTTTGGATCCTCTGAAAATAAATATGTTACTATGAGAAATGATATTAAGGCATAGGTAATTATCTTAGTTTTTGTGCTCTTCACATATCACAATTTAGGAAAATCAGCAGAGGCCTAGGTTTTATCATTTGTTGTGAAGCACCTAGAAAGTTAAAATGAATAAAAGAGAAAGTAAAATGAAACATGACTTGTAAGCACTGCAAATTAAGTAAATAGAAGAAAGAAATCAAACTTAAAACTATAGAAAAGTAAAGCTGAGTTGAGTGTTAAACTGGACTATACTATTTTAATACATCAAATACACTATAAATTAAATTTTTTCTTTCAGCTTTTCTCAGGTCCTTTTGTACCTCTCCATTCCATAAACTAGGAGGGCACAATGAGAAGAGAGAGAAAGAGAGAGGGCTCAAACTCTTTAAAAATTGAAGAAGAGGGAATACTTCCAAACTCATTTTATGAAGCCAACATTACTTTGACACTAAAGCCAGGTAAGGACACTACAAGAAAAGAAAACTACAGACTAACATCCCTGATGAATATAGGTGCAAATATCCTCAACAAAATACTGAATTTAACAACACATTGAGAAGATCATACACCATGATCAAATGGAAATTATTCTTGGGATGCTAAGATGTTTTAATATACACAAATCAATAAATGTGATTAACAGAAGAAAAATAAAAATCATGATAATCTCAATAGATGAGGAAAAATAATTTGATAGAATATAGTACAACATCTTTCATGATGTAAAAACATTCAACACGTAGATTCTAGAAGAAACATACCTCAACATAGTAAAACTATATATGACAAATCATAGCCAACATCATATCTAGTGGTGAAAGGTTAAAAGCTTTTCCTGTAAGGTCAGGAATGAGGCAAGGATGCCCACTGTCTTCACTCTTATTCAACATAGTACTAGTAGTTATAGCTACAGCAATTGGGCAAGGGAAAGAAATAAAAGGCATCCAAATTGGAAAGGAAAAGGTAAAACTGTCATTATTTGCGGATGATGTGATATAGAAAATCCTATAGATTCCAAAAAAAATTACTAGAACTAATCGAGTTCTGGAAATTTGCAAGATAGAAAATCAACATACATTAAGCAGTTGTGTTTCTATACAGTAACAATGAAACGTCTGAAATAATATATGTTATGGTGGTAATCATTTCAACTCAATATGGTGTATCAAATTAATTCACTGTACACCTTCAGCTACACAATGTGTCAACTATATCTCAATAAATCTGGAAAAGAAAATTCTGAAGACCATAGTATTTTTGTTGTTATATATTTTTATTCATAAATACTCTATGACTTTTTATTTTTCTATTAGAATATCAAGATTGAGAATCTATGGTATTGAGGCAATGTTAGGTTATATTAACTTCTTAAACTACTAAATGAATTTCAAACGCTAAAGAGGAAAGCCGTTATCTAGCTCTGGTATCTGTAAGACACCAAACCCTTAATTAGAAAGTAGAGTGGTATACTAGGTGTTGATGTTGACATTCAGAAGAACCAGCAGACTATCATAATAAAAAATAAGCTCCTCTCCTTCAAATGTAACCTAGACCTTGAGCAACAAAAGACATTTATGACCTAGAATTTCTTCTAAGTGTTATTTTCATTGTTCTTTTCCTTCCTAGAAGAGTCATATTTTTCAAATAATCAGGACACACGCTGAGCTAGGGTTTAGGGCTCCAGGGAGGACTTGATCCTGACTGATTCACCTCTTTGTATTTTTATTAAAACATGTTTTAAATTTCCTAGTGATTTTTAAAAACTGAGATATAATTGGGGCGCCTGGGTGGCGCAGTCGGTTAAGCGTCCGACTTCAGCCAGGTCACGATCTCGCGGTCCGTGAGTTTGAGCCCCGCGTCAGGCTGTGGGCTGATGGCTCAGAGCCTGGAGCCTGTTTCCGATTCTGTGTCTCCCTCTCTCTCTGCCCCTCCCCCGTTCATGCTCTGTCTCTCTCTGTCCCCAAAATAAATAAACGTTGAAAAAAAAAATTAAAAAAAAAAAACAAAAAAAACAAACAGATATAATTGACATATAACATTATATTAGTTTCAGGCATACAACATAATGGTTTGATATATGTATATCAAGTATAAATATATACACATATTTATATATATTATATATACATACATATTATATATATTATGTATATAAGTATATATTTATATCACACAGTAAGTCTGGTTAACATCTACTCAAGTGATTTTTATGCACATTAAAGCTTGAGAAGCAAGGCTTGGGTAAGTAGCTCTCAGCCTGGGTTTCCAATTAGGATCACAGGTGGAGTTTTAGGAATTGTCATCACTTGTGCCCTTTCTCATAGTCTGTCTATTCTGGGTGGGAGCATCAATGTTGTAATTAAGTTTTCCAGGTGATCCTAAGGTGAGGCCAGGGTTAAGTATGAGGGTCGCTGAGTATATTTCTGAGAGTTGAGTTCAGCCTTTGGTTCAAGGGGAGGTAATAGGGTCTGTTCTACCTGGATTTGGTGGGGGCAGGTCAATGTAGCCTGTATTATACATGCTGTAGGAGAATTTTGGGGCATCTGTAGGAAGGGAAGTTCCCTGAAGATAGGCAAGGAGAGACTCCATGTAGGAACTTATTACTTCTGAAGCTCTCCTGAAAGAAAGGACTCAAAAGGGGTCTTTCTTGTATTTCAAGGCCCTTCTGTCTGGCTGTGGTGGTAGCAGGTGAAGGGTCTGTGCTGAAGCCTTTAAAGGAATATTCTCAAGATGAGATGTAATTTCTCTACATAACCTCACCAAAGGAAGAAACACAGCAAAGGAAGAGGAAAGGACAGAAATGGAAGGTTCTCAGGTAAGTATTATTTCCTGGGTCAGGGCCCGTGTCTACTTTTCCTCCTGCAAGGCCCTGCTTTTAGAACATGCAGACATTTACTTCTATACCTCTTGTGTTCCTGCCTAATAAGTTTGTTTCAACTACTTTTTTTCCATGTCTTCCTATGGCAGTCAAGTTTAGCTCCTTCTCCCCTATAGCCCAGAGCCCTCTCTCCATGTAGACTTCCCCTTTCTCCATTCAGACTTCTGATATTCCTTAAGCAATTCCTACTATGAATTACTGACCTGCAACTACTGAAAACGTTCCCTTTGCAATAGATCAACTTGGGAAGGTGTGGATATCCATGAGTCTTATGGGGGATGAGGTGGGTCCTGGGATATTAGTGAAGAAGGAGAATAGTGTTTAGGTCTCCTCCATGCTCTGTCAGCTCTTTGTGGACCAGGATTAAGAAAATGCATATCTAAACAGGATGGTATTAATGGCCCAGAAACCTGAGAAATTTCTGTAGGTTAGAGGATACATGCTCTCCAAAATGCTTAAAGAAAGCTTACTTAAATACACAATTAGAAATTATAGAAAATGGGCACTTTATATGGCTTGACATTTGAATACAACTGATATTTTTATGATTAGATTTAAATCATAATTTACCTGTTTTTCTGGCCAGTAAGAAAACAGCAGTTATTATGTGTCCTTTGGCAAATATTAGGCACCTGATATCAATTTGCCCCATTAGCGCTGATGTTAACTTCATTCACTTGGTTCAGTTGCTCTCTGCCAGATTCCTTCTAATGTGATTCTAAGGTACAGCCAGGATTAAAATTCATTGCTCTGGATTAGGCGTCAGCAAACTATGAAATCTAGCCTACTACCTGGTTTTGTGTAGCCTGTGAACAAAGAAAGGTCTTTACTTTTTTTAAAAGTTGGAGAGTCAAAAGAATAATATTTTGTGACATGTGAAAATTATATGAAATTCAAATTTTAGTGTTTATGAATAAAGTTTTATTGGGAAGCACTACATTTATTTATGTATTGTCTACTCTAGCATAGCAATAGACTCAAGTAGTTGTAATAGAGACTATAATGGCTCATCAGGAGGAAAGTATTTACTTTCTGGCCCTTTGTTGGAAAATTGTGCTGACCCTGCTGAACACTTTTAGTTCAAGAGTAGTGTGATGCTCTAGCAACTCTCCTCCATTACTGCTATATCTCCATTATAGCACCTAGCCTAGTATTTGCCATTAAATACATAGTAGTCACCCAATGAATGCTTGTTGAATTGAATCTGGGTAATTTCAGTTGCCTTTTTTCTTTTTTCTTATCTATTTATCTCTTAAAAAGTTAACCAAACAGAAAACACAACATTATCATTATATAGAGTCATGGGAAGCAGACAAAGATAGGTATCCTGGGGTGAATATTTGTGTGGGGCTTTGGTTTTTCCAGCTGTCTTTCCAGTTTTTGTGAGGAGATGGCTCATTGCTTTCAGGTTTGGAGTCTGGCATAGTGAACTAGAAAATATTCAAATGGTACTGAAAGCTTCATCCAAAAGAGAAGCATCGTAAGGCTGCCTCTATATGATGCCATGCCAGAGCATCTGCATAAAAAGTTTAAAATTTGGTTCACCGGACTGAGATTTGGTTTATTTACTGACAAATCCTTTTCTTAAAAGGATCATTCGATTCATTTAGTGTTTTAGTTCATGTAAGATATTGTGGCATCAGGTATATGAACTTAAGGTGAAAAACCAATGACTTTTAAAAAGATAAGCCCTATCAAAGTACTTAACACAGTCTCAGGAGGTTCTATTCTTGTTCCCACAGGCTTACTATGACTTGAGAAAACTTACATTGTTAACAAAACTTACCTATTCTGATGCAGAGGTACTTAATCAGGAATATTTTCCTTTTTAGAAGTTTTTATAAGTCACTAAAGTTTATGATTTCTGGAAATATGTATGGCTAACTCTAAGAGTGAGATCATAAATATATTAGAATTCATATTCCTTTTCACATAGGTAGATTCTTCTAGGCCTACTGAACATATCAGTATAGAATTTTGCTTTAGAATAAATTGCAAATGGTGATTATGCACACACACACACACACACACACACACAAATATATATACTGGCATTACAAACAAGTATAATTTAGTAACCATAAAAACAATTTTGTTTTTAAATTCTTTAGTAGCAAATAGTATTATGGTCACCATAAACCACAAAACATGGTCTCAATTCAGAAATTAAAATGCCCAGGTCTGCTTTTAAATCACAGTTTGAACTTGATGTAAAGTTTTTTTTCCCCTCTTACCAAGCTCTTTACTCACCCAGTCCTGTTATTCTTCCTTTCCCACTTCATTAACTGGATGTGGACCTCTCTAGGTCCTTACTTGAATGGTTAAGAATTTGTCATCTACTTTAGTGCTCTAAGAACTTAGTACATATTTAAAACGAGTTTCCTTCTAGGTTTTTCTGAAATTGGTTTCTCTTTCAAAGCTCATTTCTCAGCTTGACATGAGAGGGAAAACATCTATTATTCATGTATTGGGGAGGTCTTCATAGTATGAAAACTTTACAGCATACCTATCTCCAAAGATAACCTCTTTAAATATCTTTTCTTCTCTCTAGTTTCTGGCACTTTTGTACTTTTGATGAAAGGCAGCAGGTTCTGTGTCTATGTCTTGAGTGAGCAAATCTTATTCAAGGATTTATGAGCATATTGCATGACTCTGACTCTTGGCCTGGCTTTGGTAGCAGCTGGCATTGCAATCTACCAAGGATCATGTTCACACAGTCTATGTCTAGGAAGGGTGTGTATGGAAGATGAAGTATAGCAGTAGAAACAATTTCTGGGGAGAGGACCTCTTTACTCCACTGTGTACAACTCTATTTTCTCTATGGAAATTCTTTTCACCTTATAAACTGAAATGGTTGTTTACTTAGCTAGACAGTTTTTTCCTAAGTGTGTTTTTTCAGAAAATACTATTCTATTCTAAAGCAGTGGTACCCAATTTATGAGCCATGAATTACATAGGATAGCAGCATGGTGATAACAGAAGATGGTTCTAGGGAAAAATATTTATGTATACACCAGCCATTGTTCTAGACTTAAAAAATGATGATTCTTGTACATATTACTGATTTTCAGACATAGGTAGATGTAGTTAATTAAATACAAGTTAATTAAAAAAATTTTTTTTTTCAACGTTTATTTATTTTTGGGACAGAGAGAGACAGAGCATGAACGGGGGAGGGGCAGAGAGAGAGGGAGACACAGAATCGGAAACAGGCTCCAGGCTCTGAGCCATCAGCCCAGAGCCTGACGCGGGGCTCGAACTCACGGACCGCGAGATCGTGACCTGGCTGAAGTCGGACGCTTAACCGACTGCGCCACCCAGGCGCCCCAATACAAGTTAATTTTAAAAGAATTGCTAAATTTATAGTTGTCTTTATTATGTCAACAAAGTATTCTCTTGTGCGAATGTAAAAAAAAATATTTTTCTATAAAAAGGTCCTCATTCTTGAAGAGGTTAGGAAATAGTTAAAGAAAGTTACAAGAACAGCACATGGCAAATTTGGTATAAAGTTCTGTATTTAAGAAAGATTGATCTTGAGGATCCCATATTTTTTTCCTATTTTATGCAAAGTTAATAAAAATTTGTATTTGTATTGACTTTTTAAATTATATTCCTCAATAGTAGGGAATATTATACTTTTTTAGGAAGAATTTTATGAGAAGAAAATATTCCATGAGGGAAATATTATAAGCTTTGAAACAAAATAGCTTAGAATCCCACAGTGTAGGGGCTTTTATGTTTGTTAACTCATCAATTATCTCTTCAGAAAGGAACTGTGGGAGGAACTGTGGCTTATTCATCAACATATTCCCAGAACCCAAAGTTTAGCTGGATTTAAAAAAGAATACACCAAATCTCTGCACTTAGAATATCCTGAGCCAAAAGTCACTAAAGAACAGTTTTTAGTAAATGCTGTTAAACTTAAGAAATTCTCTCTGCTACATAACTTTGTCTGACTTCTTTCCTTCCTCCATTCTCAAAATTCATAATTTTCCCAATAATGGAATCAATAATTCTGTGTGATTAGTAAGTCAGACACAGTGACTACTTACCATAAGTGGCAAAGTAAACAATGAGTCCGATGATTACTGCAGCAATAATCAGCATTAAGATACCCAGGGTAATCTTTCCACATGTTGTGAGTTTCATTATTGTGTTTGGCTCTGTTCCTCTGAATAGAAAGGTACAGGAAAAGCAAGTGTTAATATGAGCAAGATATAGGACACTATAAGAAATAGTATGGACTTGACATTAAGTATAAAAATGGATTCTTTTATTTTATGGATTCAATGGACTGCTGAACTTGAAAAATAACATGTAGAACTAGTAGATATAATATTTGGCCTGCTTATTTTTCAGCACATATGAATAATAATGGTAATCCTAAAACATTCATTTAGCAAATATTTATAGATGTTCTATGGACTAGGCATAGTAATGGGAACAAAGATCTCTTTCCTTATGGAGATTACATTTTACTGAGGAGAGATAACCAACGTAGAGTATGATTAATAAAATAAGATATATAACTGTTAAAAAAATCTTAAGTGCTATAGGAAAAGTAGAGCTAGTTAAAGATCAGAAATGTGGGAGGGTATGTGAGATGGTAGTGGCAGGATGTGGCATTAGAGTGGTCAGGTTAGGTCTACTGAGAAGGTAAAGTCCGAGTAGACTTGAACAGATGATGTTGTTGGCGATACAGGTTTCTGGAGTGTCCCAGGCAGATGGAACAACTTTGCAAAGGCTATGAGAGTAGGATATTCCTGGAAGGGCATGTTAGGAGGGCACTGTGACTGACTCAGCAAATGAGGATAATAGTAGTAAGACAGTAATTCTGAAAAGTTCCAAGGCCCACATCACATAGGACTCTGTGGGTCATTGTAATAATTTTGGCTTTTTATCTGAGTGAAATGTGAGCTTTGGGCAGAACAATATGATCTGATTTAATTTCCTTTAAAAATGTTTATTTATTTTTGAGAGAAAGAGAGAGCACACAAGCAGGGTAGGGACAGAGAGAGAGGGAGACACAGAAACTGAGGCAGACTCCAGGCTCTGAAATGTCAACTCAGAGCCTGATGCAGGGCTCGAACCCATGAATCTTGTGATCATGACCTGAGCCGAAGTTGGACACTTAACTGACTGAGCCACCCAGGTGCCCCAATCTGATTTAATTTCTTAATGGGATCCCTCTGACTGCTTTGTGGAAAGTAAATTATAAAGGGCAAGGATGAAAGCAGAATAAGATAGGAAATGATTATAATAATTCAAGAACAATTTGATGTTGGTTTGGACCAGAGTGGTAGAGGTGGAAGAAATGAAAAGGGGTTGAATTTGGATATGTTTTGAGTATAGAGTTGGTAGGAGTTATGGATGCATTGGTGTGGAATATGAGTAGAAAAGAGATGTCAGAGATGGTTTTCAGTTCTTTAGCTTGATGAGGGAGTTATCCTCAACTAAAGTGGGAAGTCTGCTGATCTATCAAGTTTTGAGGGGATGACTATGAGTTCACTTTTGTTCATTTTGTGTTTTAGATGTCCCCTAGTCAACCAAATGGAGATGTAGGTTGGATATCCAAGTCTGGAGTTTGAGATAGAGGTTTGGGCTAGTAATATAAATTTAGGATTCTTCAACATATAGGTTAGTATCTGAGACTAGAAGGGATTACCAAGGGAGTAAGTATAGATAGAGAAAACCAGGACATGGTCACTAGAACACTCTCATATTAAGAAATTAGGGAGAAGAGGAAGACCAAGCAAAGGAGACTGAGAGGGGCAATTAACAAGGGTAGGAGGAAAAGCAAGAGAAAGTGGTGTCCTGGGAGCCAAAAGAAGTGTATCAGGCATAAGGAAGGAGGTTAACTGTGTCAAATGTTCCTGACAGCTCAGGATGAGGAAATGATCACTGAAAATGGACCATTGGATGAGCATTATCGAGGTAAATGATGACCTTGATGCATGAAGTTTTAGGAGTGGAAGGGGAAGAGAATGGTTAGAGGTGGTTTCAAAAGAGAATGGAAGTAAAGTGACTAGAGACAATGACCACTGACCATTCTTTAAAAGATTTTACTGAAAAAGGTGATAAAGAAATGGGACTATACACAGTGAAGGAAATGGTATCAAGAGAAATTGTATTTTATCATGGAAAACTTTGAATATGCCTAAAAACAGAACAGTTTAATAAACCTCCATATATCCATCACATAGATTTAAGAACTGTGAACATTTTACAATATTTCATTTGTTTTTGAAACGTTTTAAAGTGGTTATAGAAAAGTAATTAGATCATGACATTCATCCGTAAATACTTTATTTTCTTTATAAAAAAATAAAGGTATTAAAAAACATGACCATTGTAATACCTAATGAAATTACCAATAATTCCTCAGGCTCTAATACCAAATTCATATTCAAATACCTCTAAGTTGTCCTCAAAATGTCTTCTACAATTTGTTGTTGTTGTTGAACAAAAATCAAATCAAAATCTTCACATTGCATTTGGTTATTATACTTCTTATCTTTTAAAATCTAAAACAGCTTCCATACTCTGCCCTCATTTAAAAATTTTTCATGACATTGATTTACCGAAGGCACTGGGTCAGTTGTCTTACAGAATACCTCAGAAGAAGAGAAGTTTGTGTATTTGTGTTTTAAAAGTTTTTAATTAAACATTTTATTTTGTGACAATTAGACTCATATGTTGTAAGAAATACAAAGGGATCTCTTGTACATTTTATGAGTTTTCTCAACGGTAACAAATTGCAAAACTATAGTACAGTATCACAATTGGGTATTTAGACTCAAATAGTCAGGTTACCTAACATTTCCATCACAAGGGTCCCTGTGTTGCCTTTTTATAGCCACACCCACTTGCCTTAGGTCCCCTTACCTTCCTTAACCCTTGGTGACCACTAGTCTCTTCTCCTTTTCTATAATTTTGTCATGTCAAGAATGTTATATAATTGGAGTCCTACAATATGCAACTTTTTGGCTTTTGCTTTTTTTCACTCAGCAAAATGCTCTGACAATTCATTCGGGTTGTTGCATATATCAATAGTACTTTAAAACAATTTTTTAATTGCTGAGATGTATACTAACACTATTGGATATGTCATTGCAAATATCTTCTCTCATTCCACAGGTTGCCTTTTAGTTTTATTGATTCCTTCACTGTACAGAAGTTTTTGTTTTGATATAGTGCCAGTAGTTTATTTTTGCTTTTGTTTTCCTTGACTTAGGAGATATATCTAGAAAGATGTTGCTATGTCCAGTGTCAGAGACATTCCTGCTTGTGCTCTCTTCTAGGATTTTTATGGTTTCAGGTCTCACATTTAGATCCTTAATCCATCTTGAGTTTATTTTTGTGTATGGCGTAAGAAAGTGGTCCACTTTCATTCTTTTGGATGTAGCTGCCATTTTTCCCAACACCATTTGTTGAAGAGACTGTCTTTTTCCCATTACATATTCTTGTCTCCTTTGTTAAAGATTAATTGACCATATAATTATGGGTTTATTTCTGGGCCCTCTATTCTGTTCCATTGATCTACATGTTTATTTTTGTGCCAGTACCATGTTTCATTCAGCCAGCTTTGTAGAACATTTGAAATGTGGGGTTATGATACCTCCTGCTTTGTTTTTCTTTCTCAAGGTTGCTTTGGCTATTCAGGGTCTTTTGTGGTTCCATATTTTAGTCCAAATTTTAGGACTCTTTGTCCTAGTTTTGTGAAAATGTTGTTGGTATTTTGAAAGGGATTGCATTAAATCTGTAGTTTCCTTTGGGTACTATGGACATTTTAACCATATTTATTCTCCAAATCCATGAGCATTTAATATCTTTCCATTTGTATCACCTTCAGTTTCTTTCATCAATGTTTTATAGCTTTCAGAATTACAGGTCTTTCACCTCTTTGGTTAAGTTTATTCCTAGGTATTATTTTTGGTGCAATTGTAAGTGGCCTATATTGTTATTATTTATTTAATGTTTATTTTTGAGAGAGAGACAGAGCTTGAGTGAGGGTGGGGGGCAGAGAGAAATGGAGAAACAGAATTTGAAGCAGACTCCAGGCTCTGAGCTGTCAGCACAGAGCCTGATGCATGGCTCAAACTCATAAACTGTGAGATCCTGATCTAAGCTGAAATCAGACGCTTAACTGACTGAACCACCCAGGTGCCCCTGCCTATATTGTTATTTTGAAGTGAGTTTCTTGCAGACAACATATGATTGGGTTATGATTTTTAATCTATTTTGTTAATATCTGTCTTTTTACTGGTATATTTAGATAATTTACATTTAGGGTAACTATGAGTATTTTAGGGTTAAAGTCTGCCTTTTTAATACATTAATACCTTTTAATGCCTTTTAATACCTGCCTTTTTAATACCTTTAATACCTGCCTTTTAATACCTTTTTAATCCAAACAGTTTTAAAAAGCTCTAGGAGATTATTCATCATTATTCATAGACTCATGAATGTTAGAGGCATGAGATGACGTACACAATTTGGAAACAATAGTTAGACTGAGTAAGAGAATAACAGTAATAAAAGCTTTTAAAATAAGCTATCAAATTATTTATGAATTGGGAGGCAACTTTATTCTAATGCATCCATGTTTCAATATTGTTAAATGTTTTTCTTTGGCACACACAGAATGTGTGTGGAGGAAATGCCTTTTTTAGAAATTAAGTAGTTTATTGTACTCATGTTTATTAAGTATTTTCTATGTGCCAAACATTGTGCTAGGCAAGGGATATACAGTGATGAACAAAATCACTAATAAATGTGAACTGCAGGAACTGTAAAATATTAGTTTTGTTTTATGTACTTTATGCTATATGCTTGTTTGCAATATACTGGTAGTACTAATTTGTAAGGGCTGGTTAACAAAGGACCACAGACTGGGTGGCTTCAACAACAGAAATTTATTTTCTCACAGTTCTGGAGAATGGAAGTCTGAGATAAATTTGTTGGCAGATTCTGGGAACTCTCTCCTTGGCTTATAGATGACTGGTTTTCTCTTGTGTCTTCATATGGTCTTCCCTCTGTACATATGTGTGTCCTAATTTTTTTTTTTTCTGGCTTAAACAGAAAAATTTATTTCCTCACAGTTTTAGATGCCAGAAGGCTGAGATCAAAGTGTTGGCAGAATTGGTTTCTCCTGAGGTTTCCCGCCTTGGCTGGTAGATGGCCATGGTTTTCACATTCACATGGTCTTTCATCTGTGTGTATGTCTGTGTCCAAATTTCCTTTTCTTATAAGGATATCAGTCACATTGGATTGAGGCCCATCTTAATGACTTCCTTACAACTTAATTACCACTCCAGAGACCCTATCTCCAAATACAGTCAGATTCTGAGGTACTAGGGGTTAAGATTTTGACGTATGAATTTTGAAGGGACACAATTCAGTCAATAATGTTTTGGATTATATTATGTACTTGATGTTATATATTTAGTATTTTATATACTTTTTGTTTTTACCCTTGTGTATAATATTCTATGTATGCTTATGTTTGTGTGTATGTGTGTTTCATATATTTATATCAATATGCATTGAAATGACCATACTAAATCCTGATTAGTTTGAAATACCTACATTGATTTTATTTTTGCTGGAAAACAGAATCAAATACCTATCAAAAATTTATTTTTTTAGTTAATGTCATTCCCTGAATAGGTGATACTTCCTAAAGAGATAATATTAACTAGATATCCAATGCAGGTGAAATTTCCAAGTCTCATGTTTTTAGAAGTTTCATTTTACTTAAAAACCACTTTGACCATTTAAATATATTCTGTCTAAATTAGGTTTTCATCTTGCACATAAAAATCTATATCTTAATATTTCTATGAAAGTATGATGCTCAAAAGCAGTTTTGGTTCATAATAAAATAAAATAAAAATCCCTAAAAGACACTACACCACGGAAAATGTTTCCTTCTAAGTATCTACAATCTGACCAACTGACTGAGTCTAGAATAGTGCTTAAAATTTGGGGGAAGAGATAAATGACTAAATTATATGGTAAAACCTGGTAGCTTAATTTCCATAGATGAGTATGTTATCCTAAAGCATCTTCCTTCATACCTGCATATATATCTGTATATTTTACTCAACACAGCTTGCCATGGAATAAACCTCAATGAAAATGTGTTAATTGTAGTATGAAATTGGTTGCAAAAAGTTGGAGTATATTTTCTGTTCATCTCACTGTGCCCTTCTAATAGATTGAACTATCTAAAAACTGCTGCTTTTGTAGGTTAAAAAAATGGATATTGGTAATTGTATAATAATTGAACCTATAGATACACAGATATGCTTTATTTGTTGTTTCCTCTTGTTAGTCTATAAGCTGATATAAAAAGTGATTCTTGTAAACAAGAATTTGTTTACTAGGGAGATTGACTTGAAACTCCTCTCAGTGTAAAGTTCCTAAAATGAGAGACATGTAGTCTTTTAGAACTGGAAGGGACTTTACAAATACCCACACTTGTTTCCTAATTTTAAAGAGGGCATGTAAGACAGTATTTTCTCTTCAGGACCCTTCAAACCTAGGGAAGATAAGCATTCCAGGTAGATATTTGTCCTTTGATTATCAGCATATTTAGGGTTAGAGTTAAGATGAGGGTTCTTTTCTGATCTCTAGAAGGAGAAGTTTCCCCTGTGCATGTGTATGTATTCCTGAATTCAAAAGGAAAATTAAACTTTGTCAATATCCAGTTCATTTAAGTATTCCTCTAAAAAACAATGCCAGATATACAAATTCCATTTTCTCTAAGTGTTATTATTATTTGGAATGTTGGTTGAAAATAGACTACCTATTTGACAGAAATTAGGTCTTGGGTGTAGTTGCCATGAGCAATAGAAAACTTGTTTTGATTTCAGCAGCATGCCTTAATTTTTTCAAAGTGTTTTATTTATTCACTAAGTGTGTCCTGAAGCTATTCAGGTATAACAACAAAATGGTAATGATATTGAGGATTATTTAGCGATTTCAGAAAAAGTGGCTTTCTGGTGAGTTGTACTCTAAAAATTATTAATTCTTTGAATGGCTGAAACCAGAGTATGTCTACACATTATTTCTCACATACTGTTTATGGAACATAAGGAGTTGGTGAGTTAACGTGGGCATAAAACACATTAGAACCAAGATTAAACATTTTTACTAGACTTTTTGTTAACTCATGAGGATGAACAGCAACAATTTGGAAATCGTTTCAGGGATTCCCTTATAGCTAATTAAGCTAAATATGAATGTGAATATGTATGACTGTTTCTTAAAGCTGTTTATTGTGAAGTTACATCCTGCACAATCTTAAGCTGTTCACCTAGAATCTAGATGTTGGCAAGATAGTGCAACCAGAAAAGTTGTCCAAAGATTTTATCAAAAATATGGGCCAGGCTCAAGGGGTATCAAAGCCCCTTGTTAGAGTATAGACCAATGCGTATGTGAACATTTATCTTTGTGTTAATCTGATTAGCTTAAGAATCAAAACACAAAAATTATTTGTTCATCTGTGTGTACCATGGAACCAGCCAGGCCATTTGCTTGATTTTTCAGGCCAACTGCTATCTGAGCATATGGCATAGCTAATGGGAAAAAGTTAAATCCCCTGTTTTTGTTTCCCGCTAAAATTTTAAATCACACCAGCAAAAATGTCTAGCAGTGAAGCATTGTGATGTTTCAATAATTAAAAATTAATACTTAAAATTTTTGTCTGCCACATCCTGAAGGTAAAATAGCCTATTGTGAACATAAGTATTAATGTCTCTATTATCGACATACATCATTAGAAATAGATACGTATAACTATCTTGTATTCTTTCAATTTTCAAAATGAAATTCTTTCTAAAAGTAAAATGCCCCAGTTTTACTTCAACAGTTTCAGCATACTTTTCATGAATGCTTTAGTTTTGCTGGAATGATGTCTCACAAAAATTAGCAAGATCAATGGATTCTAATGATTAAAATTTATCACTTTTTTATTTTTTATATGAAATTTATTGTCAAATTGATTTTCATACAACACCCAGTGCTCATCCCAACAGGTGCCCTCCTCAATGCCCATCATCCACTTTCCCCTCCCCCCCACTCCCCATCAACCCTCATTTGTTCTCAGTATTTAAGAGACTCTTATGGTTTGCCTCCTTCCCTCTCTGTAACTTTTTTCTCCCCCTTCCCCTCTCCCCTGGTCTTCTGTTGAGTTTCTCAGGATCCACATATGAATGAAAACACATGGTATCTGTCTTTCTCTGCCTGACTTATTTCACTTAGCATAACACTCTCCGGTTCCATCCACGTTACTACAAATGGCCAGATTTCATTCTTTCTCACTGCCAAGTAGTATTCCATTGTATATATAAACCATATCTTCTTTATCCATTCGTCAGTTGATGGACATTTAGGCTCTTTCCATAATTTGGCTATTGTTGAAAGTGCTGCTATAAACATTGGGGTACAAATGCCCCTATGCATCAGCACTCCTGTATCCCTTGGGTAAATTCCTAGCAGTGTTATTGCTGGGTCATAGGGTAGATCTATTTTTAATTTTTTGAGGAACCTCCTCATTGTTTTCCAGAGCGGCTGCACCAGTTTGCATTCCCACCAACAGTGCAAGAGGGTTCCCGTTTCTCCACATCCTCTCCAGCATCTATAGTCTCCTGATTTGTCAATCTTAATCATCCTTGTTTTTTTTTCATTTGGGATATATATTGCTCCTATTTTTATAAAAAGGTTATTTTTAAAAATAATTTTAGGATACACATGAAATTACTTTAAATAATTTGGTCCCTTCAGAGAATTTCCCTGAGGAGCAATGGCAAACCCCCCTGCCTCCCATGTGCCTTCAGCCTACCTGTGCTGCAGCGGTGTCCATACGTGCTGTCTCTGAGGATCCTGTCTCTGCGCCATCTTGTCTTCCAGTGCTGTGTGGGGCAGTCATTCTCTACCTATTTAGCTTACGAAATCCTGTAACTTTTATGTTTTATGATAATGATCACACTTAGCACTCCTACAAACGCCTCATCTTCAAAGCACTTTCTGAACATTTACTAATTAATTTTATATTAGTAAAACATGAGCTCTGTATATGCTGCTCCATAAATAATCCTATGACCCAAGTGAAGGCGAAATTTAAAACTCTCTTTTGTTGTGACTGAGGAACAATAGGGTTACCTGCTTTGAGAAGGACAGTGAGTCTTTACTCACTGTTGCATTTTGTGAATTTGGAGACGAGTGGCTACTTCTCACTAAAATCCACTTCCAAAGATGTGGGGATTTCTTTATTGCTTTTTGGAAGAAGGCTAATAGCTCTCCAACTTCTAACCCTCCATTAGGATCTGAATGCTGTCCAGTTTGTAATTGTCCTGCCTCCGTCAACCCATATATCATCCTTTCATGAATTCCTCCATGAAATTTTTACTGCTATTCTAATACTAGCACACATTAAAACACTTTCATTCCCTGAAAATCCAAAGGGTGCTGATTTTATTTTTATTAAAAATAGATATGGATTTAACCAGTAATCTTCCAAGTTTTGGATAGCATTCTGGTTCTTAGCAGCCAATTTAGATCTTGGTGTGGAGACTAGATAGGACACATCCTAAAGTTTAACCACCCGGAAGAGAAAATTTGCCAGAGGCCAGGGACCAGCAGTAAGGGAGAAACTAGTTATTCTGGAAAAAAGTCTTCCTTGGGTAACAGGTTTTTTTAAAGAGACTCAACCTTATTATATGATAAAGCAGAATCATTGTTCTACCTATACTATCTCCTTTCTTCCCAAACATGTAAAGGGAAAGATAATCAGAGAAGTCATATTTGCATTAGAATGAAAATGAACAATAATGACAGTTCTTGTATCAGTTATTAATAGGACTTTGATCAGATATATTTACTTTAAAATTTTCCATTTTAATTGTATTTGAGTGTTCCAGACTCTATGCCTTTGCCTATGTCCTCAAAATTTCCGGTATGTTCTTCTCACTCGCATTTGTCTTTGTAAATCCTACTCATTCTTTAAGGTTAGCTCAATCCTTACTTTTTCCATGTGGACTTCTCAAAATATACTGCTCTATCACCTGAAGCTCACAATCTCCTGGGATCTCACACATTGCAGAGTTATCATGATGGTTAAGCACTTAAGTGAGAGATTTCAGTGTACTGAAGCGGAGAGACCCTAAAGTAGTTTTGCTGAGTTTGGTGCTGACTGAGAGCGGTGGCAGACAGCGGTCCGTTTATTCTGTGCTTCTAAGAAGTGTGCAGAAAATGTGTGAGAAAGCTGGTTGACCTGTTGGAAAACTGTGCCAACAGTTAGTAGCAAGATTTGTTGAGGCTGAATCAGAGACAAAATGGGACCCCAGACCTCTGAGAGGACAGGCGTGGAGGGTTGATAATGCCTGCGGACCAAATAGGCCAATGTGTCTGTCTGGAAAGGACAGTCTAGACAATAACTGTAGATCAGCCCCTCAGCCCCCATTCTTTGACCCTACGTAAGCTGGGATACCTAAAACTTAGATAAAGAGAAAGAATATGGTAACTTGCCTGAGAAAACCCCAAACTATCTAGGAAAACCATGGATTGATGAAATCTAATAAGAATAGAGTGTACAGTTACCACCATTAGGCAGAATGGGGGCTTGAAAGAGTGACATGATAAAGAAAATTACTTTTGGTGGGAGGCATACTTCAGTTTATTGCATGAAAATGTATCAGCTGGAGTAGCAAATTTGTGTGAGCTTTAAAGTTGGGGAGCATTTTAAGTTATACAGAAAAGAAGTTTTAAGAAAAGTTTTAGTTTTTAAGCAATGGGATGTTTAGAAGTATAAAGGAGAGATAGGGGATAGCTTTAAAAAATTATATAGAACAAAGACCCATAGAAAGAGGTTATAATGAAGTTACAGCTCTAAGTTTCCGTTTACATTCCATAATTTTATGTGTTTGTGTCTTCTCTATATATCTAACACTTGTGATCATGTATACTAGAACACTTAAAAAAAACTAAAAGTATTTTTTTTGTTACAACTCTGTGTCCACTTTAAATCTTTTTTTTTTTTAATTTTTTTGTTTGTTTATTTTGAGAAGGAGAGGGAAAGTGAGAGGATGAGGGGCAGAGAGCAAGAGAGAGAAAATCCCAAGCAGGCTCCGCACTGTCAGCACAGAGCCCAACGTTCCATAACACAAACCTTGAGATCATGACTGGAGCTGAAATCGAGAGCCACCTAGGCTGTGTCCACTTTAAAAGCTATTGTTAAAAATCTACCAACTATAGGATTGAAATGAGAAAGGTTTAAAAATGAATTTTTTTTCTTTTTTTTCTTTTTGAGAGACAACACTTGTGGGGAGGGGCAGAGGCAGGAGAGAGAGAATCTTAAGCAGGTTCCATGCCCAGTGCAGAGCCAGGTTGGAGGGTGGTTCCATTCCAGGAACCTCGAGATCATGACTTGAGCTGAAATCAAGAGTCACAGGCTTAACTTACTGAGTCTCCCAGGCGCCCCTAAAAGCTAATTTTAAAATGAGTATTAACTGATACATTGATGTGTAAACTAAATGAAAATTTAAAATCTTTTGATAAGGTTAGAAGTTTAAAGTGATGTTAAAGGTAAAGTGTAAGTGAATAAGGCAGGATGCAAAGTAGTTTGATATTATTGTTAGAGGAGGTCATGGAAAGGACATGACTGCCAGTTGACCTGGGAAGAGAGCGACCAATTGGGGGCTCCTCACCCCTCCCCCATCCTTGGAATGTAACTTCTGTCCACCGTTCCCACAGTGGGAGCCATTTTTGATGCTGTAGCCTTGAGAGAATAATGTGTTGAGAATTTCTGGAGAGACTATGTGGCTGAAGCAGGCTAATTCCTCTGGGTAAACTGTTACGATTGCGGGTGACGTGCATATCTGCTCACGGACCTGGCGTTTTAGACAAGCCTTGTATGTAAGTTCCCTTGCTTCTTAAAAGTGTCGTCCACCATTCAGTCTGGAGCGGTCTGCCTCTTCCGTCTTTCTGTGTCCTCTGTGTATAGGGGCCAGTTTGCAAATCAACAATCATGATTACAAACCAAGTAAAAATATATATATGTTTAGAAGAAAACTAGACGATGAGAAAGTGAAAATTGATATTGTTGGCAGTGTCACCTTTTTTTTAAGCTTTTAATTCCTTCCCATTAATGTATCATTGCTTACATGGTAATCTTCTTTGAAGATGAAGCAATGTTTAAAACATTTTTTTGCACTTTTAACACTTTAGGTGAAAAATTTTAAGTGAATCCATTGTATTTAATTTATTAAAAATTTTTTAATGTTTATTTGAGAGAGAGAGAGAGCATGAGCAGGGGAGGGGCAGAGAGAGAGGGAGGCACAGAATCTGAAGCAGGCTCCAGGCTCTGAGCTGTCAGCACAGAGTCCCATGCAGGGATCCAACCCACAAACCAGGAGATCATGACCTGAACCGAAGTTGGACACTTAACCGATTGAGCCAGTCGGACACTTAACCGATTGAGCCACCCAGGAGCCCCTAAATGAAATGAAGGAAAAAAAATAAAGTTACTTTCCTATCCAGTGTTCTAATGGAATACATTTAATGAAAGGAAGGTTGGAAAAACCACAAAAGACAAAACAAAAATACTTCAATGTTTAAAAGGCACTTAGGAAAGAGGAAATATTATTAGCTTTTAAACATAATAAGCCATTTTAGAAGACATTGTTCTATGCAAAAATTTTTATTTACAATACCTAGAAAACTAGTTTAAGAGGTAATCCTGGAATATGTGCAACTCACAATTTGAGAAATAGTATTTATGGTTTTTATTATATATTAATAATAATTAATAATAATGCATACTAATTGTTGGTAATTCATATTTTTAAATATTTTTGTAAAAAATGGCTAACTCATAAAAACAGATATTAGTCAAATTCTCTCTTCTTACCTCAAAATACTTTTTTTATTGTGCATATGATTGTGTTTCTATAGATATATATAATTCCTTTAAGTTATATAATTGTATGTATTTGAAAGTGTTTATATCTGTGATCATGTCTCTGTATGTACCTAGCTGATCCATTAGCACTATAGCCTTTTCTAACTCAACCTGTATACTAAGAAAATTTTTTTGAAAGAATTTCACTAAAGTTTGAAACAAGTGCATTCTGTTTGTTTGTTTTTTTTTTCCAAATGTATTTTGATTTTAGAAACCATGATAAAAAAATAGCTGCATATAAAATTAAATTTCCTGTGGCTACAATCTCCATCTACTATGAGAAGAAATTTAATTTTCCTTTTAATGTCACTGGATTTTAACTTTCATTCATTCATTCCTTTGGCAAATATTTATTAAATGTCTATTATCTGTTATGCATCATGATGGGAATTCTGAGATAAAAGTCAAATACATTTGAATTCATCGATAATTTAGGGGCACCTGGGTGCCTCAGTTGGTTAAGTATCTGACTTTGGCTCAGGTCATGATCACTGGGTTCGTGGGTTTGAGCCTGTGTCGGGCTCTGTGCTGACAGCGCAGAGCCTGGAGCCCACTTCAGATTCTGTGTCCCCCTCTCTCTCTGCCCCTCCCCTGCTCGCACTCTTTCTCTGCCTTTCAAAAAATAAATAAACGTTAAAAAAAAAAAAAAACTAAGAAAATTTATTCCAACAAGGATTTTGTGGAATGTTTGTATACATGTATCGCGTGATTGTATACATTTCATGAGGAAGCTGTGATGTGTGACATGAAGCCAACTGCCCTGTATTTTTGTCTGCTCAGTCCCAATGATTATATAATTCAATATAAGAAACCTAATATGTAAATACACATACACAAATCTTGCTTTTTTAAGTGGTTAAAGCTTACTGAACAATTAAAATCCAGTGTGTCACAGTGTAGGATCCTATTGGACTTTTCCATATGTACATAAGTAATTGAAAATATATACTCAAACATTGGTCAATATTTTCTTTTAATTGATGGCTAACTTCAAGTTTGCTTAAAGTAAACATTGTCCTGAAGAATATCCTCTTAGATTGTTGACCCTCTAGTTCTTATTCCTTCCTTTTCTTTGCCTCATTTAGAGTCTTTCTTTGGTCCACTTTTAAATTATTTAGAAATTTTCAATTTTATTATTAAAATTTAAGAACATTCTTTAGAGGAGCATAATAAAAATCTCTTTTTGTTGGAGGCAGAGTGAAAGAATCCCTCTATTTAGAGAGCTCTTTTTCATGACACAGTTACTATTTTCTAATTTTCTTCTTTTTTTTTTAATTTTTTTTTTAACGTTTATTTATTTTGGGGACAGAGAGAGACAGAGCATGAACGGGGGAGGGGCAGAGAGAGAGGGAGACACAGAATCGGAAGCAGGCTCCAGGCTCTGAGCCATCAGCCCAGAGCCTGATGCGGGGCTCGAACTCATGGACCGCGAGATCGTGACCTGAGCTGAAGTCGGACGCTTAACCGGTTGAGCCACCCAGGCACCCCTCTAATTTTCTTCTTTTTAAAAAATTTTTAAGTTTATTTGTTTATTGTGAGTGAGGCAGAGATAGGATGAGCAAGGGAAGGACAGAAAGAGAAGGAAAGAGAGAATCCTAATCAGGCTCCACAGTCAGCGCAGAGCCAGACATGGGGCTCGAACTCACAAAACTGAGGTCATGACCTAAGGTGAAACCAAGAGTCAGATGCTTAACTCAGCCACCCACACACCCCTCTAATTTTCTTAATGTTACCAGTGAGCAGAACCCTACAATACTATATCTCTATGTTGGCATTTATCCCCCAGATTATATGAAAAAATGAAAGTCACGTTTACCTCTGGGTACCTCTCTAGAATTGGTGGAGAAGAAAGGAAATCTTCATTTTAATCTCTGAATTGGATAAATATTACCATAAAATTAAGGGCAGTTTGTGCTGTAACCAATGTTTCCTGAGCCAAGGTTGAGAAAAGAAAAAAAAAATGAAGTTACGGGCAATTTATATAAAACAAATTTGAGAAGTGTGTACAGAAAAGTTTTAGAGAAGGGATCATAAAAGCTTCAGATTTTAGAAGAGCAAAGTGTCCACGTTCTGAGAAGTGCTATAAACCAGATATCTTTTCTTTTTACCAGAATAATATAATTATATAGATTATAACATCAGAGGATAATTTTAAAGTTTTTTTTTTTTCAATTAGTCCAAATGGGTGGTATACACCTATCTTTGGAGCTAGTGTTGATTTCTTAAAAATAATCTTTATTGTATATGATTTTATTTTTTTATTTTAAAATAATTTTTTTTAACATTTATTTATTTTTGAGATAGAGAGACAAAGCATGAGCAGGGGAGGGGGAGAGAGAGGGAGACACAGAATCTGAAGCAGACTCCAGGCTCTGAGCTGTTTGTTAGCACAGAGCCAACGTGGGGCTTGAACTCACAAACTGTGAGACCACAACCTGAGCTGAAGTCAGACGCTCAATGGACTGAGCCACCCAGGCACCCCTATTTATGATTTTAACAGTTCATTAAAATTTGTACCTTATTAAATGTCTCTGACTCTCAAAAGTAGAGAGAAAGTGATATATCTAAGGTCAAAAAGAAACAGTGTTGAATCCTAAGACCATTCAGTATAAACAAAATGTTAGTGAAATCACTTCATGAAAAATGCATAAATCTAAACAAGAAAAGCAAGAGCAGGATTTTTCAGGTGGCCCATGATAAGTGTAAATGGTATGGAGTTAGGACATCATTAGAACTAGAAAAGAAGTTTAGAAATTACAGATAAAGTGTGATTCAGTCAACTACATGTGCAGAGGAAGATAGAGTAGTTTAAAACTATAATAGAACACTACTTCTAGCTGACTTAACCTGAAGCCCTGAAGCTTTTACGAACACCCCTCATACCTTCATCCTGGATTCCCTCTCACCATCTGTTTTCATTGTATTGATATGTATGGAAGCTTTAGTTTTCTTTCTTTTAGAGAGGGGAGTTTATTGGAGGCAGTGCCCAGAGGGAGTTCAGGGGAAGCTTTAGGTCCCCAGGACTGTCATTTCTTAGAGAAGTCAAGGTCCCGAACAGAACATTTTGATATAATGAGTTGGAGAAATTTTAAGGAACGGGTGATTAATAAAAGCTGAATGAAATGTTGAAGAGCTATCTCTTGAGACTCTGGACCCTATCAGAGAATCCTCTGTTATGAAGAAGTGTGACACAGGATTGGGGGAAGACTGAGAAGCTACTCTTTCTGCCCCTGCACAGACATCGTCATCATTCACAAGGGTTAGAAGTTTAGGGTAATCTCCAGAGATTTGTGGCCTCCATGTGAAGATAGGTGTCATAGTGGTGAGGCTTATGAATGGCTTCAAGGGCACTGTGGGCATATTTGAGCCTGGGAAAGAGGAAAACGGGCCAGCTTTAATGGATGCTTACAGATGGAAGCTGCATGGTTCCAAAAAGAGGCATGTGTGTTATATCGTCACACTGAGAGTGAGAATATGTTTAGAGAGAAACACGTGAGAAAGAACAAAGAAATTCGCTAAACCTTCTGAGTGTAATGATTTTGAAGGTACCAATTTGAATTACAGCTAGGGTATGTTTGTTGATGATAACGGATGTGAATACGTAAAAACTTCAGAAAAATCTAAATTATCAAAACGTGGTGACTCTCGTAATGTGGAGGGCACTGGTGAGAAGATGACTATCACAGTGTAGAGGAAATTGTGTTTAGATATTCTGATTCCTAGGTTAAAAATCAGAGTTTGGAAAATAAAAATAACGTGAAATTCAAATCATGCTAACGATTAGTTTCTAAAGGATAAATATATAGGCTTTAGAATCTGAAAAACTGCCTTGAGATCCTAACTCTGCAATATAACAGTTCTGTGATCTCAGACATTTTACTGAACTTCTCTGAACCTTAGCTTCTTATACACAGTTGTAATAATAATACCTCTCCTGGGTTTATTATATGTGAGACCTGGTAGTTAGTAGATGGGAGTAGCTACCAACTGCTACATCAGCTATGGAAGCAAAATCAGCTATTATAACTACCACTGTTACCATTACTCTTATTATTTCAGTTCATCCTTCCAATGAGTAGAGTGTCAGTCACCTTTGCTTGTTCCATTGTCATACATTATTTTCCAAAAAATTCCTGGAAAAAAATGAATTTTTGCTCCTATCGTTTCTACTTATCACAAATGCCTCTAACGAGGTAGAACAGCTAGTGAGAAATATGTGTGAATTCTAGAATAAAATAAATTTTCTTAGCTGAAGCATAACCTCAAAATTGGTCAAGACTGTGAATACATGTGTTTAACTGGGGTAACCCAGCAAATCTGCTTATGTGGGAATTTCCTTACAAAACTACTGCAAGTAAAAACAGCTATCTTTATAAAACTTTCATCTGGAGCAAGTTTTAACAGAATCGAGGCCCTTTTGGATCATCTGTAGGCTTTAGTGGTAGGGCAGGCCTAATATGTTAACGACCACACTTCCAATATATTTATGTTAGAATTCAGAGAAATTGTCTTTACTTCATGAATTCTACCCAAATGAGTATTGTAATGTAACAGAAGCTCATTTCATAATATTTCTGGCTTTATTTCTTTAATCAAAGAAAGCGATCCAGAAGGTATTTTTATGAGAACTTATTTTCTTCCACACTAACTTAAGGAAAGCACTTTGCCTGATCTGTGTGTGTAAAAGGGGAGATTTAACGTTAATTTCACTTAATGAGAAAATGTAAATGGTTGGTAACAGTAGAGTGTAAACTTTGAAGCTTTCACACTTTAATTTTTCCTGGTTTTGTCTGGCATGAATTCTGAAAAGGAGCTCAATGCAATCTGCTCAGAAAGAGATAGCCTTTATTTAATTACCCAACCATACTGGAGGGAACTGAAATCTTTCACCTAATAGGATTAGAAACTGCAAAAATAAAAGGATTTTGCGCTTCCTGCTAAAGAAGGACATTTCTTTTTTGAGTGTGATTAGATCTTTAGAAAAAGATGTCTTGCTTAAAATTAAAATCAAGGATTAATAAAAAATAGCTTTTTAAAATATATAGCTGGTAGTGCAATGTATTACTTGATTGTATAACTTTAGAGCAAAAATTCCCACTTAAAAATTTCTTTTTGGCTCAGAGTTATTTTTAACTCTATTTTTAAATCTTTTTTTCTTAGTAAGTTTTATATGGTCTGTTTCATACAATTTATTAAAATGCTCAGTTTACCCGAAGTAAAACGCTATGAACTAGGGAAAATTATTGTTGAAGCCTTACAGATAAGGAAATGGAAACACTGCCTATGACCTACCATGGTCCTTTAGTAGACCAATGTGAGTGGCAGAATAGTGTAAGTGGCTGGTGAGAGGTGGTGCACACAGATGGAGAGCATTGGTCTGAGTCACAGAACCAGCAGTTGAGCAGTCTCTGCCTTTTCCTACTGTGTGGGCTTGGTCACTTCAATTGACTTCTGACATTTTATCTGGAGTTTGAACCCCTGCTTCTTCAACTTAATGTGACCATCAGATCATCTTATGCATTGAATTTATTTCCTTATCTTTTTCTAAAAATAACAATATGCAAAAATGTCTGATAATGTCTAATATCCAACGTTGGACCATAATAGTTAGACTAATAGTATCACTGCTGTTTATTAAATTTATCTTATATTGTTGTCATCTAAAAATGTATATATAAGGGGCACCTGGGTGGCTCAGTCGGTTGAGCGGCCAACTTCGGCTCAGGTCATGATCTCGCGGTCCGTGAGTTTGAGCCCCGCGTTGGGCTCTGTGCTGACAGCTCAGAGCCTGGAGCCTGTTTCAGATTCTGTGTCTCCCTCTCTCTGACCCTCCCCCGTTCATGCTCTGTCTCTGTCTCAAAAATAAATAAACGTTAAAAAAAAAATTTAAAATAAATAAATAAAAATGTATATATAAGACTCTACCACAATAAAGCTTCTCTTTAGTTTGGATTCCTGCAATGAAAACTACTGTTAAAAATTATAAGTTTATGATAGTTTAGAAAGTTAGATGAAACAGGTTTAGGCGATTTTCCCTGCCATGAGTACAAACATCTAAATATATAGCTATATCCAGGGGACTTACTGAATTTATCTCTTCTGAGCATATATTAGTGTCTTAAAGTCAGACTCAGCTACTATATTTGGTAGTTTCTTTCCCTGTTGCAAATCAAGTAAAGATTGATGGGAAACCCTGACCATTTTCCTTGACTAGTAGAACAAAAGCAGGAAAATAAATTGAAATAACCATTAAAACAGAAATGGTTAGAATATTAAAGGATGCTTATTTCAAGACTTTTTCTATGAAAGCCCTGAAAATGATAAAGGCTATAAAATGCTCTTTCTGATTTTGTAACCTTTTTAGAGAAGACTAAAAATGGTAAGGTAGAAAATTACCAACAAGAAAAACTTGGGGTCAATGAATCACTAAAAGTACTTTTCTAAGGACTATTACAAATATTCTATTTACAAACACATAGAAAAAAATACAGGCTTTTTTTTTTTTAACTTAAAACAGTTTTACTTTTTTATTATTACAAATGCAATTATTTAACAATCTCTGAATCATTTGAGCTTGTCTTATTAAAAAATGAGATTATATATATATTTTTAATTTTATCCCCAAATTTATAGATTAGGAAAATTCCTAATTGCATAAGAAATAGTACCATGCACACTAGAAATGTTTCTTAACAATGTTAACATTGATAGACAATCCTGCTAGATCTATAAAAATTCAAATGAAAGCAATATCAAAATATTAATGTGGATCATGAATAGGAAAATGCTTTTTCTGCTATCTACAATGATATATACTTTTTAAACAGTTTTATGTATTTCCTTCAAGGGCTCTTTTCTGAATGACCTGAGAATTTTTGTTTTCCCTCACTATGCCTGAGGATGCTGATAACTGTTCTTTATCAGAGATGAAAAAAATAATACACATACAGGAAAGCACATAAAACATAAATGTACAACTTAATGACTTACCATAAAGCAAATATCCATATAGGTATGCTAACCAACCAGCAGCCTTCTGCCTTTCTTTTCTTAGGTACAGTTCTACCCTGTCCCCTAAAGGTAAATATTGTTTTATATTTTTTGGTAATAGATGTCTTGCTTTTTTGAAAATAGTTTTTCATGAGTAAAATAAATTCTTAAACAATATAGTTTAAAAACCTATCAATGGAGTAGCATGTATTTTTTAACAGCTGGTTTCTTTTGTTTAACTTTGTGTTTTTAAGGTTCAACTTTGTTAAATGTGGCTCTAGTTTATTCATATTTGTGGCTGTATGATCATCCATTGTGGGGAATAAGCTTAGGAATTCCCTGAGCCTGAACTGATGGGTTAACAAGGCGTAAAGAATTAGAAAGCCATAGGATGCTTACACCCAAGTTTGGGTAAACAAGATTAAGTAAATAGGTATAGAGAGGGTGGGGCAAAGGCCCCAATATAGAACAAAGGTATATGAGGTAAAGAAGATTAGGTATTCAGGGAGGAAACGCACCCCAATTTAGTACTGTAGCAGAAAGCTGCTTTCACAGGAGGGAAGGACCAAATTAGGTAAACAAGTAAATAGGGCTCTAGACTGCTGCAGGGCAGAGTTGCCCAAAGAGGAGCTAATTAGCAAAAGAAAGGTGCCTTGTTGACCCTGATGGAACAGGTTCTGTCTTTCTTGTCCCCAGCAGTTTAGGTAAACAGAGGTGGTGCCTGCTGTGAACAAGCTTACCACCCAACTGCCCAGCACCAGGATTTTCTTTTGTATTAAACCCAACCCCCCTAACCTGGCATCTCTTCAAAACCCCCTTTCCTTCACGGCCATGAGTTAATGTTCACAGTTTCACTGTTTCTTTGTGCACGTCCATCACCATGTTTGTAAGCCTTCTGATCCTAATAAAAATGGAGCAAGGACCCTTAATTGGGGCTCTTGTCTTCTCCTGGACATTAGCCATCTCTGACATTTTAATCTTGGGTCCTGCTTTCTTGCTAGACAAGAAAGAACTCTAGACCCAGAGTCTGTGACAATCCCTTGTGTGAATATAACAGAATTTACTTATCCAGTCTACTGTTGATGGTCGTTTTGTTGTCACTTTTTGGCTATTATGAGTAATGCTGCTTTGTATATTCCTGCTCATGTGGGCCCATTTCTAGTGTATTCACTTTGGAGTGGAATTGCTAGTTCCCCAAGTTTATTAAAGCAATTTACTCCACTCCATCCTTGCCAGTTCTTGATATTATCAGACTTTCAATTTTTGTCTATTGGTGTGTAGTTGTGGTATAATGCTTTTATTTTTTATTTTCTTTATTTCTAATGAGGTTGAGCCCCTTTTATTGTATTTATTGGCCATTCAGATTTCTTTTTTCTGATGTACCTGTTCTAATCTTTTGTCCATTTTTTTTTTTTTTACCAAGTTACCTGTATTTTCCTTATTGATTTGTAACAATTCCCTATGCATTTTAGGTATTAACCAGTTAGTTATGTGTATTGTAAGTATCTTCCCTCATTCTGTCATTTCCCCTTTTTATTCTTTAATAGTGTCTTTTGAATAATAAAAAATTCTTAATTTTAATAAAATCAAATTGAACACATTTTTTCTTTAAGTCTTTTTTGTGCGATACTAAAATAACTTTTTTCATCTTAAGACATCAGGATATTTATAGAGGTCATCAGACATTTCCTTATTTTCTAAAAGATGTATTTCCCATTCTCTCTTTTAGTCATGCAAAATGGCTTTTGCTTCTACTTGCCTGAAAGTGTAAATGCCATCAAATTCGTATTTGCAGTTCAATCCCTTCTCTGAGCGACAGATATGAATTTACAGTTGTTTTCCTGACCTGATTGCTTGTACGTTTCAAATGTAACAGATTCAGAAAGAAACTCTTGATTCCCCATCCTCAAACTGGATCCCCTTCCCAAATTTTCCTTTCAGTTGTTCAGGCTCAAAATTTGAGTCAACCTTGATTTCTCCCTTACCCTCAGCCCCTAAATCTAGTCTATCGGAAATTTCTGCTGTTTTTTTTCTGCAAATATTTCCTGAATTCAAGTATTTTTCACCATCTTCACTATTAGCTCCTCAATCTAAGTCAGTCCCATCATTTTCCCGGGTTCCTGCAATAGTCTTCTGACTCCTCTCCCTTCTACTTTTGTATTGTAGTTGTTTCTCTTAGAGTAGTCATATTAATCTTTAGGAAACAGAAAATTGATCATATAAGGCAGCAGAAAGTGCAAAGCCTTTAGAGTCTACTTGGCAGTCCTCTTGTTGGAGAAGCAATTACATCAATTGTTTTAGATTGTTTTTTGTAAATCATAATGTTCATAAATACTCAGGCACGGAAATGATTTTAAAGGAGTTTATTTGTTATAAGGTGTACCAACAATTTGTGTATATATTTCACCAAGTTGGTTAAATTTGCACTTCTTTTCCATGAAGTAAATGACTTCAGCATAGGTCACTTCACAATTTAATTTTTTTTTTTAACGTTTTTATTTATTTTTGAGACAGAGAGAGACAGAGCATGAATGGGGGAGGGGCAGAGAGAGAAGGAGACACAGAATCGGAAGCAGGCTCCAGGCTCTGAGCCATCAGCCCAGAGCCCCACGTGGGGCTTGAACTCACGGACTGTGAGATCGTGACCTGAGCCGAAGTCGGATGCTTAACCGACTGAGCCACCCAGGCGCCCCGGTCACTTCACAATTTACATGAGGAAGTATAAGATTTCATCACAGTGAATGTAGTTGTTCTGATACTCAGGTGTTGTGATTCTCCAAAATCTTGCCCTCAAATTTAGAATAAAATCAAAACTTCTTTGGCCCATGTACTTATTTCTTCAACCTCCTCTAACACGTTTTTCTTCAGTAGTTTTACTCCAACCACATTGACTTCTTACTGTTCCTCGAACTCACAAACTTGTCATCTCAGGACAAGTTATACTTGCTTGTTCCTCTGCCCGGCTTGTTCTTTCCTAGAAGTTGGCTTGACTAGATCAGAATAAAGCTTGGCACATTATAAGTGCTCAAAAGCTATTGATAAACAAATGATGGGTAAAACAATGAATGACTGGTTGGATGGATGAATTTTGTAGGGAAAAACCCTTTTATTAATGTATTTCCTGATTTTTATTGCATTAGTACTTTCAGTCTAATTTGTATGATTGGAGGTTAAAGGTAGAGGCCACCCTGGAAAACGCCCTGAGAGTTCTGTTTGCTTTTTGAATTCCTCAGTTTCATTCAGTTGCTTTTTTTTTCCCCCTCCAAAATGGATTTCTACTTTATTTGAATTTTGATCAGTTTGATTTATTTACTCTAGATGATGTATGTTTTATCGTTGTGCACCAGCTTAAACAATGTCCCAATATTCTGAAATTCCTCTCTCTCTCAGAGATCTTATGCTTCCCCCAAACTATTTCCTAATTGTGAGTAGAATCTTAGCCTGGAGGGGACCATGGAAATAATCTATTTTTAAGCCTGACCTTTTGCAGAAATCCTTTAAAACATTTCTGCAGGTGATCATCCAGATTTTGCTTAAGTATCTCCCTTGACAAGGGACCTGTCCTTTTTTTTTTTTTTTTTTTTTTTAATTTTTTTTCAACGTTTTTATTTTTTATTTTTGGGACAGAGAGAGACAGAGCATGAACGGGGGAGGGGCAGAGAGAGAGGGAGACACAGAATCGGAAACAGGCTCCAGGCTCTGAGCCATCAGCCCAGAGCCCGATGCGGGGCTCAAACTCACGGACCGCGAGATCGTGACCTGGCTGAAGTCGGACGCTTAACCGACTGCGCCACCCAGGCGTCCCGGGACCTGTCCTTAAAAAGACAACTGATGCTTATAGAAATGAGTCACTTGAAATATGCAGGGAAAAGATCTGTTTTCCCCATAGGAGATTAATCAAACTGATTGATTAGAAATGAAAAGGGCTGTGTTTTGAGATTTGGATTACATAGACATATGAAAAATGGAAAGAAAACAACTATTTTGGATCTGTTTGAACCATTTAATGTTTAGCAAACTGGAAAATAGAAATTGAATTGTGTAAATTAGAATCTATGACAGATTTAGATAAATAATCTAAGAAGTTCTTTGTTCCATTCCCATTTAAACGAGAGTAATTATTATTCATGGCAAAGTGGTACTCTGGAAGACTCCCTTTTGATATTAGAAAATATTTCCCCTGAATCTTCTAGGACCTCCCATAAATATTAAAATTGCTTTCATGGAGTTACTTAGCTGTCAGTAACATGGAACCCATTAGTACGTTAAAAATAAATAAAGAAGGTCCTCAGATATTCCTTCTCTTATAAATAAACATATTTGCTAAATAATATTTTATTTTCAATAAATTGAATTTGTTCTGTTTTCTGCTAAATAAGTACTTTATATAGCTTTCAATACATAGGAATAAATAAAAATGTTTATGAATATGTGGGGGTATGTACACACACACACACGCCCACACAAACATGTACACACCAACACACCTATACACAAAAACATGCTCCCCTTGAGGCTTACACTAAGTTACCAATTTAACATTGTCCTCACCAGGTGAAGCCAGGGAGTGTCAGGCTGGACGCTTGCCTCAGTTATAGAGCTTGATTATAAGGCAGCAGAAAGTACCAAGCCTTTAGAGTCGGCTTGGCAATTCTCTTGTTGGAGAACCAATTAAATAAATGGTTTGGATTGCCATTCATAAATCATAACTTCCATAAATTCTTAGGCAGGGAAATAGTTTTAAAAGAGTTTATTTGAAATGACATGTATCAATAATTTGCACATTTCACCAAGTTAGTTAAATTTTCAACTTCTTTTCCTTAAAAGTAAATGACTCCACTGTAGGTCTCTTCACAATTTACATGAGGAAATACAAGAAGTTTTTATCACAATGCATGTTTAGTTCTGATGCCCAGGTGGTGTGAGTTAGCTTTTAGAAGGAGGAAGCCCTGACACATAGATGGTCATGCGTAACCAAGCTTTAATTAATGTCAGGATCCCATAAAAATTCAGTTACATTCATGATTCAAACTACATAAATTACTGTGCCATTAAATTTTAATGGATTTTATTTACGTTCATTGGTAATGTGTGTGTAAGGAAGAGAAAGGGAGAAAAAAAGGAGAGAGACATTTCTTTTCTAAGCAGTTTTATTTTTTTAAATTTTTTTTTAATGTTTGTTTATTTTTGAGACAGAGAGAGACAGAGCATGAACGGGGGAGGCTCAGAGAGAGAGGGAGACACAGAATCTGAAGCAGTCTCCAGGCTCTGAGCACAGGCTCTGAGCCTCAGCACAGAGCCCGACGCGGGGCTAGAACCCACAGACCATGAGATCATGACCTGAGCCAAAGTCGGATGCTCAATTGACTGAGCCACCCAGGCACCCCAAGACAGTTTTATTGAAATTAAACTGTTTAACCCTTCTCTTTGCAAAATAACTTCACATTTGACTTTAAATTCATTACTTGGATTTAGCTATTGAGGGTCCTTATATTCTCAAAAATGACCACCACTGGGGTGATCTTTAGTTCTTAAGATTATTCCTACTTAGTTGTTCAAAAGCACTGTATAGTTGGAAGTTACTTAAGAAGGTTGCACAGGTGTATTTCATCAGTTTACAGAGGAAGTAAATTCTCTCTTTCATATAGATGAGAGATATTTTTAAAGTTTATTTATTTATTTTGAGAAAGAGAGTGGGGAGGGGTGGGGAAAAACAGAGAGAATCCCAAGCAGTCTCCACATTGTCAACTTAGAGCCTGATGCAGGGCTTGATCTCAACGAAGTGTGGAGATCATAACCTGAGCTGAAACCAAGAGTCAGGCACTTAACTGACTGAGCCACCCAGGCGCCCCAAGATATTTTTAATAAAATTCATCATAAAAATTATAATTCTTTGGGTCTCAGTTGAGCAGTGACTATTTTAGCTTTGATCTTAAATACCTGAAATTCCTCAGTTTCTTTGGGAGTGTGTTCTTATAGGGTAATTAAGATTGCTGTACAATGACTTCACATATTTAATTTTAGGACTTACACCGCCTATTGAGTAACCAGAAATTTCAAATAAATAGGATTTTTATTTCCTCATGCTATTCTTGCTGCCTTGACTATTATTCTACCATTAGCAGCTTCAGTGAGACTTTTCAGGGAAGACTCCTCCAATGCTGCAGACTTGTCCAGATTCCTCTAATATCTTCTCTCAGGGTACCTGTTTTTCTCACTATGAGCTCTTATCACAACTGTAATAAAATTGTTACCTCTGTAACTAGTTTACATGTTTCCCCTGGCACACAGCCACAATACTATGCAACATTCATATAGCTTTCTTGAGAAAACAAAATCTGTAGTAATAAAGAACAAATTGTGTTTGCGAAACGATATTTATGTGACAGGAGGTTAAAATAGGGCAACTTCGGGTTCTTTTGCAGCTGAAAGGCAAGGTTTTGGAATTTTAGACCTACACCTGCATACAGACTTTGCCACAGAGATGCCTTTATTGCTCTAGACCCCAGTTTTTTCGGTTATCCAAGCACGGTAGGCTGTCACTCGCGTATATACTCCTGGCTTATCTGGCAGACCACATTGATCCCCCCAGCTTACTATCCCCACAAGGAACCAAAGCCGCCGTGAGTCCTCTTGAACTAGTGGGCCACCAGAGTCACCCTGAAAGAAACACAATGATTGAATTTAAGTGTGAGACCACCCTGAAGTATTAAGGAGTTTATTTCTGTCAGTAGAAGTCACACCCAGTATGACAATAAAAATAATCTGACATTTCTTGTGAAATGTTACAGCAAGTTGAAATAGTGTACCAATTTCATGTGAAAATTAACCAAAATCTTTTAAGAACACACACTGTTCCTTCCTCAGGTGTGAGAAGACGAGGTGCATGTTTCCCAGACTGTCCTCAGTCACCTGGTGGACTGCTTCCCATCCCAGACTTTACCTCCTCCAGGAAGCCTTCCCAGGGCTGTTCTTTCCCACCGCCACCCCTTCTAGCTTTGGGTTGGGTTAGTTTTTTACTTCCTGTGTTCCACATCTTGTGTGTATTTCTTTCACCACTTCTATATTATTTTATGCAAACACATTGTATGCCTGTTTGAACTTATTCCCTTGTACCAATTCCCCTTGTGACAGCCACACATTGCTGCAAAACTCACAGCATTTAGGATACTTGTTCAGTGTCTGTTTTTCTGGTTATTCTGTAAGGTCTGCCAGGGAAGGCATACTTATTCTGGACCCTGCTATATCCTAAGCTTCTAACTCACAGGAGATGCTAAGCAAATATTTGTTGAATGGATGAAGTTTCATTTGTCTTCCTATTCATAGTACCTGCATGGTGTCTGATGCATAATAATATATCGTCAAAAAGTATTCTTTGGTGAATAATCACAAAGAAATTTATAAGGCAATGAGTAAAACATTCCTTATGAAATACTGGCCAGTTATAATAACCCAACCAACAAATATTTGTACATGCAATAATCTAGCTGGGGAGACAAATTTAGTCCATTTTACATGCTGCATGATAGATTGAGTCTGTGGGTTCTGGAGTTAGATAGACTGGGTCAGAAGAATTCTCCACTTTTCAGCCATATGACCTTCAGTAAAGTATTTAATAGCTTTTCTGATCTCAGTTTCCTCATCTATGAGTAATGTTTCTATATGTTTAAATGAGTTTTATACATGTAACACTTCCAGTATAGCCTGGCATACAGTCTGTACTACTAATAAAAGCCAACTATTATCAAGTGTGCTTTTAGAATGGTTTGCTATTCATTTGACTGCACTTTGTAGCTAGCTCTTCTAATTACTGGTTTAGATGGGGAGAAGGGTCAGTGTGTGAATCACCAATCGCATGGCAAGCACTGCATGGAGCTGATTGGCACCTGCCTCCTTCAGGTTGTGTGTTCGTGCTCCAGCTACCCAGTTCTTTTTCATCGTTGTGCTTCTGCTGCTATTCTTTCTAGTAAGGAATTTCTCTGCATAATATCTAAGAGTGGACGAGCAGATGTTAAACTAAGAGGGACATGTAATTTATCCTGTATCTGGACAGCTTCACTGCCTCGTTGTGCAGGCATTTTAACTTGTGTTCCCTCTTCTAGACTATAGCCTTGATGAGTGCAGGGAACACATAGTTGTGCTAGCACTGTATCTGGTGCACAGAAAACATACAATTTCTATGAATAAACGAACTGAAACAAGTATGATCTCATAATCTCTTTTGTAAAGTGCTAGTTCTTTCTGATGCACAAACTCTATGTATTGTAGTATTTCAGCTGAAAATTAGTGAGGTCCAGAGTGGAACACATAGGGAGAATTTCATGATGACTTGATCTGGGCTTGAGGGGAAGAGTGGAAATTGTGTATGCAGAAGGAAAGGGGCATTTTGAGTAAGGCATGAGTAATGCCCTTTTATATTTCATGTGTTTCCCTAAGTCGGTTCTAATTAATGCTGAATTGTCAGTGTAGATGTGTGTTACTTATTTGGTGAATTTTTTTGAAAACTATGTAGTTTGAGAATTTGTTGTTACAGAACTAGCAATAAAAAAATAGGAAGTGGAACAAGAAGTGTTTCCTATCACAAAGACATCTCCACTTAAAGGGAACAAAGGGCTAATGGGTAATTAATGGTTTCTTGAAAACTGATAAACAGTTCCTCTCCATTTATACACAACTTGTGGTCAATAAAAATGTTTCATTTAGGGGAAAATGCCCAAAATGTGAAAAAAACTGTGGAAGAGCTACTTCTTACCCATTTTTTCAAGAATGTGAGAACTAAAATATAAAAGTCAGTAATGTTTGCAAACCATAAGAGACTCTTAAAGATAGAGAACAGGGGCGCCTGGGTGGCGCAGTCGGTTAAGCGTCCGACTTCAGCCAGGTCACGATCTCGTGGTCCGTGAGTTCGAGCCCCGCGTCAGGCTCTGGGCTGATGGCTCAGAGCCTGGAGCCTGTTTCCGATTCTGTGTCTCCCTCTCTCTCTGCCCCTCCCCCGTTCATGCTCTGTCTCTCTCTGTCCCAAAAATAAATAAACGTTGAAAAAAAAATTAAAAAAAAAAAGAGAACAAACTGAGGTTTGATGGAGGGAGGTGGGTGGGGGATGTGCTAGATGGGTGATAGGTACTAAGGAGGGCACTTGTGATAAGCACTCGGTGTTGTCTGTAAGTGATAAGTCACTTAATTCTACACCTGAAACCAATTTTACCATATATGTTAATTAGAATTTAAGTTGAAATTAAAAAGTGAAATAAAAAAATTGAAATAAAAAACTGTCAGCATTGTTTGAGGAAAGAATAAACTTGATTTTTCTGCATACAATTTTCCCCCACCCCCAAAACAGCAGTAGATTCCCCAAGAAAAGATTAATTTTTCTTAATTCCAGAAATGTAATTTTGGATACTAAGTAGTTATTGCTGTTACTATATGAGGTTGGATTTCAGACATAGGATCAAAATCTATTAAAGGATATAACCACATTAATTGCTTAGATAATTTAATTAAAAATGTTAGCATTAAAATCCTATTGTAATTATTTTAAAGTAAGAATTTCATAGTTATTTTCATTTTTATGTTTGGTTAAAAAAGACAGGACCGATCTAAATAGTTCCCCCCTCCCTCATTTGTGCTGTTTTACAATTATAGAAACTGTTGTGACTGAAATAACTAAGCTTTTTGTGTACATTTTTTATCTTCAGGGTGCTGATATTCAGGTGTTATTTATATTAAAAATCACAAAGAAAGTTCTTAAAATTAACGTTGGATCAATTTCATAAGAGAATTTTAACTAAAATCTATATAACAATTTTTTGGAGGATCAGGGCTGTGTATTCTAATTATGTTACCTCTATGCTTATCACAGTATCACATGCCAGTAAGTGCTTATGAACTTGGATGATGACGTGATAACATTATATTGAACTTACTCGGCATGCATCCACTCCACCTTGAGGTAGTCCAGCACATAGCATTCCCGACAAAACAGCTCCATTATAACTAGTTGGTGCATTACATGCATCATTACTTATTATTCTGACCCGTGCTTGCTGTAGATCTGAAACTGTGCTACCTGTGAAGTATAAAGCAGAAATGGAATGCGTAAATTAATGATTCTATGTCAAACATGGGAAGGAATAACTGTACTCCAAAACGCTGTATCTTATTTAGCAAAGCAGGCTATTGAAGATATATTGGGAGTTTCTTTTCAGCAAAGATGCCCATAGTAGAGAAGAATAAACCCTCTACACAGATCAATTTTATTTTTTTACCTTACTTTGTGATGCAGTGCCCCTTGGACCTTAAGAGCAAAACATATCTGCTATTTTAATATTGACTAGTAGCATTTAAGTTATTCACTGACTGACTTTGAATTGGAAAATTACATATTGAGTAAACTTTAATTTACCAATGAAAGAGAAACCAGTCTGGTTTCAAGGCTAAAGAAATAATTTATTTTACTTGTATTGATGTTCCTTCAGAATGGCACTGCCATTTTTATGATTGGCACACATTTTATCTATTACACCAAATTACTTTCAGTGGTGAAAACACAATGAGGCATTTTCTAGGACAATTAAGTCTTCATATTATTTCTTGGAGATACAGTCTACAGCATGAGCTGAAGCATGTGGAAATTGTTAATGCTATGTCCGTCCTTCCACGCCCTGGTTGATATTCTCTTCACCATGGCCCTATTTGTTCTTTTTCATTGCCCTCATTATTCATTCAATAAACAAAGAGTGAGCAATGCTTATGTATGTAGAGTTTCTTGCTCTAGAGGTAGAATTCATTTCATCTCAGAATACCTTAATGATTGTTAACACCTTAGAGGGTGTTAAAACCCTTAGAGAATACCTATCAAAATCTTCTTTTCAAAATTTAAAATTTTCTTTATATGAGAGACATTTGAGACCTATAGAGTCCCTGGTTCACTGAAGAACTCATGTTTCTTCACCACTTTTATTTTACGTTTCCCTATTACTATGTTTGAGAATCCCCCATGATTTCTAGGGACACTGCTTTGCTTTGCTGAGGATATGTAGTAATAACTAGAGGTTGGACTCATCAGAATATGGGATCGTTCCTTCCACAGAACATGTCCTTCAGGTGTTCCCTAATTAAATTACATAACAGCAAGTCCCAGGAGATTTTGTTGTTGTTGTTGTTGTTGTTGTTGTTGTTGTTGTTGTTTGATTTTTCCTGAGACACTTACCGCCATATTCTTGAGATCCCCATCCTGTTACATAAGCAGTAGACCCAGGCGGAATATTCTGGGTAGCCTCCGGGAGACACACCCTATGGATATCTTTGGTAAAGGCGATGCCTCTGTCAAGTTGTATAGCTGCAATATCATTTTCATGAGTTGCAGGGTTATAATTGCTATGGATTAAAATAGTCCTTACTCCTCTTCTCTGTTTAGGAAATGTTGTTGAAACACCGAAAGTGACGGTCCACTGACGAGGATTAGGGTAGCTAAAAAAATATGAGAATGTGTTTTGAATAGTGAATTTATGAGCATTTCAAATATTTGAATTTTGCGTTTGCCATCCCTTTCCTGGCTAGCAACTATTTGATCAGTATCTCTTTGGTATATATTTTCTGGATTACAGTTAGTAAATGAATGATAATTTGTCTAAGGGTCTGCGAATTAAAGAGTTGATTAACTCAGTGTTGCTCCTAAGCTTGAATAAAAATAAAATGTATCCACACAACAACAATTTAAGAGTTTTGTGGAGTTTAGATATAGGTGATACAGAAATAAAAATTATATGCCCAGGAAATAATCTTATAATATACAGTAGCTTATGTAAGAGTGAATGCTAGTTAAAAATTCTAAAGAAAAAAGTAGTTTACAACCACCGAATACATGAATTTTTCATATTGAACTTCTTTTGATCAGTCTCTTTACAGAGAAAATTTTAAAGCTATTGTTCTCTTCTTTCCCTCCCTTCCTTTTCTTTCTTCCAGCAAACGAATAAGAGCATGATTTTGGAATCAGTTAGAATTAGGGGCGCCTGGGTGGCTCAGTCGGTTAAGTGGCCGACTTTGGCTCAGGTCATGATCTCGCAGTCCGTGAGTTCGAGTCCCGCATCAGGCTCTGTGCTGACAGCTCAGAGCCTGGAGCCTGTTTCAGATTCTGTGTCTCCCTCTCTCTGACCCTCCCCCGTTCATGCTCTGTCTCTCTCTGTCTCAAAAATAAATAAACGTTAAATTAAAAAAAAAATTAGAGTTATATTTAAATCTTGGCTATGCCATATATTAACTGTGTTATTTAGGGCAACTTACTTCATATCTTTAATTCTCAGTTTATTTTTGAACAAAATATGACTGATTATATGCCCTCACTCAGTTGTAAGTATTGAAACAATGTTTGGCATACAAGGTAAGCACTCAGTGGAAATAACTATTATTTTCATTAGTTATAGTTGAACAAGTCATTACTACATGTTTACTTTGTATAAGAAACAGTATGAGTCTCTGGGAATAAAAATATAAATAAATAACTATGCTACAGGAATCAGACAACAAAAAGACGTAAAAAGTATCCAGATTGGCAAGGAGGAAGTATAACTTTCATTATTTGCAGCTGACATGATACTATATATAGAAAACCTTAAAGACTCCACAAAAAAACTGCTGGAATTAATAAACAAATTCAATAAAGTCCCAGGATACAAAATCAACATACAGAAATGTGTTGCATTTCTGTACACCAATAATGAAACAGGAAAAAAGAGAAATTAGGAATCAATCCCATTTACAATTGCACCAAAACCAATAAGATACCTAGGAATAAACCTAACCAAAGAGGTAAAGAATCTGTACACTGAAAACTATGGAAAGCTTATGAAAGAAATTGAAGAAGACACAAAGAAATGGAGAAAAATTCCATGCTCATGGATTAGAACAAATATTGTTAAAATGTCTATATTACCCAAAGCGACCTACATATTCAATGCAATCCCTATTGAAATAGTACTAGCATGCTTCACAGAGCTAGAACAAGCAATTCTAAAATTTGTATGGAACCAGAAAAGACCCAGAATAGCCAAAGTAATGCTGAAAATGAAAAACAAAACTGGAGGCATCACAATTCTGGATTTCAAGCTGTATTACAAAGCTGTATTCATCAAGACAGTATGGTACTGGCACAAAAACAGACACCTAGATAAATGGAACAGAATAGAGAACCCAGAAATGGGCCCACAAATGTATGGCCAACTAATCTTCCACAAAGCAGGAAAGAATGTCCAATGGGAAAAAGACTATCTCTTCAACAGTTGCTGTTGGAAAAACTGGACAGCAACATGCAGAAGAATGAACCTAGACCACTTTCTTACACCACAGCCAAAAGTAAATTCAAAATGGATGAAAGACTTAAATGTGACACCTGAAACCATAAAAATCCTAGAAGAGAACTCAGGTGGTAACTTCTTTGATATCAGCCATAGCAACTTCTTTCTAGACATGTTTCCTGAGGCAAGGGAAACAAAAGCAAAAATAAACTATTGGGATTACTTCTGCACAGTGAAGGAAACAATCAACAAAGCTAAAAGGCAACCTTCAGAATGGGAGAAGATATCTGAAAATGATATATTTGATAAAGTATAGAAGGTTTATTATCCAAAACATATAAAGAACTAATAAATCTCAATACCCAAAAAACAAATAGTCCAATTAAAAAATGAGAAGACATGAACAAACATTTTTCCGAAGAAGACATACATTCAGCAGACATGTGAAAAGATGCTCAACATCACTGATCATCAGGGAAATACAAATCAAAACTACTATAAGATACCACCCACACCTGTCAGAATGGCTAAAATCAACAACACAAGAAACAGGTGTTGGTGAGGATATGCAGAAAGGGGAACACTCTTGCATTGTTGGTGGGAATACAAACTAGTGCAGCTACTCTGGTTTCCTCAAAAAGTTAAAGAATAGGATTACCCTGGGGCACCTGGATGGCTCAATTGGTTAAGCATCCTACTTTGGTTCATGTTATGATCTCAAGGTTCATGAGTTCAAGCCCTATTGCAAATTCTGTACTGACAGCTCAGAGCCTGGGGCTTGCATCAGATTCTGTGTCTCCCTCTCTCTCTGCTCCTCCCTCTCTCATACTTTGTCTCTCTCCTCTCAAAAATAAATAAACATTAAAAAAAATAAAAAAAATAGGACTATCCTATGATCTAGCAATCACACTACCAGGTATTTACCCAAAGAGTACAAAAATACTAATTCAAAGGGATACATGCACCCTAATGTTTATAGTAGCATTATCTACAATATCCAAATTGTGGAGAAAGCCCAAGTGTCCATCAACTGATGAATGGATAAAGAAGAGGTGGTACACACACACACACACACACACACACACACACACACACACACACACACTGGAATATTAGCCATAAAAAGAATGAAATCTTGCCCTTTGCAATGATGTGAATAGAGCTAGAGAGTATTATGCTAAGTGAAATAAGTCAGTCAGAGAAAGACAAACACTATATGATTTCACTTATATGTGGAATTTAAGAAGCAAAACAAACAAGCAAAGGGGAAAAAGGAGAGAAAAACAAACAATCTAAGAAACAGAGGCTTAACTATAGAGAACAAACTGATAGTTACCAGAGAGGAAGTGGGTGGGGGGATGGGTTAAATAGATGATGAGGATTAAAAAGCACCAGGTGTTGTATGAAAGTGTTGAATCACTATATTGTACACCTGAAACTAGTATTACACTGTATGCTAACTTTCTGGAATTTAAAATCTTAAAAATATATAAATAACTATGGTCTCTGTTCATGAGCAGCTCCACATGAGACAATTAAGTATCATAAATCACAGGGACTACTGCTAAAGATAAGTGAGCAGATTTCTGTGAGAGTACCATGGGGGAGGAAGAAACCATCAGGGGAGACTTCATAGGGGAAGTGATAACTCAAAAATCTTCTCTTGGACTCTTGGAGGGCCTTATCACATCTATATATCTTGATGTAAGGCTGGCTGTGTCCCCAGAATTCCTTGTTGATGGGTTCTCAGTGACAATCAGGCCTACTGGAAGTGTGCCAATATAAGGTTCACATAGTTTGTTAGCTTTCCTGGATCAATTTAGTAGTGAATAGAAGGATTGGGGAGGCATACTTTAAAGATGTTCCAAGCATTTAAAATCATGAATTTTGGGGTGCCTCGGTGGCTCAGTCAGTTAAGTGTCTGGCTCTTGATCTCAGCTCAGGTCGTGATCTCACCGTCTATGGGATTTGTGCTGACAGCGCAGAGCCTGCTTGGGATTCTTTATCTCCCCGTCTCTCTGCCCCTTCCCTGCTCACTCTTTGTCTCTCCAAATAAATTTAAAAAAAGTTAAAATTATGAATTACTTTGGTAAACATTGATGATATTTATAATGGTGACTTGCATTATAGTGATATCCTTTACTTAGCTTTTGGTAGCTGGGTCTGCATAGGGCTTAGAATGCAGACTGTTTATGTATTACATCCTTCGTTATACTAAATCCAAGCATTTGCATTTCTGGTTCCCACACTCAGAAGTGATTAAAATCAATTAGTTCCATAGTTCTTCTTTGGCCTTTCAAGTGGAAATAAAGATTGAACCTTTAGCTCCAGCCAGATTGCATTATTCTCTTACTATTTTTCAGGTTTAAGAGCATTTTCTCAATCTTCTTCTTCTCCCTAAAATGTTAATATCCCTTCCTCCATTTCTTCGTATTGGAATTCTGAAAAATCTTCACTATTTCTAAGAAGTCCTTTGCAGATTTGAGGGTATTGCTGCATAATATAGTGCCTGTTACAAAACGATTAAATTAAGAGGGAGTAAAGTTTAACAAGACTAGCGCACAATGCTCTTAAACCTGAAAAAGTAGGCAGAATCCAGGGGAAGAGAATAATGCAGTCTGACTGGAGCTCAAGGTTCATGCTTTGAGAAAGAAATTTGGATTGTTTCAATAGGAGGGCTATGGGTGTGTAGTAAGTTGGATTTTAGACTATGGATATTGAGTGAGTCTGAGAAAAGAGTAGATATGGTCAGAGGCACGTTTGAGTTTAGATGTCTTCACTTAGTGAATGTTTTGAGATTAATTCCCAGCAACTGTTAGGGTCTAGGATGCTCCAATAATAAGGTGTGTCTGAACCTCACAGATTTGAGTCATCTAGGTCTAAATTTCTATCATGAGTAAGTTTATGCATCCTACTATCCACTGGCAGTTTATTACCCTCATGTTAGCACTATCCTTTAGTCACATCAGTGAAGAATTTTCTAGAAGTTGTTTAAATTCATTTTATTTATGCTACTCACTGTTATTGATCATTATTTTTGTGTATGTCTATCTCCAACATTAGAATGTAGGCTCACTTAAAGTATAGGTAGTGTTTAATTACCTTCTGTGATAATACTGTGCTCATAGTAGATACTCAATAATTGTTTTGAAAGAATTAGTTAATGGCATAAGGCAGTCTCAGATCAGCCATGAGCCTGCTGATCAGCTTATATGATGTAATGTGCAAATTTCCTACAGCAATTAATTTTGCTAACACTTCACATGTTTGCATTAGTGTATCTAATCCTATCAATAAGGCTAAGACACAGATAATAGTATCTTCCTAATTTAGGAAAAAAAAAGGCTTATAAAGGTTCAGTAAATTTCTCAAGATTTCATAGCTAGGATTTAAATTAAACACTCTTACATATAGATCATTGTTCTTTACCATGATGGCACACTATTACCTGAAAGAGAAAAATAGTATTAAATTAGCCAGCTGAAGGAGGAAAAAAAATGTTTTTGCTATCATGAATAGGAAGAAAAGGCTCATTAATTTTTTTCTACATGCAATTATTTCTAGCATAATCCAATCATGTTCAGTCCAGGGTGGAGTCCTGTATCTGTCTCTCCTAGTTGTTCCCAGGTGGGTAGATAAGCTATAGCCTTACCTTCTGAAGCAGTGAGCTGCTGTCAAGATCCACATGCTACTGATCAGGATGCCTCCGCAGTGGTGAACATTATTCGTCTGTAGACTGACTTGCCATGGCCAGTCTCCTTCCTCAGCCTTAGTGCCTCCTAGGATCCTCTCCGCAGACAGAGTTATTAGGTCTGTACGGGCCCCACATCCTAATAAGAAAAAAGCATTAATGTGCTGGGAAGATTATGATTCATTTACATTTGGGAGATGCTGTTAGAGTCTCTCCATCTTTTACAGCTTTTCTGTCTTTTGTGTATTTGTCCTTAGAACAGGCTAGCCTTTCCAAAAGCAAGATTAATGTGTTGTTTTTTAGAGTACCTTTGTGACTACTATTGCCTATAGACTGCATTTTAGAGAATATTTCTGAACTTAATTGACATAGAGACTTCAAATTCTAGAGCAACTTTAGAGTTCTCTGAAATTCCTCATCAAAGGGGGTTAAGATAGGTTAGTGCTGGATATACCAGCTCAGGCCACAAGTTCACTAGGAAATTTCCATATAGCTTTGCTACTCCAAAGTATGATCTGTGGACCTGCAGTATGGGTATACCCTGGAAGTTTATTAAAAATGTTGACATGGGGGCGCCTGGGTGGCGCAGTCGGTTAAGCGTCCGACTTCAGCCAGGTCACGATCTCGCGGTCCGTGATTTCGAGCCCCGCGTCGGGCTCTGGGCTGATGGCTCAGAGCCTGGAGCCTGTTTCTGATTCTGTGTCTCCCTCTCTCTCTGCCCCTCCCCCGTTCATGCTTTGTCTCTCTCTGTCCCAAAAATAAAATAAACGTTAAAAAAAAAATTAAAAAAAAATGTTGACATGTTGGCACTGTGTAGAATAACCTATGGGTCTATCAATGAATGAATAGGTCAAGAGAATGTGTGTGTGTGTGTGTGTGTGTGTGTGTGTGTGTGTGTATACACACACACACAAAGGGATGTATACATATATATTTGTATATACATACATGCATACAGGGATATTATTCAGCCTTGAAAAGGAAGGAAATCCTGTTGTTTGCAAGAACATGGATGAACCTGGAGGGTATCATGCTAAGTAAAATAATCCAGACAAAAACAAATCCAGACAAAAACAGCCTGATACCATTTATATGTGGAATCTTTAAAAAAAAAAAAAAAAAGTCAAACTCCTAGAAAGAAAGAATAGAAAGTAGTTTCCAGGGGCTTGGAGGGTGGGGGAAATGTGGAGAATTTGATAAAAAGGGACAAACTTTCAGCTATAAGATGAATAAGTTCTGCTGAGGATCTAGTGCAAAACATAATGATTATAGTTGATAACATTATTGTATAATTGAAATTTGCTAGGAGTGTAGAACTTAAATGTTCTCACCAAAAAAAGGGTGGGAGTAAATATGTGAGGTGATGAATATGTTAACTAGATGGGAGAATCTTTTCATAATGCATATGTATAACAAATCATAATGTTGTATACTTTAAATATCTTACAATTTTGTCAATTATACCTCAAAGCTGAAAAAACTTGACTCTAAGACCCACACCAGGAAAAAAAATCAGAAGCTGCATTCACCCTCTCCCCAAATTTATTGTGGAGTAATTGACAAATATAATTGTATATATTTAAAGTGTACAGTGTGATGAGTTGATATCCATATACATTGTTGATTACCAAGATCAAGATAACCAACACCTCCATCACATTACATAGTTAACTCTTCTTGTGTGTGTGGTGAGAGTGCTTGAGATCTACTTAGCAACTTCCAAGCATACAATACCGTATTATTAACCGTAGTCACCATGCTGCATGTCAGATCCTCAGAACTTATTAGAAGCTACATTCTTATGAGTGATTCATGTCCACATTGAAGTTGGAGGAAAACTGCTTTCATCAAGAAATCTCCATAGTGGTAATCCAGCTCATCGTGGAAGTTCCAGTCTACCTCTGCAACTGACTCTATATTACCAAATGTGCCATTTTTCAAGGGCATATTTCACAGAATATTCTTGAGGGTAACTGAGGGTTTCTAAGCATCTAGATGAGGTTTATTTAAGTGTCTTAAAGGAGAAAGCCCATGAACACTCCAATGGCCAAAGCAGAAATGATTATTCAAGCCCTCTTCATCCTCATTCCCATGATTTATTTCCTTTTGTTTAGTCTATTACTAAGAAATAAGAAGTAAATCATCAGCAACAACTTCTATTGCTCTAAAGTAGTGACACTACTTCAATAGAACATCCATCCAAAGGCATTTTTTTTTTTCTTACAGACCTCCAGACTTTCATTAAGAATATACAAAGAACGGGGCACCTGGTTGGCTCAGTCAGTTAAGGGTCTGATTCTAGATTTCTGCTGAGGTCATGCTCTCACGGTTCTGAGATTGAGCCCTGTGTCCAGCTGGGCCCTGGCAGTGTGGAGCCTGCTTGGAATTGTCTCTCTCCCCTGCCCCCCTCTCTCACAAAGTAAATAAATACACTTAAAAAAAAAAGAATATACATAGAACATAAGTTCCTCTGCTGCATCCTTCAACCAAATTCCCTAGTAAATTACTTAAGCACATTTTCATTAAAAATAAGCATGAATTAAATATAAAATGAAGTTGAAAAAGGTACCATTACCTTGTAACATCACTTAAGTATCTGAGATAGGCCAGCTATTGAGGTATATTGAACTAATTTCTAACTATATTTCATCAGCCAGAGAAGTAAACAGCTGTTTTCTAGGGATTATATTTCTGCTATCCTAGCCTGAGAGTATACAGAATGACATTGGAAAGTAGTGACTTTTCCTTAAGATTTGAGACCTAAAACTAACATCACTTTTTATAATTTATTTTTTTTACTATACTTTTCGATTAACCTAAATCCACAACAAAGCAAGCTATTCTGGTGATTAGGAGAAGCCATATAAATGGTGTCACCAAACATAATTTATAAGTCTAAGGGAGTGCCACCATAGAACTGGGGCAGGAAAAGCTTCCCAAAGCTGCAAAAAAACTTTTCCTGAGGCCAGACTTGACACAGAATGCCATTGCTGCCAGCACCTTCCTCTAAAAGGAGGGGAAAACCTACAATCACTCCACTGGCCGTTGGAATCAGCAATGTCTTATCTCAGACCACAGGAGTGAAGTAAGAATAAAAATAACACCTCAATAGAAACTACCTTGACAAAGAGTGCAAATACTTGAATGTTTACTATTTATATTTTGGAAACCATTTTTATAAGGTAATTTTGAAACTTACCTTGAGTGAACATATCCACTGTATCCTGGTCAGTAATTGCTGGTGTTAAAAAAAAAAGTGAGAGTAAGATGAATACAATAAGGACTGTATATTATTACATGTAGTCTTAATTTCTTAGATGTAGTCTTCAGACAACCACCATCAGAATCACTTAGGGCCTGATAAGATACATACAGATTTCTAGGCTTCATCTCAGATCTGCTGAAAGAATCTCTGAGTCATAAGTCCTAGAAATGTGTGTTTAGTCTTCCCCCAATTTATTGTTATCTATACTTAAGTTTGTGCTTTTTTCTCATCAAACACTAAAAGATACTTAAAAGATATTTAAAAGATATTCCTGCTTTCAATTCACTCAGTTTAGTTGGGAAAAGAGAAACATAAGCAAGTTGTTGAGATATGATGTGATAAGTCGTATAAGAGAAGTTAAGTTTTCATTTACCTGAATATATATGTAGGTATATATTGATACATCTGTATTACTCAACTGATACAATTCTTAGTACTGCAGGTGTAACAGTGAGAAAAATACAGGAGGTCTGCCCTCACGTGACTTACAGTTTAGAAATTATTTAAAAAAAATCATTCAAATAAATTTAAGTATGAAGTAGAGAGGAGAAAGGAGAGGGTGGTCATGCTACTTGAGATATTCACCAAGTTATCATGGTGAGAAAAACATATGAGCTGTATTCTGAAGACATGAAAGGAATTTTCTAGGTAGACAAGCAGTGAAAGTGTATTCCAGGTGGAAGGTGTAGTGGGCACAAGTGCATGGAGATGTATGATGTTTGTGGAACAATGAAGTCAGTAGAGCTAGGAGTGAAAGTGTGACGTGGGAAAATGGGAGGAGGGCGCAGACAGAAAACTATGTTGATAGTAGATAGTGAAGGTCTGTCTATTCGAGTGTAAGGTCTGCACATGCTACAGCCCTCTCAAACTCAAGGTCACCAAATTTTACCCCAGATTTGCTACTTTTGTTATATTTCCTCCTTTAGGAAATGATTCCACTTCTACCAGTGGCTAGAATTCTGAAACAGTCTCCAGTTCCCTCCCTTCCTGTCATTTTCACATTTTATTTGCTTTCAGATTTTGTATCTTCTAGCCTCTAACTATCCTTTGAATCAGGCCTATCCTCCCCATCCCTTTGGCTACTACTTTAGTTCATGCTTTCATCATTTAACATCTGTACTATTCTTTTTTTAATGTTTATTTATTTTTGAGACAGAGACAGAGCATGAATGGGGGAGGGGCAGAGAGAGAGGGAGACACAGAATCGGAAGCAGGCTCCAGGCTCCGAGCCATCAGCCCAGAGCCCGACGCAGGGCTCAAACTCACGGACTGCGAGATCGTGACCTGAGCTGAAGTCAGACGCTTAACCAACTGAGCCACCCAGGCGCCCCTAACATCTGTACTATTATAACAACCTTCAGTCTGTGTTCGCTGCCTCCACCTTTGCACTTTTCAATGTGTCTGCCTTTACTTTACCAGGCTGTTTTTTTTTCCCCTAAAAATCTATGTCCGATCATATCCTTCCTTGCTTGAAAGCTTCTGATGAGAAACCAGTTTCTTTTTTCCTATAAAAGATATCTAAACTTCTCAGACAAGTTTTCATGCTTTCTAAAATCAATTTTTGCAAACTTATTTCCTGCCAGAACTTTCACAGGGTTTGGGTATCATATCTGCTTTGTGTCAGGGGAGTCCAAATATCCTTTTGGATGCCAGGAATAAAAAGAACTGACCACTCCTTTTTATTCTTTGAATGAGAGAGACTTGAGTTCAAATCCTGCCTCCCCTACATGAAGATTGCAGGACTCTGGGCAATTGTCCATCGTTTCTGAGTGGGAACAATAAAAGTAGAGTCTATGGTTGTTGTGGGGATTAAACAAATTGTAATGGATGAGCATCAGCCAGCCAGTCAGAAGGATGTAATAAACCATGGAGCTAGAGCAGTGTCTTGGAAGTCCCTAAGCATTAACTCTTCAATTGCAGGGGGATGAACTGAGAGTCTGGGGGTAAGGATGGGAGGATTTGAAGAGGCTGGGGAGACATCTTTGTGGGCTTGGTACAGTGGTGGTTTACCGATAGATAGGAAAGCATTTCAATATCGTAACACTTAGTATAGCTATAACAGGCATATACTAATTGAATACCAGTCCAGTGTGGGGGCTACCAAAATCCTTTAATCCTGAGTTTATATTAAGGGAATCATGGTTTATTAATAGTGCATGACAAAGTTGGAGGAGTGTCCTTAAATTCTATGTACATATCAAGTCTTTTGTTTTTAGTCATGCAAGAAATATTAATGGAGCATCTATTATGTAGTAGATGGTAGTAGAAGCACACTGGGATGAACAAGAAAGACTTGTTCTTGCCTTTAGGAAACTTACAGAGTAGGATGAAGACAATCAACAGAAATATCACACAAATAATTTTGTAGTTTTGATTGTGATAAATGTTATGAAGGAAAATGGAGTCCATGATACAGGTAAATAATTGAGTAATAGAAGTTAGAAAAGGCTTACATTAGAAACCAGTGACCCAGATGAGACCTGATGGATGTAAAGGGATGAACTAGAGAGTATTATAAGAAACTGAAACAATCTATACAAAGGCCCTGAGTCAGGAGGAGCAGAGTTTGGCAGGTGGTGGAAATGAAAATGTGGCCAGATTATGGTGAATAAGGAAGAGTGGTATAATAAGTAGCTGAAGGGGTAAGTTTGAACCAGATCATGCAGGGCTTTAAATGAGATGGTCGTATCATTTATTGTCCAAACCAAGATACTTAGGGATTAATATTAATAATGGTTCTTGGACAATTGACATGAACTGGGACTGTCCTGGGTAAGCCTGGGTATCCCAGTTACAGGTCTTTTTTTGTTTGCTTGTTTTGTGTTTTTGTGGGAAGTCATGGGAAGCTTTTAAATAATGATGAGATTATGTTTTAAAATATAAAACATAACTTCATCAGTATGTGGACAATAGTTTGGAAGGGGCCAACAGTAAATAAAACGGGTAGTATGGAGGCTAGTGCAAATAGTTCAAGTCAGAAAAGATGTTGGCTTGGACCAGAGTGGTAGCAATTGGGATGGGAAAAAATGAAAATAGATTCAAGACAAGAAGAGGTACAGATATTTTCAGAGAGGAGTTAGGATGTTGCTAAATCTTCTAATTTTCTTCTTTATTCTAGAAGTATTAATCACACACCTCCCGATTGCATGCTGGGTTCTGGGTGAGGTGGAGTGTTAATTCAATTGTTCTCTGACCTTGAGCAGCTATTTACCATTCCTATAGCACACCTACAGATTGAAGATCTGACAGTAATGTCTCTCCTGTTGAGAGATAAGGAGTGTTGAGAGGGAAAAGTAATAAAGAATGTTTAGCAAATAAAATTTATTATATGAATGCTAAATGATTCTTTAAATTTTAGAATGTTTTATATTAGAGAACTATGTATTATGTCTAGCTTTATAATATATAGTTTTCATAAAGTTTAATTCCAAGGAAAGAAAAGTCAGTCTCATTAAATTAAAATATGAATTAAGACTGGTTTAGTTGATATATTGGGATAAAATGGTATATAAAAATGGTACTTGCATGTTATCTCAGTTGAAGGGTTTATTTCCAAGTTTCCAGAGTTATTCAGCATGTGGTGTAAAACAGACTCAATTCTCCTTTTCATTGATGCTCCATTGTTGTTTCTAGTGAATTTAAATTTCATGACAACATCTGCTATCACACCATTACCCTCTTGCCTGAAAACCATAAATATATTAAAAAATAGATAATTATAATTTTCAGTTCTGTTTATATACTCTTATTGATTAAACATTAAAAAGATTCATTTGGGCAGTTCAACTTTAGAATTTAACTGGTCACATAACAGTGTTTGCATACTTAATGATCTATCACACAATGCTGTTCCACAAATATTTGATTTTGATGCATAGTATGTTGTATCCACTATTTGGTATAGCTTGCTTTGAAGTCAGAATGCCAGAATTTGAATAATACTAGCTCTGCCATTTATGGTTTGACTTTGGTAAGTTATTTGTTTCTTAATCTTTCTGCATTTAAGTCTCCTCACATCAAAATGGGTTGTTATGAAGATTATGTCCATTAATATATGCAAAACTTTTGGGAAGAGTGAATAGTATACAGTACATATTAGTTTTATTAGACTTCACATATCTTAGAAAATAAAACAAAACACCCTTATCTCATTAAACAAACCTGTAAGGAGAGAGGTTCCAAATTTATGTGACTTAAAGCCTCAGGTTAATTTTCTATTACCTAAACCCATTAATGTGGCTACAAAAGCAAAATTTAACTTTTGTAGTCATATGTTAAAATTTTACCTCTGTTATCAGCTAACCACAGATAGTTCTCACAGTGAGCCTTAATAATTTGACTGAAGGCTATAATTATCAAAAATTGATATAATTTCCACTTCTTTCTGTGTAAATTACCATGTAAATCATTTCCTTCACCTAACATTGGCCATCTTCTCTCCTGAAAAGGTGCTTTAGACAAATTTGTCTCTCAGATTCATTTTAGGCCTCCTTTTCTCCTCTCAATAGTCATTTCTGCCGTAATATTTATTCCAGATATTAATTTAATATTTACTTAGCAATATTAAATAGGTACCTTCTTGCACTAGGCACTGTTCTTGGTTTCAGAAATTAGCTGTGACCAAGATTCACAGTTGCTATTCTCATGGATTTTGCAGTTTAGATGGAGGAGCAGACACTGAAGAAATAATTTATATCCATTTCTAACATCTCAAAAGCCCAAATAATTAAAAAAAAAACCTTCTCCATATAAAATAACCAGAAGTGTTTGATAAAATACAATACATTTCATTTGGAATGCAAAGCTAAAGTCACATTAAAGGAAGGGAAATCTTGGAAAGCCAAAAATAAGGAAAATGAATATTATGTGATAAGCACTAGAGTATCCAACAGGCTTGACTTTTAGCATTTACATAGTTGCTGGAGAGGACTCTTTGGGCTAGTGCTAAATAGGGAGATGAACATTAGGTTTCTAAATAAGACCAGGATTCTCAAAGAACTAAACCCTCAATGAAAGCATGGATTGGAAAGAAAAAAACACGCTCATCATGTCATTAAAAAAAAAAAAAAAGAAAGAAAGAAAAAAGGTCTGTAGGTCTATGGGTCTTAGGGTTCCAGGTCTAGACAGAAAAAAGAAGATTCTCCTGATAATTCATGATCAAGAGCCTAGCTACCTGAAAGTTTTGGATTTATAGTACCACCACCTTCATGGTTCCAGAAACTTTAAGAAATTAACAAACCAACAAACAAAAAAGGTCCATATGCTGCTGATCCTCCTAGAGTAACAAATGCTCTGTAATATTGAATGTTAAATCCAGGCTGCATAGTGTCTTACTTATGAAGTGGGATTAAATATCAGCATACAATCCCAATGGCAAACAACATATCATGAGCTAGATTCAGCAGAAAAAGAAGAGCATCCTCAAAAGCGTCACATAATAAAATTAACAGATAGATAACAATACTTGAAATGACTAATGACATAAAAGGGGAATCATAAATATGAGAAAAGTATAGGACTTTATCAAAACAGACCAGACAGGTTCACAAAAGAAACAAACAGAGCTTGCAGACAGGAATACATAATCATAACTTTTCCCTGAAAGTAAAAACTCAATGGGTGGGTTACATAGAATATGACAAAGCTGAAGAGAAATTAGTGAACTGAAAGATGAACATAAAGACATCACACAAAACGTAACAGATAAAGAGATGAAACAGATCAAATAGAGGCTAAGAGACTAGAGAAGGCTCAATGTTTACCTAATGCAAAACTAAAGAATAACAAAAACAAAGGAGCAGCAATATTACAAGAGATGATGAGAATTATCCAGAATTGATGAAGGCATGAAGGCTTAGATCACAATGAGCCTGAGGCATACTAAATAAAAAAAAACCCACACATACAAATACATCATTAAAAAACTGTGAACTCCACAGACAAATGGAAGATATTCAGACAATGGAGAAGAGATTAGCTACCAAAGAACATTTTGACTGAAGGACAGTTTCTTTAATAGCAATGAAAAAGGTGATATATAATTGTATATATACACTGAGAGCACAATAGCACTGAGACACAATAGCTATTAATTTGGAATTTTATATCCATACTAAAGTCTTATTCAAGAATGAAGATAAAATAGGACTTTTTGTAGACCAAAGAAAAATTAAAAAGGATACTTTACAGATCATTTACTCTTGTGAAAATTTATTTATTTTATTTTAGAAAGAGAGTGTGAACAGGGGAGAGGGGCAGAGGGAGAGAGAGAATTTTAAGCAGACTCCATGCTTGGCATGAAACCCAAAGCAGGACTTGATCTCATGACTGTGAGATCATGACATGAGCCGAAATTAAGAGTTGGACGCTTAACCAACTGAGCCACCCAGATGCCCTGACTCTTGTGAAAATTTATAAATGAAGTACTTCAGTAAGAAAGAGATTGCACGTAGGAGAGTTGAGGTACAGTAAGAAATAGGGAACAGAGAAAGTGACAAACTGGTAATCTATCATTACAATGACTGATTTGGTGTCATTATAAATAAGGTGGAGCTAAAACATCATTCATAATAACATGAATAAGAGTTCCAAGTAGAAGGGTAATGGATTAAGCCAACTCTCCTTATTTAAATTTTAAGGATAATCACTAAATAAGGCAAAGATGATTAGAATGCATTAGAAAATATTATCTAACTTTCTGTTTTAGGAGAAATGTCTAACCTATAAGAATATGTAAATAATAAAAATAAAAGGATAGATAAATATATTGAAAAATGATAGCCACAAGAACGTCAATGTAGCTATAATGGTATCAGACACAAGAGATTTTAAGACCGAGGTGCTTGGGTGGCTCAGTTGGTTGAGTGATCGACTTCAGCTCAGGTCATGATCTCATGCTTTGTGAGCCCTAAAGTTTGAGAGCCCTATATTGGACTCGCTGCTGTCAGTACTGAATCTGCTTTGGATCCTCTGTCTCTCTCTCTCTCTCTCTGTCCCTCACCACCTTGCACACTCTTTCTCTGTCATCAAAAATAAATACATATTAAAAAAAGAGATCTTAAGATTAAAAAAAATTAATTAGGGATAAAAAAGATTAATATCTTGATAGAACTAATTCCTGAGGAAGATATACCAATTCTAAACATATAGGTACTTGACACTATGTCCTCAAAATATATTGCATAAGGAGAAATAGATAAATCTATAGTGGTAGATTTTATTTGAATGACAAGTATTAAGCTTAATAGGAAGGAACAGAATTAATGACCAGAAATTGATTCTTTGACATATGTAAACAATGTATTGCAGAAGTGGTATCACAAATGGAAGGAAAATGACTCATATGGAAAAATTTAAATCTATTTCTCATATCACATACAAAGTGTCTAAATATGAGCAAAAATGTTTACAACTTACGAGAAAATATGAATGTCTTTACATACATGAGTAGAAAGAATTTCTTAAATAAGACTATTTGCAACTGACTTTTCACAATAAAAGATGCCATAAGGTTTGAAGATATGCTATGGACAGGAAGAATATATTTGCAACACAGAAAGTGACAAATGATTGCTACCTACTATAAATACAGAATTCCTACAAGTCAACAAGAAAAGACTAACAAAAGTAGAAGAACCAATTCAAAGAAGAGGTATCTTTAGTGAATGACAAACTTTGCATAAGATACCCAAACAGGACCATGTGTTTTACACTAATTTATTTGATCTTTATAACAACTCTACCAAAGAGGCATGTCCCCTCCTCTTGTGAACTGTAACAAACTATCTTTTTAAGGGTAATCCTTTCCTGATTTTTTTTTGACTTACCGTACCTCAAGCTTTCTATTTACACACTGTGTTTAAAACTGAAGGGAAAGGGGGAAAAGTGTGTGTACATTTCCAGCAGAGAGAATAGCTTATATGAAGGTCTTGAGGTTAGGGCCAGTGAAGAACTGAAAGAAGTCTAGTTGGATGATAGTGAAAGATGAGCCCAGGAGAGGCCAATGGAAGGATGGAAGGATTTTAACCAGGGGAGTAATATGTTTAGAATTTTGTTTCAAAAAGTCTTTCTGACTGCTTTGCAGAATGTGGAGTGGAGCAAGACTGGAGGAAAGGAGACTCATTAGGAGGCTGTTCATAGTCTAGGAGAGAGATGGTTGAGGGCACTGTTTGAAGAAAAGTTACGGATCTTAGGGATATTTAGAAAATAGAACTGAAAGATTAGATGATTGGATGTATGGGTTGAGGGAGAGGAGGAATTAAAGATGACTTACATATTTCTTGAGCAACTAGGTTGAAAGTGACACCTCAATTAATTTGAGGTAACATTTGGTGGGAGAGAGTTGATAGGTTCAGGTCTGGATTTAGTAAGTTGAGTTGTCTGTGAGATACCTGTGTGATGACATTAAGGAGATGGCTGTGTACATTCATGACTGGAGATGAGAAGAGAGGACTGGCCCAGAGATGCAACTTTGAGAATGATGAACATATAGGGGTCAATTAAGCCACTGAAAGTCAAGAATGTGAACTGAGAAGATGAGAGGCTTATAGCACAGCCTAATGTCCAACATTTGAAGGATGTGCAGACAAGGAATAAGAGCTAGTGAAGAAAATTGAGGAGTGAATGGAGAGGTAAGAGGAAAATAGGGTGTGTAGGGTCATAGAAACTACAGGATGATACTATTTTAAGGAGGATTAAAAATACAACAGTACCAAATATCACTGAGAGGTCCAAACAGAAGATGATATAATTTGCTTGGAGCTTGTGATTTGAATGTCCTTGTTGAATTTGGCAAAGGCGATTAGCATTTTGTGGTGGCATCAGAAGTAAGATTGCAGGGGATTGAGCAGTAAGTGGGAAGTAAAATAGTACAGATGACTCATTCAATCCTACAAGTTTTGAAAGCCAGTGGCTAGTACAGAGATTTTCACAAGACAGTGCTAAGGTGAAAGTGTGCTGAACTGACTAAAATTGATTTGGTAGTACTCTTCCCATGGATTCTTCCTACCCCTCTCATTTCTCAACAAAACGTATCTGACCAGATGTTCATGCTCTGGACTTACTAAGTATTTCTACAGCAAATAAGAACTATTAATTTTCTTGTGGTGGTGGTATTTGGGAAACACCTCCCTTTCAAAGGACTTTTGCATATTATTTGAAGGATTGGGTAATGTGGGCATTTGAGGCATTTGTGGTAAGGTCAGTAAGGGTCAGTATTTTAGCTGGGAGGGCCTGTCTCATCACATCACACAGATAAGTATATATTCAACTAAGGTAGGAATGTCAAATAACTAGAATGCGTGCTGCTACTCCCCTTATTGTTAATTCATGCCACACATGCTTGGATTTGACCACAAGGTCCTTTGTGTTATAGCATTCCAGGCAGATACAAACCAAAAAGCTTGATGTTGGTCATAGTGTTCTGATCTTGGCTGAATATGCCCAGGACTACAGAATTGCACAACTCCAAGGGGGCACTGTTTACATAGACTGTATTGTGAATGGTATCCACTGGATTTATACAGTAGGATGGCCTTGTTACTGTACCCTCACCCAACTCTCTTTAACCTTTCTTTTTTTTCTACCATGTATTCAAGTGATATGCTTACTTACATTAGTAATAGATCAAAATGTGGCATGTTTTGTTTTTGTTTATTTGCATTGTTTTTTAAGCTGCCCATAATACTACTTTCATAATATTGCAACAAATTGTGTGAATGTCTCATTATCTATGCTGTGAACAAAAGTCAAATGGGCCATATTGCTTAATATAAGCTTAATATATTACTAGTAATATTATTTAATAAACATTAAAGCTTTAATGTTTACTTTTGAGAGACAGAGAGAGTGCGCATACACTGGGGAGGGGCAGAGAGAGGGAGACACAGAATCCGAAGCAGGCTCCAGGCTCTGAGCTGTCAGCACAGAGCCTGACGTAGGGCTCGAACCCACGAACCATGAGATCATGACATGAGCTGAAGTCTGACACTTAACCAACTGAGCCACCCAGGCGCCCCTAAGCTTATGTATATTTTTATATAGTTCCACTTACCTCAGTTTGACAACATGAGCTCTGATGAATTGATTTCTTAAATTTGATTCTTGGAATGTTTTAGTAATCTATAGAAAGAAAGGGGAAAATGTTTTTATGCTTCCAGTTGTTCTCCTTCCTCCCAACCTTGCAACACAGGACTTAAGTTAATGAGGAATAGGGACTGGAGTTTTCAGTTCAGTTCAGTTCAGTTCAAATTTCAATGAAATTTTAGTTCAATTTCATCTCAACACTTAGGATTGATTTAGTCTGGGGAAACAGCCTTTTGATGCAGTGCCTATTTCTTCACTTATGATACAAACATGATAATGGATAGGATGCATCTTCACTAGAAGGCATCTAAACATCAGATGTTGTACTCAGTGTGATTTGGTGGCTCTTCCCAAGGGTGTTGGACAAAAATCAAGTAAACAATGAAAAACAGAGTACTATTTTATATTTCTTCACTGATTGAGGGTGTCAGTATTATCTTTGTATTCTAGAATAGTCTAGAATTCTCATACCTCAGTAATGTTCATAGTTGATAAGAACTGAAGTGAGATGTGGATTATTTAAATTCTAACAAAGTGAATCATTAAATTTGTTAATAGACCAGCCATTAAAGTGTAAGACAATTACATATAGAATGTTTGCAGTTATCACACATTTCCATCATTAGAGAAGAAAGATCTCATTAGCTACCCATGAAGATAAATCACCTAATTTTAGTGTCTTCTTACTTGATAGGTATGGTTTTGTTCATATTATTCATGAGCTGAATAATGGAAATAATGTTGTTTTTGTGATTTCAACCACCCTCCAGTTATCAGTTTCTTTTCTGTTTAACCAGATATGGAAAGTTCAGTTTTCAAGAAAAAGATAAAATATGTGGCAATATGATCTATTATTATAGTGGTCTCCAAAAATTTTTGATTTTGATGCATTCCTATGGATAAAATATTTTATGCATGAGTAGCACAAACATGTATATTTATTTATAAATTATATATATGCAGTAACACTGTACTGCTAATAATATATACTATAAAACATTGACGAAATTAGAAATTAAAAAGACCAAATTAACAGAGCAAACATTTAGTCATTTTATCCCCTTTATATTTAGTAATAATATTTTCATTGGTAATGTGGATAGAATTTATAATTTTTGAAATACTTTGTGATAAAATGATTCAAAGTTATGATTCTAAGTTTAATTTAAATACTTGGTTTGGAATGGTGAAGACATTTCCACACCATTACGTGGCTCTAAATGTATAAAGTGCCTCATTGGCAGAATTTAATAAATCATGACACAAAGTTGTCAGTCCCTCCCAACCATTGTGCAAAGGTTTTGTTGAAATTTAACACGTGACTTTCCGTCTTCCCTGATTTCAGTTGGTTATCCTTGCAAACCAAATGGAATGTGTTTCATTTTATATGTTTTTTTAAAGAAGTGTGTTTAGGGGCACCTGGATGGCTCAGTCGGTTAGGCGTATGATTTCAGCTCAGGTCATGATCTCAAGGTTTGTGGGTTTGAGCCCCACCTTGGGTTCTGTGCTGACAATGCAGACCCACTTCAGATACTTTATCCCCCTCTCTCTGCCCCTTTCCTGCTTGTGCTCTCTCTCTCTCAAAAATAAATAAACATTTAAAAAGCATTAAAAGAAGTATGTTCAAAATCAACCAAACATGATAGTTAATCCTTCCCCCCCAGTTTTTATGTGTGCATGTCTCAGCACTTTTATAGGTAAGATGCAACATTTTCAGTAAAACACAAGAAAATCCAAACACCTCATGATGGACCTGTTGCTAAACATATTTTCAAAGTCTTCTCTCCATGGTATGAACTTTATTTAAAAAGCGCCTAATTTCTTACACTTTGAAGAGACAGGGTATGTATGTGTGTTTGTGTGTATTAAATATCTTCTAAGAAAGATACTGTTTATTGCTTCACTTGGTAAATTTGCTTTAGTCAGTAGCAGTGAAGTGTCAGTTCTGTTATTACCTTACTGTTCCTTTACTTGGTCATTACTATCCTTGGCATATTAGAGTTATCTCCGAATTGTGGTTTTAAAATTTGTGTTTTGCAGGATTCTTCTCAGTTCCTTTAGTGATTTCGGAGAGGCTTTGTTTAGTTTTAGAACTAGATAATAAAATCTTTAAATCCAGTTGAAACTGCACATTGTTGAAATCTACTCAGAGCAAGTAAAAGTGTTACTGCCCTTCCCCTCTTCCCTCAAGATACCTTTACAAACATTGTGTGGGACCAGCTGACATAAAACCAAACAAGGTACCAATGCCAATCCATTTATTAAATAGTAACAAAACACTTCCTTCTAAAAAATACTCTTTATGGGAAGAAAACATATAGAGTGATATCCAAGTATTTGAGTATTCACAATTAATTACTGTGAATCCCTCTCTGGAATGCACAACCCCATTTTGGAGACCACTGTGAGCCTCTGACTACAATGATGTCTTTATTTTGTATCCCTAAGACTTGGCACAGGAACCAACAGATAGAATGCGTCTTTTATTTATTCATTCAAAGAACATTTCATTGTCAAGTATGTTATCAAATTGGTTTTTTTTTGGCATTAAGTAATGATCAGTGCTTTTTTTTTTAAGCTTACTTATTTATTTTAAGAGAGAGGGCCTGTGCATAAGCAGGGGGAGGGCAAAGAGAGGGAGAGAGAATCCCAAGCAGGCTCTGTGCTGTTAGCATAGGGTCCATCTTTGGGCTCAATCTCATGAACTATGAAATCATGACCTGAGCTGAAATCAAGAGACAGACGCTTAGCCGACTGAGCCACCCAGGCACCCCAATAATTAATGCTTGTTAAATGGACGTAACTGAAATGAATTTTACCCAGAAGCCCTGATGGTTTAAGTGATATGATAAAATTAATCTCAAATGGGTATTGTTTTCTTTCTCTTCCTATGAACTAGTTTGTTCATGGGACTATAATTAGACATATTTTGGAAAAAGTGGCAATTGTTTGCAGAATTTATTGCATTATCACACCTGATAACAAAGGGGAGTTTCAACAGTTCAGTTGATCCCAGGTATGAATCCTGACTGAAATCTTTTGTTTTATTGACAGAGACCCATCCCATTTAGTCAGAATGCGCTCATGGTTTTGATATATATATTTTGCAAACTGGTGCTTTCAATATTTCTAGAAGGCCTTATTCATTTTTTTCACTCATTAAACAACAGTTTTTCAGTAACTTTTTTGCTGCAAACCCCTTCTATCAAGAACTGGGTACAATGGTGAGAGAAAATAAACAGTCCTTGCCATTATGGAGCTTACATTTAATGGCAGCAGACAAGCACCAATCAAGTTATCATCCACATTTAAGTAAAATTACAACTGATAAGTACAGAAATACAGTAGAGGAATTTGATCCAATCAATATTAGAGAGGTTTCTTGGAGGAAATGCTGGTGGAGTTGAGATTGTTAGGAAGAATCAAAGTTAGCTAGTTGAAGAGGAAGGAAAAAGCCTCACAAGTGAAGTGAATGGCACATGCAAAGTCCTGAGGTGGGAGCACACAAGTGTGTTTCAGGAATGAAAGAAGGCCAGTGCAGCTGTAGCATAGAGAGCAAGGAGGCTAGGGAGCCAGAATGGCCAGACCATACATGTCTTGTTAGTGGTCTTTATCATAAATAATGGGAAGTTGCTGAAGTGTTTTAAACAAAAGGATAATATAATCAGATTTGCAATTTGAGAATAATTTCTTTTGCTGCCTATGGATATTTAGTTTTAGGGAAGAAATGCAAATCAGTTAATGCTATTTTAGTAGTTCAGAGTAGAGGTGATGGTTTGGATGGACATGGTGTTAGTAGGTATGAAGAGAAATGAATGGATTTGAGGGAAATAAAGAAGATACAGAGGTTGGTAATGGATTGGGTATTTGGAATGATAGAGGGCAGTAATTCAAAGATGAATTCCAGGGTTTGGGTTTGGAAAACTGAATAAATGTTGTTAATGGGGACAGGATTATTGGAAGGAGGCTAGGATGCTCTGGGGAAATCATGAGTTTGATTTGGGGCAGAATAAATTTAAGATTAATAAAAAAACAGCCAAGTGGAGACATTAGGCTGGCAGTGTGGTGAACAGATCTGAAATACAGAAGAAAAGTCTGGGCTGGAGACAGAATGAGTCATTAGTGTACAAGTGTTGGTTGAAGTAACACTCATCAAAGAGAACATCTAAGGATAGAAAAAAACCAGTGTGAGAAAAGAGGAGAGCATAAGTCAAAGCCTTGGGGAATTTCAAAATTTAATGACAGTATAAAGGAAGGTGAGCCTATAGAGACAGAGAGGAGTGGCCAGAGAGGCAGGATAGGAAAAACAGATGAATGAATATATTGCATGAGAGTCATAAAATCATAGGCTTTTTGAGTTAGAATGTACTGTGAAAATTATCTGGTCCAATGACTTTATTTCACTGATGAGTAAACTGAGAGCTAGAAAAGAGAGATGAATTGCCTCATAGAAGTTTCTGAGACTATTCTATTGCTCATGAAGGAAAACAATGTTGTCTGTGGGACAAGGACAATGATGATACTCATGTTACCATTGGGAAATGGTATGATACTTGGATTTGGAGTCAGGAGACCTTGGTTTGAATTCTGGTTCTACTACACTCCAGTTGAATGGCCTTTGACATGCTTCCTAAACTCACAACCTTTATTTTATGCATCTATAAAAATTATTTGTCAATTTATATGACTGTATAATACATGTGAAAGTGCTTTGTAAACTATAGATTAGCACCTTATTAGAGTATCATTCATACAATGTTTTAAATGTTCAAAGTGGTTTTACAGAAGGATAGATGAGATTATGGAAATCATACATCAGAAGAATTTCAAGTGAAATCTTTTCCTGCCAGGTGTTTAAATATATTACAAAACCACAGTACTCTCAATAGCTTGGTACTAAAAACTGAAATAATAAAATTATAAAAAGAAAATGAGGGTTAATATTTTAAAGAGTATTTAGAATGAATAAAGCCATTTTTAACATGACACAAAATGAGAAATCATAAAAGGGATTGATAATTTAGCTCTATAAACATATAAAATATATATGAAATATATAAAATACATATGAAATATATAAAAAAATTAAATGTTTAACATTAAAAAATCCCTACATCATAAATAGGATTGAGAGTCAAATCACATTATTAGAGAAGTATATGCAATGTGAATGACAGGCAAACGTTAATATGCTAATAAGGATAAGTGGTATTCTTTTTGTTTTTGTTTTTGTTTTTTTTGAATCCATATAGAATAGACAAATGCTCTAGTAAGAACATGGGCAAAGTCATGATCAGGCAATTGACAAATGAAGTCATAAAAATGACCTATTACTATATGAAAACAGATTAAATCTTAGTAATCAAAGAAATGAAAATCCAAATAATAGTGAGATATCACTTCTCACCTACTAGATTAGCAACAATTAAAATGATTTACAACGTTGAGGGTTAATGCTGTGGGGAAATAAGCATACTTGTGCATACTTATGTGCTGCTGGTGAAAATGTAAACTGGAGCACTTCTGGAGTGCAGCCTAAAAATTAATCTTATTGTATATATAAACCACATCTTCTTTTATCCATTTGTCAGTTGATGGACATTTAGGCTGTTGTTGAGAGTGCTGCTATAAACATTGGGAGTGGAGGAGGGCACTTGTTGGGGTGAGCACTAGGTGTTGTATGGAAACTAATTTGATAATAAATTATATTTAAAAAAAACAAAAAATAAAAAACAGGTACAGTTCGGGGCGCCTGGGTGGCTCAGTCTGTTAAGCATCCGACTTCGGCTCAGGTCATGATCTCACGGTTCGTGGGTTCGAGCCCCGCGTCAGGCTCTGTGCTGACAGCTCGGAGCCTGGAGCCTGTTTCAGATTTTGTGTCTCCCTCTCTCTCTGACCCTCCCCCACTTGCACTCTGTCTCTCTCTGTCTCAAAAATAAATAAACATTAAAAAAAATTTAAAAAATAGGTACAGTTAAAAATAAATAAACAAATAAAAATTAATCTTAAAATTGCAGAGACCACTATATTAATATAAGCAACTGGTTGATAAATACATGGGAGAATTGACTGAAGAATTTTAAATAGTCTTCAAACATTCAACGCTTAACGCTTCACTCCTCTACTCCTTATGTGTGGCTTCCACATAGTGTCTTTCTTCCAAAGAGTATGGTATGGAAAAGAGAGGAAGTAATTTTACAGTGTAGAAACCTGACAAACACTACTTCAGCTGGGTGATCAAGTTGACAGTGATAAGTCATGTTGACAATTTAATGAACCCCCTTCATGTGATGGAGTGAAAATGATACTCTTTCTCTATGGTCGTCCTCCCCTGAACCTGTAATTCCACCCTAAGCATGAGGAAATAGTTTAGAAAGCCCAGCTATGGGATTTTACAAAATGCCTGCCCAGTACTCTGCAAAACTCTCAAGGTTCTCAAAACAAGGAAAATCTTAGGATCTGTCATAGATTCTCCTCCCAAATCACTGATTCAGCTGTTATTCTGAACTCATTAAACATTTAAATGATATACCTAACTTCCCTTCTCTAATCCCATGCTAACTAAGCAGTTGTCCCATAAGTTGGCTTCTAGTGAGGTTTGCCTCTGGGGAAAAATGTGTTAGACAAGCCAGTGATTCAGTCCCCCAGCCATGAGAGTCCTCATTTAGATTAACTTAGTGGTTCCCAAATTGTGGTCCTTGGAACATTAGCATCAGCATCACCTGGGAACTTAGAAATGGAAATTCTTCAGTTTACCCCAGACCTATTGAATCAGAGACTCTCACATCAGGGCTCAGAAATTTGTGTTTTGAAAAGCCTGCCAGGTGATTTTGTTAATGTTTAAGTTTTAGAGCAACTGGATTAATTTATATTCTTAGGACTCTTTAAAAGGAAGGGTAAGTAAGCAACCTTGACACTGGTCAACTCTGACTCTCTGGGTGAAAGGTCACACACTGGTCCATGGTCACAAATGAATGCAAAGGACCCACTTGTGAGGTTTCCTGGCAGGCCTCTTCAACTGAAAGCCCAAGCTTGCTTTGCATATTTTCTATGTGTATCATTGAGCCACAGTAGGGTGTTGTCTAACCTATGTTATTATGAACATGCAAACATATCTTTTAACACATACTACCTGTGTGTTTAGTTGGATAAGAAAAAGGAAAGAAGGCAAAATGAAAAGGATTTAGAAAGGCAATCTCAAGGAGAGCAGTAATAAATGCTCAACTTGCACAAACAATAGACTTCCAGCCTTTGAAGTCATAATCATATAAAATATTAATTTATTCAAGACTCTTCTAACACTTTCCACTTATGACTTAAAAAATGTAAAGAAGAACCAGTAGACTAGCAAATTAACTTGAAAAAATCACAAAGAAACATATCTTTCAGTATTCAGGGAAGAAAACAATATAGAGCATCTAGCAATTACAGATATATCACAAAATATCAGATTTATTATCAAATTTGATGATGGGATAAAGAGCAAAGAGAAATATTAACTTACCATAGATTCAATTCTTCCACTCAAATCCCTATATTCCTGTGTAGCTGGTGAATTTAACTGATTACTGTATTTGACATTTAGGATTTGAAAGCTGCTATGATAAAAATAAGACTTTTGATCTGTAAAACAAAGAAAAGGCAGAATCAATCTCACTGCTAAGTACTTTAATCTTTAGTTTATTCAGGATTATGGGAGGCTATCTTATACAATTTAAAAAAAGTTGCTTCTCTTAAAACTCCAAACTTACTATAAATGTAACTATAATAAAATTATTCATCTCTCTCTTTTTTAAATTGACAAAGCTGAAAATTTAAAGATGTAGGAAAATCAGAGCAGCATCATTTGTGAAATCAAACTGCTCAGAAGTATCATAATTTTCATTTTTACTATATTTTTGGGAGATTTGTGATTGCAGATTTATTAATTCAAGAAATATTAATGAATGTCTATAATATGCTATTATTCATTTATCCCTAAGGAATACCCAAAATAATTCTTAATAGTTTTTAAAATTATTTCAAATAATAATCTTTTTAGGGGTATTATTGACTTGTCATTAGTTTTTTAGACTAAAACTAGAAAATAAGCCTTTGAACAGGATATCTAATTGGTTGTCCAGTGTGAATTGTTTTCATCAAAAAAAGTCTTCCAGAGGACATATTCAGCTGTGTGAGGAAAATAAAGACTCTCAAAACACACTGTATACATCTTAGAAACATTATGATTTCAGTACTCATGATTTTCCTGTCTCAGGAAAATCCCTGCTTTCTTTTGATCATTCCTATGCGATAACTAATGCAGAGAAATACTTCAATCAGGAGAAAGAGTTGGAGATCCTGGTGGAAGGGTAATGTATTCCTTTGTAGTGGAAGGACAAGTCTTTCAAGGGCTGTAAATGGTCAGCCTCTGAAGAGGATTAACCTAGGTTCTGTTTGTGTGACAATATAGTACCATCAAAAGTGAAAATTCATTAATTTAATTGGAAACTTGAGATTTCTTTTTCCTGCCTCTGTAGTTCACCTAAGACATAGTTGACTCTGGGTGATTTGATAGCAAAATGCAGCAACAACTTTGTAATTAGATTGGCTGAGAAATATTATTCCTCATTACTGTTTTTTCTAATGTTGGTAATTTTATTGTGCCACTAGGAGTTTTTCAATTCTCAAATAAGCATTTTGGCCCATTTACAATAGAACATACAATAAGTTATGTTCTCTCTTTCTCTCCATATTCATGGATACCCACATACCTACACCCACACATATGATTTAAATGACTTAACACAATTGTAGCTGAAATAAAATAACCTCAAAGTACATTTATAAGTGATAAAATCAGATTATAGCCTATGTTATCCAGTGAAATTTGACATATTTACGTTAAAACATCTGAAAGGGATGTTCACTGAAATATTAAGGAGCATTGTTTATGAATGAGCAGGGTATATGTGTTCTTTATATTGTTTCTTGTCCATATGTTCTACATTTTTGTTATAATAGAGAAAAGTAAAAGAACAGATCTTTTTAAAAATTTGTTTTTTTCCCTTATCTTTCATAACTCTTCTCTTAACTAAGACTGTTTTATCAGGAAATAGATCATGAATTAACAAATAACTAGGTACATCCAATTTTTAGGTGTTGAAACTTAAAGTTCTTTGCAATATTTCACTTCTACAGTTTTATCAGGTTATTATATGAAGAAGGAAATCATGATATTAAGTGAAAAAACACAGTAAGCAAATTCCAGTGTCAGAAAAGAATCAAGAGACATTTTTCCTTTGGCTAGAGTAATTCTTGCCTGGGTAATTATGTTTATTTAAAAAAAAAAAACAAAAGAGACAGAGAAGAGAAAAGTACTGATTGAGGGAATATATAGACACAAACATGTATTTAGAGATATAGAAGACCCTCAATTAGGTTATATTAGAAAATAAAAGTGGCAATAAAAGAATGACAGACTTGTCATCTGAAGGTGTATTTAGTTATTTGGTCTAAAAAGTGGTACTTTTAGTCTTCTAGTACTTACCAAAGGCTAAAAAGTGGATGAGTAGAGCTATGGTCACTGCCAGGATTACCACTCCTGCCACAACAACGAAACCCACTACATAGGGATTCAGGAATCTTGAGGCTGATGGTACCCGTGCTGGCCTTAGAACAAGAGAAAATGATCAAAGACTAATTCTTTCACTTAGAGAAGCCATGATTTCAGTACTCATGATCATTATTGCCTCCCCAAGTCTTTTAGCCTATCTGTGGTTCTATTTATAGGAAACTGCAGTGATTATTGATCAGAACATAATCCTGGAAATGAACCTGAACTAACATTCTCCTTAATAATTTTTCTTTCAAATTTCTTTCAGCACAGAACTGTTGACATTTCGGTAGTTGATAGAAAAATAAGTAAATCTGACCTATGCTTTGCACTACTTTCCCTTCTTCTGTCAGTTGATGAAGTTCTCAAGAATAACAGCTAATTGTTCTGTTTTGCTGTAAGTTTTTCTAAGACCCTATGTTGGACACTTACTGTAGTAACCTCCCATAACTGGGCACCATCCCAGTGGTGTATAGAAGATTAATCATTTTGGGTGGGGAGTGGGGGGAAGGGAGTCAGAACAGTAGCATTCCTCACTGTCATATTCTCCATATTATTAAAAGTGGGGTGTGAACAGAGGATAAGTGTTGAGATCCAGGAAGAGTAGCAAGCCCCTGAAATGAAGAACTGTACCAGCAGCAGCAGATTTGCATGATTTATCATTTTTCTCCCATGAATTTGTCAACTTCAGTGTGACTCAAAAGATTTGTACTAATAGAGTACATGGTATTATATTGAGTATATAGTCCAGACGCTATCTTCTTCACCTACCCACAACCACATATACTTGCACGAGGGAGGTAACCAGAAGGGCTAAGTGTGAATTTCTGTTTTATCCCTTGTGTGCTTGGAGATCACACTGTCATTAATCTGAGACTTTCCTAGTCTGACAAATGGAATTAATAATATCTGCCTCACAAGCCATTTTGAAGATCAATGAAGTTATGTTATGAACTATATTTCTAGTTAAATAGGTTACCACTAGGCTGTGTGCCTTTGGAGGGAAGAGATAGTGTGCATGCTTATGTTTCAGACACTTTGCAGGTTGCCTGGCATGAATAGGTGATAAATACTTAAGATATTTATAAATATTTGTTGCATGTGTTAACTTATAACCATGTGTCAGATTTAAAAGACTTAACAGAGCTGAAAAGCAGTTACATTTAGCCAGAATATAGTCTTTCATTTTTCCTATTTGTTTTGCCAAATAGGTATCTGGTATAAGTGTGAAAAGAATGCTCTGAGGGTCAGTGATTCCCAGACATTTAGGTTTCATTGCAGGGTTGCCTGATCTTGTTTGGGCTCTGCATAACTCAGAAACTTACAGAAGGGCACTTCCTGCTATTTTGCAATGTACCACCTGCACATTGTATTCTGTGGTTCTGGGACCAGTAACATTTCAAAAGATTATTGGAGGCAGACCTAGACTTGCCAACCTTCAATTCTGGTGAATAAACATGTTAAAAAAAAAAAAAACAAAACATGCTCAAACCTTATCATTTAAAGAAAGGACACTGAAGTACCTAGAAGTAGGAAGGACATAATCTCAGGCTATCAGAAAATAAATAACTTGGCTTTAGCCTTATGATACCTGTTTACTCTATTGCTCTTCCTTTGTTCATTTTGCTATACTGGTGAAAACTGACTGTCACTGATGCTGGTCCAGAGTCCAATATTTGGAAACCACTACTGTGGTAAACTTCAAGTTGGAGATAATTGGCACTTTGACATTTGCTGATTTTTGAGATTCCATTTACTCATCTTCTACCTTAGGTGGTCACTGTACCAATGACATGCGATCACAAATTCAGAGTTTGGCATTTGTGATTTCAGAAAATGTTAGTGGCTGCTGAGTAGTGGCAGAGCCAAAAGGAGACAGGTTTGGAGTCTAGGGTAAACCCAAAAACCTAATGGATTTTGGGCCAATGGATTGACCCTTCTCCTCAACCAGAGATGAACTAATGTGTTAAGATTTGTGAGTGTGGAGGGAGAAGTACTGAAAGATTAGGAGTAGGTTGGAGGCTGAAAAGAAAAGCCAAAGCCTCAAGTCAGCATATGCTTTAGCTTGGATGAGCCTCCCATGGGAATGACTTTAGCACCAACTTTGCTTCAGTTCATGGAAAACACGTTAAACTCAATGACTAAAAAGCACCATGAAACATATGACTCAATAAATAAAGGGTGTGGAGCTCAAGTCATCTAATCTCACAAGCCATAATTAATTGCATAAGAATGGGTTGTTCCACCCTGTAGAAACAGCTGAAGAAATATCTTTCTTGTTGATAGTGAACCTTGTCATTGAACCTCTCTGTATGTGGCTGGTTACAAAGCTTATGCCAACACAGTCTAAATTGTGCACAATATTTACTTTGTAAACTAGTAGAGAAAACATGTTTGTAAACACTGAATTTTTACTCAATGCAATGGAAATCTGTGCAAGAAAATACTTTGCTTTCAAAGCTTGTTCCTGATTAGTGAGATTTATAGTGCTTGCATTTAAACAGCAAAACAGATAATTCAGTTGTAACATGTTTAACCAGCTTCCCCCTCTCTTTGCTCTCTTTTATTGACTTGAAAACGTTATGTTAATGTTGGAAAATGTATTCCATACTTTTATCATGAGAGTCTAAGTGTCAGGCATTGTACATGTATATTGCCAATCTTCACAGTTGTAAAGCAGGTATTATGAACCCTGTTTTGAACATAGAAGAACTGAGGGTCAGAGAGTAAATAACTAAAAATTACTCAGGAATGGCAGAGCTGAAAACTGAAACTAGGTTTGTTTGAATCAAAGCACATGCTCTTCCTTTCATATACACCTCCTCCCTCACACTACAGGAGATAGGAAAGCTTTGGGACTTCTGTCTCTTCTGACTTCACTTGGGGGAAGCAAAGGGGATCAACATATACTGAGAGGTAGGACTTTAGTAAGTGTGCAATAAAATAATTGTTGATTTAATTTTAATTTGAAAGTAAGTCTTACATTAATATATCAAATTTATATAGGACTACTGTAGTAATTAATCTTTGCTATTGACACATACTTACAACCATTATAGGGCTGTGGATTAATAGAGCCATTGGCAATAATTTCCATTATCTGAAAGAATGGAGGAAAACAGTGACAGGGTAACTGCAAATTCAGATGCACGTGATATGTATATAAAGGACTTTTAGACAATTTTGTGTCCTTTTAAATAAGATTTCAGATATCTTAGTAACAAAGGTTTGGTCCACAGTTGTCTTCTCCTATGAAGCATTCTTCCTGAGTAATCATACTTTATGTCATGGTTTTAGCAAATGTTCTATAGGATAATATTTTCTAGGATAGATCTTTAGCCCAGACCTCTGTTTTTGAGCTCCATGCCATTACTGCCAATTATCACCAGACATCTTATGGATGTTTTAAAACCTCCTTAAATATAACAGTTCAGTTCAAAACTGAATTTTCTCCCCAGCACTACACTTACTCTGCACTGTTTCTAAAATTGGTGAATGTCACTGCTATCTACCTTGTATTCTAAGTTGGAGACCTAGGAATTAGCTGCACCTGCTCCCTCTTAGTCACTTTCCACATTCAAGAGATCACCAAACAGTGTTTATCTTATACCTAAATTTTTTTTCCTATTTTAATCTATTTTGTTCTTAATTTTGACTGTTACCACCTGACTTATATTGCTTGAAATGCCTCTTAACTGGTCTCCCTTCTTCCATTAGCTACTCAATCATTAATTAGCTAATGCAAGAAGAAACCAGGAGAAGAATGATTTTGGCGGAGGGAACAGCAGGCTCTGAGCCAGGAGCTCACCTGGTAAATCTGAAGAAGAGCAAGGGGGGCAGCTGGACTGGGGTGGAATGAGCAAGGTAGAGGTAGAGGGCATGAGAGGGAGATAAGATAAGAGTAGGAGTCAGCGGTGGGGCAGATCTTTTAGGGCTTTTCATGTAAGGGCTTAGGTCTGCCTTCTGAGTCAAATAAAAAGTCTTTGAGGTTTTGAGCAAAGGAGTGACATCAGATCTATTTCTTTAATAGGATCACTCTGGGTGATAGGATGGAGGGCAGATAACTTGTTATTCAGTAGTTGAGGTGGGACATGATACTAGTTGAGACAAGCATGGGAGCAGTGGAGGTGGTAAGAGAAATGTCAGAGTTTGGATATATTTTTAATTTAGACCCTAGAGGATTTGCTGATGATTCATTTATGAGATATGGGAAAGGAAGGGCTCTAGACTGAATTCAGGATTTTTGTTTCTTTCCAATCAACCCTTTAAAATCCTTCCAGGGACTTTTTGAATTTAAATCTTAGGTTCTGACTTTCTCCCCCTCCCCTATCTCATTTGAAAAATTATCTATAGCTTGTCAAGCTCCTCAGGATGGCATCCAAACCTTCCACGTGGCATTGAAAGCTCTTCATAGTCACCTCTGTAGCTTCATCTTCTGTCGTATCCTCATGTGCCCACTTAACACCAGCCAGACCAAATGGGACAGCCACGTCAGTGTGATGACCCTTTGTCTAGAAAATGTGATACCTCAACTTCCTGGCAGATTCCCCTTTTATTCTGAAGATAATTTAACCATCTTTATTTTCCCTCCAGGTAGATGCCTTTTTCTCCCCTAGCTTCCCCTCATCTGATCTCATAATGTCCAATGAATTTCCCTCTTCTAGTCCTTATCCCTTCATGTGGGAAACAACGATCTTCTTCCCTGCACCCACCTCCAGGCTGTATCTCATGAAAAGTAGACCTGCATCTTGTCTGTCAGGACATGCCCCATCCCTAGCATAATACCCATCCCAGAGTCGGCATCAGGTTTGTTTATGGAAAAAAATGATGAGTGACACTGCAAAGGATTTAAAAATAATTTATAGTTTGGAAGGACTTCATATAGGATTGTGTGATGTGCATTTTTATTTTAAATACTGACAAAATGTAGATTGGAGAATAATCTCTGCCATCTAATGAGTGCTTACCATGTACCTGGCACTGTATTGACTTTTTCTACATCATTGAATTTAATCCTTGTAAATAACCCTAGTTTACAGATGATGAAATAGAGGCTTACTTACTCAGCTGGAATGTGAATCCAGGTCTGTCAAGCTCAAACTGCAAATGTCCACATCAGATGGGAGGAGATTTTTATGTTAATTATCATGTTGTTGTTATCCATTTCTATCCCCTACCTTATTGCTGATGCTAAGAAATGGAAAGTTCAAAATATTTCTATAGACTTTGTGTTATAGGATATACAAACACGTATATTTGAATATATATGTGTGTGTATTTACATTATGCATTGGAGTTATGAAGACTCTGAAATGGTTCCACTAGGCAGGCAGTAGACATCTAATTCAACGTTTTAATTTTTTTAGGTTGAGAAGCACTTTGTTCAAACAAGGTCTTGCTTGCAAGTTCAATAATGGAAAACAGATTAAATGGAATAGCTTTTCTGTTTGAATTTGGGATGGGAGAAAAGGATCCCCTACTCCTATTTCCAGTAAATTTTCACTGATCTAGTCCAACATTTTTCTTTCTTTCTTTCTCTTTCTTTCTTTCTTTCTTTCTTTCTTTCTTTCTTTCTTTCTTTCTTTCTTTCTTTCTTTCTTTCTTTCTTTCTTTCTTAAATTTTTCTGTTCTTGATAAACTTAGGCGCAAGAAAGAGAGACACAAGAGGATTATTCCCGTTACACAGCTAGATGATAGCAAAGTCATTGACACAGTTTTAAGACTTCTTGAATATATTTATTTCATTAAACCATGGTGCATTCTGAAAACTCTAGGTTAATTTGGAAGATAAGAATCTTATCCTTGAATCACAAACCCACACCACTTTATGTCTGTGTACCTTTGGAATGCACTACGTGACTTTCTTTTAAATCAATGATTTACTTGCCAATTTATTTTTCTCTTGGGTAGCATTGAAATAAGTTTATATTCCTTGGAGATATAAATCACTTTATGCTTCCTGAGGCTACAGAGGCTGGGCAAGTGGTGGAGGACCTGAGCTAACTTATGTAATACTTTGATGAGAATTAGGAAAAGGCAGCTTTTCTGGGACACAGAGACAATTATGAAAGCTGCTCCTTGGGCTGCATGCAGCAACACTCTGGGACAGACAGCTTGCCAGGGAGCACAGCCTCCATCTCAGCTTCCAATCTTCCCCCAAGCCATGCAATTTAGTGCATTGCACAGACTTCACAACTGTGTATAGCAGACCTGAAATGATGTGCTGAAGTCCTGGAATCTGTTATTTGTAGGGAAAGTCAATCCAGGATTCAAATTCTTCTCACCAAATTTGCAAGTTCATATGAACAAATGACTAATAGGTAGAGGTGTGTGTGTGTGTGTGTGTGTGTGTGTGTGTGTGTGTGTGTGTGTGTTTGAAGTCGTGGAGTTGGGAGTTGATGGTTTGTAAGACCCTGCTGCCAATAAAGCTAAGAGTGTGGTCTCAATTCCTTCACTGGCTTGTTAAGTTTTTTCTTTCTTAGGACTCAGGCTATACTCTGGAACTCAGCCTCTTTTAAATAAATTGAGGTCATAGAATGAATCCCATGAGAGAGAGTGGCCCCAAGAGGAAAAATCTACCTTTACTGTTGAGGGAAAAAATAAATGCCTTTCCTAATGGTGCTCTATTCATACTTTGTCTAACTGGTCTTAAACTTGAAGGATTCATTTTCATATACTGGAAGTCCATGGGCATTCTTTTTTCATTTTATTTATTATAGCATTGAAATGTATTTCAAGATAAGTTATCACAATTATTAACTGATTTAGAAAATTTCACTGGGTCCTAGTGATTGAGGCTGCATTAAACAACTACTAGAGAAAGAAAATATTGTAAATTATACTTCATGATAGTGTATTAAATCTTAATTTATTTGGACACTGCTAAGTTGAAAAATAGTTTCAATTTTGTAATATTTTCAGTTTTGTTAATAGTGTTCACTTTATGTTTCTGTAATAAGTAAGGCAGGCATTTAAATTTTTGTAATTAAAAATTATTTCTTCTTTTGTGAGATTTCCTTTGTTCTAACATCAGCCATGTTTTTGAAATAGAAGATTTGAGATATGAAAGATTCCTTTAATTGACTTTAAACTTCTGAGCATAGTGTTCAATTCTCTCATTGTAAAAGAGTTCTAAGGGGAATATGGAAAAAGACGTGCAGTTAGGAGATTTACACTGTAGAATCAGTCTTGTGTAATTATTAATAGAAGATGTCTGAAGACTCCTGACTTACAGAGTCAGTTAAGGACTTGGAGGCATATTCTGTTTACTGCCCTGCTATACTTAATATACACTCGCTTTTATAAGGAAAGTAATCTTTGCTGGAACTCTACAGCTGCCCAAAGGGTGGGTTCTTGCTTCCATCACTGAGATTATGGAGCCTTCTCAGTGTGCAAATGGGCACAGTGGCATTATGGTAGATGGTAGCGTGGTGTATAAAGGTGAGCTACCTAGGTGATTTGAAAACAACAGAACAGATGGAAATATTTCTTCTCAAACTTCATGATGCTGACATTTTAAGTGTATTTCTCTAGAAATCATCAAATCCACAAAGTTATGGGAGCAATGTTTTGTTGATTCAATCACTGCAGAAGAATATACGCCTAGTGTTTCACCAACAGTCATGACAGAGAAATTCCTGACCCAGGTTACCTATCTCCTTGATAATTAATGTTAGGGAGAACCTAATGTACTATAGAGGGCACTGCTGTTCAATGTTAGTATTCCTTCTGAGTTCTAGAAAGTGTAATTATTGACAGAGCTATTGAACCTAGAGCAGGTTCTAAGCAAGAAACAATTATTTAGTTGAAGATTTGTTTCCTTGTCTATTTTCCTCCAAATAGAATTTTTTTACCTATCTGGTTTGAGTTTTCAATAAACAAGTTTTATTTTCTGCCTTCATTCTCTTCTTTCCCTTCTTTTCCTTTCCTTTTTTTCCTTATTTTTGGCTGAAGATCTGTAACCTTTATTGGCACCAACATTATTTGCCAACTTTCTGAAAATTACAAGGAAATATTCATGGCAGTATAAATATGTGATATTTTATTGTCAAAGTGCTCTTTGGGAAATGAGTAGTTTAAAAAATTTAAACTTAAATGTATCTGTTGCAGTGATGAAAATGTTCCGAAATTGGATTTTGGTGTTGGTTGTACAACTCCATAAATATGCCAGTAACCACTGAATCATACACTTAAACAGGTGATATTTATGTTCTGGAATTACATCTCAATAAAGCTGTTAAAAAATTATATCCATATTTTATTGATTATTAACTTATTGCAATAACAAAATTACCAAACTGTCAGAGAATAATTGACAGAGTGGCTTAAACTCACAGAAGCAGAAAAGTTCTCAATAATCCATTCAGTTCAAGTTTCTTTTTTTTAAAAAAAAATTTTATTAGTTTTCTTTATTTTTGAGAGGCCAAGAGAGACAGAAAGCATGTGGGGGAGGGGCAGAGAGAGAGGGAGACACAGAATCAAAAGCAGGCTCCAGGCTCTGAGCTGCCAGCACAGAGCCCAATGCAAGGCCTGAACTCACGAACCATGAGATCAAGACCTGAGCCGAAGTCAGTCGCTCAACCGACTGAGCCGCCCAGGCGCCCCAATTCAGTTCAAGTTTCAATGCCATTGCCATGCAATTCTCAGTGAAGTATTGGAATACAGTGGTGTATTATTGTTGATAGCAAGTGATTTGTTACAAATAATAGTTAAAGCATCAGAGTTTTGAAATAATTTACTTCTTACACAATTTAGAGTCGATAATTCTGGCATAACATTCCTCTTACTGATTTGCGTTTTCTTATATTTTTGGGTGGAGTTACAAGTAGTGCATGGTGAATTGCTTATAAGCCTGGTTAGATCCCTGGGGGTGTGTCACACATATTACTATCATATGTCAGGGTGGGGAAAAAAGGCCAAGAAATCCCAGAAAAAAAAGCTTATATTTAAATTCAAGCTGAGATGTGACAAAACCCATTTGTTCTTTGCACATTCCCTAATTCTGCTGATTCTTTCTTCCCATATGCACCCTAAGCTGACTAGATATTAGGGTTTTCCCAAGCTTATTTGAGCACAGAAGTATTTATTCCTGAAATACCTAACATTTTGAGGATCACAATGTTCCCAGCACTCAGTTAAGAAAATGCTGCTCTGTGAGTTCTAACTTGCCCAAGGCATTAAGTGTTTCTGAAGGAGAGCAAGGGAACTATTGCACTCCCAGCTTGGAAGACACACTTATTCATATTTAAATATACAAGGAGGCTTCTTGCTGTGCCTCTCTCTCCGTTTTGGATACTTGAGAGACTACCACGTAGCTGTTGAATTTCATTGTAGTTGGAGCTGTTTAGTACTTCTTAAAGTTTTTTATAATGTTTATTTATTTTTGAGAGAGAGAGAGAGAGAGAGAGAGAGAGAGAGAGAGAGAGAGAGACAGAACGCAAACAGGGGAGGGGCAGAGAGAGAGGGAGATACAGAATCCAAAGCAGGCTCCAGTCTCTGAGAGGTCAGCACAGAGCCTGATGTGGGGCTTGAACCCACGAACTGTGAGATCATGACCTGAGCTGAAGTTGGATGCTTAAGCAACTGAGCCACCCAGGCGCCCCCTGAATTTAATTCTAGTGGCTTATTGCCCAGTTTGTCTACAGAAGCAGAGGAAAGAATAGAGATTCTCAGTATTATTTTCCCATGATGGTTTTATGTCATAATGAAATGAACAGAATTCCAAGGTCACTGATCCTAATATTTTTGAGGCCTACACAATAGAATGTGTCCCCTGGAGCTTAGGAAAAATGCAGACATATGGTTTATGTTGGGAAACAATATATATAGTGGGGGTAGAACATTGTTGAAGTGGTCAGAAAAGCTGCTTGACATGAGGCAAATCACTCCTCTGGACTCCAGTTTTCTCTTTTGTCATTGAACAAACAATCAGTGAATTTACTTGTTACCTTCACACTGTTCTTTCCTCCTTTACAAGGGTGGCTCCTTCTAAATTTCTATGACCACTCTATTAGTAGGTTTTCTTACCTTTACTGCCCACGCTGTTTTTGCAAACACTATTTCTTAAGAAAGTCTGTCTGCTTACAAGGTCCTATCCATCTCCCCATCTTCATATCCCTGCTTCCTAGTAGACGGTAAGCACCATGAGAGGCAGCAGTTAAGAACATAGGTTCTGAAGGTGGACAAACTGGGTACAAATTCCACTTCTGCCATTTGCTTACTATATGAACCTGGGAACTCACCTAATTTCTCCTTAATGTCCTTACCTGCAAACTGAAGATACCAATAGTACCTCCAGACTGTTGTGAGGACAAATGAGTTAAACATTTGTTAACACAGCTAGAATTACATCTGGCATTGGGCCCTGTGTTGGTGCTTGTTCAATCAAATAAATGAGGGCAGGCACTGCTTGTAATTAATTCTCCACTGTATCTCTCAAAGTTTTTAATGGTCTGTTGTTTAAGTGGAGCTGTACAGGGATGAGGCCCTGTTTACTCTGTGAACATGGCTCCTAACATGGGCATGAACAACCACACACATAGGGATTCTTTTCTGTCTCCTGAACCAATGCATCCATTTACTGGGTTTCTTCTATTTTTATATAAGTATTCAATGAAGCACTAGCCCTGTCCAGAAGACTGTATTTTTAATTGCTACACAAGTAATATAAGATAATATAAGATAGAGGCGCCTGGGTGGCTCAGTCGGTTGAGCGTCCGACTTCGGCTCAGGTCATGATCTCACAGTTCGTGGGTTTGAGCCCCGCATAGAGCTATGTGCTGACAGCTCAGAGCCTGGAGCCTGCTTCGGATTCTGTGTCTCCCTCTCTCTCTGCCCCTCCCCTGCTTGCACTCTGTCTCTGTCTCAAAAATAAATAAACATTAAAAAAAAAAAGACAATATAAGATAATATCGTACAATAGTGATATGACTTTTGTAATCAGACAGACCAACTGATGGCTGGCAAGTGATAAAACCTCTCTGGGCCTTAGTTTTTCCTCATTTGTAAAATGAAGACAATCACATGCCAAGAAGGGCTGTGAGATTAAATGGGATACTATTTGTAAAAGTATTTAGAACTCTGGCCTGTGTTCAATAAATGGTAAATTCTACATTCTTCTTTTAGGTAGAACCCATCTTTAGCTGCAAATAATATATTTTTTTTATAATGGCATTTCTCAAGAGTGGTAACATTCTGTATAATCACAGAATGTTAACAATGGAAGAGAATTTCAGGAATAACCAATCCGACTTCCCATTATGCAAAAGAATAAACTGATCTACAGAGAGCTTAAGTGCTGCTATGAAGCCTCTTGACTTTGTTTGTCAGTGCCCCTTCTTTGTTATTTTATTGGTTTTTTTTTGCAACCCAGGACATGGTAGGCACTCTATTAACAGTGTTTATTAAATAAACGTTAGGAAAATCAATAGCTATTGAATATTTACAATGCCCTTCTGCTAGGCATTGGGGACATCTTAAAAATGGCCAAAGAATTGTCTTTGCCACGAGACAGCCCTGTCTTTCTGAGGAAGGCTAGGACATATCTGGTAACAGTGTTTGGTACTATTGACAGTTCCTTTTTTTATTGAAACACTGTCTTTTTTTTCTCCCATGATTTCACACTCTAGCTTTCTGTTTCCTCCTCTTAAATGTCTTGTTGGCTGCTTCTCCTGTATTCAGCCTTAGGTGTCTTATGTTTCTTCATGCTCTGTCTGGGTGTTCTCTTTTCTCTCTAGCTGATCTCATGCAATCAGCTTCAATTACCATCTAAACCAACAGTTCTCAAGTGTTTGTGTGCATGAGAATCAACTGAAAAGCTTGGAAAAACAAAAGATTCCTGTATCCAATATCCAGGTAAACTGTTTCAGTGGGTCTGGTCTTGCTACTCAGAAACCTTCATTGTTTTTTTTAATTTTTAAATTTTATTTAAATCCAAGTTAGTTAACATATAGTATAATAATGATTTCAGGAGTAGAATTTAGTGATTCATCTCTCAAATATAACACTTAAGTGCCTTAGGGGATTCAGATAGAGATTATACACTCTGAAATATTATACACTCTGAGAAACCCTGATCTACACATGATTTTCAAGCCAAAGTCTTCAACTACATCCTTTACATATTCTCACTTGGTGTCTAGAACTCAGCATTTCTAAAGCTGAATTTATTGTCTTCTCCCTTCTAGCACTTGTAACCTGTTTCTGCCCCATCAAACAGCCCATTGTTGGCATTTCTTTTTCAGTAAATGATACCAATATCTCTCAAGTTACTCATGTAGAAAAACTGAAAGTCCTACTCAACACCTCTCTCTCTCTTTTTTTTTTTCAAATTTGCCTTTTCATGTTTTTTATTTATTTTTATTTTTTATATAATTTATTGTCAAATTGGTTTCCATACAACACCCAGTGCTCATCCTCAACACCTCTCTCATCCCCAGTCAAGTGCCAGTGCCCATCCTTTCTGCTTCTTATGTCTGTCTCCAGTTTTATCGGCACTCCCACCACATTTGTCTATTCCATCTTCATTTTTTTTTTCTGAAATACTGCACTAGCCTCCAACTGGTCTTCCTTCATCAATGGGTGTCTCTCCTATCCCCAAGGATCATTATCTGCAGACAGCCATAATGGTCTTTTAAAAATCCGAACATAGTAATGTCTCTGCCCTCACCAAACCTTTAACAGTTTTACATTTCTATCAGGATATAATCCCAACTCCCTTTTATGGTGTTTAATGACTAGCATAATCTGTTTCATGCCTGCACTTAAGTTTCTGATTAAATAATACTCCCTTAGAGAAACCTTCCATAGATGGCTAGTTTCCTCTATTACAATACTTATTTTAATATCATCCTATTAAAAAAGTAAAAATGAGACCACACATTTTCATATCAATCACTGATAAAGGTTGTCTCCTGGCCAGAAAGTTTGTGATTTTCAACAAAGACTACCTTTTGCTCTGTTGAGATTTCCATAGAATAAATATGTTCAATGAAAATTGCTTCAATTTATCTTAATTAATAAAAGCCACCCCCAAGCTTTTTTCTGTAGTACTTACCCCAACTATAATTAGATAGGTACTTGCTTGTTTAAATTTTTTAGTGCCTGTCTTACCAATAAACAACATGAAAGCAGGGTCAAGTCCTGTCAGTTCCATTCTGTATGTCTAGCACCCCACACAGTTTCAGTGCCACTATTAGGCACTGAAAAAGTGGGTATTTTTTAAATGGATGAATAATGAATGAATGAATGAATGCAGTATCCTTTACGGAGTATAAATATCATAAAAGACTTAAAGATAAAGTTCATGGATATGTAGGATTCAAAATGGCTTATTTTGCCACATTGAATTAAAACTTGTTTTCAAGCAAGAACATTTTGGGTTTCCCAATGAATGATTGAGGACTTGAGGGAACAGTACTTGCCCTTGGAAACCATAAGCTTACATAGTAGTGAAAACCGTGGAACTAGTTGGAATCATACAGAAAGTAAGTATAGCTACAGAAGAGAAATTGTACCTCAAATTACTCAGAATTTGGGCAATAGGAAAATGAAAATAATCCAATAACATAAATTCAGAAAGTTTGACCAATGGGATAGGATTAAATTCAGGAGACAATGGTGTTTTGGAAGCTTTATGAAGATCGTGTTTCAAGGAAGGAATGATCTACTCTGGAGCTATTAAGTAAAAATGAGTGTTGAGACCTGACCATTGGATTTTGCAATGCAGACAATCTCTGAAGATCTGGACAAAAGCTATTTCAGAGCCATAGGGAAGAGAAACTTTTTGCAGTGGGACAAGAGAGAGTAGGTTAAAGATAAATATGCACACACTCTGTGACCCAGAAAATCCATTTTCAGGAGAAACTCTTGCACACTTGTACCACAGGATTCATTTGAGAATGTTTAAAGCTACAGTATTTGTAATGGCAAAATACTATAAGGGTGGCTATGTAAGTTAGAATATATTCTTACAATGGAATATCATATCACTTGTGAATGAATAAATTATTACTACCTAGTTTATTAAAACATAATTTTGATTCCATTTATATTAATTTCAATGTAGGTAGAACTAAATTATATGTTATTTGGGGATCTATCTATGAGCAGTAAAATCACAAAGAAGATCAAGGACATTTAGATAACATGCCAGATAACAGATTGCTCCAGGTCAGGAGAACACAGTCGGAGAGGGAATGTAGGTCTAGGAAGGATTTTTTTTGTTTTGTTTGTTTTTTAAACTGGAAATCGTATGGGAGTATTCTAGCAGAGAAACAAATGGTAAGCTTTAATTCATTCTTTGTAATATTAAACTTAGGCAGATATCCTGGCTAAGAAGTAAGATTGTCTGGGTAAAAATTTGTCTAGGTTAGAAAAAATATGTTCAATGGCTGTTTTTAATATATTTCCTTAAAGCTTGAGGTTACTTATCCTTTTATTAATCACTGAAACACTTGTTCATATCTCTGGCAAATGGATACTATAAGTATTCAACAGAATACTGCCATTTTCTTTCTGCTGAGCTAGTCATCCATGTGTAAACTTTCCCAAAGTCAATCTTATTTTCAGTCATTTTGGTTAGTTATCCAATGAATGGCTTTAGACTTGGAATGGTGCTTCTATTTTACATGTCATGAACATATGCTATATTTAGACTTAAAGCATACTTTGAAAAACGGTGACGTTTTCTTTGCTCAAGAGAATGGGATCCTTGTAGTTGGAGAAATTGGATTTAAGGAATTGGATTGAATATCTTTAAGTTTCCTTATAATAGTAGGTGTTGATTCATGACTTATTTTAGGGGTATCAACCGTAGCCATGTTGGGGGCTGAAGCAGCATAAAATCAGGTAAGTAACAAATTTCTAGGAAATAGCTTGGCAGTTCCTTCTAGAGGACAAATTGAAAATGGACATGAGAGGGGCACCTGGGTGGCTCAGTCGGTTAAGCGTCCGACTTCAGCTCAGGTCACAATCTCTCAGTCCGTGAGTTCGAGCCCCGCGTGGGGCTCTGGGCTGATGGCTCAGAGCCTGGAGTCTGCTTCCGATTTTGTGTCTCCCTCTCTCTCTGCCCCTCCCCCATTCATTCTCTGTGTCTCTCTGTCTCAAAAATAAATAAAAACTTTAAAAAAATTTCTTTTAAGAAAATGGACATGAGAGAATTTGTTGGAGAATATATGATCCTAGGTGACTAATTGTAGCCTACCTCCTATGTATTGTAATGCCATGTCCCCACCTCCCAGCATGTACCACCATTAGAAAAAGTCTGGCCAAGTGTGGCAAGTGTTTTGGTACGCAGCCTGGGGGTTTTGTGGGCAAAAACTTGAACTTTTAAGTTCACTATTTTTGCGTGCTGTGTCTGTAAAGATAAGTTGATACCCACTTGTCTAATTTCTATTAAGACATATATTCTTTGCTAATGATTTATAATTTAAAGCATGGTTTATGAAAGTTAAAATAGCAATTTGTAAAGCAGGATTGAAGCAACAGGCAGAGTTTGGAATATGTTTTTGACAGTTATGGCTTTTTCCTCCTACTTTTGTCTCATGTTGTTTTGAGCTGGTAGAAGGCAGAGCACCTGATTGGCTTCGGCATGTCTGTTTAGACAGTTCATTGTATCACAAGCACAGACAAATGGGAAGAAAATGGAAATAGGATCTGTTATGGTTTAAGGCTTTCTGCTAAGACTTGTCTGTTCCTGAGCTGAGATATGCTCCCTTACCTTTAAGTCTTTCCTTAAACTACATTCTGAATTCCAGCTTGTAAATCTTTATCCTGTTTTCCAAACTGTATTTCATACTTTTTTATGTAATCTAGTGGACATAGATAGACACTCGTTGTGTAAACTTGACAAAATCTGGAATACCCAAGGATTTAAAATGAATAATTATTATATCATGATAACATAGCTGTACAGATTCTTGGGCCCTGTGGTAGGATTTCTTTCTTTGGAGAGGGGTGAACAAGGTAGATGAAGATAGGAACACAGCATTTTTGCAACCTTTAGGAAAGGACAACCTGGAGGGGTCTGGGGGGTTAATGTATATATAAAAGTAATCAAACCATCCAAGAGAGCCCATTCTCAACCAAAATATATCACAGAATTTACCTAGAAATATACCGAAAATTCCCTAAAAATTGTCTACAATTACCTGAAAAACATATTACACACTTTTATTTCCCTTCTTTTACCCAATTTGGATACCATGCTTTTTCAGAGCATATGAAGGAATTGGAAAATCGTGGAGTTTGAGATTTAAATTGGAGATAGTATGGCATGACTTTATGCTGATGGGAATATTCTAGCAGAGAAGGAAACTGTATGTTTTAATTCATCCCTTGTAATGTTAAACTCAGGCAGATGTCTTGGCTTTAAAGTAAAATTGTCAGAGTGAAAATTTGCCTAATTTTTAACTCCCCAGCCCATTTGAATACTCTTTCACCTTTCCACTGAGAAGTCTGCTCTTTATTCAGGTTGACAGAAGGCACTAGTTTTTAGGCATGGATCCTCAAATTGGTAGATGAGAATCCATAAACTATTTTCAAAATTTCATCAATTTGGCATGGTAACTCTGATGATCTCATTCTCATAAAAACCAACCAATCCATGGGATGCCTGGGTGGCTCAGTTGGCTGAGCATCGGACTCTTGATTTCAGTCCGGGTCATGATATATGAACCCAACCAATCCATGAACAAAACTAATTGGTAATTATTTATATTTTAGGTTAAAAAAGGAGCACAGATTGATTTTTTGTAGTGCAGGCTATTTAAAAGATAAAATATTTCAAACTGTGATCTGTAGAAATCAAGGCTTCAAAGAAGAGTCTTTTGTGATTGGAAAATTTGGTTCTGATTGAGTGTCGTATTTCACGTAGGGTGGATCAATTTAGGAATTAGATCGAGGTATTCTGAAATTGTACGTCTCTTTTATTATTTGCATTGTTTTTATATCTTTCTATATTTTCCTTTGAATGACATTTTGATGCATCTTTAGCTCCTTATAAGGGCCAATTTTTGAAAAATTAGAGAAATTTCTTTACAAAATTAAAATAAAAATGTTTCAGCCAAATGCATTTCAAACTGTATTTTGATTACCAAAACAATGTTACATTGTTATAGATAGTTTAAAAATAATGGAAAAATGTAATTAATAAGCTTACCACTTTAATGCAACAAACATGATTAGTAGTTAGCATTTTATATTCCTCAATAGACTTTCTCACATGTAGAGCTCTGTGATGTGATAGTCGATGAGTAAATACAACTCTGTGACTTTTTGCATACAGTGAGGACAGATACAATGTATAAATTCATAGATTTTAAACCCTTTTAATGAATTCATCGTATCCATTGAGTATGAAATTATTTTATTTATATATTATTCTTTATTGTTGTTAGAAACTTACATGGCTACCTATTTTTCATTTGTGTATTTATATATATTCAAATGCACATAATTGTATATATATTTTATTAAAATTATCTAAGTTTTCATTGAGTTTTCTAAAGTTTGGTAGATTTAAAGTAAACTCAACTACAATTAATGTAGCCAATCTATTGCTAATGTTTTTATTTAGCACATTTTTTAAATGACTTTTTAAATGACTTCGTATCAGGTTTTTCTGTGTTCATGGAAAAACAAAATGAACAATAGGTATAATCATAGATACACATATAAACATATCAAATTGTATAGTGATTTTTGAGATTGTACGATCTGATTTTGGATTAGACCACAGTTTGTTGCTCCTTTTATGTAAATGTGTATGAAAATAAATATTCATTAAAAAGAAAACTGAACAAGTACTATTTTTTTCTTAAGTATCAATGACAATTTACTTGAAAATAAGGATATGGTAAGTGTATGAAAAGTAAACAAATACTATCTTATTTTCTTAAAGAAGACTTCAGGTTTCAGGTTCATTACATATAGCTAGTAGCTATACAGAAGTCAAAATACAGAATCATGGAAAAATTCTAAAACAACAGAAGCATTTTTTACTGATTACATTTTTAAAATCCACTCATCACTTTTTGAAAAGTTAAGCATGAGAAAACAAAAACACTTCCTTATTTAAAGATGTGTTTTCATAATCCTAAGCTGTCTCTTTAGGTTTACTAATTTTGTAAAAAAAAAAATCAGTCAGCCAAACACCTTATTTAAACAACATCAAACATATTATGTAAACAATATCTATAAGTTTCAGTGAAGTTTCTGGAAAAGATTGTTAGACACAGCCAAAACTTCTTCAGCTTCTGTATGTTTTTCACATGCTCTAAGATATAATAAAACTTCTAAAACTACAGAGACAAAAACGGGACTTACCTATACATTTTAATCCTTAATAATGAAGAGGTCCTTTCTTCTGCCTATCCAACTTCTCTGAGATTTCTACTCAAATGAATGACTCTATGTATTATGTGTGATCTATGAAGGAGCTGAAAACAAAGGAGGAAATCCCACATAATTAAAATCTAACTTGTTAAACAAGTCTGAAGGAATCAACTTGAACCAATAGTATGACTTGTAGAATGGAATCAGAAACAGGGAATTTCACAAATCAGTAAGAATTTTATTTATTCTGGTAAATTGTGACTAAACATGATAACAGGTGATAGGTATTTTGTTTTGCAAAAGCTTGCGACTACTCCACACGCTCTAGTCATTTTTAATTCAAGATTTTATGACACTCTTGCCTGTGTTATATTGTTATACACTTCCTTCTTTGCCACAGCAAGCTGAGGATGATCAGAAAATATTTTCCAAGCACTAATTGGTAGTACTACCTCCGAATTCCCCATCTCTGTTATAAAATACTGTTTTTCTCGCGGAATATGAAACAGAGATTCAGAGAAGTAATTGAATAGGTGTAAAAGTTGTGGGATAGGCAAGTTGGAAGTAAAATTGACTTTGTCTTTTTCCAAGTATGTGTTTTGAAATAAATATTCTAACTCACTACTGCTAGCAGATGAGTAGATGGCAAAACATAGAAAAAGCAAGTGTGGGGTGAGGGTAAGGATGGAGAATGTCGGCAGTGTTTGCAGGCAAGGGCAGAGCCTATGAAAACACAGAGGCAGGAACAGCATGGAAGTAGAAAGGACATTTCTATCACATGTGTTGGGAAGGAGTAGGAAATATACCTGGAAGGTTGTGCTGAGGTTACTTTGTGAGAAATACTGCATGCTAAAGAATCAGAATGTGTAATTGAATTAGATCAGGTATTAAAACTTAAATTTTAGTCTTAGCTTTTTTGCCAACTAACTGTAGCCTAAGAAGAAAAATCACTTATTCCTTTATGAATATCATCAACTTACTGAGAAAGAAAGCTAAATCAGACGGTTTTAGAGGATTCTTTTCAACTCAGATTCTGTGCCTTTATCTTGTAAATCACTGATAGCTAATGGCTAATGAATTCACTCCAGGACTTCAACTAGACAAGTGTTCCGTTTCTTACACATTTTTTTTTTTTTTATATAATGTGCAAATCAGACAAGAGGGACAGGAAGGAGTGGGCTCCTCTCTACCGTTCTACCCTTCACTTACATATTTCCATTGGATCCTATATCTCATGTCTGATATTCTGGGTTTTTTTTTTGTTTATTTTTGTTTTTTTTTTTTTTTTAGTAAAAACAAAATTTTTTATAACTTTTGAACAAAGTTATCTAAACAAACCATTTCATTTTACATATTAATCTTTAAGTACTTTTAACATGTACAAGTTTTTTTCATATAGTTATATCACAGTCTATAACTTTGTATTATGCTCTTTATACCGAATGTTATTTCTATAAACATATCCCTGTGTTATTACATTTTTATTTCTAGTAGCTATATATACTATTTTAGTATCTGTATATGTACCTAATAGTTGTATAAAATGTACATTATAATTTTTTATTTTGATGTAATTTCAAACTGAAAGAAAACTTGGCAGATGTAGTACATAGATTCATCAGTTACTACCAATTTTAATGGCTCCAATTTAATGGGTGAATCGTCTTATACTGAATAGATTTATCATAAAATACTAAAACCATCTCCCAATGTATTTAGATGTTTTCTTTGTTTTAACTGTAGGTGATTCTTTCAATGATCACCTTCACCAATATACTTTTTATTTTTCACTACACTGCTAAATGTTTCCTTGAAATAAGTGGAAAGGAAAAGTAACTTATTGGACTAAATTATATAAATATTTTAAGGACTTTTAAAAATTTACTTAAAAAATTTTTTTTCAAGGATATGAAATATTCTGGTTTTTGTTGACAGCACTTTCCCCCAACTGCACATGCTTGCTTTTCTCTATCTTTGTATTACCTGGAGTACTTAGCAAAGGCCTTTTTTAGTGAGTAGGTGCTTAGTCAACATGTATTACTTAAATGTCCAGTAACTGAATATATTAATGCAGATCCTGGTGCCCTATCACAGATTCAGAGCAGAACTTGGGAGTGAGTCAGGGGAGCAGCATAAGGAAAAAAAAAAAAAAACTGCATTCAGTCTGAAAGTGACTTCCTGCTTGCCTGTGATGAGCTCAACACAGAAAAAGAGGTGGGGCATGAAATTATGGTTTGTGAGGCAAAGGAATTGCTCTTAACAGGGGCTAGGTCAAAAGATGTTGAATCTTAATCTTCAAATCCTCAGGGAGTGGCAGGATAGGTCTTGACTTTTCTATTCTTAACAAATAGCCATTGCAAGAATAAAGCATATAGGCTGACATTATAGAAAAATTATCAGAATCTTCTTCCTCCATGTCATTGGCTTGATTTTATTACTCCAGTTTTGCATTTACAAAACCAAGACAACCTGACTTAGGAGGACTGACCTGAACAGGCTTCAGGAAAATAGATCATTTGTTTTAGGGGAGAAGAAATCATGCGGTGTATGAACTATCAAGGTTGCTTCTTTTGCCTGCCTAGGCTGAGGCAGAGAGATCCTGGTAAAGACAGAATCTCCAAATATGCAAATGTGTGTTAATAAGCCTTGCTCTGACAGATGTATGAATCATTGAATGGAGCCCGTCATAACAATATGAGCAGAGAAAATAACCAAAAAGCAGATGATCTAAGAAGGTGTGGACCACTGGTGTTTTCTTTCAATTTAGAGTTTGTTTTGTCTTTAGGTTCAGGGCAGCACACTCATATGGCTATGGTTGGTAATGAATGCGTCATGACTCTCTCACAGAATTGTAACATAGATACAAAAAGAAAGATAGTGAATTTTCCCACTTTTTGAAAGTTGTAAAATGTTATTTAAATATGCATGTTAACATTTATTATAAATGTAAATTTTAGAATAAGCAGAAGAACCTAGATTTGATCCAGGTGTATTCTGACCTCAAAGAGTGTACTGTTTCTACCACAATGTGCCATTTGAATAGACAAAAGCCTTTGAAACATAGTGGGATATACTTATTCCCTTACTTCCAACTATGTACAAGTGATAATATGTAAAATTAAACTTGGCCACACATACAAAATCCAATTACCTGATTTTGTAAGGCCTCACAAAAGGAGGTGGTTAGGGTATGAACTCTGGATTGGTTGGTTTGCATATGAAGGACTCCCTCACGGTGGAGTCATTTGCTGTCTCTAGGTACTAGCTAGCCCTGGGAGCAGCAGTCCCTCTAGGGTTAGCAAAGCCCCAGATATCAAAGCACCAGAGTAAAAAGATATGCTTAAGACAACCCGACACCCTGAAAACTGCTAGTTTTGTCAAGTTTTGCCTCATTTTTCAAGCCAAGGGCATTTTCTTCTCAGTGGTTACTCAACCAATGACTGAGCAAGAGGGTGATGTAAGATTACTGCCATTTCCATGTAATGTAAATTTATCTAACAAGTAACATTTACTCCAGAGTTCCCAGCTGGTCTGGCAGAGATTTTATTGGATAGGCATTACTCCCCTGACAATACAGCTTCCTCCCTTTTTCCTTTAACAGGTGTTACTTTTCAATAAGCCTTTGTACTTTGTCTCAGTGTTTGTTGTCCAGAAAATCCAACTTGTGAAAGGTAGTACTGAGAGAGCTCCAGGAAAACAGGCAATAAGATGAGATTTGTGGACTGGATCACTCACCACCCAGATGGTAACGAGGACTCGGTGGTAGGTGGCACGCTGACAGCCTGTAGCACAGGTGGTGATGTGATATTAAAATTCTCACCACCGGTGAGCTGGGCCAGCATTACAGTAGAGGTGAATGCATAGGCCAGTGTGTTGATTCATGTATTTGAAAGGAATGGGGGGGGGAGTAGACATAAGGACAGTGGAATTGCATGGTTGCTGGTAGGCTGTATGTATGCCCCATAATGCAGTAGTAACGATAATGGAAAGTTGAGGGACATTAATGTAATTGAAAACTGAGTATGAGATCCAAAGGTTCTCTTTGGTCGATTATGAGGAAACCCTCATCTCATGTAGTAAGTAAGTGAGTAGGAAAAAACTGCATACCAAGCACAGGATTGGATAGAGTGCCTGAACTCCCATGCTTGTTGAATGCTCAACAGACAGAGGTCTGTTATTCCAAAGTCAGAGTCCTACCTGGGAAAACTTGGGACCTGACACATGGAATGTAGTTATTTGGCTAGACATCCCTGAAGATTTTGATCTGCAGACTTCTTTTGAGCCTTCTGAATTTTCATAAGTGGGTCTTCTCTTTCTTTTGAGAGTTAGTATTCTGCAGAGACACTGCAGAGGCCTTTTTCCTACAAGGTGATAGCTATCCTCTTCAGGAGCTGCATGTATCTCCTCTCCTGGATGCTAGGCCTCTTACCAATGTTAAGTTGCAACATAAACATCTGGGAATGTGTTGGGCCTAAAGAGAGAGGAAAGTATGTGTATTACAAAGAAGTTGCAAACACTGGCAGCAGGTGCTAGCAGGTGCTGTGGGTATACGTTCTGTTTGACTGGATTTGGAAGGTGCTTGAGCAACTGTTCCAGTACATAAGGCTGGTTAAGGAAGGGATGATTGACTTGGGGCAGTCTCTCAGTAGACAGGACATAACACCTGCCAAGCAAGGTACAGGGGATGGTGTCAATTTGCTGCTGGGGTGGCTCCCAGAAGTCTAGAAAAAGCAATGGCCCGTGTTAAGGTTGAAATTCTAGAATTTTAATGGGAGACAGTAGAGGTCAAGGGATTAAAAGGCTCAGAGAAGTAGGCATGGTGGAATGGATATATTATGCAAAGCTTCATTAGAAAATCATGTTTCATGGGAAGGCCCAGGTAATATATCATTCACCAAGGCCATCAGGAATGTGCTAGTGAGAAGGGTACCAGTAGGGAATCAACTTGTTCCATTTTTCCCGGAACTGTCAGGCTTTAAGACTGAAACTCTAGCATTCTGGAAACCCAATCTTAGGTAAACTGGCACCGATGGTCACTCTAATGCAGTATCACTAAGTTTTGGCATGATGGGTACATAAATGAGATGGCTACTATGGGAGAAATGGGGGCTCTGTATGGTCCCAAATAGCATTTGCTCCCACCTGCCTCAGTTCTTTTTTTTTTTTACTATGAAATCTGTTCTCTTCAGGTTATGACTAAGTGTAATTTGAGGTGTGACATGGATGGACTTGTTTTTTCTTCTGTCATATCTTTTGTATCTGTCTTTTTTTTTTTTAATGTTTGTTTATTTTTGAGACAGAGAGAGAAAGAGTGCAAGTGGGGGAGGGGCAGAGAGAGAGGGAGACACAGAATCTGAAACAGGCTCCAGGCTCTGAGCTGTCAACACAGAGCCCGACGTGCGGCTCGAACCCACGAACCGTGAAATCATGACCTGAGCCGAAGTTGGATGCTTAACCGACTGAGCCACCCAGGCGCCCCTGTATCTGTCTTTTCTAAAATGAAGGATTCTTGAGTAGTAATAGAACATTTGTTGGTATTTAAAATTGATATTAAAATTATATCAAAGACAGTATAAAAATCCCACAAGAATTTGTATATGGTTCTTGCTTAGTGTTAAGAAAGTATTGTTTAGCAGATTTTTGTCTAATATCAGCAATGACATGAAAGATAGCAAAGACGATGAAAAAATAAAAGGAATTTAATTATAATCTTAAGTCTGAGACAATGCCTCATCATATATTGACTTGAATATATGGTAATATTTTTAAAGTAGTTATTTTTGAATAATATATCGATAGCTGTGCAGTGTTGTAATTTAAGGGCCCTAGAACCTATTAAGTTATGGGTATGGATTCCCATGGTGAGTAGCTTTCCTAAAACCCTGTTGGGAACCATCATGACATCCTAGAAAAGCACAAACCAGTCCTCTGGAAAAGGAGAGATATCACTGGAGAGGAGGGAAAAGACGGAGTGTTGTGGAAGATGAAATTACATTAAGTATTGGCATAAAACTTTTTTCACTTTTGTTTTTAGATGCTTTAAGAAAACAACTTATGTATATTTAAAACAGTGACTAGACCATTATGAATACAATGTTGAAAATCTTCTCCAAAGGAGGGAAGTACATAGAAATATTAGTAAGGTTTCTATTGCTCTGGGGATGGGCATGTATTTGGGGAATAAAATATAATTAAGAAATTAGCCAGGCAATATAAGAAAAAAAGTGGTAGAGAGAAAGGTGACAGAAGTTGTACTAAACATAAAATTATGCTAATATATATGAGTGGTTTCAACAGATATAGTATGAAACAAAGTCTCTTCTGACGGTTTTAAAAGGAAAAGAAATTTAAAGAGAAGAACTATCATCAAGCAAACATACAAAGTGGGTAGGGGTAGGTATCCAAAGCAACAAAGGGAACCAGGGCAAAGAGGGTAATTTGTGTTGATAAAAAATACACAAATATATCACAATTAGAAAATTGAGAACAATAATGTAATAATAACAGACATTGAAGAGATAAGAAATGATAATATGTGAAACTATACTAAAAATATTTAGCCTTCAGAAAATAGATTTCTGAAAAAAAAAAGAAAATTATTGAAATTGATTCAAGAGCTAGGGATCTTGGACAGGAAAACAACTCTACAGTAAATGAAAAACATAAAAAAAATTTTTCTAAAAGATCTGGACTCCTAATGTTTCAGGAAACAGTTACTTTTTATGCTTTTTTTTTGCAAATTCTTTTTTTAATTTTTTATTTTTTAAAATTTACATCTAAATTAGTTAGCATATAGTGAAACAATGATTTCAGGAGTAGATTCCTTAATGCCCCTTACCCATTTAGCCCATCCCTCCTCCCACAACCCCTCCAGTAACCCTCAGTTTGTTCTCCATATTTATGAGTCTCTTCTGTTTTGTCCCCCTCCCTGTTTTTATATTATTTTTGTTTCCCTTCCTTTATGTTCATCTGTTTTGTCTCCTAAAGTCCTCATATGAGTGAAGTCATATGATTTGTGTCTTTCTCTGACTGACTAATTTCACTTAGCATAACACCCTCTAGTTCCATCCACGTAGTTGCAGATGGCAAGATTTCATTCTTTTTGATTGCCGAGTAATACTCCATTGTATATATATACCACCCCTTCTTTATCCATTCATCCATCAATGGACATTTGGGCTCTTTCCATACTTTGGCTATTATCGATAGTGCTGCTATAAACATTGGGGTGCATGTGTCCCTTTGAAACAGCACACCTGTATCCCGTGGATAAATGCCTAGTAGTGCAATTGCTGGGTTGTAAGGTAGTTCTATTTTTAGTTTTTTGAGGAACCTCCATACTGTTTTCCAGAGTGACTGCACCAGCTTGCATTGCCACCAACAATGCAAAAGAGATCCTCTTTCTCCGCATCCTTGCCAACATCTGTCATTGCCTGAGTTGTTAATGTTAGCCATTCTGACAGGTGTAAGGTGGTATCTCATTGTGGGTTTGATTTGTATTTCCCTGATGATGAGTGAAGTTGAGCATTTTTCATGTATCAGTTGGCCATCTGGATGTCTTCCTTGGAGAAGTGTCTATTCATGTCTTTCGCCCATTTCTTCACTGGATTATTTGTTTTTTGGGTGTTGAGTTTGATAAGTTCTTTATAGATTTTGGATACTAACCCTTTATCTGGTATGTCATTTGCAAATATCTCCTCCCATTCTGTTGGTTGCCTTTTAGTTTTGCTGACTGTTTCCTTCACTGTGCAGAAGCTTTTTATTTTGATGAAGTCCCAGTAGTTCATTTTTGCTTTTGTTTCCCTTGCCTCCAGAGACGTGTTGAGTAAGAAGTTACTATGTGAAAGATCAAAGAGGTTTTTGCCTGCTTTCTCCTCGAGGATTTTGATGGCTTCCTGTCTTACATTGAGGTCTTTGATCCATTTTGAGTTTTATTTTTGTGTATGGTGTAAGAAAGTGGTCCAGGTTCATTCTTCTGCATGTCGCTGTCCAGTTTCCCCAGCACCAGCACTCTTTGCTGAAGAGACTGTCTTTATTCCACTGGATATTCTTTCCTGCTTTGTCAAAGATTAGTTGGCCATATGTTTGTGGTTCCATTTCTGGGTTCTCTATTCTGTTCCATTGATCTGAGTGTCTGTTCTTGTGCCAGTACCATACTGTCTTGGTGATTACAGCTTTGTAATACAGCTTGAAGTCCTGGATTGTGATGCCTCCTGCTTTGGTTTTCTTTTTCTTTTTTTTTTTTTTTTTTTTTTTTTTAATTTTTTTTTTTTTCAACGTTTATTTATTTTTGGGACAGAGAGAGACAGAGCATGAACGGGGGAGGGGCAGAGAGAGAGGGAGACACAGAATCGGAAACAGGCTCCAGGCTCTGAGCCGTCAGCCCAGAGCCCGACGCGGGGCTCGAACTCACGGACCGCGAGATCGTGACCTGGCTGAAGTCGGACGCTTAACCGACTGCGCCACCCAGGCGCCCCTGGTTTTCTTTTTCATGATTGCTGTGGCTCTTCAGGGTCTTTTCTGGTTCTATACAAATTTTAGGATTATAACAATTCTGGTGTTATTTTGATTGGGATTGCATTGAATATGTAGATTGCTTTGGGTGGTATCGACATTTTAACAATATTTGTTCTTCCTATCCAGGAGCATGGAATCTTTTTCCATTTCTTTGTGTCTTCTTCAGTTTCTTTCATCAGCTTTCTATAGTTTTCAGTGTATAGATTTTTCACCTATTTGGTTAGATTTAGTCTTAGGTATTTTATGGTTTTTGGTGCGGTTCTAAAAGGGATTGATTCCTTGATTTCTCTTTCTGCTGCTTCATTGTTGTTGTGTAGGAATGCAACCAAGCTCTGTGCATTGGTTTTATATCCTGCACTTTGCTGAATTCATAGATCAGTTCTAGCACGTTTTTGGTGGAATCTTTAGAGTTTTCCATATAGAGTATCATGTCATCTGCGAAGAGTGAAAGTTTGACTTCCTCCTGGCCGATTTGGATGCCTTTTATTCTTTTGTGTTGTCTTATTCCTGAGGCCAAGACTTCCAATACTATGTTGAATAACAGTGGTGAGAGTGGACATCCCTGTCTTGTTCCCGACTTTAGGCAGAAAGCTCTCAGTTTTTCCCCATTGAGGATGATATTAGCATTGGGTCTTTCATATATGGCTTTTAGGATCTCGAGGTATGCTCCTTCTGTCCCTATTTTCTTGAGGATTTTTATCAAGAAAGGATGCTGTATTTTGTCAAATGCTTTCTCTGCAGCTATTGAGAGGATCATATGGTTCTTGTCCTTTCTTTTATTGATGTGATGAATCACATTGATTATTTTGCAGATATTGAACCAGCCCTGCATCCTAGGTATAAATCCCATGTGGTCATGGCGAATAATTTTTTTAATGTATTGTTGGATCCGGTTGGCTAATATCTTGTTAAGGATTTTTGCATCCATGTTCATCAGGGAAATTGGTCTATAGTTCTCCTTTTTAGTGGGGTCTCTGTCTGGTTTTGGAATCAAGGTAATGCTGGCTTCATAGAAAGAGTTTGGAAGTTTTCCTTCCATTTCTATTTTTTGGAACAGTTTCAAGAGAATAGGTGTTAACTCTTCCTTAAATGTTTGGTAGAATTGCCCTGGAAAGCCATCTGGCCCTGGACTCTTGTTTTTTGGCAGATTTTTGATTACTAATTCGATTTCCTTACTGGTTATGGGTCTGCTCAAATTTTCTATTTCTTCCTGTTTCAGTTTTGGTAGTGTATCTGTTTCTAGGAATTTGTCCATTTCTTCCAGATTGCCCATTTTATTGGCATATAATTGCTCATAATATTCTCTTATTATTGTTTTTATTTCTGTTGTGTTGTTTTGATCTCTCCTCTTTCATTCTTGATTTTACTTATTTGGGTCCTTCCCTTTTTCTTTTTGATCCAACTGGCTAGTGGTTTATCAATTTTGTTAATTCTTCCAAAGAACCAGCTTCTGGTTTCATTGATCTGTTCTGCTATTTTTTTGTTTTAATAGCATTAATTTCTGCTCTAATCTTTATTATTTCCCGTGTTCTGCTGGTTTTGGGTTTTATTTGTTGTTCTTTTTCCAGCTCCTTAAGGCATAAGGTTAGGTTGTGTATCTGAGATCTTTCATCCTTCTTTAGGAAGACCTGGATTGGTATATACTTTCCTCTTATGGCCGTCTTTGCTGCATCCCAGAGGTTTTGGGTTGTGGTGTTATCATTTTCATTGGCTTCCATATACTTTTTAATTTCCTCTTTAACTTCTTTTTGGTCCATTCATTCTTTAGAAGGATGTTCTTTAGTCTCCAAGTATTTGTTACTTTTCCAAATATTTTCTTATTGTTGATTTCAAGTTTCAGGGCGTTGTGGTCTGAAAATATACATGGTATTATCTCAATCTTTTTGTACTTGCTGAGGGCTGATTTGTGCCCCAGTATATGGTCTATTCTGGAGAATGTTCCATGTGCACTGGAGAAGAATGTATATTCTTCTGCTTTCGGATGAAATATTCTGAATATATCTATTAAGTCCATCTATTAAGTCCATAAGTGTGTCATTCAAAGCCATTGTTTCCTTGTTGATTTTTTTATTAGATGATCTGTCCATTGCTGTGAGTGGGGTGTTGAAGTCTCCTACTATTATGGTATTACCATCCATGAGTTTCTTGATGTTTGTGATTAATTGATTTATATATTTGGGTGCTTTCACATTTGGCACATAAATGTTAAAATTGTTAGGTCTTCTTGGTCTATAGACCCCTTGATTATGATATAATGCCCTTCTGCATCTCTTGGTAGTCTTTATTTTAAAGTCTAGGTTGTCTGATATAAGTATGGCTACTCTGGCTTTCTTTTGTTGACCGTTAGCATGATAGATGGTTCTCCATCCCCTTATTTTCAATCTGTAGGTGTCTTTAGGTTTAAAGTGGGTCTCTTGGAAACAGTATATAGATGGATCTTGTTTTCTTATCCATTCTGTTACCCTACATCCTTTGATTGGAGCATTGAGTCCATTGACGTTTAGAATGAGTACTGAAAGATATGAATTTATTGCCATTATGATGCTTGTAGAGTTGGAGTTTCTGGTGGTATTCTCTGGTCCTTTCTAATCCTTTGTTGCTTTTATATATATATATATATATATATATATATATATATGTATGTATGTATATACACATATTTTTTTTTCATCTTTTCTCCCCTCAGAGAGTCCCCCTTAAAATTTCTTGCAGGGCTGGTTTAGTGGTCACAAATTCCTTTAATTTTTGTTTGGGAAACTTTTTATCTCTCCTATTTTGAATGACAGCCTTGCTGGATAAAGAATTCTCGGCTGCCTATTTTTCTGATTCAGCACACTGAATATATCCCGCCATTCCTTTCTGGACTGCCAGGTTTCTGTGGATAGGTCTGCTGCAAACCTGATCTGTCTTCCCTTGTAGGTTAGGGACTTTTTTTCCTTTGCTGCTTTCATGATTCTTTCCTTGACTGAGTATTTTGTGAATTTGACTATAATATGCCTTGTTGATGGTTGGTTTTTGTTGAATCTAATGGGGGTCCTCTGTGCTTCTTGGATTTTGATGTCTGTGTCTTTCCCCAGGTTAAGAAAGTTTTCTGCTGTGATTTGATCACATAACCCTTCTACCCCTATTTCTCTCTCTTCCTCCTCTGGGACCCCTATGATTCTGATGTTGTTCCTTTTTAATGAGTCACTGATTTCTCTAATTCTTCAATTGTGCTCTTTTGCCTTAATCTCCCTTTTTTTCTGATTCGTTATTGTCTATAAGTTTGTCCTCTCTATCGCTGATTCTCTGTTCTGCCTTGTTCATCCTTGCCACCGCTGCATCCATCTGTGATTGCAGCTCAGTTATAGCATTTTTAATTTCATTGTGGCTATTTTTTACTTCTTTTATATCTGCGGAAAGGGATTCTAATCTATTTTCGACTCCAGCTAGTATTCTTATTATTTTGATTCTAAATTCTGGTTCAGACATCTTGCTTGTATCTGTGTTGGTTAAAACCCTGGTTGTCGTTTCTTCGTGCTGTTTCTTTTGCAGTGAATTCCTTCATTTTTGTCGTTTTGAAGGGAGAAAAGGAATTAATGAGGTAGAAAAATTGAAATTAAAAAAAATTAAAATTAAAAAAAATGTTAAAATTAAAAATGACACACACACGCACACAAATAAAATAGATGATGCTAGATCCTAGGTGTGTTTTGGTCTGGATGTTGAAAGTGGTTCGACAGATTAGAGAAAAAAAGGGGGGGGTGAGAAAAAGAAATCGTTTGAAAATTTGAGAAAATGAATACTCTCAAGTAGACTAAAATGATATGTTGGGGGTAAAATAGAATTTGAAAAAATATACACAAAAGTAAAGAATATAGTAGAAAAAATTAAAGAAAAATATTTTTTTTTTTTAATTTTTTTTTTCAACGTTTATTTATTTTTGGGACAGAGAGAGACAGAGCATGAACGGGGAAGGGGCAGAGAGAGAGGGAGACACAGAATCGGAAACAGGCTCCAGGCTCTGAGCCGTCAGCCCAGAGCCCGACGCGGGGCTCGAACTCACGGACCGCGAGATCGTGACCTGGCTGAAGTCGGACGCTTAACCGACTGCGCCACCCAGGCGCCCCAAAGAAAAATATTTTTAATAAAAATTAAAAATATGAATTTTTTCATTTTCTGTATTTAAGAAAAGTGAAAAGAAACAAAAAAGGAAAAAGAAAAAAGGAAAAAAGAAAAAAAAAGAAATCGTTTGAAAATATGAAAAAGTGAACCCACTGTAGTAGACTAAAATAAAATGATGGAAGTAAAATAGAATCTGAAAAAAATACATATAAGCAAAAAATATAGTAGTAAAAATTAAATAAAATATTTTTAAAGAAATTGAAAGTAAAAATGAAGTTTTCTTTTTCTGCATTCAAGAAAAAGAAAAGAAATGAAAAAGAGAAAAAAAGAAAAAGAAAAAAAGGAAATTATTTGAAAATTTGAAAAGGTGAGTGCACTGAAGTAGACTAAAATAAAATAATGGAAGTAAAGTAGAATTTGAAAAAATTTACACAAAAGTAAAAAATATAGTAATAAAAATTAAACAGATATTTTTAATAAAAATTTAAAATAAAAATGAATTTTTTCTCTATTCAAGAAAAAGAAAAGAATTGTAAAAGAGAAAAAGGAAAAAGGAAAAAAAAAACAAGAAAAAAAATGAATAGATGAACCTGCTTACAGATTGAAGTAGGACTGAAATTGCTTTGTTTTCCCCTACAGGTCAGTCTTTGAGCTCTTTATAGTCCATAAATCAAGTTGGCGGTGACGCTTGTGTTCTTAAAGAGTTAAGTTGGCCCATTTGGGCAGGGCTTGATGTAAGAGTTCCGCTCTCCACAAGATGGCGCTGCTAGCTTACTGAGGTGAATTATTGCGGTGCTTGTAGGTGCGTATGCGCATGCGCGGGAGCGGAGAAAATGGCGCCACCCAGCTACCCAGTCTGTTCTCCCAGATCAGCAATTGCACACCAGTCCTCTGTCTTCAGCCCTCATCCACTCCCTGCTTGTTCTCTCTTTGTGACCAGGCCCCAGGCAGTACCTCTCCCACATTTTGTCTCAGATAAGGCTGTTTTCCCTGGCCCCTTACTTCTGAAGGACTGTGGCTTTGACCTGTTCTGCCCCTCTGTGGGAGGGTCTCACTGAGCAATGGCTGAATGAGCAATGGCCGAATGTCGGCTGCTCCCAGGAATGCCCACTGGACCCTGCTGTTACTGGTGCCCTGAGACTGCGGTCAGGTGCCAGCCTGCCTCAAAGAAAGTTCACGAGACAGTGTAGCAGCAGTGTTTCAGGGATTATGGAAAATCACAACACACATCTGGCACTAGCCTTCACCCTCAATGACCTTGCTCCAGCACCAGCGATGTGGCTGCCTTCTGGGATCTTCTGGGACCAAGTGGCTTCAACAGTTTCTACCAAATGGCCTTCCAGCAGTGGAACCACTTTTCCCTGTGTGGCCCGAGAACCTCCTGGACCCCACTCTGTTCCTGGGGATTCACTGTTCCCACCAGAGTACCGCCAAGTATCAAGCTGTGGAGTTGCTGCCTTTTGCGCTCCCCTTGTTTACAGTCTTAATGGAATTTAAACCTTCTCCTTTGTCCTTTCTCCTTTCTCCCTTTTTAGTTTAGTCCCTGCGGCTGTTTCCAATTTTCCACTTTCTCTCTAGCTGCTTTTGGGAAGGGGTGCTTTTCCCATAGGCTCCCCCCTCCCCAGTCTCCATCCTCTCTCTGTCCGCAAAAGGGGTTCCCTACCTTTTGCAACTTCTCGTTCCCCAAGTTCAGCTCTTCGTGTCGCGTACCTGCTGAATTCTGTGGTTCAGGTTGTGCAGATTGTTTTGTTAATCTTCCAATCAGTTTTCTAGGTGTGTAGGATGGTTTAGTGTTGGTCTGGCTGTATTTCATGGATGTGAGACACACAAAAAGCTTCCATGCTGTTCCGCCATCTTGGCTCCTCCTCTTTCTATGCTGTCTTAACTGTTCCCTTGGCTGTATAGAACATGCTGAAAGCTTTTCAGTGAATTTCATAATGCTGACATTATCTTGGTTAATAAAAATCTTAAAGGAATACTAAGAATTATACCAATCTAGTTCTGAGGAATTATTAACTGTATGTAAATAAATAACCCCCTGGGTCTGTCTTTTCCAGAAAAAACTACATAGCATCATCTATATAGATTACAAATCAAACACTTGTAATTTAAAGTGTTTGTCCTTGTGATCTTCACTTTGCAGTTGGGATTTGAAAACTCTGTTTTTTGTTTTACTTATAATATACCTAACATGCCCTACTAGATCTTTAGTCACATAGACCTTTTACTGAACTTGAATTTCTTTCTGCCTTGGCCCTGGGGATTGTCAATTAAATTTCTTGATTTTTTTTTAAATTGGATTTGTTGTTGTTATTTTGAATAGTTTTCCCATTGCTTTTTTTCCCTCTCTTTTAAGAAAATTTATGTATTTAAATTCAAGTTAGTTAATATGCAGTATAGTACTGGTTTCAGGAGTAGAACCCAGTGATTCATCACTTACATATAACACCCAGTTCTTATCCTGACAAGTGCCCTCCTTAATGCCCATCACCCATTTTAGCCTATCCCCCCTTCCACCTCCCCTCCAGCAGCTCTCAGTTTGTTCTCTATAGTTAAGAGTCTCTTATGGTTTGTCTCCCTGCCTGTTTTTATCTTATTTTTCCTTCTCTTCCCCTATGTTCATCTGCTTTGTTTCTTAAATTCCACATATCAGTGAAATCATATGGTATTTGTCATTTTCTGACTGACTTATTTCTCTGAGCATAATACACTATAGCCCAATCTACATCGTTGGGAATGGCAAGACTTCATTCTTTTTAATCACTGAGTAATATTCCATTGTGTATGTGTATGTACGTATACATATACATATAAACATATAGACGTGTATATATATATATATATATATTCAATTTGGTTTTATTTTGTATTTCACTGATGATAAGTGATGTTGAGCATCTTTTCATGTGTCTGTTAGCCACCTGGATGGCTTCTTTCAAACAGTGTATATTCATGTCTTCTATTTGTTTTTTTGGTGTTAAGTTTGACAAGTTCTTTATAGATTTTGGATACCAACCCTTTATCCGATATGACATTTTCAAATATCTTTTCCCATTCCATTGGTTGCCTTTTAGTTTTGTTGATTGTTTCCCTTGCTATGCAAAAAATTTTCATCTTGATGAGGTCCCAATAGTTCATTTTTGCTTTTGTTTCCCTTGCCTCTGGAGACGTGTCTAGTAAGAAGTTGCTGCAGCTGAGGTCAAAGAGGTTGTTGCCTGTTTTCTCCCATAGGATTTTGATGATTTCCTGTCTCACATTTAGGTCTTTCATCCACTTTGAATATATTTTTGTATATGGTGTAAGAAAGTGGTCCTTGTTCATTTTTCTGCATGTTGCTGTCCAGTTCTCCCAGCACCATTTGCTGAAGAGACTGCTTGTTTTCTCTTGGATATTCTTTCCTGCTTTGTTGAAGATTAGTTGGCCATACATTTGTGGGTCTGTTTCTGGGTTATCCTTTTTGTTTCATTGATCTATGTGTTTGTTTTTGTACCAGTGCCATTTGTTTTAATGATTACAGCTTTGTAATAAAGCTTGAAGTCCGGGATTGTGATGCCTCCAGCTTTGGTTTTCTTTTTCAACATTACTTTGGCTATTCAGGGTCTTTTCTGGTTTTGAACTGTTGCAGACTTTGAGTCTAGAGTTCTTTCTTGTCCAGCAAGAGAGTGAACATAGAATTGAATATGAGAGGGGCTAATGTCTAGGGGGAGAGAAGAGCCTTGAACAGGGGTTTTGTCTTCATATTTATTGAGCTCACAGGATATTACCCACATGGTGAATGAGAAGAAAACAAGATCTTGCACATGTGGTGAGTGTGAAGAAAACAGTTAGATAGTAATCATTAACTTGTATGTGTAAGCAAAGGGTCTGGGGTGGGGGGCAAGTGGAGTTTGTGATCAAGGTACATTGGTGCCATATAGAAAGTAATTCTTTAAATGTCTGGTAGAATTCCCCTGGGAAGCCATCTGGCCCGGAACTCTTGTTTGTTGGGGGATTTTTGATAACAGATTCAATTTCCTTGCTGGTTATGAGTCTGTTCAAATTTTCTATTTCTTTCTTCCTGTTTCAGTTTTGATAGTTCATGAGTTTCTGGTAATTTGTCTGTTTCTTCTAGGTTGCCCAGTTTGTTGGCATATAAATTTTCATAGTATTCTTTTATAATTATTTGTATCTCTGGTTTTGTTTGTGGTCTCTCCTCTTTCATTCATGATTTTGTCTACCTTTTTCTCTGTGACAAGTCTGGCTAGGGATTTATCAATTTTGTTAATTCTTTTAAAGAACCAGAATTTAGTTTCATTGAGCTGTTCTGTTTTTTTTCTATATCATTTATTTCCCCTGTAATCGTTATTATTTCCCTTTTTTCTGCTGACTTTAGGGTTTATTTGCTGCTCCTTCTCTAGTTCCTTTAGGTGTAAAGTTAGGTTGTGTATTTGGGACCTTTCTTGCTTCTTGAAATAGGCGTGAATTGCAATGTACTTTCCTCGGAGGACTGCCTTTGCTGCATCCCAAAGGTTTTGTACTCTTGTGTTTTCATTTTCATTTGCACCATGTATTTTTTTTATTTCTGCTTTAATTTCCTGATTAACATATTCATTCTTTAGTAGGATATTCTCTAACCTCCATGTATTTGAGGGTTTTCAAATTTTGTCTTGTGGTTGATTTCAAGTTTCATAGCATTGTGATCTGAAAATATGCATGTTATGATCTCAATCTTTTTCTATCTTTTGAGGGCTTCTTTGTGACCCGCTGAGTTTGTAATCTATTCTGGAGAATGTTCCTTGTGCACTTGAGAAGAATGTGTATTCTGCTGCTTTAGTATGAAATGTTATGAATATATCTGTTAAGTCCATTCAAAGCCATTTTTTCATGTTGATTTTCTGCTTAGATGATCTGTCCATTGCTGTAAGTGAGGTATTAAAGTCCCCTACTTTATGGTATTATTCTCAATGAGCTTCTTTATGTTTGTGATTAGTTGATTTATATATTTAGGTTCTTCAAGTTAGGGGCATAAATATTTATAATTGTTAGATCTTCTTGGTGGATAGACCCCTTAATATGATAACAATGCCCTTCTTAATCTGTTATTACAGTTTTTGTTTTAAAATCTAGTTTGTCTGATATAAGTATGTATACTCCAGCTTTCTTTTTTTAAATTTTTTTTTTTAATGTGTAGTTATTTTTTTTTTTTGAGAGAGAGAGAGAGAGAGAGAGCAAGCGAGCGTGAGTGGCAGGGGCAGGGGCAGAGAGAGAGAGGGAGACACAGAATCTGAAGCAGACTCCAGCCTCTAAACTGTCAGCACAGAGCCTCATGTGGGGTTCAGACTCCCAAACCAGGAGATCATGGCGTGAGCCAACATAGAAGCTTAACTGACTGAGCCACCCAGGCACTTCTAGTTTTCTTTTGATGCCCATTAGCATGATAGATGTTTCTCCATCTCATTCCCTTCAATCTGCAGGTAACTTTACGTCTAAAATGAATCTCTTGTAAGTGGCATATAGATGGATCTTGGTTTTTATCCATTCTGATACCCTATGTCTTTTGATTGGAGCAAGTAGTCCATTTATATTAGGAGTGATTATTGAAAGATACAAATTTAGTGCCATTGTTTTATCTGTAGAGTTGGTGTTCTGGTGATGTTCTCTGGTCCTTTGTAATCTTTGTTGCTTTGGTCTTTTTTTTTCCCTCCACTCAGAGTACCCCTTAAATTTTCTTGTAGTGTGGTTTTGTGGTCATGAACTCCTTTAGTTTTTGTTTGTTTGGGAAACTCTTTATCTCTCTTTCTATTCGGAATGACAGCCTTGCTGGATAAAGAATTTTTGGTTGCATATTTTTCCCATTCAGCTCATTAAATATTTTCTGCCATTTCCTATGGCCAGCAAATTTCAGTTGACAGGTCTGGTGCTAACCTTATATGTCTACCCTTGTAGGTTAAGGACCTTTTGTCCTTAGCTGCTTTCAGAAATCTCTTTATCTTTGTCTTTGTAAGTTTCACTATGATGTGTTGTAGTGTTGACTTTTTTTTTTTTTTTTTTTTTTTGGATATTGAGGGAAGTTCTCTGTGCCTCTTGGACTTGAATGCCTGTTTCCTCCCCCAGATTGGGGAAGTTCTCAGCTATAATTTGCTCAAATAAACCTTCTGCCATTTTTTCCCTCTCTTCTTCTGGAACTCCTACAATATGGATATTTTATTCTGGGGAGTATTCCTACATCTTGTCATTTTGACTAAGTTTCTGTCTTTTGCATTTTTTTAAAGCTTGTTATGTTTCCTGCACCTGGGAGTACTGCTATATTAAAAAAAGGTCATACACTGTCCAGGGTCTGGCACTTCAGGAAGTGTTTCTGGTACGTACCGTATGCACTCTGATGTTGCATTCTGGGTGCTATTTGACACTGGTCAGTCCTGTGCAGAGCTCCTCCTTGCTTGCAGTGGGGACTGTTTGGATCTTTAGGTGTACTTTGGTTTGTTGAAATAATTCCTGGAAAAAAGGGCAGAGGGGAGCCTGATTCCAAGAAAAGAGAAAAGGAAAGGGAACAAAAAAACCCCAGAGAATCAAAAAACTGTAATGTTGATTCCAAAGAAAAAATGAAGAAGAAAAAGAAAAAGGAAGTAGAAGAAAATAATAATAATTAAAAAATCCTGATCCAAAAAGAGAAAGGGAAATAAAAAACAAAACAAACAAGAAACTATGAGCCTGATTCCAAAAGAAAAAGAAAATAAAGAAAAAAGTAAAAAAAAAAAAAAAAAAAAAAAAGTAAGTCTGAATCTATTTCCACCAGAACTGTAAGTAACACTTTGAAGCACTTGATTTTCAGTATACTTGGTCCATGTGAGGTGCTGGTGGTGCTGCTCTCCTGGAAGAGGGCCTGCTGCATTGGCTCAGGGTCAGTTTCGTCCCAATAATTAACCATTTGCCAGGCACAGGGGTTAGGGTTTGGTATAAGCAGGTCCCGCTTCTACTGGGGGCCGCTATACTGCTCTCTGAAGTCACACTGTGTTGGTGTTCGGGGGAAATGGCACCACCCCAATTTCTCAACCCCCGGACAGGGGATCTCACACTTCACACTATTTAGGTGCCCTCACAGAATAGCTCAGTCAGTCAGCTTGCCCTGGGCCACAACTTTCCTGTGTTTATTCTTTGGCCTGTGGCTGGGATTCAGAGCTCAAGTCTTAAAGGACCAGGCACCACACAGATCCTACCCCTCTCCTCCAGAATAGAGCCTCTCCATGCTATGTCTGAAATTCTTCGTTCCTGAAAAAAAAGTCTCAGGCATGCCCAGTGTGTGGAATCTATGATGTAGCACTGCTAAAAGCCGCAAAGGTTGTATTCCCTCTGGGTGCACCTCTGTCCCCTGCTGATGAAAGACCACCTACAGGGTCTGCTGTACTTGGGGAGGCAATATACTCCAAAAGTACTCCAGGAAGGGGAATGTTCTTTCCCTATATGCCCTGGAGATTCCTACACCACCCTATGCACTATGGGGCCAGCTCCCTTCTGCTCAGGAGCACAGTGCCACAGCTCCACTCTGGAGAAAGGTGCACACTTCCAAAACCTCAGAGTTTGAGCTCCAAATGCTATTTGCCAAAAACAAACAAAAAACAAAACAAAAGCAAAACACCCAAGAAACAAAAAACAAAAAACTGCGACATTCAGGTTGCAAGTGCTTCTTGCTCCCCAGTCCGTGGTCCAGAGAGGTTTTCCTCTCGTGCAAATTTGATGCTGCACTTTCTCAACCCCTCTCTTTCGCTCCCTTTCATCTCTCCAGGAAAGTGTTCCTTCCCCTCCGTGGCACTGCCATTTTTCTCTCCCCTAATTCACTTCTCACTTTGCATCTGCCATGCTCTCTCCCTCCAGCTGTGGAGATCCTTCCGCCACTCCACAGATCAATTTCCTGGGTGTTCCAAGTGGTCTGACTTCAGTACAGCTGTGTTTGAGGGACAAAGAAAGCCCCGGTTCCCCTTATTTCTCTGCTGTCTTCACTCCTCCAGCTCCCATTTCTTTTTCTAGGTGTTTAGTGCTAAATTCAAGGTAATATACTGATTTTTCCTCTAGGTTGATTAAGATATAATTGACACATAATATTATGACAGTTTAATGTGTATAATGTGATATTGAGAAATGTTGTCCTTCATGTCAATTACCGTTTTGTTGTTGTTGTTATGAGAACATTAAAGCTCTACTTTCATAGAAACTTTGAAGTATATAATCCAGTATTATTAAGTATTTTCACCATGCTGCACTTTAGATCCTGGAACTTATTCATCTTCTAACTGAAAGTTTGTACTCTCTAACCACCATCTTGCCATTAAGCCCCTGACAACCTGACGTACACAGTAGTGACTACAGTTAATAATACTGTATTGTATACTTGAAATATATTGTATACTTGAAATATCTGTGATGACAGCAGAGAGCCTGATGCGGAGCTTGAACTCACAAACCACGAATGAGATTGTGACCGGAGCTGAAGTCAGACACTCAATTGACAGCCATGCAGGTGCCCCATGGATGTGTTAACTTAATGTGCTAATAATATCACAATGTATGTGTATTATCAAATCATCATGTTCTATACTTTAAATAGATACAACTTCATTCGTCAGTTATATCTTAAACCTGGAAAAAAATATTAACATCATCTAAAACAACCTCTCAGAAACATCCAAAATAATGTTTGACCACATATGTGGGAACTGTGGCCCAGTCAAGATGACACATAAAAGTAACCATCATGAAGTTCAAATAATAGACCCATTGTCACTCTGCTGGAGGGTTGTGGAGCTGGGATTCAAATACATTCCATTGAACTTCATATTGTTTACCTCTGTGTTATACTATCCACGATTCAGCAAATGTGTGATTTGGTGATATAATCTTTTACAAATATTTTAAATGTTTATTTATTTATTTTTGAGAGACAGAGAACACACGAGCACATGATTAGAGGAGGGGGGAGCAGCAGAGAGAGAGGGAGACAGAGTATCCAAACAGGCTTTACACTGTCAGTGCAGAGCCTGATGCACGAACTGTGAGATTATGACCGGAGCTGAAGTCCGAGGCTTAACCAACTGAGCCACCCAGATGCCCCTACAACTGTTTTAAAAGAGTATTTGAACCTCTATTCAATAGTCCAGTTGATTCGAATGAGCACCAATGGGCAAGTTTTGTATTGGTGTTTCACTCTTTCACCAAACTATGAAATATATGACTGTAGAGAGGTACTTAAACAGAGCTTGAGGTCATTTGTAACCATGAAAGTGCAATATAACACCCTTCTGACACAAAGATAACAATTCTCAATTACTGTCAGAAGAAGATGTGCTCAAGTTCTTCTTTTTTGTTTTTGTTTTCAGTGATACTGATGCAATTCCACTGATTCATCCTTATTTGTTTTCCAAGGCTTTTAGCCATTTAATACCATGATTAATACTTGTAATACTATGATAGTTGTCTAGGATTAGGAATAGTCTATAGTTATGGAACAGGGAGAAGCTATCCAGCTCACTTTGGAATCTAGTCTGTATTTTTGTGTCTGTGTATTTTTTGTCCTATGTCTAATCTGTTGATCTGATCTTTTTAGAGATATATAAAAAGGATTTTGGATTAAATAGGAGATGGCATAATCAGAGTATGTTGTTAAGTTCTTTTTAAAAATGGCCCAGTGAAAGGCAGTATGAGGGAAAGACTGTGTCTAGAATGGTTTTCATGAAAAGCCAGGAGTAATGTTTGTGCTTTTGCACCAAAGGCAATATTCATTGCATCAGACACAGTGGGAGAAAGGAGACAGAGCTGTTCTAGGCTGTGGGCATGACTCCTATCCTAGAAGGGGCTCCTCAATGCCTGTCTAGACTCCTGGGAAAGCATGAGGGGCTTTGAGAGTTGGAGGCTCAGCCAGAGGCTTGTGCTGGACCACCATCACGCATATGTGATGAAGCCAGACTGTTACCACTTTTAGTATAGTTTCAAGAAGAGCACTGAGAGGAACTGCAAATGATCTCTTCATCTAGACATAATCCCAGCAAGATAAATGACACAACAGTTTTGTATGTGAGAATCATTTAGGTTAGTAACAAACATGTAAGTTTCCCCAGTGATTCATTTCATACTTTAATGTCTTAGTTACTTAAACAAAGTGAAACAAATCTTCATGTTGGAGGAGGTTAGTTTGGAACCCCAGGGTAGCTGTGTAGTTTATAGATAGTCATATAGATAATGACAGAAATTCCTCCAATCTCTTTATACACTAACCCTACCTTTAATCACTGAAACTGAAACTGACTTTTCTCAGGGATCTCCATTCATATCCAATTCTCCAGGGAAACATTCCCACAAAGATCAAATACCTTGAAGAAATATTGTTTCCTCAACATTAAGCATGGTTTTAAGATTTATAAATATTCCTTTGATGGGAACCAGTGTCATGGAGCCATGTGCCTGGACTTCCACGTCTTGTACTATCATAGTTACTGCCTCCGTTTTCTTTGAATGTGTTACGTTCGCTGAAGTAAACAGAGGATTTTGAGAATTTTGAAGTCCTCTAGCTGTCAGTTTCCAGCTAAAGCAGATGATCTCTCAAAGGAAAGCAGGAGAATTCCTGTGGATAAGAGTGTAACTGAATGCCAGAGCCTTCTGAGATGGCCCTGGGAGGCCCAGAGTGCAGATGTAGTCCACTTTATGAGGGCTGCATAACTCGGTCAGGGAGGTGCTCAACCTAGTGCCTTTTCTGTACCACGATATTACCCTAGTTGATGATTATAGCCCATGCAAAATATTCAACAGGTTATGCAGGGATTTTCAGTGACACTGCATACCACATAACATCATCTAGTATGTCTAAACCTGTAACACCTATTTTAAGACTGAGGACAGATTAGGGTGATCTGAGGAATGGTTGTTTGTTTCTTTGTCTCGTTCCTGAAACCTGCATTTTATCTTTGATTTTCCCAGCCAACAGTAGTAACACTGCCCTGGAGGTCTCCAGTACCCTCATGAGGTTGTCGGTCCCTGTGCGGGGCCTCACTCCACACTGTTACCATCAGTTTCTGTGGAATTTTAGACTACATGATATTCAGTTATTCATTGAAGAAAAATACTTTTAGTTTTTGTTCTCTGCTTAATTCTACTGACAAAAAGAGTTTAAGCTTGATCGTTAGAAGAATATGTTTTATATTTTCTGCCAACAACACAATTTACCTCCAGAATAAGAATTCCCTTATACTAACTACATTGCGAGTTAAAACTCAGTATGCCTCTATACTATTCAACCACATCTCAAGGGCCTCTGAGGCTCCAATGGCTTTTTTAAAAAATTGATTTTACATGTAAAGAAATTTTAGGTTTGCGGCTAAATTGAGCAGAAAATACAGAATTCCCATACACCCATTGCCCCTGACACGCAGAGCCACCCCCACTCTTATCAACCAGAGTAGTACATCTGTTACAACCAGTGGGCCAACTATAAAACATCATTATCACTCAAAGCCCAGAGTTTACATTTGGATTCACTCTCAACATTGACATGCTGAGGGTTTTGACAAACATTATAGTATCATACAGAATAGTTTTACTACCCTAAAAATCCTCTATACTCTACCTGTTCATCCATCCCTCCTTTAATCCCTGGAAACCGCTGGTATTTTTACTGTTTCCATAGTTTTACCTTTTCAGAATGTCATATACTTGGAAATATATGGTAGTCAGCCTTCTCAGATTGTCTCCTTTCACTTAGTAATATGCATTGAAGTTTCCTCCATGTCTTTACATGGCTTGATAGCTCATTTCTTTATATCATTGAGTAATATTCCATGATCTGGATGTACCACAGTTATTTACCCATTCACCTACTGAAGGATGCCTTGATTGCTTACAAATTTTGGCGATTATGAATAAAGCTGCCGTAAACATCCACGTGCATGTTTTTGTATTGACGTAAGTTTTCAATTTGCTTGTGTAAAAATACCAAGGAGCACCATTACTAGATCATGTGACAAAAATGTGTTTAGTTTTGTAGAAAACTGCCAAACTTTCCTCCAAAGTGGTTGTACCATTCTGCATTCCTCTGGCAGTTTTTTAGCACTTGGGAAATGTACATACAAAAGTAGCACCAGTATTGTCTCTGGGGTATCAAGATCAGGTGCCAACAGTATGTCAACTGTGTGACATCGTTAGGGATGCTGAATTTCCAACCATATGGAAGACTACTATGTAGAATATACTCTCTTGACTGTCGTTACTGGCCAGTGCCAGGGTCTAGAGGTTTGATGGGCCCTTTTGAGGTGATAGTAACTATTAATATTAATCTCCTAACTTTCAGCTTTAATTTTCCCATTCATCCCCATCACTCCCTTCTTCCTCAGCTCTCCCCTATGCCAATTAATTAAGACCCCATTCTAGCTTATATCTACATATCCCAATTATATTAACCTGAAGCAGAAAACCTAAGTATATGAAGAGGTTGCCAGCTAACTCCTATTTTTGTCTACTGAGAAGTGTATAGGCTGAAGATGCTACTGCAGTAACCCGCCTCCCACCTTAGAAATGTAGCAAGCAATTTGGGTCTTTCAATGAATAAAATTGAAATGATACCTTTAACTCATCTACCATTAGTTTTACAAATAATACTACTATTACTCTATTAAAATCTGCCTCATTTTGCCTTTAGTTCTTCTAAGAATTAGGTTCTGAATTTTCAAACTTTCCTTTGAATTTACTCTTTCAGACTTTTCTTGTTTCCATTTTAGTGGCTTTGTATCTAGATTGCCCTCTCCACTGGCTTTAATCGTCAGGTTAAATATCTTGTAAGATCGTTTTGACACAGCTTTCTCTCTAAAGTTGTACCTCAGCAATTCTGACTTTAGCTCAGAATACCACGGTTACAGACAAGTGATTTTTCAGTTACTGAGCCTAAAATGTGGCATTTTTCTTCCAGCTTGGATATTCCTGGCATATACTTATATAGCAAAGGTCTTAACACTCTCGCTGCGCTGAGTTTCTCAGTCCTTCATTAACGTATGAGCCCCAGAATCATTTCCATTAAGCATATTTTTGGATTTCAGTGTTGCATTTTGGGTTTTCCTTCCTGTATTTAATTTAGTGACTACTGGTGTGGAGGAATCTTCTGAACTTGGAAAACAACAAAAACAGTTTTAAAAGATTAATCAATTAAATCTTGATTGCTAATGGACATGAAAAGGGCAATCTTATATGGATAATTAAAATCAATAAACCAAATATCATTTTTTAAAATTCAAATTCCTTTATTTCTGTGAACTTTAAAAAAGTATATAGTATGTATGTTTTAGTTTTATCTCTATTCTTTCCTATTAGGCAGATTCAACAGAGAAGGACCTCAATCAGAAGAATATAATCATGGATATCTAACAGGGCCGTGGGATGTACCCAGATTTGTGAGGTCCATGTCAGAAAGAGGAAGAAAGGACAGTCCCTGGTAAGTAAAATAAAAATGATGAAAGAGAATGGGAGATTTTTAGCCTCATTTCCAAATATTCCTATGGGTTTGGGATGTACTCATTTAAGGGAATATAGAGAACAGGTTTTGATTTAGAGGGCTTCCTGAAAGGCCACAATTATGCATGCTTTATTGTATTTTGATTACTTCTGGTGTAGGCAGGGAGGGGGGAGCCTTTAGGAACATTCAGGAATATAAAAGCAGGACCAGCACAGGTTGGAAGGCCGTGTACAGGAAAGTGACATGGGGGAAGCAGTTAACAACTCAGAGTTGAGGTCTCTTACCTTCACAGAAATCATAATTTGCCTCTGTTAATTTATTCTTTCGCTAAACATAATATATAGTGAATAATGTCCTAAATACTGTGAGTGATACAAAAATGATCAGTCTTTAGTCTTATGGAACTACTAGCACTATACTTCAGCGATAATACATGCATATTAAAAGTGCAATGCAGAGTAAAGTATGAGAAATGCTTTAGAGGGGGAACAAAAAAACTCCAAAAGCTTTTGAATGGAGAATAATTTTATCTGGAATAATAAAAGTATTCTTGGTAGAGGTGATATTTGGGTTAGACCTTCTAGAGCGAAGAGATCATTGCATGACCAGAGAGGAGAATGTATTCAGGATATAAAGTGTAACATTCAGAGTTATGGACACTGAGCACAAGCAAAACAAAAAGTCTGTTGGTTGTTAGCAGATTGTAAAAGGTATCTAAATCCATGGTGATATGGATTTAGACTCTGTCAGGGAAAGAGAAAATCAGTGATGATTTGAGTGAGTGGGAATAATGTTATTGAATAGCATCATAACTGAGCTGCAATTTGCTAAATGGACAGAGTAGGGAGAAACTGAAGGTGGGAAGAACAGTGGGGGTAGGTGAGATAATAATAATATGATGTTAATAATTGTGGATTATTATTCTAGAAAGTGTTATAGGCACTGCAGGTCACGGCCTGCTGGGTTTTAAAATTAACTTACTTTGTGGGGTAAACATTAAAAAATTTGAAATAGAGGGGCACCTGGGTTGCTCAGTCAGGCAAGTCCGACTCTTGATTTTGGTTCAGGTCATGATCTCACGGTTTCATGAGTTCAAGCCCCTCGCTGGGCTCTGCACTGGCAGTGTAGAGACTGCTTGGGATTCTCTGTCTCCTCTCTCTCTACCCCTCCCCCATTTGTGCTGTCTCTGTCTCTCTCAAAATAAATAAACTTTAAACTAAAGTAAAATAAAATGTTGGGCACTTGGGTGGCTCAGTTGGTTGAGCATCCGACTTTGGCTCAGGTCATGATCTCACAGTTTGTGCATTTGAACCCCATATGGGGCTTGCTGCTGTCAGCCTGTCAGGGCAGAGCCTGCTTCAGATCCTCTGTCCCCCACTTGAGCTCTCTCAAAAATAAACAAATATTGGGGCGCCTGGGTGGCGCAGTCGGTTAAGCGCCTGACTTCAGCCAGGTCACGATCTCGCGGTCTGTGAGTTCGAGTCCCATGTCGGGCTCTGGGCTGACGGCTCGGAGCCTGGAGCCTGCTTCCGATTCTGTGTCTCCCTCTCTCTCTGCCCCTCCCCCGTTCATGCTCTGTCTCTCTCTGTCCCAAAAATAAATAAATGTTGAAAAAAAATTTTTTTAAAATAAAAAAATAAAAAAAAAAATAAACAAATATTTACAAAAATAAAATAAATGTTAAATGTTCATACCCTTTAAAAAATTGAAATAGAATAGAAAATACTGGATTTTATTGCACTAAGGCAACTGCTATTTTATGAAACTTCTGTGTCAATTTTTAATATATATGTATTTATTTATGTATTTATGGAGCTGTGATGTGAAATATATTTTCTACTGTGGATTGTGGTCAAGATAGAGAGACTATACAAGAGGCTGTATTTATAAAAGTCTGTCTTTATGGTAATGGTTAATGGGGCTCCACAAATATAGTCTAGGCAGGGGTATGAGAGAAATCCTTCAAGCACATTGTTTATAGGGAGCTCAGTCTGTATTTGAAATAGCCACTGACATATTCTGCTATTTCTTTTAGAAACATGATAGTGAATGTTCAGTTTGATCAGGAGACCATAATTTTTGAATACTCAATGTCATAATTCTGAGGTATCTCTTAGTTTCTAACATGACCAAATGCTTTCAGAACAGCAGTTCTCAACAGGGAACACTTTGCTCCTTTGGGGACATTTGTCAACATGTGGAGACATTTTTGGTTATCACAATTTGGGAGGAAGGAGTGTGTTGTAGGCATCTGGTTGACAGAGGCCAGGGGAGCTGCTAAATATTCTGTGCACAGGACAGCCCCTCACAGTAAAGAATGAACTGGGCCAAAACGTCAAAAGTGCCAAGGTTGAGAAATTCTGCTTCAGAATCACTCAAACTAGTTATTTAAAAGAAATGCAATTTGTAAGAGCAGTTGAAAGATTCATGCTAAGATTTGGCCTAACACAGATTCAGTGATATTATTTGTAGAATGCTCTGATCATTATTTATTATTAAATTTAAAATGATATAACAACATTTGCTTATTTGTAAGCCAGAATGATATGCTGCCCAAAACAGTTTAGCAATACAAAGTTTGTAATTCTAATATCATTTCTTGAATCTTAACATCGAAAGTCAGAATTATATACTACTACCATCATATTGACTAACGTATAAGCCTATGTATGTTTTTACATATGAAGAAGCAACTTTATCTTGAAGTGAGTTCAGAGAATTGGCAGTCAGCTGCCCAAGTGAATCATATCATTTAAAACTTTTACATTTAGGTCTATGACCCATCTTGAGTTAATTTTGTGAAAGGTGTAAGGTCTGCATCAAGATTCATTTTTGGTTTGTGGATGTCTTGTTGTTCCAGTACCATTTGTTGAAAAGACTATTCTTTCTCCACTGAACTGCCTTTGCTCTTTTGTCGAAAATCAATTGGTGTTATATATATATGACTCTACTTCTGGGCTCTCTATTCTGTTGAATTGATTTATCTATTCTTTTACCAAAAACCTGCACACAAGGTTCATAGCAGTTTAGTCATAATTGCCAAAACTTGAAAGCAACAGAGATGTCCTTCGATAGGTGAATGGATAAACAAATTGTGTGGTACATCCATACAATGGTATATCATTCAGCAATAATGAGCTATCAAGCCACAAAAAGACACATAGGAACATAAATGCATAACATTAAGTGAAAAATAAGAGTTCTAATTTAAAATAGATTCAGTAGAAGTCACTGAAATTCTTATAGATCTGATTATTCCAATAAATATATGTGATCATAAAGAGACTTTGTAAGGAAAAGGGCATGTGAAATTGGTACCTCAGTTCTAGGCCCACTGGGCGTACAAACTACCTACAGGTTTACCACGTCATTGACATTTCCTGGCTTCAGTTATCTGAACCATAGGTGTGTTGGCCTGAATGACTCACAGTCTTCTTCAACCTTTAAAATTCTGTGAGTCTAGTTTATGGATTTGTGTGTGTGTGTGTGTGTGTGTGTGTGTGTGTGTGAATAAATTGTTAGTCTCTTTCAGATTATTGTAGGATTAGTTTCATGCCTTATCAATAGCCCATGGGGAGACATTATTATAAAGTAACTCAATTTTTCCATGGTTTGGCTTATATTTGGACTTACATTTGACTTATAGTTATAGAATATAAATTATATTTATATGAATAAATGACAGTCTCTGCCCACAAACCTGATATTCCGCTGACCTTGTCAGGGAGTCAGTTTCCACAAAGCCTTCATTTAATTGTACCATGGAATACCCAAGCCTGACTCTCCTAATGTCTTCATGAGACACTTAGGGGCTTTTTTCAGATTACTTTGTTTATGTGTTCTGTGCAGTAGGTCCTTGAAATTTACATTTCATTTTTTTTTTTAACTAGTGTTTCATGGTTGCAATAGTTAGGCTACCGCCACAAGCCCTAGGAGATAATTGGCTGCATCAATTCAAAGATATAAATGTTTCTTTCTATGTAGAAAGACAAACTCATTAATTCTTCAACATATTAGGGAATTTCCATTTTTCTAGGCATTTAACCTTACAACAATGTAAAGAACTACCTCCTAGAGGTTCAAACATGTAAATGCATCTATGAAACGTCAAATTTTTGTGCCATTGTTTTGGAATGACTCATGAAGTTACCATCACCTTTCCCCCAGGTTTTGTAACAAAGATACATTTGTGACTAGCTAATTATTATGTGCACTCAATTATTAATCAGGCTTTCTTTGGATATATCTAAGGGTGGGGATATTTCTCTTTTTTTCTGTGTGTGTGTGGGGGGGGGTGGGTGTGTGTTAAAAAAATCACCAAAAATAGGGAGGTTTCATAGTAAAAATGGTTAGAAGATCTCTGGCCTGATTTATCACCATATTTTGTTTCCTAGATATAACTTTTTTCGAGGATCCTTCTAAAGGGTTTATAAGTAGAAAATGTATTAAATAAAAAATCTCTTTGGAAAACTTGGAATAATAAAGAAACAGAAAAAAGTATTTGTGAGCTCAGGAGAAATGATTAGAAATTATATAACATTTCCCTGAATTCTTTAAGAGATTAAAAGGTTTCTCACTTAAGGAGACACCCTTGACAAAGATGTTCCAAAAATCCAGATTATTTTCAAAAATTTGCATTACACCTCTTTTATATTCCAATTTGCATGATGTAAAGAGTTGAGTATCTCTGCTGTATTCTTCCAGCCAGGATAAATTGACCCACTACTTTACAAATTTATAAGGATTTAAATCCCTTATAAATTGACTATGGGTTGATTAAAGTGATTTTAAAATAAATCACGTCATTTAATTTCACTTCATTGTACTGTATTCACTAAACATTTAAATTCTCATACATGTATAGCTTGCTTAAAGCTGTCAATATTTAACTTTTATAGAGAATTAGAGGCCTGTTTTTGAAGTGATCCAGTTTCGGTAATAAGCCACTTCTGTGTAGACTCCAGGTTTGTTCTTTTGACCACAGTTATCTCCCCAGCTCACGATTCCAATGAGATACCAGGTGTCTTTAAAATCCTTTATAACTAAGGGTCCCCCAGAATCACCCTGAAAATAGAGAAATAAAATTACCTAAATATAGAACTTATTACTTAAAATATTCTGATGAAGCACATATTTTATTATAGACAGCATATTTATTGATTACCAATTACAGAACAATTAATTGAAACATGGATTTCAAAAGTTATAAAAGCTTTAAAGTTCAGTTTCCACATTTTAATTTTCTCAGATTTATAGACATATAATTGACAAATATAATTGTATATAGTTAAAATGTACAATGTGATATTTAACATACATATATATATAATTTGTGAAATGATTACCACAATCAGTTTTATTAACACATCTATCATTTCACATAGTTACTGTGTGTGTGTGTGTGTGTGTGTGTGTGTGTGTGTGTAGAATGCCTAAGGTCTACTGGCAAATTTCAAATACACAACACAGAAAGTCTAGTTGGTGTTGGTTTTCTCCTGGCTCAAAGCAGGGTTCTTGGATCTCTGTTTTATTAGACAGACTAACCCCCTCATCATGCACCTCAGTTATAATTGCTGTATTCATGTCTTGGACCCTGTCCTTGAGTCTTTTCTCAATAACTTTCCCGGTTTTTCTGTGTCTAGAGCTTTGTTTTACTACTCACTTGCTCAGTCATGGAGCAGGAATTTTACCTCTGCTTCCCAATCTAGTGAAATCTCCTTATGACCACCTCCTTCCTGAGGCATATCACGAATCTCACCACTTGCCTAGATTCTCATATCCTGTCTGCTCCTGGACTCCTGTCACCACCTTCCCCTTCTCCATCATGGTTTGGACCTCTCTGTGCATTCTCTGAATTCTAGCTGCCTCTCTCCTCTTTCTCAGCAACTGAGGCTGGATATGTACCCGATTCCACTCTTGCCCAGCCTATATGCTACAAAACTCCCTGTTCCTTTTCTTTCTTTTTTTTTTTTTTCAACGTTTATTTATTTTTGGGACAGAGAGAGACAGAGCATGAACGGGGGAGGGGCAGAGAGAGAGGGAGACACAGAATCGGAAACAGGCGCCAGGCTCTGAGCCATCAGCCCAGAGCCCCACGTGGGGCTCGAACTCACGGACCGCGAGATCGTGACCTGGTTGAAATCGGACGCTTAACCGACTGCGCCACCCAGGCGCCCCTCCCTGTTCCTTTTCTGACAGAGGTTTACACGTGTAATTTATGGGACTCAGGGCAGAGCTTTCTGCCACCTGACATCAAAACAACTTCCATTATTTCATCATGTACAATCATCTCCTTGAAGTTTTCAAGAATCTCATGTTATAAAGCAAGTACCTACAGGAAGAAACATACTCTATACCTTCATCAGAAAACGTACATACAGGATAGCTATTAGACAGCAGAGGAAGGCACTGGAAAGGGCACCAGGCCTAATCCACCTTCTCACTCAGTGTTAACTGCCTCTTGCCCTCTCATTCTCCTTATGCTGAGAGCCAACAGATTACTTAGAATTCCCTCAAATATGAATTATAATTTCATACCTTCATTATTTTTGCTATGCTCTTTCTATGTATAGAAAAATAATAGTATTTTCTTGTTGTATAACTGCTAAGTGCCATTTATGCTTCAGGCCTCATTTAAGTGTGATTTCTCTGATATTTGCTGCAAAATTGTTCCCTTCACACTAAAGATATTTGCTCTCCATTATATCATTTAAAACATCTCATCATAGCTCATTGTTCATGATGATTTCCTTTCTAGATGAGACCCCTTTAAGAAAAGGGACTTTGCTGTATGAACCTTTGGACTTCTGGTATTAAGAAAATTTAATTTGGTTGGTTAGTTTGTTTGATAGCTTTAAAGAAACTCTGCTTATATAATTTTGCTTAATAAAACATCCAAAAATGTTTGTGTTGTGAAATATGCATTTAGAAATTACTGAACTGACAAAATATCTATATTGGTACAAACATAAAGAACATTGAATATTTCTTGAAAGAGAGAAAAAATATTTTGAGTTAATGATATCAAAATAATTTCTACCTACCCTGCAGGCATCATAAATTCCTTCCAGATATCCAGCACAAAACATTCCAAATTTTATATCATGGCCATATATGTGTGGTTGTTTGCACACATCATCACTTATGATTTTCAGTCTGGCTTCTCGAAGATTATTTTGGGATTCCCCTTAAGGGAAAACAAAGTAATTTTAGTGTTTACAATCAACGTCCTTAGCTAGAAAGAAGTGAGTGGACTTTTTTCCTAATCGAACCTATTTCATATTAAAACTGTCAATACAAAATGAAGTTAATATAAGCAGTTTCTAGAGAATAAATCTGTCTTTAAAATCTGGCACATTTAAATGATAATTATTGCCTTTATCATATTTTTGTAAATACCTATACTTGTAAGAAAAACATTTTGTGTCTTTTTCTGGAAAACCTTTGTACATTTACTTTATTTTTATTATTTTATTTCATCTTTTTTTAATGTTTATTTATTATTGAGAGACAGAGAGAGACAGAGCATGAGCAGAGAGGGGCAGAGACAGAGGGAGACACAGAATCCAAAGCAGGCTCCAGGCTTTGAGCTGTCAGCACAGAGCCGGATGAGGGGCTCGCACTCACAAACTGCAGGATCATGACCTGAGCTGAAGTCGGACGCCTAACTGACTGAGCCACCCAGGCGCCCCTATTTTATTTTATCTTAATTCTAGTATAGTTAACACAGTGTTATGTTAGTTTTAGGTGCACAATTTAGTGATTCACCTCTTCCATGCATCACCCGGTGCTCATCACAACAAGTGCATTTCTTAACCCCCATTGCCTATTTTATCTATCCCCTCTCCCACCTCTCTCTGGTAACCATCAGTTAAGAGTCTGTTTCTTGGTCTGTTTCTTTCTTTTTTTCCTTTGCTACTTTGTTTGTGTGTGTCTTACTTAAATCCCACATATGAGTGAAATCATATGGTGTTCATCTTTCTCTGACAGAATTATTTGGCTTAGCATCGTACTTTTTCTTTAAACCAATCCATTTATATATATACAGGTAGGAAAGCACTCATTTTTAAAAATACAGTTTGTATTTGTGGATTCCAGATTGTTTCTATAAACTTGTCAGGTTTAGATAGCTTCCTCCCTTGGCTTGATAAAATAACTAAAATACTGTGTATATTTATTTTATCCTTTACATTTTATGAAGAACTTTTACATATATAATGACATTTAAAGTCAATGATTTAATTTCTAATGTATTACAAGTTTGGGACTCCAGAGTATAAACTAGATCCTGAGTTGTAGAAACCAATGTTATGACAGGAAGATAACTGCCTCTGGTGGAAACAAAGAATATCACAAGCATTCAGGGATTCTTTATATCAAACCACATACTGGTCAGGAAACTGACATGTGGTAGACAGAATCTACAATGATTTCCAAGATTCCTATGTGATCCCCTCCCCTGCTTCGGCCTCCAAGTGTGGATGGGATCTGTGAATATAATGGATGTCATTCTCATGATTAGGTTATGTTACATGGCACAGGTAAGGGAATTCTCCGGATGTAATCAGTTTGACATTGAGTTCATCAAAAGGGAGATTATCCAAGGTGGGCCTGACCTAATGAGGTGAACCTCATTTTCAAAAAGGTTTAGGCCTTCCCTGAGTTCAGAGACTTTTTCCTAATGGTTTTGAAGAAGCAAGCTGCTATGAGTTCTATAGCTGCAAGAAACTGTATTCCATAGCAACCAGTGACCTTGAAAGAGAACCCAGAGCTGCAGATGGAGACCACAACTCCAGTGGACACCTTGCTTGCTGTTTTGTGATACCTTGAAAAGAGGACCTAGCTAAGCTGGGTCTGAAATTCTGACCCATGGAAACTGTGAAATAATAAATGCTTGCTGTTTGAAGTTGTTAAATTTGTGGTAATTTGTTACACAGCAATGGGAAACTAATAGACATACCAATTTTAGTAGAATACCAGTTCAGGATTTATTTCTGGAGAGGTGATTACTGAAGTGTTTAAAAAGTGCTTAAGTTATTCTGTTCTTTGAATCAATTGGTGTTTTGTCTTTTTTTTTTTTTTCCTACGACATTGTCAGAAAAATTCATGTCCAGTGTCAGGAATGGTACCTGACAATATAAATTTATAACTTTTTTCAGAAAACTGGTTGGAAAATTTATAAAAAATACAGCACATAAATTCCAGGCATCCCTGAACTATTTCTCAACTATTGTGGGAATGCTTAATGATGTTTCTCACAAAGTGTTGTTTTTTAAAAGAGTCAGCCTTTTATTTCACTAATTTTCTCTGTTTTTTCTTAATTTTGACTTTATTCATTTATACCTATTATTATTTCCTTCCTTTTGCTTGTTTTAGGATTATTTTGCTCTTTATTTCTTTTTTTTTTTTTTAAATTTTTTTTTTCAACGTTTATTTATTTTTGGGACAGAGAGAGACAGAGCATGAACGGGGGAGGGGCAGAGACAGAGAGGGAGACACAGAATCGGAAACAGGCTCCAGGCTCTGAGCCATCAGCCCAGAGCCCGACGCGGGGCTCGAACTCACGGACCGCGAGATCGTAACCTGGCTGAAGTCGGACGCTTAACCGACTGCGCCACCCAGGCGCCCCTCTTTATTTCTGATTTAAGTAATAACTTAGATTATTGATTTGAGAATTTTCTTCTTTTCTAATGTCTTCAGTTGCTATAAATTTCCCTCTCTGCATTGTTTTAGCTACATCCTGCGCATATTGATGTTGTTTTCTTTTTCATTTTCAGTCTTTTGTATACTTAAAATTTTCTTTAAGACTTCCTCTTTAACCTATGTATTATTTAGAAGGGTATTGTTTAATTTCTAAGCAGTTAGAGATTTTTCTGTTCTCTTTCTGCTAATGGTTTCTAGTTTGCTTTCATTATGATCAGACGGATACTGTGTATGATTTCAGTTCTTTAAAGTTGTTGAAGATTGTATTATGGAGCTAGATATGATCTACTTTTGGTCAGTATTGGTGAATGTTTTATGGATGCTTGAAAAAAATGGGTTCAGCTTTGGGTTCTATACATGCCATTTAGATTCCATTGCTACTCAAAAAGTATTACAGCAGGTATATTTCTGCCAACCTCAAACTCCAGGCCAGAACTGATTCTTCCCACCAAACCAAAGGGAAAATGAAATGCCCTTCCCATCATCATGAAGCAGGGAGTGCAAATTCTATATTATAAGAAAACCCATCAGAGAGAGTGCAGACATAGAGGTGTTATGCTTACAGCTCTACTCAGCTGCCCTGGGATTAGTAAGATATGAATAATTTCTGTGATTGGTAATATGGCTGTAAAGAAAGCCATACATATCTCAGCTTGTATAATAGTAATGAAACCATATGAGACACCTGGAAAAAATCTAGAGACCATCAAGACTATTCTTGGGTACATTAGTGAAAGATATTCCTAGTTCCTTAGTGGAGACTAAGAATTAATGGTTTATTCTTTAGGGTTTTTATATATAAAGGAATTGTACAGAGCTCTGTGAATGGATTTTGTCATTCCCAGAAAGGCTTTTCTTTATCTTCTTATGCCCAGAGTTAAGGAAACTCTCTTGCTGTTGTTATATGTAAGTACCTAGACCAGATTTTACAATCCAGAGTGTATCTGACTATGCCAAAAAAGCATTCAAAAACAAAATCATTTTTACTTATTAGAAGTGTAAGGTAGTATATCAAGTTATATCAGTTTAGAGAGAGCCACGGAAGCTTTGTTATCAGAGACAATCTCTAAATTAGCCTCTGTAATTCTGAAGCAGATTTGGCTGTAATTGGACATTGTAGCTGAGAAACAGAAAAACTTGTGAAGTGACCCAGGAAAGTGAAAATGAGTAGTGGAGCAAACCAAGGGGATGAATAGATTAAAAGGGTAGAGGGGGGCTCACAGAGATGAGGCATAAAGGGAGGGAGCATTGGAGGGAAAGTGGGCATGAAGATGACAACACATCTGATGCACACCTGGCATTGCATAGACAACAGCACATAGAAATAGACTCTAGTGTTGCTGAGGGAACATTCACTTCTTTTATGTCTTCCTTGAAGCCTACCCCTTTGGAGCTGCCTCTCCCTATTCTATGTGAGTCTGACCAGGCTGTCTATCACACACCTTCCTTTCTTGGTATAGGCAAAGGAGTGAGTACCTGAGTTAGTGAGTCAACCCAAGTGCCCTGGACACAAATGGGGCCAAAGGAAACCTTTTCAGGGATTAATGTAGATTCTGGCAAAGAGCAGGACATGTTCTTCCCTCCGCATCTATTAGGGGAACATGGTGTAAACCTTGATGTTGTTGGCCACCTTTGACACTATGTGGAACTAGAATCCCTCCCTATGAAGGCAATCTAGGGGAAAACAGAGCCAGAAATGGGAAGATTCAGAGATTCAGCATCTAATGACATACAAACTCCTGAATCCAGCTATGTCTAAAACAAGACTCATCTTCTCTCTCTTGATTTCCAAATCACAAGGGCCGAATTTGCCATTTTATTATTGTTTTCGCTTTAGTTAGTTTGAGTTGAGTTTCTGTCACTGACAAAGTAAGAGCTCTAACTAATCCAATCAAGCTGTGTGGAAATGGCTGGCAGGATATATTAATGGAGATTAGATTAAATCACACTGTCCTAAATTGGATTTAGAGCTCTGTGTCCTTTCTGAGATACCTACCACCGTAGAAAAGTGCTCCAAATCCTGTGATATAAACAGTTGAATTGGGTTGGAAGGATGCAGAGGCTTCTGGCAAACAAACCCGGCGGATGTCATTAGTAAAGGTGACCTTGGGAGAGAACTGTACAACAGCAATGTCGTACTCTCTTGCTGGGGAGTGATATCTCTCATGGACAATAATTCTTCTGATATTTCTTTTCATTAATGGAGGGTTGATTGTTGTTCCAAAGCTAACAGTCCATTGATGTGGATTTGCATTACTGGAAAAGGTTAGAAATGCATATAAACTGTACATATAAACTGCAGCACTATAATAACTGCATGAAGGCTAATAAAAAACTCCATCTTAAAAATATTTGGTTGTATGATAGTTTCCTTTGACCTTTAAATATAGACTATTGCTATTTTGAAAGATAAACTGTATACAAATAGCATCTTAGAGCTGAAATCCAAATAAGAATTATTGAATTCTAGAACTGTAAAGCATATAAGCTATCATTCATTTATCTCTTCAGCAAATATTTGTTGAAATTCTGTATGCTAAGTCTTATTTGAAGTGCTGGGATTGAAGTGGTGAACCAGACAGAAAAGGTCCCTGCTGGTGGCAGTATTCAATTCTAGTGAAGGAAATAAAACAAAATGAATTAACAGATAAATAAATCCAAGCAGTGATAAGAGCTATGAATAAAATAAAATAGGGTAGTGGAATAGAGTACAGGGGGGTAGTTAGATAATTCTCTTTTGAGAATAGGATGTTTAGGCTGAGACATGGTTTATGGGGAATTAGCTGTGAGAAGGCAGGGAGACAAATTTCCAGACAAACTTCCCAAGGCTTACATCAGATGGGCTGCAGTTCGAGACCCAAGGGAAGAGTGGTGGGGCATGAGGCTGGCGAGGTAGGCAGGAACCAGATTTTAGAGTGTCTTATAGGTCATGGATAGTGTGTTTAGATTTTATTCAAGTGATATGGGAATTCACTGGATGATTTTAAGACAAGAGTAATGTAGTCTCATTTACATTAAAAAAAATCACATAAGTTCTTTCTGGAGAATAGATTGTTGGAAGGTAAGAGTGAATGAGGTAAAAGTTGTCAGAAGTAGGAGCGCCTGGATGCCTCAGTCAGTTAACCTTCTCAGTTCAGCTCAGGTCATGATCTCACAGTTCTTGGGATCGAGCCCCACATTGGACTCTGTGCTGAAAGCACAGAGCCTGCTTTGGATCCTCTTTCTCTAAAATAAATAAACATTTAAGAAAAAAATTTGTCAGAAGTCTTGTGAAAGATGACCAAGTATGGATGACTTCTAGCTTGTGAGCAACTTTTAGCTTGTGGGCTCGCACAACTGGCAGATCATGGTACATATGGAGATTGGAAAGGTCATTTAGTAATAAAAGATCATCTAGTAAAACCTTTGTTTTATACATAAGGAAAATAAAACCTAGATAGGTTAAACTATTTGCCACGTATCATGTCTGCTTGCCTCTCTCTGCTCTTCTCTTTATTGGACATGGTCTCCCATCAAAATCTATTTATTAGTAGCAAGATTAGTATTCTTAACTAAGTACTTAACTAACACCGTCCATGAGGGATAAGCAGAAACAGATACTGCCCATATAGATACTTGTTCCTCAACCTAATTATTTCCTAATAGGTAGCTTTAGTCATAGAAAGAAGCATATAAACATATCATAGGGTTTAAGTCCAATTTGACAGCTGTAATTGTGTTGGGATTATTATTTTTATCTTTACGGGAACTTAAATTTAAATTTTAAATGGTGTTTTTATACACAGTTTTGATGTGCAAAAATAATGAGAAAAGCTAAATAAAAATGGTTTGTGAACACAATTGTTCATTTGCATAAATATATTGACATTTTTGTTTATAAATAAATCTCTTGTGAATTTTATTTGTGCAAATCTGCTCCCTCACCTTAGTCATACCTAGATAAACTTAACATAAATCAAGTATTTCGAACTTGGAAGTGCAAAGGACAGACCTTGAATTGCATTTACTTAAATGAAATGATCATTTCAGAACTTTCAAACAAAACCCTGATACTATTTAATACAACTTGTATTTGTTACATTGTGGACAGAAAACCTGAAAGAAACACCTGACAGGAAAGATCCTAAGTGAAGATTACAAATAAACTTAAAAAATTTTTAAACTGGGCCCAAATAAAAAAAATGATAATGATAATGAGTATAAAATAGTAATTCAGATCCCCGACTAAATTGTAAAAATTGAAAGTGTGATTCCTGGGTTGGAAACTATCCCTATAAAAAGGATCTGGGAATTTTGTTGATTATTAGCTTGAAAATCGATCCATGTGATAAGAGTTCTTAAAGGGTTCAGTCAGTATAAGAGTGCAATGATATCAAACAATCTCAAACTAGGGAAGGCCATAAAAAGTCATTTGGTCCTCTCACTGATCCAGTGCTTGAAAGATGGAACTTTGCATGAGGCAGACATACATGCTTGTGTTCAATTCCACCCTCCCCTAACATTGTGACCTTGGGCAAGTTACTTAACTTTTCTTATTTTGCTCAGTGAAAAAAAAGCTTATCAAGCATTGTTTATTTAATGAGGTGAGTGTGAGTGTAAGAATTATGTAAAATCAATCCTTTAAAAATTTTTTTTAAATGTTTATTTACTTTTGAGAGAGAAAGAGACAGCATGAGCAAGGGAGGGGCAGAAAGGGATAGAGACACTGAATCTGAAGCAGGCTCCAGGCTCTGAGCTGTCAGCACAGAGCCTGATGCAACGTGGGGCTCGAACTCACCAACCATAAGATAAGATCATGACCTGAGCCACAGTCGGAGGCTTAACTGAGTCACCCAGGTGCCCCTATGTAAAACCAATCTTAAGGATCTAATCAAAAATTTGTACCACACTGGAGCTTAATAAGTGCTAATAGTTGTTGTTGTAAGAACACAGTCTCAGGTAGCAATTGTCTATGCTTGAACCCTTCTGCAGATGGGAACATCGCCTTTCCCTTAGAATCTCTTTCTTCACCTTGGAATCCCTTGCATATTTGAGCAGCTCTAACTATTGAAAGTTCTTCCTTGATTCCCTAATTCTCTTGCACAGGAAAGTGTCTCAGACATAGGCTTTGAAGGCAAAGTAAACCATACAGTTATATTATCACCTTTCTTTACCGTCCAACACTCTATAGTTTGAGAACATTTCATTTTCTCAATTTTTTTTTGAGTATGTTGTCCAGGACAGAACTCACTATCCCAGTCAGGATTTGACCAACAAAGAGTCTAATGTCTCCTTTATTTTGAAATCTGCATTTCTTTTAATTCAATTTAAATCATAATGTAGTTTTGTGAACAACTAACTCATAGTAGGCTATTTGCTGAAAAAAATTTTAAGCAATTTGCACATGTTAAAGCACAAATATGCTTTTGGTACTGATGTACTTAGATTTTTTTGACTCAATGTAGAGCCTTACATTTATATTTACCAAAATTAATCATTTAGTTCTTGCTTATGATTCTAACATAATTAAAGTCCTGTTGAAATTTGTTTTTCTTACCCACATTTGTTATCCTTTCCAGCATCTATCATCAGCTACTTTGTTGATTATAACTTCCACATCACCTACCAAGCCTAGAAAATACATTGTCTAGGACACAGTGCAGAATAAAGGTCTTTGATGGGCCATAAAAAAACATCTGCAGTCTTTCAATAGCAATTCTTAATCATCATCCTTTAGATAGAGTTGTTCAGTTACTGAGCTAACTATAACCTTCCATTCAATTTATATTATTTTATTTTTTCAAAAGCCCTCGCATTTTACTTTGTCATTATGACATTAGTCATGCTATCTCACTTTTTAATATGTTTATTTATATTTATTTGGGAGGGGGCAGCATAGAGGTGGAGAGGAGAGAATCCCAAGCAGGCTCTGCGCTGTCAGCACAGACCCTGATGTGGGGCTCAATTGCATGAAATGTGAAATCATGACCTGAGCCAAAATCAAGAGTTGGACACTTAACTGACTGAGCCACCCACGCACCCCAATCATACTATCTATTTTGAAGAGTGTTTTGGTTCTTGGAAGCATGATTTAAGGAAGACACTGACAAAATCAAGAACATGTAGAGGAGAAGAAGTAAGATTGTAGGATATCTGAAGCTGATGTTGTGAAATAAAGTAGTGATATTTATTTTCACATATGGTTTTGAGATTCTCATTTATTTTATATTATCTGGCCTGAAAAAGAGAAAATAAGGAATTAGTTCTCTCCATGGTTCTATGGAGAAAGAAATAAATTTGATCCCTGATGTTCCAGATAAAAAAAACAAATATCAGTGGATAAAAGTTATTAGGTTGCAGATTTGATGTTCATTGTTATAAGGATATTTGCAAAAGTGGATCCATCTACCACAAAATTGGCTGACTTTGGAGCTAGTAAGGTCTCCTTTGAGATATTTGATTCCCAACTAGGAAACTAGGGATTTCTTTGCATTCTAACATATTGGCCTGTTGAGCTCTGATGTCTTTCAAACTTTAAGAATCTAAGTCTCTATATTCAAATTTAGACTCCGGTAGACAGAATTACCATGGTGTCAAAAGTCGGAATTTTATTTGCAAATATCTTCTCCCATTTGGTGGGTTGTCTTTTTGTTTTATTTTGTTGATAGTTTCCTTCACTGTGAAAAAGTTTTTGAATAGTAGTATAGTTTTGGTATAGTTTAATTTTGCTTTTGTTTCCCTTACCTGAGGAGACATATCTAGAAAAATGTCTACAGCTAATGTCAAAGAGATTGCTGCCTGTGTTTTCTTCTAGGAATTTTGTGGTTTCAGGTGTCACATTTAGGTCTTTAATCCATTTTGAGTTTATTTTTGTGTATGGTGTAAGATGGTGGTCCAGTTTCATTCTTTTGCATGTAGCTGTCGAGTTTTCCCAGCACCATTTGTTGAAGAGACTGTCTTTTGTCCCATTGTATATTCTTGCCTCCTTTGTTGTAGATTAATGGGCCATATAATTATTGGTTTATTTCTGGGATCTTTATTCTGTTCTATTGATTTATGTGTCTATTTTTGTATCAATATCATACTGTCTTGATCACCACAACTTTGTAGTGTATCTTGAAATCTGGGATTGTGGTTCCTTCAGCCCCATTCTTTCTCAAGATGGCTTTGGTTATTTGGAGTCTTCTGCACAGTGAAGGAAACCATAAACAAAACAAAAAGGCAGCCTACTGAACGGAAGAGTATATTTACAAATGATATACCTGATAAAGGTTAATAATCAAAATATATAAAGAAGTTGTACAACTCAACACCAAAAAAACAAGTGATCTAATTGAAAAATGGGCAGTACGCCCAAATAGACATTTTTCCAAAGGGGATACACAGATGGCCAACAGACACATGAAAAAATTCTCAACATCACTGGTAATCAGAGAAATGCAAATCAAAACCAAATGAGACATCACCTTATACGTGTCAGAATGACTAAATTAAAAAGATAAGGAACAACAAGTGTTGGCCAGGTTGTGGATAAAAAGGAACCCTTAGGCACTATTGGTGAGAATATAAATTGGTACAGCCACTTTGAAAAATCATATGGTGGTTCCTCAAAAAATTAAAAATAGAATTACTGGGATGCCTGGGTGGCTCAATCAGTTAAGCATCTGACTCTTGATTTGGGCTCAGGGTATGATCTCACAATTTGTGAGTTTGAGCCCTGTGGCAGGCTCAGTGCTGATGGTGGGGAGTCTGCTTGGGATTCTGTCTCTCCCTCTCTCTCTTCCCTTCCCCTGCTCCCATGTGTGGGCTCTCTCTTTCAAAATAAATAAACTTTAAAAAAATAAATAAATAAAAACAGAATTACCATATATGACCCTGTAATTCCACTACTGGGTATTTATCCAAAGAAAACAAAAACACTAATTCAAAAAGATCTATGCACCCCAAATGAAAACTATAATGAGATATCACCTCACACCTGTTAGTATGGCTAAAATCAACAACATAAGCACCAGCAGGTGTTGGTGAGCTTGCCAAGAAAGGAGAACCCTCTTGCATTGTTGGTGGGAATGCAAACTGGTGCAGTCACTCTGGAAAACAGTATGGAGTTTCCTCAAAAAGTTAAAAATAGAACTACCTTATGATCCAGCAATCATACTACTAGATATTTACCAAAGGATACAAAAATATGAATTCAAAGGGACACATGTACCTTGATGTTTATAGCAATATTATCTACAATAGATAAATTATAGAAACAGCCCAAATGTCCATTGGCTGTTGAATGGACAAAGAAGATATAGTATATATGTAATGGGATATTACTTAGCCATTTTTTGCCAAAGAAATTTCAAGCCAGTCTTGCCAATTTCCAAGCTAACTTCAAGCCAAATCTTGCCATTTGCAACAACATGGATGGAGCTAGAGACTATTTTTTTTTTAAGTAGGCTTCAAGCCCAGTGCAGAGCCCAGTGCTGGGCTTGAATTCATGACAATGATCTCAAGACCTAAGCTGAGATCAAGAGTCCAACGCTTAACCAACTGAGCCACCAGTCATCCCAGAGCTGGATGGTAATATGCTAAGTGAAATAAGTCAGAGAAGGACAAATACCATGTGATTTCACTCATCTGAAGGATTTAAGAAACAAAACAAATGAACAAAGGGAAAAAGAGAGAGGCAAACCAAGAAACAGACTCTTCGCTATAGAGAACAAACCGATGGTTACCAGAGTGGAGGTGGGTGGAAGGATGTGCTTAAAAGGTGATGGAGATTAAGGAGTACACTTGTTGTGATGAGCTCTGGATGTGGTATGTAAGTGCTGAATCATTAAACTCTACAGTTAAAACTAATGTTACACTGTATGTGAACTAACAGGGATTTAAATAAAAACTTTAAAAGAAGAAACTAAAACAAAAAAAGGTATATACACCCCTATGTTTTATTGCAACATTATTTACAATAGCCAGGATATGGAAGCAACTTAAGTGTCCACTGATAAATGAATAGATAAGAAAGATTTGATATATATTGATATATACATATATGTACATATATGTGTGTTTATATATGTGTGTGTGTGTGTGTGTGTATATATATATATATATATATATATATATATATATATATATATGCATGCATGGTGGTTGCCAGAGGGGAGAGGTATTGAGGGATGGAGAAAATATGGAATAAATAAGTCACAGGAATAAAAGCAAGCATAGGAAATATAGCCAATGGTATTATAATAGCGTTGTATGGTGCCAGATGATAGCTACATTTGTGGTAAGCATAGCATAACATAAAGAAGTTGAATCACCATGTTATACACCTGAAATTAATGTGACATTTGCGTCAACTATACTCCAAAAAAGCCACCAAAACCTGTGAGGACATGACAAATGAATGCTAGGATAAGGACTACTACCCTCACTGACTTTGCAAATACGTATGCAACTATAACACATTAGAAAAAAGCCTGAAAGAAAATTTTCTCATTTACCTCGGTAATATTGGGGGACGTTGGTTATTAATCAGAACATAATACTCAGTTTTTTAGCAGTAGTGAGGGCCAACTTACAGTCAATAACTTACTTCTTAAAGCAGTGTGCTGCGGTGATGAGCCATGTATTACTAATCAAGGTGGCCCCACACTGATGTATGTTATTTCGCTGAAGGGAAGCTTGCCATGGCCAGGCAGCCTTGGCTGCAATGTCTCCAGACATTATTCTGTTGACTATTAATGGAACAACTCGTTTACCACAACCTGTAAGAGATAAAATCACTAAGTTATAAGAAATATCTCCATAGTCTTTGATTCAGAGTACCTAATAGAGTACTAGAATGCAATATTTGCATCTATCATTATGTAAACATGTACAATATTAACAACTATCCTCTGTGTTTCCTGATATGCTGATGTTTTGCTCATCCCTGCATTTATAGATGTGGATATATATATTGCCTACTAAAGTTATGTTAAACTACAAAGGGTTGATATATCACAAAGTTATGTTTCCTGAAGACTTATGGTATCAATTATCTAGATATCCTGGGAGCTCCTACTATAATTTTTGCTTCCCAGTTTCAGATGATCCAGCGTGTTACTTTGACACATTTTTACACAGTAAAAGTACAAGTTTTTATCCGTAGAACTCACCAGACAAGTAATTGCCCATTTGCTGAAACTCCTTCTCCCATACATTTTTCTGTATGACTAGTTCCTAAGGTGTGCATGGGTTAACATATGATGACCAGTTTCTTACTCTTCTGGGTGAAGAGTTCCATTTTTCCACACAAACATCCCATTCACTATTGGTGGGACTAAATATGTACTCTATTATGTGCGTCAGATCAGAGATTACTTTGCTGCTTAAGTTCCTAAGAATTAAGCCTCTTTAGAACATGGTGCTAATAAGGAAAATATAGTAGATTCAATTCTTGTTCCAACTAATTGGGTATCACAAAAGAAAACTCATTTTACTGATACTGACTACACTCCATTGTGGCCAGTCATTGTAGAAATCTCCACCATTCTGCCATTACTCTAGTTTAGACAACCATTTTTCTCATCTGGAGGGTTGCAACAGCTTCCCAGCTCATCGCCCTGCCTCTAGTCCTGCTCTTCTAATCCATTCTCTATACTGAAATCTGAGTGAGTGACTTCCCACTGCCCTCCAAATGAAATTGAAATGTTTCAGCATCATTCTGGTCCTTGATCACTATTAATCATATCCATTTCCCATGCTCCCCACCCCCCATTCTATGTTCCAGTTACACTGACATTTTTCAATTACAATAAATGACCATGTTCCTGCTTTTCTAATGACATTTTTACATACTGCTCCCCCTGGCAAGGACACTCATCCCACTTGTCACTTGACTCATGGTCTCTCCTGTCTTAGGGATCACTTTCTGACTCTATGAGACCAGGTTAAGCTGACTCTGTGATTGGCTCTCATAGCACTGTGCACTTTCTCTGTTGTAGCATTTATCACCCTATTTTAACATTTCCTGATTTATTTATATTTTCCTCTACCTTTGAACTCTTAATTTTAGAGGAAGGATCTTGTCTTATTCATAGTGGTATTCACTTTCTGGCACTAGGTAGATGTGAAAAAGATACTTGTTGAACGAATAAATGAATGAATGAATGAATGAATGAATGAATAGATACATATAGTTTGTTTGTAAGACACAGAAACAAATGCATGAATGCTTTTGCTCAAAGTCATCACCACTTTGATTAAATCTTTCAAAATTTAGGCCATAGTGATATGAAGGGAGTGAGTGGAGCTGGTGTCAATCATGAAAATGAACATAATAAGCACATTTTATAGCTCAGTCACGAATAATGGGGTCTATTTCCTCCCCATTTATCACTTTCTCATTATTTCCTTTCTCAACAGAAAGAACATTTCATAGCATTTTTCAAAATTAGAAAAGCAAGCCCATTTATTCCAAGCCAGAAATACATAGTTTATTCAAATTGCCCCCAAATCCCTACCATGTAAAATGTTTTTCTTGAACATGATGTAAAGATTGGTTTCAGAGCTAGAAAAAAAATACTTGTTGATCGTCCAATTGTTATTCTCTTTCAAAGAAAATGTATGACATGGATGGGAAATTATGAGCTAATATTTGAAGATATTTTCTCTTCTGATGTGGAAATTGAACTTTTCTTAATAAGCTAACTAGACTTACATGCTTGGACAGTTAGCTTTCCTGTTGATGAGCTCATTGCTGAAAAACAAAAGAGAACATAGAATGATAATATGATATTCTCTCAGGTGGTCTCAATAACCAGAAATTACCAGAGGATATTGACTATGTATGGATTCTAGACAGTTTAACAAATATTCAGGAGAATGGCTACCCAATAAAACAGGATATGTATACAATTTTTATAGAGATTTGTAGGCAACCTCTAATTAGGTGGATAAATCCTCAAGCAGTGGGTGATTAAGGCACAAACAGTGGATAATTAAAATTCATAAATAGTTTGTGTTAATACAGAACAGTTGTTTTCTAATTGTGCAGGATAAAACCTCTTTGGATTTCATTTCAGGGGTGAAGTGAAATGGGGAAAGAGGCAGCAAGTAGACAGGATCTCCAGGCTCAAATCCAGCCTCAGTCAGAACAACTCTGCTTTTATTTCTTCTATTTAAGCTTTCGCATAAGCATTTTTTTGGTCAAAGGGTTTAGGAATGAAAAAATAAACCACCCAAATAAACTATATTGAATAATACTTCTAAAACACAGTTTCTAAAGTATCAAAATGATTTTTTTTCTGAAGAATAAACTTGTGTATTCTTATCCAACATCTGCTAAGTATTAGTAAAGACCAATTATTGGAGAGAATATAAAGTTAAATTCTGTCAATTTCCAACAGTTAGGATTCTGACAAAGGAAACATGAGCATTTAAATTGAAATCAGTGGAAGGTTATATGAAAACTGTGATGATTTTCAAGGTAAAAAGGCTTATGAGCAGAATGAGGATAAAGTATTTTATTTATTTCAACCAGTGAACATAACTAATTTTTACCAAAGAATTTTACTTTTCATGTGTAGGAGAGAAATAAACTAACGCCTTAGACATGAGAGTGACCCTCTAACATACTTTGAGTTGAGAGTAATCTAGTAATTAGGGCTCTGCACGCTGTAAGTAACATCAGAGGAACTGGAGCACACATGAACCAAATGTGAACAGTGAGCTGCTCTTTCATAACTATGGTGTTTGCAATGCAAAGAAGTTGATTTTAGCTTTGCTTTGACACATTGCATCCCATAAAGGACCCACACCACATAGTTTTGTTTTTTCCTGAAAACAAAACAAAACACAGATTCTTGACAAATGACAGATAATCTTGGGCTGCAGGGTTATTTCTAGACTTGGTTTAGAATTTTGGCAGTTTTCCATTCATTGGGAATCCCCCAGATTGAGTGTTCCTAGAGAGCAATGATTTTGCCTGTAAAAATTGCCTTGAGGATAATACTGAGCTTTTCACTAAATGGGTTTTCCTACGTGCTAGTAAACACTGATCCTTTTACATTTGGAAATTTTGAAACCATGAAGGTTCTGGCTTATTCTACTACTAATCACATGCATTGTGTACAAAGCACATGTACAACTTACTAGCTTTCTAAGTGGTAATGGTCTATTTGTTGCATATGTTCTACTTTCTTATATATCCTCATGCTATTTCTATGGTTGTAGGAAGAACAAACATTATTAGTGCAATTTTACTGTTGAGAGAATGGAGGTAAAGTCATGGGCCAATTACTTGGATGGTCTTGCAGTGACTCAGTGGGATCAAAATAGGTTCTCAATCAGCACACCCTGAATTTTAATAATTTCTTAGTCATTAAAATAAACTATAGCACACAAACTGACCCTGTGAAAAAACAAAAGGTAGGCAACTGATAACCATTTCATGCTTCATTTCTGGTTTCAGATAGCTCAGGCTTTTAAATTTCTGCCAAGTTAACTGGTTATTGGAAATTATAATTGTAACACATCATATAATTTATCAGAATTGCCACTATTTCACAACCTTGATTCATTTGTTTCCCCACCTAACAAAGAAGGTGGATTAAGCCCTTCCCTCCTGGGTTGGGAGAGGTCCCAGGCTTTATCCCCGGAGTAGCTGACTCTTCGTCACTTCAGCAGACTCCTGCCCATCCCATTCCCTCAGATTTTCACTTCCTGGTCAGGTTTCCTCTTGAAGAGTCAGCCAGACCCTTACAAGGGCAGGGCATCCTGTTTCACCTCTGATATTAATCACTTCCTTTGTGCTTCTCTTAAGTCTGGTGTCCATTGGAATTTGTAGGGGAAATTTGCACTTGTCTGCCAGAAGTAGGTGCTTGTGGAAGCAGCTTAATGTACAAGGGTGAACAGGTTTCTGTCTGGCTGGACTCCTCAGAGCCTTTAATATGCTAACGTAAGAGATGAATATCATAGACAGAATTTCTAAGATGCGTTTGACCACAGAACCCTTTTTATATAGAGTCTCTCAAGAAATTAGAGATCTAGACTTGAATCTTATATCATTTTAATTATTAGAGTCCTTACTTTTTTATCTCTCTTTTATATCTATAAAAGATAAATTTGCCTATTTCATAAGAATATAGAAATTAGATGCTGCACGTGAAGGGCATAGAGAAGGCCTTGATAAAGACTGATTTTCCTGTTCAGAGAAATGATAATGGTATAGTATAATGGTTCTAATGATTTTTTTCTAGCTCAGTGATTTTTAAAGCATCACTTCAAAGATGGCTTTAGTGGCTACAAAGTTGGTTTACCATATTCCCAAATGCCCATAGGAAAAAACAGAAACTTCATAACTTGACTATATACAGAAACTATCCATATTTTTTAAAGGCAACAAATGACCTCATGTTTTAGGAAGGTCCCACTTAGAAAAGTAGTTGTTGCTAAATGCTTGGTATTTTCACTTGCTTAGTCATGAAGGCAGTGGCTGAGTCAGATTAATTCTCTGTTAGTGGTAAGGTTTCCTAATTTTATGATGAGTACCAGTCAATACCTATAGGATAAACCACTTCACAACTAACTTCAGACATGTTTTCAACAGAGAAAAATAAAACCTTAAATGTCATATTTTTAACTTGAAATTTTTTTCCATCTAAATTCTAGCTATTATTCGGAAAGGAAATAATGGCAAGTAAGGTTAAGATTAGACATAAAATAGACCTAATAGAAAACTTCACATACCACAGAAGGTGCACCTACTTACCATTAACTTGAACTGAGGAGGCATTTATTGACAAGGCTCTTGTGGTCCTTATCTTCTGATTTAAGATGCTATGGATTTTCTCCTTTATCATGGCTCTTTGCTCAGGAGAGGGGAACTGGAATATCATAATGATATCTACTTTCACACCATCTTCCTCTGGCCTACAACATACAAGAGAAAGGTATTTATTCCAAGAATACATTGGATATCATACTCTTTCCTATACTTAATGCTCCTAAATTATATCTTAATTGCTGCAAATGTCAAGGACTAATCCTCTCACATTGACATTCATCTGTATGTCACTCTCTGACCCAAGGTCATTTCATATGTTGTCTCTTCGAGCTTCCATTATGTTTTTTGTAAATTTCCCCCATTAATTTGAAGGCTTGTTATAGCAGTTGGGTAAGACTCAGACATCAGAAAATATTTTCTCAGAATCATAAAGTCTGAGAATTGGAAGAAACTTTGGTGGTCTCTTTGGCCAATCGCTCATGTATCTGATACCTAAACCATTTGTGATAAGTGGCCCTCTAATCCCAGTACAGTAATTAAAATGATGGGAAATTTACTTCCCTCAAGAGGCTATTTCTCTTTGGTCAGCTCTGATTTTAAGAGAGTTCTTCATTTTGAGTTGAAATATGTCTTCCTATATCTTCCATTACATTAAGCTTAGGTCTAGTTTGGGACATATATAGAACCTTAATTTTCTCTTCCACATAAAGTATTTGAAGACAACAGCATTCTTGGTTTTGAGTCCTCCCTAGATCACACATGTCCAGTTATTTGAACTTTCTTCATATGAACAAGTTCAAGTCCCTTTACCTGTAGTATTCAGTTTTTCCTCTTAAATTAGGAAAGCCAAACAATTAAAGGTCTTTAAAAAATTGAAATCTATGTATTGATCTGTTATATCTCTTATTTTTACACCTAAAAAGACCCAAGCTCTGAAAAGCACTATAGGCCTTATTGTCCGAAATCTTTTGACTAAAAAAAGAGGAAATCATATTGATTTTGAGGCTTTTTATATATTGTGGTCCATTTAGGCTCTAGAATGTAAAGATATAATAACCAGAATTTTATGTCCAATTGTCAAATGTATTCCCTCTTGAATCAAAGGGAAGACCTTGTTTACAAGGTGGAGTTTCTCTGGACACACACAAAAACTTACATAATGATAATGACTATAAATTCAAATGAGTTCACAAGACTGTAATAATATTGCTAGAATGGTATGGCAAATCAGAATTTGAAAATAGAGGATGTGAACTCTAGAAAATTTCAACAAATATGTGCTTTTTATCTCCTAAATATTATACAATTTATCCAATTAATATTATAAAATTCTTCTGGAGGTCACTGGCTATTTAGTAAAGGTAAGGAACGTGGAATAAGTCTTCCAATAAGGCATTAGTCTATTGGTGATAAAAGTGATTATTTCTTAATATAAATCTCTTTGAATATATACATTTTTAAGAAGATGAGGCATACAGGTCCATAGATTTGTATTTATTATGTGTGTGTTCTGCTACATGCTTTCCAAATAACACAATTGAAACCTCTGAGCTATTTCAGCAATTGATATGAACTTCCCCCTTCTACCATAACAAACAGAAAACTTATTAAAACAGGAACATCTTTTTGTTTGGGCATGCCTCCTGTTACTGGGACTTTGTTACAAGTAAAACTTATGATCCCATTATGTAGCCAACTTGGCCTTCTTATTTTTGAAATGACATGTCTGAAAGAAAGAACTTGGTGTATGCAGTGACATGCTGCTGGGTTTTCCCAAGGCCACAGATTCTTTTAGTCCCAGACCTTATAATCAGCTGATGGGGTTTAAATCCTTGTTCTGTCACTTGGGGAATTTTGAATGTATCACTTAACCTCCCTGCATCTTAGTTTTTACATTTTAAAAATGGTGGCCAGCAGTATATCTCCAAACCACTGTAGAGATGCTATTCATGAGAAATCCTAGGCAAGAGCCAAGCTCACAGAGGCAACAATATGTGAAGAATTCCCATCTCCTTTGCCCTATGTCCCTCCAGGCTGTGACTCCACCTTTGCCCAAATATACATACGTCAGTCTCACTACTTGGTTCTTGATATAATGCTTGTTCAAGGCCGAATCTATAAATATCTCATCCACCTGTTATTACAAGACAGAAACTCTGTGTTAATATTTTTTAGTAAGGATATCCCCCCGACTAAATGCTAAAACAATAAAAAGAAGTTTTAACATGAGTAATATTATTTAAACGAGTGGTTCTTAACTCTCACAGTGCAGCAGAATCATTGGCATTTTTTTCCTTAAAATTATAGATGCTGGAGCCCTTATCTCAGAGTCTTGGTTATAATTGATCTGGAGGGAATCTAGGCATTCATATTTTTAAAAATCTCCCCAGGTGATTCTAATGTGCTGACATAGATATCCAGAATAGAAGATATCTTCTTAAAATTATACAGAAGGTAAAGTAAAAGATATAGAGCCAAGGTGGGACATCCAGGGAAACCTTGAGAGATGGTGGAGAGAACCTTGGTTGAGTACTGGATTTGAAGCCTATCCTGCCGCTCATGAACTGGGCAACCTTGTAAGTGACCGAACCCAACCTGAGCCTCAGTTTCCAAACTGAGATATTGATATACTGCTCATAGGGTTATAAAGATTAAACACACACAAAAAATGCTAAGTATATTTTGGCAATGAAGTTCTGGTGGTTCCCTAGCCCCATCCTGGTGTTTCAGGTTTCAGATTTCTTTGTAGGTCTTTGGTGGAAAGTATAAAGAGGCATTAGGGATATGGGAGAGCCAACGATTTTTTCATTGTTTTTGATTGTGGGCCCTAGGGTAAATCAGAGAGGAATAAAGAGTAAGATGGTGTTGAAGATTTAGATTAGAGTTTTATCACTCATTTCATATCACGAAGGAAGAAGAAGATAAGCCTTATTGCACAGAATTTTAATTTGCCTGATCTGACATCATGTGGCTGTGGCTTAGCACACCTGGATACTGGATTGCAATATCTCCTGGTGACCACTTGGTGGCAACAGTGTCATCTAAATTTGAGCATTCCATTTCACATTTGATGAATGTGATGAGCCAAATGTGTAAAAACAATGTCCCAAATTCCTAAGGCGCAAGAAGACCAACTCTCATTTTGAAAAACACAAATATAAATGGAAAAATAAATGGAAATAAATGGAATAAATGGAAAAAATAAATGGAATAAATGGAAAGCCGTTTCAGAGATCAAGGAACAAGTCATGACTCCCTTAGCACTATCAGGCATTCCCAAGTGCTTAACTGGGAAACAAAATACTCCTAATCACATCTAACCCTTACAATAATGGTATGGAATAAAAATTATTTTGATTCTTAGTTTATTTGAAGAGGAAGCTGACACTTGAAGACATTATATAAATTTCCCTGGCATCAGGTGGATAATAAACTGGGACTTAAGTTTAGATCTTCTGCTTGTGGTTTCATCTCTTCTTATCAATCACACAGCCTCCTTGATAAATATGATGTACATGTTGCTTCAGGTTCTTTCACAGAACCCATAACAATAAGTTATAAAATAAACAGTTGGTTGATTGAAAGTATAACATTTATCAAGCTATAATTGGTAATGTATTTATAAACCTGAAGATCAAAGGTAGGATTTAGAAAATAAAAAAAAAAAATGCCAGTATCCAAAATATACATTTATTTGTATTTACATAAGAAAAGCTTAAATGGACTGAGGAAATGTGCAGTTCATATGCTAGAAATGGAACTGTTTAAATTTAATTTCTTTTTTTGTTACACAACACATAGCTAGTCTTTTACTCAGTATCTGGGGGGAGATCCAAAAGCAAAGAAAAGGTAAAAACAAAACAAAACAACAACAACAAAAACAGGGAGAGGAGTGTCAAGTAGTAAAAGGAAGAAAAGCAAATAGCAATTGCGTATTTATAGAAGTTTGATTTGTAATTATCCTCTGAAATTCCACCCACAATTGTTCTGCTGGCTGTTCATAACTTGTTGGTGAAGATATTGGATTAAGTTTTTGGCTTTAGATGACATCATTCATCTGGCCACATGCCTGCTGAGAAGAATATCTGCACCCAGCATCAATTCCATCTTTGGTTTAAGTGACTTTAGTAATCATAGAAATAAAGAAGTTTTCTTCTTTCTAATACAAATTCAAAACCCTGCCCCTATAAAGCCTCTTTGATTAGCCTGGGATGAGCCCCAGGATCTTCAGGTGATCCTGGTAGCCTGAGGAAAACACTCTGAGAAATACTAGGGCATAGGGACTGGCTAAATGGGTTTCTACCAAAAAGGGATTTTCAGCAAGGGAAAATCAGGGAAAACATGAACATAAACTTTATTGCTGAGTGGATTTTACATATGAACTAGCTTTCTTAGACCCTAAAATAATGATTAATCTTTCCTAGAAGATAAGGCTTGCCTTATAAGAAACATTTTGCCAATAATTTGGCATTCTAAATTTGTAGAAGTTTCAAAGGACGCTTTTTTTTTTTTAACTGCGTGCCAGTTTGTTATAAATTTATTATTCACAGAAGCTAATCGAGATAGTGATTAATAAATTTATCCCACCTCCTTTCTGGGGGCATTGGCAGAGTCTGATAGTTGGGATTAGTCTCTTAATTTAACAGAGAGCCTCCCCCTTTCAGGCTAGTACCTCGTTATGCTTGATGATTTTGTAATGCTGGAAGTTGCACTGAGATTAAGTTCTAAAAGGGCAATTGAAGGTTAGTTGGGTGTTTAATAAAAGAGTGAGGGAGAGGCTGTTAACTCCAACACACAGCCTCGCCCAACCATTCAGCTCTCATTCCGGAAAGAACCCTGTTTACACATGTCGCCAGCCTTTCACTGTCAGATGCTTCCCAACTGGGCTCCTCTCAGCAGTCTTGGTAGGTACGTAGGAGGTGTTTCAGGGTTGACACTGTAAACTTAAGATAGATATGCCACTGAAGATTGGCCAATGGAATATAAAAGCAGTTTCTTCCACTGTCACAGCAGATGAGCCCTGAGAATTAAAGGACTCACCAATGTGCCATGAAGAAAACTTCAGATCCTGTTGCTTTCTCCTAATTACAATAAGATTAGCACACAAAGAACAGTATAAGAGATGCTTTAGAAAAACAACACTTGTTTTGCCTTAAATAAGTCCTAATTGAGATTGCCTTGCTACAAGAGCTGAACTCTAAGTAAAAGAGTAAAGCACAATTCATTTGGGCCTCTGGTTACAGAGTCAGATATTCAAGGACTTCCCCTTCTGCCCATTTTCCATCCTGTCCAGTCTTCAACCATGTGTACCTGTCAGCCCTGGCCCTTGTTTCCTTTATACTTGCCCTTCTCAGGCTATTCCTTGAAACTATAGCACCCTCCCCCATTCTGCTGGCTCTGCTTTTCTGAATCGTATCTCTCCTTCAATGTCTATTTCAGATAATACCTTCTTTGTGGTTATTCCTTGAAGCTTCTTTGTGGTTATTCCTTAATCTTTCCTCTTTCTGTTGTGATTTTTCTAATCCATCTTATACTTACTACTATTCCCTTAATATAGTTATTTATGCAAATATATTATCTCCTTTATTCAACTGCAAACCCTTTATGTTAAGTGCGGTGATTGATCTTTTCTCATTCCATACTATGTAGAAATGTAGCATGTTTTTGTTGAATGAATGAATGAAAAAAAGTGAGAATTTATCTTTGTCCTTTAAAATTAGGACTATAATCTTTATAGTTCTTATTGCAATTTTTAAAAGTTCTATCTATTTAAAACTCTAGATCTTTGGTACAACCCAAGAATCAAAAAGTCAGCTATGAATAATTTTTCTAAACCTATGTATGGCATGGCCAACCTGAGCAGTGATGGTATCTACAGGATTCTGAAGCTTTGGTGGCTTTCTGGGTATCACGTCACTTTGTGTTCACAAAAATCCTTAAAAAAAAAAAACAAAACCTCCCACAGCTGTGAACCCAGTGCTGTGTCTATTAGAGATGGCAGTTGGATCCTGTGTAATAAGGGTGTGTGACTGGAGTCCTATGGAAGTATGATTACTCTAAACCATGAGGTAATAGTATCAGCAAATGGATTGTGACATTATAGGATATTATCAAAGTTATTTATTTGACTATACTGGTCCTTCCTCAGTGTTTCCTTGTAGAATGTCAGAAAGAAACAGATGGACATCTCTGACTGTTTAATCACACATAGTAAGTAGCAATATATTGGATAACCTTATCCCAAATTGGTTTGTATTCCTGAGATTGAGAGGCAAAGTAAACTCAAGAAATTAAAATGTTTGCAATGAAGGGTGATAAAGGATAAATTATTAACTTTCAGTATACCACAAAAGCTTAGATCTCTGAATTACCATTTTAGAAAAGGAAAATATGTAATTTGTGTGTATTTAAAGTTGCACTAAAGATAGTTAAACCAGAATGCCTGAGGCAAGGAAAGGTCATTTCTTTAGAAGGTTCCTGTCCTCTCCAGGTGTGTTGTCTTTGAAATCTCTTAATTTGATTAATCTGTGAGAAAGAGAGGATATGAGTCATTACTCTTAGACTCTTGTACAGTTCCTGAATGATGAGCCATCATCTAAATAGATTATCCAGTAGAGTGAAGACTGTGCTATATTCATAACTTTATCAGGAAGTTTTGAGATGGTTCATATTGCTTCCTTTCTCAAAAAAACTTCTCTCAGAAAACAACCATCCACATTTTCCCTCCAGTCACAGAGTATTTATGCTAAATAAATATATGCTGATATTTCCATCCACCTCCTTCCCATATTATAGTTGTTTTTCTGTTGTCTTCCTCCTCAAAAACTGGTACAAACAAGAAACCATAAGCCAAAACTAGTAACAAGAGACAAAGAATGTCATTATATAATGATAAAGGAGTCAATTCATCAAGAAGATAGAACCATTATAAATATTGTACCTAACATCAGAGTACCTAAATAAATTAAGCAAAAACTGACAGATCTGAAGAGAGAAATAGACAATAATACAATAATAATAGAGGACTTTAATATCCCATTTTTAGCAGTGGATAGATCATCCAGACAGAAAATCAACAAGTAACCCTTGGACCTAACCATTTTTTACATCAAATGGACTTAACAGACATATAAACAACAATCCACCCAACAAGAGAATACACATTCTTCTCAAGCACACACAGAACATTCTTTAGGGTAGATCATCATAGGATACAAAACAAGTCTTAGCAAATATTTAAGAAGATTGAAATCATACTATCTTCTGTGACCACAATGGTATGAAACTAGAAGTTAAGAACTGAGGAAAGCTAGAAAATTCACAAATATGTGGAAATTAAGCAATGCACTTCTCAACAACCAATGAGTTAGAGGAGAAATCAAAAGAAAAATAAAAAAAATATCTTGAAGCAAGTGAAAATGCAAACGCATACCAAAACTATGGGATGCTGCAAAAGAGTTCTAAGATAGAAGTCCATAGTGATGAATGCCTATATTAAGAAAAAAAAAGATGTTAAATAAACAATCTAACTGCACACCTCAAGCAACTAGAAAAAGAAGGAAAAACTATTGTTCACCTGAAACTAATATACCACTATGTTAACTCAACTGGAATTAAAACTTAAAGAAAGAAGTAGAAGAAAAAACTAGCATTAGCAGAAGGAAGGAAATAACAAAGATCAGAGTGGAAATAAATGAGATAGAGACTAAAAGACAATAGAAAAGATTAATAAAAACCTAAGAGTTGTTTTTTTGAAAAGTTAAAGAAAATTGACAAAAACCTTTGGCAAACTAAGGGAAAAAAAAGAGAAGACTCAAAATCAGAAAATGAAAGAATATTACAACTGATGCTACAAAAATACAGAAGATCATAAGGGATGACTGAAAATTTATATACTAACAAATTGGATAACCTGGAATAAATGGATAAATTCTTGGAAATATATAACCTACCAAGACTAAATCATGTAGAAATTAAAAATGTGAATACATCAATAAGGAGTAAGGAGGTTGAATCAGTAATCAAAACCTTTCAATACAGAAAAACCCGGGACCATATGGTTTCACTAATGAATTCTACCAAACATTTAAAAAAGAATTAACACCAATTCTTCCCAAAATCTTCCAAAAAATTGAAGAGGAATGACCACTCCCACATTCATTTTACAAGGTAAACATTATCCTCATACCAAAGCCAGATAAAGACACTATAAGAAAACTACAGGCTACCTCTGGAAAACAGTATGGAGGTTCCTCAAAAAACTAAAAATAGAACTACCCTACTACCTAGCAATTGCATACTAGGCATTTATCCACGGGATATAGGTGTGCTGTTTTGAAGGGACACATGCACCCCAGTGTTTATAGCAGCACTATCAACAATAGCCAAAGTATGGAAAGAGCCCAAATGCCCATCGATGGATGAATGGATAAAGATGATGTGGTGTATACACACACACACACACACACACACACACACACACACACACACACAATGGAGTATTACTCGGCAATCAAAAAGAATGAAATCTTACATTTGTAACTATGTGGATGGAACTGGAGGGTATTATGCTAAGTGAAGTTAGTCAGAGAAAGACACAAATCATATGACTTCACTCCTATGAGGACTTTAAGAGACAAAAGAGATGAACATAAGGGAAGGGAAACAAAAATAATATAAAAACAGGGAGGGGGACAAAACAGAAGAGACTCATAAATATGGAGAAAAAACTGAGGGTTACTGGAGGGGTTGTGGGAGAGGGGATAGGCTAAATGGGTAAGGGGCACTAAGGAATCTACTCCTGAAATCATTGTTGCACTATATGCTAACTAATTTGGATATAAATTTTAAAAAATAAGTTAAATTAAAAAAATTAAAAAAAAAAACAACTATAGGCTAAAATCTCTGATGAACATAGATGCAAAAATTCTCAACAAAATTAGTGAATCAAATTCAACAACATATTAAAAGGATCACACACTATGATCAAGCAGTATATATTCCTGATGTGTAAGGATGCTTCAACATACACAAATCAATAAATGTAATACGCACATAAATAGAATGAAAGATAAAGATCACATGATTATCTCAATAGATGCAGAAAGATCATTTGACAAATGAAACAACCTTTCATGATAAAAACGTTCAGCAAGTTGTAAATAGAAAGAACATACCTCAGTATAATAAAGGCCATCTATGGCAAGTCCACAGATTATACAATATACCTCAGGGAAATGTTGAAATCTTCCTAAGATCAGGAACAAGATATCTAGGATGCCCACTCTCACCACTCCTATTCAACATGGTAGTGAAGTTCTAGCCAAAGCAATCAAGCAGGAAAAAGAAATAAAAGGTATCTAAATCAAAAAGGAATAAATTGTCTTTATTTGCAGATATATGATTTTATATAGAGAAAATCCTAAAAATTCCCACAAAAAAGCAGATAAGTAATCAATGAATTCAGTAAAGTTGCAAGATACAAAATCATACAGAAAATGGCTGCATTTCTATATATTAACAATGAAATGTCTGAAAAAGAAAGTAAATAATACCATTCACAGTAGCATCAAAAATTATAAAATACTTAGGAATAAATAAATTTAACCAAGGAAGTGAAAACTGTAACACTTTGATGCAGGAAATCAAAGAAGACAAAAATAAATGAAAGATATTCCATGTTCATCGATTGGAAAAATTAATGTTGTTAAAATGCGTATACTACCCAAAGCATCTATAGAACAATGCAATCTCTATTAAAATTCTAGTGGCATTTCTCACAGAAATAGAAAAAAATCCTAAAATTTGTATGGAGCCACAAAAGACCCTGAGTAGCCAAATAGTCTTGAGAAAGAAGAACAAAGCCACTTCTTGATTTTACTTCCTGATTTCAAAGTCTAATACAAAGTTATAATAATCAAAACAGCATGGTATTGACATAAAAAGGCACATGGAACAATGGAAAGGAATCAAGAGCCCAGAAATAAATGCTCACATATATGACCAGCTTATATTTAACAAGGCAGCCAAGAATACTCAATGGAGAAAGGATAATCTCTTCAATACATAGTGTTGGAAAACTGGATAACCACATGCAGAAGAATGAAATAGGGCCCCTTTATTCCTTCTCAAAAATAATTCAAAATTAAAGATTAAACTGAAAATAATTAAATTAAAAATTCATTCAAAATTAAAGATTAAAGATTTAAACATGAGGCCTGAAACCATAAAACTTCTAGAAGAAAATAGAGCAAAATGTTTCTTGACATTGGTTGGGGCAACAATTATTTGAATATGATTCCAAAAGCATAAGCAACAAAAGCAAAAATTGGTAAGTGGAACTCCATCAAACTATAAAGCTTCTGCACATCAAAGGAAGTCATCAACAAAATGAAAAGACAACCTGTGGAATGGGAGAAAATATTTGCAAATCATACATCTGGTAAAGGGTTAATATCCAAAGTATATAAAGAACTTATACAACTCAAAAAAAATCTGATTAAAAATGGGTATAAGATCTGTATAGACATTTCTCCACAGAAGACATAGCAAAAACAGTCAACAGGTACATGAATAGGGGCTTAACATCACTAATAATCAGGGAATGCAAATTAAAACCCAATGAAATATCATCTCACACCTTTTGGAATGGCTATCATCAAAAAGACAAGAGATAACAAGTGTTGGAGAGGATGCAACTCTTTTGAAGAATGTGCACTCTTTTGAAGAATGTAAATTGGTACCACCACTATCATAAATAGTATACAGGTTTCTCAAAAAATTAAAAGTAGAAGTATAATATGCCCCAGTAATCATACTTCTGGGTATATATCCAAAGGAAATGAAAGCAAGCATACAGAAGAGATATTTGTACTCCCATGTTCATTGCATCATTATTCACAGTAGTTAAGATATGTAAACAACCTAAGTGCCTGTCAATTGATAAATGGATAAAGAAGATGTGATGTTGTGTGTGTGTGTGTGTGTGTGTGTGCATGTATATATGTATGTATATATATATATATATATACACACAATCATACAATAATATGTCATATATATATATGTATATATACATATGGAATATTATTCAACCATGAGAAAGAAGGAAATCCTGCTATTTAGGACAAAATGAATGGACCTTGAGGGCATCATGCTAAGTGAAATAAATCAGACAAAGACAAATACTGTATGATATCACTTATATGTGGAGTCTAAAAAGATGAATTCATGGAAACAGAATAGAATGGTGGTTACCAAGGCTGAGGGGGAGGGGTGGGAGAAGCAGGGAGATGTTGATCACAGGGTACAAACTTCCAATTATAAGATGAATACGTTCTAGGGATCTAATGTACAGCACGGTGATTATAGATAATAATACTGAATGCTGCTTGAATGTTGCTAACAGTATAAGATCTGAAATGTTCTCACCACAAAAAAATAGTAATTATGTGACATGATGGAAGTGTTACAGTGATAATCATTTTGCAATACATCAAATCAACATGCTTTACACTGTAAACTGACACAATGTTATCTGTAAATTGTGTTTCAATAAAGCTGGACCAAAAACTGAACAGGAAAGTGAGGATACTATGGAGGAGGACACACTTTTATAACAAGTAAACCCAGTGTGGTGCTTAAGTTACCTAGCACAGCATATGGGATTTATAATCTTTATAAATTTAGATATTAAATGGGAGAAGAATTGGCACAGAGTTGAGCTTCCTATATTAGCTGAGTTTCTTCCTGACAAGTTGAACAATTTAGTGGAAAGAGCACATATTCAAATTACCTATATGGCTTCAAATCTCCCCTCTGTCATTTACTGGCTATGGACCTTAACTTCAGAGGCTTAGTTCCCTTATCCCTAAAGTGTGGATAATAATGCCTCCTTTGCAGTGTTACATTGCAGATTAGACATGAAATATACAACAATTATCTTTTTCTTCCAGGATTCAAATTAAGCTAGAGGTGTTACACATCTTCCTCTTTTAAACATGCCTAATCTTTAATTTCAAAATAAATGTAGGTCTGTGTTCTCAGGAAAGGACTCGGCCATACTCTCTATTCAATTTTTCTAACCTCTGAACATCAAGTTTCTTGATAATGTCTGCTTAGTTTTTTCTTAAATCTTCCAAATCCAATATCTTCTCTCCAGGCATAGGGCCACAATCCTACACCAAGCATGGAGCATCTTTTAACTTCTTTTACCTTCTGCAAATCCAAACGTTAGGACTAATACTTTTGCTAAGTTTAAATTTATCTCGACTAATTTTTCTCAGTAGAAGCACTTCCTGCTTCAGTGTTGATCAGAGCCCAATCTCACTTTTGTTTTCTAATTCCTTTAGAGTGTTTCTAACTAGTTTATCTCTGCATCTCTTTCTGTTTCCAAGCTCCTTTTTTTCTACAATTCTAGAGACATAGCATTAAGGATATTTGGAGGATCATTTTAAGCCCCTTTCTGGTGTCCCTGAGTGCTCCTTGGGCACAGAGGGAGTGTTTTTTTATGGGGAGACATCCCTAAGAAAATTCCCAACTGTTCCCATTTTTAATGAGACGATGGTCACTGGCCTATGTTGACAGTGTAATTGAAATAGACTAATGTACCGGGGATAATTACTTGATTTCTGGAATTTTGTGCTATAGTAGGTGGGAAGTAAAGTCACACAGATTATTCTTATGGATGACAGAAGTTTATTAAGAATATGTAATCATTTACTAGCTACATTTGCTAGCTCTATGATCTTGAGTAAATTAACTTTTCTCTACCTTGATTTTCTCATCTGTAAAATTGTGACAGTAATTGTACTTACCTCATAAAGTTGTTTTTGAGGATTAACTAAAATACATGTAAGGTGCTTTAGCGTAGTGCTTGGCACTCAGTACATGCTAGCTATTGTTATGGAATTACAAGGTTATGACTTTCACATCTGTAATGACCCTGTAATTTAAAGGTATTTCTTGATATTTCTGAAATATGTTTCTTCAAATGAAGTACTACATCAGACAGTGATCCTACCCGAACTTATAATAATGAAGAAAGTGACCTACCTATTTGGGAGTGTCATGAATTACTGGTGTCTGGTTACTGAAGTCTTTTTAGCAGTATCTGAGCATGAGCTCATTTTACTTTTGCATCTGCATTTGCATTCAAATCAGTAAATCCCAAATTATGAGGAAGAGCAGGACCTGCAACCTGTCTTTCTTGGCTGTCTAATTAACACCCATATAGGGCAGAGAGAAGAATCTGGTTTCATTCATTGGGATTCAGCAACAATAAACAGGAGTGGCAGGATGAGGCATGAACCATTCACATACTTCTTCTGAAGGTAACTGGGTGGTGAGTGGAGGAAAAAGGACACTTGTTTCATTTAAACAAGGCTAAATAATACAAAGCCTTTCCTGACCATGGGAAACCTAGCTGAATTTCCTTTTCTTTGAAGTTCTTCTGCCCTTATGGTCCTCAGCATACAATTTAGTCCTTAATTATGTCATGCTGTTCAGTTTCATGCTCATTACTCTCATATCTCCAAAGAGATATGAAGCAATTTGAGGAGATAGATCATGTTTCCTTTTCTGCAAGATTCAGGTGCGAAGAAATGTAAAGAGCTGAACAACCATGCCATTGGGAGGAAAGATTGTTTAGTTAAATTGGGAAAACTTATTTGGAGAATACAACCTGGGTTCCCACCTAACATCACACACAAAGGTGGACTTTAGATACATTGAAGGCTTAATATGAAAGGTAAAATTTTGAACTTAATAGAAGAAAATAAAGTAAAATATTTTTATGACTTGAAAGAGGGAATACCTTCTTAAAAAAACTTTAAAAACACAAACATAAGACAAAATTGATGAAGATCATCATTTCAAAATTATGGATTTCTATTTCATGAAGGACAACATGGTCCAAATTAATAGAAGACAGAATGGATGATTATAATTTCCTCAACCAGCAAACTGTTCATATCTAGAAAATATAAGGAAATTCTAGAAAATAACACTAATAAAAGAAAATAACTCTAACAGAAAAACAGGTAAAGCATAGGTACAAGCAATTTATAAAAATGAAAACTCGATAAAGGATAGGTACAAGCAATTTATAAAAATGAAAACTCGAAAGGCTAACAAGCATATTTAATAATGCACAAACTCAGTAATTAGAAAAATGTAAATTAAATCACAAAAAGACATAACTTATTGCCTATTAGGCTGGCAGAAGTCAGCAAGCCAAATAATACCAAGTGTTGGCAAAGATGTGGGGACATAGGAATCCTTATGCACTGCAGATGGGCGTGTACACTGGGTCAGCCATTCTGAAGAGCAATCCACACTAATTAGTTAAATTAAGTGGGTACACACCCAGTGACCCAGTAATTCTGCTCACAGAAGAACTTGCACAGGTCTATAGGGGACAAGTAGGAGGCTATTTAGTGCAGCATTTCTTGGGATGATAGGTAGGAGGTAAAATATGGCAAAACACACTATAAACCATTTTGTAGTAGCCAATAGCAGTGAATTATGTGTACATTTAGCAACATGGACAGAGCTTTAAAAAAAGTTCTGAGTAAAAAGGCATGAAACAAAAAGTGATGCCATGGACTGAATATTTGTTTCCTGCCCCCAAATTCATATGTTGAAACGCTAACCCTCAATGTAATGGTGTTAGGAGGTGGGGCCTTTGAGAGGTGATTAGGTCATGAGTGGGGTTGGTGGTGCCCTTATAATGAGACCCAGAGAGCTTTTTAGGTCTGTTCTCCACTATGTGGGTATACACTGAGAAGTCTGCAGTCTGCAACCTGAGAGAGGGTCCTTATCAGAATCTGACCTGGCTGTTCCCTGATCTCAGACCTCCAGCCTCTAGAACTTTGAGAAATCAATATCAGATATTACAAGCCACTCAGTATCTGGTAGTTTGATGTAGTAGCCCAAAATGACTAAGATGAATGATTTATAACACAAAGAATAAATTAAAAGCATGTGCACACAAAACAACAAAATACATTTTTACAGGAATGAATACAAACAAAAGAATACATGTGGCACAAAGAAGGGTTGCCTGCTGAGGGAGGTGAATGGGAGTACGTTTTGTGAAAAAATGAGAGTAATAAATAATGACAGCCAGCGAAGGGCCTTGCATGTGCTCATGATTGTAATCTGTCATTACCTAACTCAGTCTTTGCACGTGAAGCTCCTTCACTCTGAGAAATACATGATTTATTGAAATTTAAAAGTCTACTTTCAAACACAGTATTACTATCATAAATGCACTCTGCATTTGTTCACTTCCATTTATGGATTTTTATTATTTTATTTATTTTTATTATTTATTTATTTATTTATTTATTTATTTATTTATTTAGAGCAAGGAAGAGAGAGGGGCAGAGGGAGAAAGAGAGAAAATCTTAAGTAGGCTCCAGGCTCGATGCAGAGCCCAACATGCAGCTTGATACCATGACCTTGGGACAATGACTTGAGCTGAAATCAACAGTTAGACACTTAACCAACTGAGCCACCTAGATGCCCAATTCTCTTACCTTTAGATAAGGTGGTTGAGCTACAAAGGGTGGTTTATCAGAATCACTGTTTATTAGGATGGAGATTTCCTTGTTCCCTCATCCCTGCCAACCCATCCCATTAGACACTGATTCAGTGGGTCTGGAATGGGGCCTAGGAATTTTCAAGGTGATTTAATGCAAGTGGTCTGAAAATAGTCTTTTGAGAAATATTGAGGGAAATGATCCACAAATCTCTTCCTTCAACATTGTTTTAAAACAGAAAGAATACATCTGACTTACCAAATTCTCACTCATCTCCTTTAAGTCCTTAAGGTTGTATGTGTCGTTTTGTCTAGAATTTCTATTGACTTGTAGATCTGAAATTTTAAATGTTCCATGATAATACTCCGTTTTCTGTCCTGTGATAAAAAGGAAAAGTAGGAAATTACATGATTAGATTTCAGGATCTAAGGCACAGATATAATGGCGTTAGTATAGAGTCTTGAATTATTATTGAGACTTTTTTCTAATTTAGTTTCTTAATAAATATAATGAAGATAATAATTAATTTTTATGTTAATAATAACTGGAATTTGTTGAGTGTCTACTGTATTGCCAAACACTGTTCTGGGCACTTTACATGTATTAATTCATTTGGTTCTCACTCTAGCTCCCTGAGATTGGTGTCACCTCCATTTCACAGGTGAAGAAAGTGTGGCACAGAGGTGTTAAGTAACTTGCTCTATGCAATATAACTAGTGAGTTGGCCTGAGTTTAACCTTAGAGAGACTAGCTCTAAAGCTGAAACATTTAATTCCTATATTAGGTCTTGCTGAGGTAAAATGTATACCACCTTATACTCTGCTAGAAGTAGATGTATATGAACATCCTTGTGAATTTTGATTTATAATGGGAGAGCCAGGCAAAGTAAGAAAGACAGGAAAAGAAAGGGAACAAACTGTCAGAGGTGGGAGATAAGAACAGTGTGTAAGTGGGGTGAATCAGTCAGATCTCTGCTTGGCTGCTGGGAAAGATAAGAAAACAGAGCAGTGGGGCTCCTAAGAAATCTAGTAATCTTAGGAGTCTGGCCTTCTGAGGGTGGGGGGCAAGAAATTTATGAAGAGTTAATTTTTTTTTTTTACATTTATTTATTTTTGAGAGACAGAGACTGAGCGTGAGCAGGGGAGGGGCAGAGGGAGAAGGAGACAGAATCTGAAGCAGGCTCCAGGCTCTGAGCTGTTAGCACACAGCCCAAGGCAGGGCTCAAACCCATGAACCATGAGATCACGACCTGAGCTGAAGTTGATGCTTAACTGACTAAGCCACCCAGGCGCCCCTACAAAGAGTTGAAAATAGAAAAACGGAGCAGCCACAGAATAGCATCTCTCCTTAGGGAGCCTGGCCTAGGAAGGACACAGTGGGCACAATGGGTTTCCCAGCTATGGACCTAGGAAAGAGAGAGGGATCTCAGAATGGTACATCTTCTAGGTGGTATGTTTCTGGGCTCTGTAGTGCTTTTTTTTGGTCCCCCTGATACTCATCTGTACAATCCATATCATTATCAAACATTATACTCCTAGTAAAGGGGCTCGTATGCAGTCAAATGAAATGACCTGAGAATCTTTTGCCATTAGCATAAACTACAGGCGGGGTTGTTACAAAAAGCCCAGAGGTGTGTTCTTAAAACCTTTAATGATAGTGATAGAGTCTTCACCCGCCCCCGCCCCAAGTCTGAGGAAGATGACAATAGGTGAGGCCATTCAAGTAAGAAGACAGGTAGTTGTTTTATCAAACACATCTGTGTGAGTGACCCTGTGGAGATTTGTCAACAAATGTTAATGCTTTGCAGTCTGTGCAGAGAAAGATGTAATTTAAAAAGAATTCTGAAATGCATTATTTGTGTGATTATAAATATATCAGGCAATTAAAAATACGTGAATATTATTTAGGAAAGGATAAAATTTTCTCTAAAAATAGGTAACAATATTTGTCCTATTTATAGTTTACCAATTATTTCAAAATTCATTATTTTGTTGGACATGTGTTTTTCTTTGGCCCTTGAAATGTTGGTGGACATAATGATGAGTAAATGAGTCAGTTTTAATAGTTAATATAATAACTAATTTATCATAGTTTTTCACTTGAATGGTTAGAGTTGTTTATTATGATTACCAGTAGATTTAAGTTGCTACTTTTTTTAGTTTTTAAATCTTTTTAGAGTGAGAGAAAGTGTGTGAGTGGGGGATAGGGGCAGAGAGAGAGGGAGAATCTTTTTTAAACATTTTTTTAAGTATTTGTTTTTGAGAGAGAGAGAGAGAGAGAGAGAGAGAGAGAGAGACGGAGCATAAACAGGGGAGTGGCAGAGAGAGAGGGAGACACAGAATCCAAAACAGGCTCCAGGCTGTGAGCTGTCAGCACAGAGCCTGATGCAGGGCTCTAATCCATGAACTGTGAGATCATGACTTGAGCTAAAGTCAGACACATAACTGACTGAGTCACCCAGCTGCCCCAAGAGGGGAGAATCTTAAGCAAGCTCCACGCTCAGCACAGAGCTCAACGTGGGGTTTGATCCCATGACCCTGGGAAATCAGGAGTCACCTGCTCAACCTACTGAGCCACCCAGGCGCCTCTTTCAGTTACCATTTTTGATCTTTTGTGTAGTCTTAAAAGAATATTAGCTTGTGAGCTCCAAGGAGATAGGAAACTGGTCTGCTTTATATAATGTTGTACCTTGAGTCATCCAGAAAAGTACTCATATACAATAGGCATTCAATAATTATTTTTTTTTTCAACGTTTATTTATTTTTGGGACAGAGAGAGACAGAGCATGAATGGGGGAGGGGCAGAGAGAGAGGGAGACACAGAATGGGAAACAGGCTCCAGGCTCTGAGCCATCAGCCCAGAGCCCGACGCGGGGCTCGAACTCACGGACCGCGAGATCGTGACCTGGCTGAAGTCAGACGTTTAACCGACTGCGCCACCCAGGCGCCCCTCAATAATTATTTTTATAAAATGACTGAAAAAAATTAAATTCTAAATTCTGGTAAAAGCACAAAAATACTTTTAGATAAAATTACATTTACATATATACAAATGAAAGTTTGCAGAAAAATGAAATCAAGCTGAGTGAAATTCACAATCTTTACCTACCAGAGACTAACAAGTGGGCCAGAATACCAATGGTCACTGCCACCACTGTCAGTAAGAACACAATGAGAAGGGCAATCATCCATGGTTTCAAACTTCTGCTCTGGGTGCCAAATCCTACTGTCCTGTAAAAAGGAAAACTCAGCAGGTTACTCTTACACTGTAACAGTTACAAGCTTTCTGGTTCTCCTTTGGATAACAGCAAGTTTTTTTTGTCTACCTTTTCCAGCAAGAATACATTTGTCTTGGATATGCATCAAGGTTATCTTGGGGTGAAGGGACGTATTAAGAAGATCAGGATCTGGGAATGTACAATATTACTCGTGGTTTCTATTTCTAGAGGCACTGGCTGTCTGTGCTGTCAGTCCTAACATCTCTTATCAACAATAGTGCTAATGACATTGTGTCAAGTATTTGTTTGCATGTATATTAATCTAAATTTAATTGTGAACTCCTCAATGAGCTGGACTGGTATTGTTCATCTTTTTATCATTAAGATTTAATAAGGTGCCTGGTAAAGAGTAGGATTTTACAAATCCGTAAGAGGAAGATATTATGCCAGCTTTATATATGAAATAACAGAGGCTGAGAGAGAGGACACTTGATTAGAGTCAAATGGTTTAAAAAGGTCCTGGTCTTCTAACTCATTTTGTAGTCTCCTCTACAACTTGCCATTATAATCAACTTTATTTACCTCTTTCATTAGAATTTAGCTTTGGGTGGGTGTGTGTTGCTAAACCAACCTCTTTGGGGACAGAAGGTATTTTTCCTTTTTAAGATTTAGTCCAATGCTTTGCACTGAGTGTAATTTTATTTTTTATATTATTTATTTCATTATTTTTTTTTAAGTTTATTTATTTATTTTGAGATATACAGAGAGTGTGAGTGAGAGAGAGAAAGAGCAAATCCCAAGCAGGCTCCACACTATCAGCATAGAGCCTGATGTGAAGCTCAATTTCACAAACAATGAGTCATGACCTGAACTGAAATTAAAAGTCAGATGCTTAACTGACAGAGTTACCCAGGCGCCCCTGCACTGAGTGTAATTTTAATAAATATTGGTTGATTTACAAGAAATTTTTCGTTTGAATATAGACATATTTTATATGTAAATGAAAGCATAAAAGATACAAGTCATATGGACCTAAATAATTAAGATAATAGCTTTGGCATAAGCAATACATTTACCCAATAAACCTAGTGGAGCTTGAGAGGCTTGAATTCTGTTGGGTATAGAAAATATTGACAATGTATGCATTGGCTGATTAAAAAGAATCTAGACAGCTGGCTGTGGAGAGGCTGTGTGTCTTCCAATGGACAAGAATTAAGGTGCCAGAATATAACAACAAACAGAAGCTCTGTGGAGTGTAACATTATTTAGCCTCTTGAATGATTTAAAACCTAAATTCAGGGGTGCCTGAGTGGCTCAGTGGGTTAGGCGACCAACTTCAGCTCAGGTCACAATCTCGTGGTTCGAGAGTTCAAGCCCCATGTCGGGCTCTGTGCTGACAGCTCCATTGGATTCTGTGTCTCCCTCTCTCTCTGTCTCTCCCCTGTTCACGCTCTGTTTCTCTCTGTCTCTCAATAACAAATAAACATTAAAAAATTTTTTTTTTAAATAAAACCTAAATTCAGAAGTTAAGGATAACTTGGAAACTATTTGGTAGAATGTAACACATTTTCCAGGTGAGAAAACTGACGCCCAGAGATGATTAAATGACCTCTGATGTAACAGAACTAGTGGTCATCTCAAACTCACACCTTCTAACTCCTAGGGCACCATTGTTTTTCCCGCAGTGCCACACTTCCACTCCATTGAGTGCATTCTCTTAAATTGATTTATTATTTATATATTCATCTATTCACTCATTCATTCATTCTTCATTTATTTGACCATTCATTTTCTCAGAGAATCTTAGTATGTTTCCAAGACATTCAAAATCAATAAGAGAATCAAAGAAGGAAGGCTAGAACATAAGGAGACTTAAGGGCTTTCAAATCTGTCTTCTCATCAGAGTTTCTCTGAATAGGGCAAATGGAGAAAGCAGATGACAGGAAGATCACATTACTGTTATAGACTGAATGGTAGGACTCTTAGCAGAGGAGTTGTTCAACAACCAATAGCCCACTGCTTCAAGTGCCGTGGCCATCATATCTACAAATCCCATACAAGGAGCTGTGAACATCTGGGCAGGGGGAATGGCAACCAACAAATAGGTGTGTTAGGTTCTCCTTTTGTGAGAACCTCTGGGGAATAACAGGTGTACAATGCCACATTACAAAAGCTGCAGGAGCCATAGTCTAAATCTGCAGCTATTTAATCCTGTATGAATAAACTGTCAACTCAGTATTGACTTTTATGAATAATATGATAATATGAAGAGATGCATGAAAGCCAATATGCATCATTGACTTTCCATTCTGGAGAGGTCCTGCTAGTGATTTGCATAATATCACTTCAGATTTGGAGAAAAATAGGCTCAGTAAAGCCTTGGGAATCTAGCCTGATTGTAAGTAGAGATGCACTGCACCACTGTGCCCATGCATTTTTTTTCCTGCTTTACTTGCATCAGAAAACAAACACTGATGTATTAATTTTCTATTGCTGTGCAACAAATTACCACAAAGTTAGCAGCTTAAAGCAATACCAACTTATTAGCTCACGGTTCTGTACATGTCATGGCTGAGTTTTCTGCTCAGGATCTCACAAGGTTGAAATCAAGGTGTTGATTGAGGCAGCTATCTCATCTGACATTTGTGATCATTTTCTAAGCTCACTTAGGTTCTAGGCATAGCTCAGTTCTTTGAAGTTGAACTGGGGTCCCTGTTCTCTTGCTGGCTGTCACAGGCCTCTCTCTCTCAGCTCATAGATTCCACCGCATTCCTTGCATGTGGCCCATTCCATCTCTACAGCCAGCAACGGAGAATCACCCTCCCAACAAATCTCTTACATCCTGAATATCTCTCCAGGTACAGCCTAGTCCTTTTCAAAGGTGTCACCTGATTAGAGTAGGTCCACCAAGGACAATTTCCCTATCTTAAAGCCAACTGATTTGAGACCTTAATTATATCTGCAAAATTCCCTCACAGCAGCACCTAAATTAGTGTTTGAGTGTCCAGGAGTGTATACACTGAGGGATGGGAATCTTAGAGGTCATTTAAAATTTTTTTTTTATCATAGCTGGAAATATAACTTTCATGAAAATGGACAGAAATCTCTATAGCCTTCAGAGAAAGCATGTGATATTTAAAATTTCTAATTTTTGTGGAGGTTGTAGAAAACTATTTCATTAAAAGGAAATTTCTATGTTGAATGTACAATTAGAAGAAAACTAAGGTATATTTTATTCAACTAAAAATTTGGGGGAATACAAAATAAACTCTTGGAACTTGAAATGGGAAGGCAGCTAAAATAATCCCTGTTTAAGACCTATTTGGCCTTCTGCATTCCTTAAAGGAAAGGACAAGTACAGATGATACTTAATTCAGAGTAACACAATTTATAATCTGTATGAATTCCAATTTATCATATTCATTTACTTTCATTAAGTTTGAGTATTCAGTGTTTAAAAGGGCATATGCATGGCATCATTTTTCCAAAGATGTCAATGAAAACATGGTGATAATTTGAATAATTTTGTGACTTTGCTTTCTGCAGTTTTTCAGACTGAAAAATACACATCTTGAGGAATATATAGGGCAGTCTGAACTATTAATGATCTGAGTTGGGATATTCTTCAGTAACCAGACTCTAAGCTGAGGACTTTTATATGTGTGAGCTCAAAGAGGTTTGAGTCAGCAAAAGACATCATAGACCTCTTTATCCATATGGATTTTCCTTTTTCTAGAAAGGCCTTCCCTGAAGGCAGCAACTTAGGCTTGCTCTACAGTCAACCACATGCCCATTATCGTTTTATCTATAAACTCTAAATTTTTCTATTTTCAGGATCAGTCTTCTGTTTTCTTGTAGATGCATGTTATCATTATACAAATGTAAATGCATGTGAATAGTATTCAAATGCCAATTTGCAGACAGATTATGTTCCCATAAATCTTCATAAAGATAGTTTCTTGAAGTTTAAAACATGCAATCTTATTTAAAAATAAATTATTGGTTAGCTTCCCAGGCCACCTACAAGTTTACTGAACTTCTAATGTAACTGAACAAAGGTGTTAAGTGCATCAAATTCCTAGAAGACATTTGGTGCAAAAAACTTTGCTCTTCTTTCCCTAGCATGGTGCCCATCCCTGGAGGAAAGTTGTTCTAGAGCCAAAGTGCCAAATTCTCTTTCTACCAATGAAAATCATCATTTCCTTTGAGTCACTCAAGTCAGATGTTTGCTACAGAAGAGCAACATTTTGTGGTAACCTAATATACTCTGACATGTGAATATCTGTTTGGGTACTCTGGGACTATTTTGTTTAATTATTTAATTTAATTTAATTTAATTTTTTAATTAAGTGTTTTATTATAGTTCCAGTATAATTAACGTATAGTGGTATATTAGTTTCAGGCATAGTATATAGTAATTCAGCACTTCCACATTACTAAGTGCTTATCATGGTAAATGTGCTCAATCCCTTTCACCTGTTCACCCATCCCCCACCCACCTCCCCTCTGGTAACCAGCAGTTTGTTCTCTATAGTTAAAAGTCTGTTTCTTGGTTTATCTGTCTCTCTTTTTTTCCTCTTTTGTTTCTTAAATTCCACATATGAATGAAATTGTATGGTATTTGTCCTTCTCTGACTTATTTTGCTTAGCATGATTCTTTCTAGCTCCATCCTTGTTGCAAATGGCAAGTTTTCATTCTTTTCTATGGTGGAATAATATACCATTGTGTGTGTGTGTGTGTGTGTGTGTGTGTGTGTGTGTGTACCACCTCTTTTTTTATTTTTAAAGTTTATTTATTTATTTTGAAAGAAAGAGAAAAAGAGAGAGAGAGAAAGAGCAAGGGAGGGGCAGAGAGAGAGGGAGACAGAATCCCAAACAGGCTCCCAGCTGTCAGTGTGGAACCTGACATGGAGCTCAATCTCACCAACTGTGAAATCATGACCTGAGCCAAAATCAATAGTTGGACACTTAACTGACAGAGCCACCCAGGCACCCCTACCTCTTCTTTATCTTTTCATCTATCAAAGGACACTTGGGCCACTTACATAATTTGTCTATTGTAAATAATGCTGCAGTAAACATAGAGGTGCATGTATCCCTTTGAATTTAGTGTTTTTGTATGTTTTGGGTAAATATCCTATAGTGGAGTTATTGGATCATAGGATGCTTGTATTTAAGGAACCTCCATACTGTCTTCCACAGTGGCTATTTTAGGGTGACCATTTAATACTAAGAGTGACAACAAGAGCTACTATGTAGTAAATGCTGACTTTGTAGGAGTTGTTGGTGTATCGTCGCATCTCATCCTCCAAACATGCTTGTCAGTAGAATTATGTATCTTTGCTTCACAGGTGACTAACTTGCTCCATTCATGAAGCCAGTATGCAGAACTAGAACCTAACTTGGGCTTCTGTGACTCAAAAGCCCATTTTTCTCTGTGATATCAAACTTCTTTCTGAGAGTGATTTTTACGTTTTTTTAGACCAGGCTTCCTATGAACTCAGACGAATAATGGGTGGTATTTCAAGCAGCATGAAAGGCAAGTGAAGAGTTTTAGGAAGTGAAAGTAGAGGTTGTTGGATCAGAGACAGAGAGGCCACCCACCCTCATTGTGGTTAAGTCTGAAATTTATTTTGCTTTCACATTTTCCTTTCTATTGGCTTTACACTTTGATGAACTCTGAAAAAGTTAGGATTCCCTTCTCTCCCTCCCCGTAGAATCTCCTATAACAGTGGCAGAGGTCACCTGGAGTGGGCAGAGGGGAGGTAGGGCTGATAGAATGATAACCATATTGGGGGTTGTCTGTAAACTTTGAAGGCTTTTATCTAATTTGACACTTTTTTTCATACTCCTACAAGTTCTCTATATATTTTATTTCTTGAAATGTGTATAAATATCCTTTTACCCCAAAGTGTGCAAGATCTTGAAGATAGTGAAAACATCATATATAGCATTGAGGCATTTCTCCAAAAATGTTCCCAGGTGGTGGGGGAAAGGAGGTTTTCCATATTCAAACAGGTTTTAAAAAAAATGGGTTAAATAAAATTAGAGAGGATCCTCACTTCTAGAAGTCTCAGAATCTGGTTTTAAGTGGAAGTAAATGTGAACAATATTTCTGTCTTGGTTTTGTATATATTCTTTTCACTGATACAACCCCAGTGCCTCATACATTATCTGATTCTTAGCAGAATCTTGAATACTATTTATTGAATTGGACTGAAATAAAGGTTTTTTAAATTACGTTTTCTTCCTTCCTTCCTTCCTTCCTTTCTTTCTTTCTTTCTTTCTTTCTTTCTTTCTTTCTTTCTTTCTTTCTTTCTTTCCTTTTCAATATTTATTTTTGGGAGAGTGCAAGTGGGGGAGGGACAGAGAGAGGAGGACAGAGGATCCTAAGCAGGCTATGAGCTGACAGGCTGAGAGCAGTGAGCCTGATGTGGAGCTCAAACTCACAAACCAGGATATCATGACCTGAGTCTAAGTCGGCCACTCAACTGACTGAGTCACCCAGGTGCCCCTCAAATATACGTTTTTTAAAAAAAACACCATATCTACTCATATCCTGTGGGATTCTGATGTTCTACAGAACACAGCTTTGAAAACATAGCTCTAGATATATTTATGCCACTGTGATGCTCCATGGAATGCTTGTCAGGAGGTTAAAAAAGAAGAAACGAAGAAAACTTTTTATATTCCTTCAGTGTTTAACTCCCAGATATGGGAGGGACAATGGGGCAAGGGGCAGAATTGAATAAAATACCATTGTGAGTCCAGAGCAAAGAAAAGTTTCTGTGGAAAATGTTGAAATTATTCAAGCTGAGCTGAATTCAGAGGTCTCAGGGAAGGAAAATTAGGACCCAGAGAAGAGAAGACTATTTCTTCACCTATCTAAGGAAATGTCTTTACTCTGGTCCCAGGGATGGAAATTGGGCACACGGGCAAAAAAGGAGCATGAATGAGAATTTTAAGGCTGTAAGAGGAAAGCATAAGCTAAAGGGATTGAGAACACCTTTCCTAGATTCCCCATGGATACTTCATCCGCATGGAGGGAAACTCCCACCTCCTGCCACTTCCCTGCACAGTTACTCACTGCTTAGTCATGTCTGGCTTGCTAAGCTGGATTTACTCTAAAGCCTTGTAGCTCTGTCTTTAGCAACTACCCAACCCTAATGAGTGAAATCAATTTCAGATTCTTGTCACTTCTAGATCGTTCTGTCTTGATTTAGTAAGAGGGATTTCTTGGCTGTATTCTGAGAGGTTAGGCATTTAACTCTCTTCCATCTTCAGATAACAGCAAAATGAAGGTTCATGGTGCTAGCTGATAGCTTCAAAGCCTTTCTTAAATAGTTTTGAATTTAGACTTTGGATTAGGGGTAGAGCACAGTCACATGTTAGTTTAAATTAATGCACCATCATTGAGCTAACTTCTAATTGAGAGTGGTATAGCATTAAATGATAAGAAACCAGTCTCTGGAGCCAGACTACCTGAGCTCAAGTCCTAGCTCTGTCATTTGGTGGCTCTGCAATATGAAGCAAGGTACTTGGCCCTTTTGTGTTTTAGTCTTCCCATTTGGAAAATGGAAATGAAATTAATACCTACCTCATTGGATTTATATAAGCACTAAGTACATTAATTCATGTAAAGTGACCAGCCCATAGTAAATACTATATAAATGTGAATTAGTATCACGATTTTTGTTGTTATTATTATTACATACTTGATAGAAATCAGCCATGCTGAGACAATGGGCATTTTACTATGAGAATTTTATGGTAGGTAATTGAGACCAGTAGTATTTTAGATTTTAGGATCATCTTGGAGTGGCCCTACAGGAAAGAGCTTATATAGGAGGGGTATTAGTAAATACCCCAAATATTTTTAATGCAGTATTAATCCACAAAAAATATGTTCCACTGTGGCTGGCCCAGAGTGACAATAAAATGCAGATGCTGTTTTATAAGTACAATATTAATGTGGGAATAAGGGATTGAGTAACAAAACAGAAACTTATTATGGAACGTTATACTTTATAGAAAAGATAGCACCAAACATTATGTGGTGTATGTGCACGTGTGTTTGTGTGTGTTTGGTATAGTCCTGACATGTTTTGGCATAAGATGCAGTCCTACCTATTAAAGTTTGTAAAATGTGTATCAGATAAGAGGTGAAGGTCCACACTGGGATGCTATGCATGTGTGAAAAATAAATTGTATTCAAATGCCTTGGTCAGAGCCTTGTATACCATAAATATGCCCTAACAAACTACTTCTAAGAATTGATTAGCTATTACAGTGTTATTCCTCCTTTGTCCTTTTGTTTGTCTGTCTATTCAACTATCCATCCATCTGTCCACCTATCCGCCCATCTTTCTTTTTTCACAATATTTTATTGAGCCTCTATTTTGTTTTAAGGCATCATTCAAGGCTTAGAAATGCGTGGATGAATGAAACATGGATTCTACCCTTATGTAATTCATGGTACAACCCATAGTGTTTTTGTCTCAATCTGTGCCATGTGATTGAAAATAATGAAGTATTATAAACTTCTTTTCTATAAATATTTAAAATTACACAAATAATAAATTTCCATTAAGGTAACAAAAATGAGCATTAAAAATTTTGATATAATAGAAAAAGTATATATTGATCTCTGGTCCCAGTTCTTGGCACAGAGTTCCTAAATCCCTTATAATTTCCTAAGTGATAAGATCACCAGGAACATCATTTGTTCTGTTTGGTCTTTAACCTTGGTTCCTGACACAGAGCTCTTAGATCCCTTGGAATTTCCTGGGTGATAGCAATGTCTTTTGTTCCAATGGGGTAACTCTGGGTGGGCTCCTACATAGCTTCAGGATAGGGACTAGTCACCAGAAAGACCAAGCTATAGTTACAAGCTTGGAATTTCAGCTTCATTCCCCTTTTCCCCCCCAACCAACCCCTCCATATAAATCTCTGGGAATGGGAGAGAAGCTGAAGATTGCATTCAGAATTTATCATGTCTATGCGATGAAGCCTCCATGAAAATCCCAACAGTATGGGGTTCGGAGAGCTTCTGAGTTGGTGCTGGGCATCTCTGTCCTGGGAGGGTGGTATACCACCAACTCTACAAGGACAAAATCTCCTGTACTGGGGACCCTTCTGAACCTCATCATATGTATCTCTTCATTTGGCTGTTCATTCATATCCTTTAATATCATTTGGGATAAATTGATAATCTACTAGGTAAACTGTTTTCTTGAATTCTGTGAGCCACCCTAGCATATTAAAATAAAGGAGGGAGTTGTGGGAAGCCCCAATTTATAGCCAGTCATTAAGAACACAGGTAACAACAACCTGGACTTGGGATTTCTGTCTGAAATGGGAGCAGGGGAAGTCTTATGGACCAAGCCCTTAACCTGTGGGGTCTGTGCTAACTCCAGTTAATGTCAAAATTGAATTGATACCCAGCTGATGTTGGAGAATTGCTTTGACAAAAACCGATACAGCTGGTATCATAAGTATGAGTAGTGACATAGGAAAGGAGTTTAGTGGTTTAGTAAAGGAAAACACAGGGAGTTTTTCTGAGAAAAATATTTAAAAATTTTCCTTTAAGTCTTTACCTGCCCAGACAAATCCTCTCCAGGCATCCTCTGCCTTTTAGGATCAGAAGACTTTGGCCTCAGTCCTTGCATTTAATTTTTTGACATATATCTTGAGATGTTTTTGAAACCTCTCTGAATTTCAGTTTTTCCACTTGTAAAGTGGTGATAATAAATAGTACCCAGAGACGTGAGGCAATAAAGTGAGTAAATGAAAGGCTCTAGCACATATCAAATTCCTACTCTGGCTCAGGAGTTTTCATGTGACTTATCTCATGTAATTGTTGACACAGCTTTGTGGAGTAGGCCTTGTTACCTTATCACCGACTCACTAATGAGGAAACTAAGAATCAGAGAGGCAAATAACACAGGTACCAGAGATAAGGGAAAGGAAGTCCTTAACTGTCTGACTTTAAGGCTGTCTGTCCCATTTGTAACCAGACCACTGTGATAATGAACGTGAAGCCTTTCATAGTATATTATTCAAATGTTGCCTATCTTATTTCTATATCCCCAGTAGGTCAGTTTCTTGTCATTGCCCAAGATATTTCACAGCCCCAGCTGTTAATGAATTGGGAATATAGGATGGCGTGTACAGCTTGAGTTAAAGTCACTAACTCTGATCTTGGGTAGCTTTTTTTTTTTCCTTTAAAATAGGCTAACTTGTATGAGGACTGTAAATAATGAATGAGACAATGTATGCAAAATGATTCACATTTTGTAAATAGATAATAAATGACAGATGTTATTATAATAATTACAAATAAACTACCACCCAGTAAGGATTCCTACACTTACCTGATCATAAATTCTTAACATCTTGGTTTCCAAGTACTTTATATACATATCTGCCAGAATGCCTATTTTTATCCATAAGTATATTATTCCCTATATGCCACACAAGTGGAAAAGTAGGAAAGGAAAACAAAGAAGATACTAGCCTTTAATCTTGATGATATGAACACATATTTCAATTTATTGACTACAGAAAAAACCCAACTCAGTGAATCATTTTTAGCACTATGAATTTCATACTCAGTTTAAAAAAATTTTTTTTAATGTTTCTTTTTGAGAGAGACACAGAGAGCAAGTGGGGGAGGGGAAGAGATAGACACACACACACACACACACACACACACACACACACAGGGAAATTGAAGCAGGCTCCAGACTCTGAGCTGTCAGCACAGAGCCCAATGCGGGGCTCAAACTCATGAACTGTGAGATCATGGCCTGAGCTGAAGTCGGACATTTAACCAACTGAGCCACCCAGGCACCCCTCTTACTCAGTTTTTGTATGAAAAAACGAAAAGTTCTTTTCTCTTGAAAGTTATCAAAGAAAGAAAAGCAGGATATCCTAATAGTTAAGTTCAGATTCTGGCTCTCTTAGCCTGTAATGTAGGGCCAGTTAACTTTTATCTATGCAGTGGAGATAATAATGGCATCTAATTGTAGGATTGTGAGAATGAATGAACTAATATAATATATCATGCATATGGCACTATGAGTTGTTGAAAACTAACAAAACAGTAAAATTTAGTTACTAATTTACACACAATGTAGTAATCAGTAAGTAACATGAAGGTTTTGTCATTTTGGTTTTAACCCTGAAGATATAGTTTTTGAATAAATTAGAGAATGAATTTGGCGAATTAACAAGTTGATTGACAGGAGTATTCAAAATGAAATTAAACTTTAATTCATCAATATTTATAAAGATTTGCCCAGAACTACCATTTTCTCTAAAAGATGATAATGAAGGGGCGCCTGGGTGGCTCAGTCAGTTAAACATCTGACTTCAGCTCAGGTCATAATCTTATGGTTCATGAGAGTTTGAGCCTCGTGTTGGGCTCTGTGCTGACAGCTCAGAGCCTGGAGCCTGCTTTAGATTCTGTGTCTCCCTCTCTCTCTCTGCACCTCCCCTGCTTGCACTCTGTCTCTTTCTCCCTCTCTCTTTCTCTCTCTCAAAATTAAATAAACATTAAAAAAAAAATTTAAGGATGATAATGAAGAGAAAGAACCTAATTTTTACATTTATTAATAAGCAATATTGAAAATAATGAGCTGTAAGAAGAGAACGATGCCAGACTTCTGGGAACAAGACAGTAACCTGTTTGTTGATATGATGAGTCATTTGATATTTTATCTTTTATATGAAAAATAATTGAGATTTGTAAGTGAATGAATCACCCAATTAATACATGTATAGGAAGGAGTAGGGGTATGGATATTGCTAAAGGCAAATGAAGATGGGTATTCACAGCAAAGTCTGAGTACTAAGGACTATCTCTGAAATACAGTGAAGATGGTCATGAAACATAGAGAAGTAGCCAAAGTTCAATGTAGCAAAAACAGCAAAGATATGGATCAAATATATTTTGAGAAGGTGTCCACATTATATTTCCTGTTAATAGAGAAGAATGGTGAGCATGGCTATAAAACATATTGTAGAAGTACTATACGTGGAATGTAGGGTGTCATAGTAGTAATTAAGCATTTGCTTTTCTTTAATCCTTAAGCCTGCCTATTAATGTGACCTGCCATCTCCTGAAAATATACCAAATCCTGGGTGAGTGTTCCATGAAGTTATCTCAAAGAAACCATACACATTGTTTCCCACCTTCTCCTTTCTTTACCAAATGTGATGGCTATCTCGAACGATAGCACTGACCCCCAATATTGCTCCTAATTTTTTTCCCTGAAGCCAAAAACTTTCTGTAAACCCACAAATATTCATTAGAAAAGAGGACTTTTGGTGTCTATAATCGTGATATTTTAAAGAGAATAATTTTGGGGATGTGCAATGTGAAAGGTTGGAACTACTTACTGCTTTACAATATCATGATTTCCATAAACATGAAATAGGCATTTTCAAATTCAATGAATTTTAATGAATAAGCAAAATATTTTGCTAGACATTTCCATTTGTGTACTCATTCATTTGTTCAACAAATATTTATGGAGTGCTGCTTATGTGTGAAGCCTTGTAGACGCTGCCCAAGGATCTCAGAGACCCTTTAGCAATTCACTATAGGACTGATACAAATGTGTATTTTATTAGTGGGGAAGAAAGCCCAGTGGAGTTCACTAACTCAGCAGCTGATCTCTGAATTTCCTGATTTCCTTAGTGGCTGATCTCCTCTCTGAAATTTCCCAGGTAGAATCCTTGCCACCCAGACAGGCTGCGGGAGCCTGGGAATACTGGACTTGGAAGTTGTAGATGGCAGCTCTTGGACTCTGTCATCATACAGCTCCATAGATCCAAAGAAGCCCCTTAACTTCTGTTTCCCTCAAATTCCTCATTTCAAAAAGGGAGTTAACGATATCTATTCTGATCTCACAAGGGTGTCCTATTACATGAATGGCATACGTAAAAATACTTTGAAAGTGGCATAAATCAAAGCAATCGTGAAGTATTATTGTCATCATGGATGTTTAAAATCATGGTTTTAATTCCATATAAAGTTATTCCAAGGAATCTTATTTTTTCCTCTCCTTTGCGTGTGGCAAATGCCCTTTTGGGAAATAAAATGAAACAATTCAGTTTTTTTTCTTTAGTATTTAATGGGAGAGTTTTAGGGAATAGACAGGTTTGGGTCTCCTGTTTCCATTCTTCCCACAGGAATCCTAGGATTTCTATGAGAAGGCAGGTATCTCTGTAGCTATGGACCTACCAATCCTATTAGTTCCCAGGACTGACTATATAAGGTATAAGAAAAAGCAACAAAACAGAAAATGCTGTAGAAGATAAATTTAGTCAGATTACTTAAAGAAGGCTTTCTGGGGGCGCCTGGGTGGCGCAGTCGGTTAAGCGTCCGACTTCAGCCAGGTCACGATCTCGCGGTCCGTGAGTTCGAGCCCCGCGTCAGGCTCTGTGCTGACAGCTCAGAGCCTGGAGCCTGTTTCCGATTCTGTGTCTCCCTCTCTCTCTGCCCCTCCCTCATTCATGCTCTGTCTCTCTCTGTCCCAAAAATAAATAAACGTTGAAAAAAAAATTAAAAAAAAAAAAAAAAAAAAAAAGAAGGCTTTCTGTAAAACAAAGGAACACCTTCCACAGGTCTCCAAACCAGACTCAATCAGAACATAATATAATACAGTTCTTCATTAACTTCTTCTAAAATCCCAAGTATTGAACCTGGCAACATGAAATAATGCTAAGAATGATTTTTAATACAAAGATATTGATTTCAATTACAGAGATTAATTAATCCAGCTATTATAATAATTCCAGAAATCTCACAAGATCCATACAGATTGAACGCACTGAGGACATCTCACAGGCAGTGCCCTGACATAATAGGGAATCTAGACACTGACAGACGGTAGAGCAAATAAGCCATTTGCTAAACAAAACTGAACTTACCGATACATCATCTGTAAGAGGAAGAATTTGGTCTTGCAGGTCTGTCCCCACTGAACTTGACTTTCTAATCAACTGCATGTCACCTCTAGATGTATTAGAGGTCTATGGCTGAAAGAAATTAAAACAAATTACAAATAGTTGAAATGAAACTAGTTAGACAAGTCTGAACAGAGAGCCTCAACCCGTAGGATAGCTTGAAGAAAACAGCCCAGAGATAGCATAGTCCCAATAAGAAAGCAACATAGTTTCTTTTGGTATTGACTAATTTTGTTAAAGGGAGATAAACTGGTTGAGAGGATTTGAATGAGAAATACCTTAGGAATGCACTAGGATTAAGAATTTAAAGAAGATTATTGGTAGGTATACAAATACCTTAAAGAAACCTTTATATAAAAGCTCTTAATAAAAACAATCAAGTATCCTTAAAACCTAGATTCATAATATAATTCAAGAAATAGTGTTTAATTTTTAGTTGAATAGCAGCTATCTCCATGTATGACAGGGGTAGAGTGAATTTATTAATATATAATTATTTTTCTTTAAAAAATATGTACTTCTGAGAGTATGTGGAAATAAATTCATATCAAACCAGATTTTTTCCTAAAATGGCTTAATGTGATACGTACACATGCTATAATTTATATTTATGTAATATGAATTACAAATATATTTTCTATACATGTATATATATATATATATATATATACATATATATAGAGAGAGAGAGCACAAGAGAGAGACATTTATCAATGTGAAGAAAACAAAGAATATAAGTAAACAATATTTTCAATAAATTTTCAATCAGACATGAATACCTGCTTTTTGTGTATACTGAAACATTAGAAATGAGGCTGAAGCTGTTTCACCATGTTGTGGTCATGGTGCCTTTCCTTCTCCTTAGAAGCAACTAATGTTATTAAGGTCCATTTTCTTACAGAATATACTAAGCATTTACACACAAACAGACACATGCACGTATACCCATAGAAAAACATATATGAGTATTGATTGAACAGTATTATATACTTTCTTGTGCAGTTTGGTTTTTCTTCCCTTGATACTCTATTTTATGTTGAGAGAAATGCATTTACCTTATCTTTTTTAACAGCTACATGCAGTATGAATATACTTAGTGTTTAGCCTTGATTATAATCTCACAACCAAATGATAGCCATTTAAAAGGAAACCCTACTTTAAATGAAAATTTAATGTTCATTGCTTCTAACACTTAGGGAAAGTACCATTCAAAAGAATCTTAGTACTGTAGAATGCTTTAAGTGCATAGACTCTAGAATTAGATGTGGGGTTCAGATGTTAGAAGTTTCTATCTGTAAAATAGGAATAATACTAGTGACTACCTTTTAAGGTTTTTAGAAATGTAAATGTGTCAATATATGTAAAATACTTAGAATAGTACCTTGTGCAATGGAAGCACTACAGAAATATTAACTCTTAATATTACACTTGATCTTAGCCAAAAGGCCAAGAAGCGATATTAACTTTTAATATTAAGATCTTAGTTTATTTGCATATATTTTCTTCCTATTTAACAGAGAAACACTTAGTGAAGCTCATTATGTTGAGCTATACAAGGAGCACACGTAGTTACATTCTTCCTTTCCATCTTTTCCCTGCTGTTTCTCTGACACAGGGTTCCATGGAATAGTCAACAGTGGCATGGACTTAGAATGGAATAGTTTTTTTTAACTTTTTAAATGAGTGTTTATTTATTTTTGAGTGGGGGGGATAGAGAGAGGGAGACAGAGGTTCTGAAGCTATCAGTGCAGAGCCTGATGTGGGGCTCGAATTTATGAATGGTGAGATCAAGACCTGAGCTGAAGTTGGACACCTGAATGAAGAAGCCACCCAGGCACCCCTAAAATGGGATTTTGACTCCTTGGTAGTTATGTGACCTTGAACAGACCACTTAAACCCTTTGAGCATCAATTTCCTCCTATATGAAATGAGCTGATACCATTTATGTTCAGGGCTTTCGTCAGAATTAAATGACATGGTGTGTATAACACTGCCCAGCAGTGTCTAGTAATAAACGGCAGCTTCCATAGTGTGTGGCAGAAGGCCTGGTAAACAAAGCCCAGATGTTGAAGGGAGATGCACCTGCCTGTAAATCCAGGCTCCCCTAACATAACTGCTGCTTGACCTTTCTTAGCTTCCTCATCTGTGCACAGAATTAACGATAGCTTTGCAGACTATTGTAGGAATTAAATGAGAGAGTACATGTAACATGCTCCCCACACTGTGTGTGTACATTCAAGAACTGAATGGTAAACTGTATTAAGATAAAATGGCGACGTCTCTGAATGTCAGCACAGCAGAACCTGGCAAGCCATTTGCTCAGGACTCCTCTTTTGGCCTTGATGTCCTCTGGGTCCTCAGTTTTCCAGGTCTCTGTTTATGGGAAGGTAGAGGAATAATGGCTGAATATGAAGATAAATTCCAGAATTGGTAGTGGAAGTTCAGTAAGCTGTAGGCTAACAGAAGGCAATATAGTATAGCAAACAAGAAGCACACAGCTTGAAACAAATAAAGCGAGGACAAAATTCTGTCTAACTACAGCTTTGAGTAAGTTATTTAACTTTCTGAATGTAATTTTCCTTCTCTGAGAATAGTAATATATGTGCAAATTAAATGAGATTACCTCAAAGGCATTGTATTGAGTAAAAGAATCCAGACTCAAAAGACAACACGTTGTGTGATTCCATTAATAGGCTGTTCTAGAAAATGCCCAGCTTCTAAGGACAAAAATCAGAGTTTCCAGCATCTGGTGGTGACAGGCAAGCATTCACAAGAAGGGAGTTTAGGAGTTGGGGGAAAATGTTTTATATTTTGTGGTAATGGTTATAAGTTCAAAGAACTTATTTGTCAAAGTTCATAGAACTAGTCACTAAAAAAAGGTGAATTTTACTGAATGTAATTTATACCTCAATACAAATATATAATCAATATAGAAAAACAGTTTAAGGAGACTGTAAAAATTGCAAGTGAACAGTACTTATCAAAGGCCAAGCAATACAATCAATACTTTGCAACAGCTCTTTGGGATACAAATTAACCCCATTTTACAGAAATAGAAACTGGAACTCATAGATGTTAAATAGTTTGCCTAATCTCACATCTGAAAGTGGTAAAGATGGCATTTTCCCCCTCAGGTGTCTCTGACTCTAAAAGGCCCTTATCTTTATCACTTAGATCTACTTTATGAATGGCACTTGATACAAAGCTGACCCTTAAAAATAATTTTATTTTTTCTTATCACTAGCTGATTACAGAGGCTGTAGTAAGAGGTAGCAGTCCTTGGCCACTATTCTGGTCTATCTTTTACGTACCAACCTAATTAACCTAATGTGACAAGGTAAGATGTAAAGATGTAAAGAGTTATGATGGTCAATAATCACATTTTTATATGGATAAAATTGTATATATTTTCATTTTAGGCATCTGCATAAGTAGATCTCAATAATTCACTGTTTCAAAAGATTGTATATAGTCGTCATGTCCAAACCTATACTTTTAAAGTTGGAGGGGTGCCTGGCTGGCTCAGTTGATTAAGAGTTTGACTCTTGACCTCAGGTCGGGTCATGATCTCACAGTTCCGTGAATTCGAGCCCTACATTGGGCTCTATGCTGTCAGTGCAGAGTCTGCTTAGGATTCTCTCCCTTCTCTCTCTCTGCCCCTCCCCCACTTGTGCTCTCTCTCTCTCTCTCTCTCTCTCTCTCAAAATAAATAAGTAAACATTAAAAAATTTTTAAGTTGGAATTTTTCACATAAAATAAGTACTAAAAAAAGTTTGTCAGTGTAACTTAAATTGGCATGCTACTGCTTTGCTTTTGTCTCCTATTGTGCTATTAAATGATAAAAACTCTTATAGTGCATAAGGATTATATCATGAGACAATAGCAATATAATTTCTGTGATTGAATATTTTTCTTCAACTGATATTTTTGTCCTCTGTCTGATAAGAGGAAATTAAACTGATGCCAAATGACAAATAAGTGTTGTCATGTTGAGAATGAACAGGTGGAAAACATCCCTTAGTCTAGGAGTGTTTGCACATAGGAGCTCAGCCTCTATGTGTTATGGTTATTTCAGAGAAGCCTACTATGTTAAAAATCATGGCATTCAGTAACTCATTAAGTAGATCTTTGCTCAGTTCCTTTGATGTACCAGAATATATTTCAGGTACTTGGATATTAGGGAAGTTAAAAAAAAGATAATCATTAAAGTCACTTCTTTGTATATATCATCAACTCCTTCACTTTGTTTTCACTTTGTGCTGTCTCAATGAAAAGATAATTTTGGATAAACCTGTTTCCATGATTCTTTAGCTGTACCCTTGTGCAGATAAACAGGCCAAGTAGAAAAACACAAACTGATCTAGTTTTAAATTCCTGTGCATGATCCTAAAGTGTGCTCCTGATGCTGGAGGTAGTCATTTTACATGTCCCTAGGCCATTCACTTCCCCACACTTCTGGGCAGTCTCTCACCTCTCTTTTTTTTCTTCAAACCACTTCACTTACTCTTCCATTCTCAATTTTAGCTGATGGCCTTGATCCCTGCATCACTGTATTGGGTTCTTGAGGCTGCTGTAACAAATTACCACAAACCTGGTGGCTTAAAATACAGAAATTTATTTTTTCACAGTTCCGGAGACCAGAAGTCGGAAATGAAGGTGTCAGTATGACTATACTCCCTCCAAAGGCTCTAGAAATAATCATTCCTTGTTTCTTCTAGTTCTGGTGGCTCCAGGAGTTCCTTGACTTGTATCTGCAAACTCCAGTTTCTGCCTCAGTCTCAACATGTTGTCTTTTCTGTTCTGTGTTCCCTCCTTTGCTGTCTCTCTCCTGTTCTTTTTTGTGATAAAATATGCATATCACAAAAAATAGAAGAGGAAGGAAAACTTCCAAATTCATTCTATGAGGCTAGCATTACCCAGATTCCAAAACCAGATAAAGACACAATAAAAGAAGAGAAGTACAGGCCAGAATATCTGAATGACCATAGATGCAAAAATCCTCAACTAAATATTAGCAAACTGAATCCAACAATACATTTAAAAAATTCATTCATCGTAATCAAGTGGGATTTATTTCTGGGATGCAAGAGTAGGTTCAATATTCCTAAATCAATGAATGTGATACATCACATCAATAAGAGAAAGCATAAAAGCCGTAGGATCATTTCAATAGATGAATAAAAAGCATTTGACAAAGCAAAACATCTATCTGTGATAAAAATTCTCAACAAAGTAGGTTTAGAGGGAACTTACCTCAATATAATAAAGTCCTTATATGAAAAACCCACAGCTAATACCTTCCTCAATGGGGAAAAACTGAGAACTTTTTCCTTACGGTCAGGAACAAGACAAAGATGTCCACTCTCCCCATTTTTATTCAACATAGTACTGGAAGTCCTAGCCACAGCAATCAGGTAAGAGAAAGGAATAAAATGCATCCACATTAGTAGGGAAGAAGGAAAATTTTCACTATTTGTAGATGACATGGTATTATATATAGAAAACCCTAAAGACTCCACAAAAAACTGCTAGAACTAGAAAAAGAATTCAGTAAGGTTGCAGGATACAAAATTAATGTACAGAAATCTGATGCATTTCTATACACTATTAATGAAGCAGCAGAAAGAGAAATTAAGAAATCAATCCCATTTACAATTGAAACAAAAATCAAAACATACCTAGGAATAAACTTAAAGAGGTAAAAGACCTGTATTCTGAAAGCTTTAAAACATTGTTGAAAGAAATTGAAGATGATGCAAAGAAATGGAAAGACATTCCATGCTCATGGATTGGAAGAACAAATATTGTTAAAATGTCTATGCTACACAAAGCAATCTACAGGTTTAAGTCAATCCCTATAAAAATATTAACAGCATATTTCACAAAACTAAAACAAGTCATTTTAGCCATTTTTTAAGTGTTCAGTTCTTTGGCATTAAGTACATTCACATTGTTTGCAACAACCAGCATTACCCATCCTCAGAATTTTTCGTCTTCTAAAACTGAAACACTGTACCTCTTGCATACCAACTTCCGATTTCCCCCTTCCTCTAGTCCCTGGCAACCACCATTCTACTTTTTGTTTCTATTAATTTGACTACTGTATGTACTTTATAAACCTCCTATGAGTGTACTCATTCAGTATGCCTTTTTCTGTCTGACTGGATTATTTCACTTAGCATAACGTCCTGAAAGTTCATCTTTGTTGTAGCATGTGTCAGAATTTTCTTTTTTTTTAGCATAGAATATTATTCCATTGTATGTATATACCACATTTTGTTTATCCATTCATCTGTCAATGGACTCTTGAGTTACTTCCACCTTTTGGCTGTTGAGAATAATGCTGCTATGAATATGGATGTACAAATATCTGTTTGTTTCTGCTTTCAACTCTTTTGGAAAGATACCCAGAGGTAGAATTGTTGTTTCATATGGTAACTCTTTGTTTAATTTTTTGAGAAATCACCTGTTAGATGAGTGATTTAAGCGATAAGTGATTTAAGGAGACTGAATGCGTCTCCTTAAAATTTCTATGCTGAAATTCTAATCCTAAATGTGATGGTATTAGGAGATAGAGCCTTTGGGAGATGGTTAGGTCATTAGAATAGAACCCTCATGGATGGGATTCATGCCCTAATAAAAGGGACTCCAGAGAGCTCTCTTGCCTTTTCTACCAGGTGAGAGAACACAATGAAAAGTTAAGCCAGGAAGCATGCTTTCACCAGACGTGAATCTTCTAGCACATTGACTTTGGATTTCTCAGACTCTGAAACTGCGAGAAATACATGTTTGCTGCTTAAGCCAACTAGTTCATGGTACTTTTGTTATAGCAGTCAGAATGGACTAAGATATTGCCATAGCATTTTCCATAGCAGTTGTATTGTTTTACATTTGTACCAATAACGCACAATTAGTGCACATCTTTACCAACACTTTTTTTTTTGTATCCTAATACCCATTATCATGTGAAGTGGTATCTAATTGTGGTTTTCATTTGTATTTATCTATAATTAGTGATGCTGAGAGTTTTATCATATACATAATACCATTTGTATATATTCTTTGGGGAAATGTCTATTCAAGTATTTTGCCCCTTTTAAAATTTGGTTGGTTATTTTTTAGTTGTTGAGTTGTAGAAGGTCTGTGTATATTCTGGCTATTAATCCCTTACCAGGTATATGATTTGAAAATATTTTGCAAATATTAGAAATATTTCATTTCATTGGTTGCCTTTTCACTCTGTTGATAGCATCTTCTGATGCACAAAAGTTTAAAATTGTGATGTCGTCCAGTTTGTCGGTTTTTTCTTTTGTTGCTTATTTTTTTACTGTCACATTTAAAAAATCATTGCCAAATTAAATATCATGAAGCTTGTCACCTATCTTTTTTAATCCACTGCCACAGATTCAAATAGCACCTGTATGCATTTGACCCACAAATCTCTAAACATTTGTTATTATTCTTCTGCATTAAAGTTCTGTCTCCTGGAATAGTGTGAATCTGTTTCTGAAATCTCAAACTTGATATAACCAAACAATTTATTGTACTCTGATTCCTCTGCATCCATTCCTGAGTGTCCCACATCAATTGAATTGTCATGACCTGTACTTATTCTTTATGAAATCTTCCTCTCACACAAGAATCTACACCCCACCTCTCTTTCTGTTCTTATTGAACTGGGTCACAAAATCTAACAAATATCTTCCTATGACAATGAATTCCAACAGTTATTTTGGGTGGGTGGAGATAAAGCAGTAGAACCATTTATTTTAACTGAATTTTATGCTGAAGCTAATTCGAGAAACAAATCACAGTGAGCAGTTCTGGTTGATGTGAGCAGGTCATACCTGAACTCCAATTACTCAGCATCTCTGTATCTCCTGAGAGATAGTCCTTGGAAATCTCTTGTCCTAGAGGTTTCAAGAGGAGACTATTTGTCCTGCTCCACGCTAAAGAAAGGGCATGGATTGGATAGTGACCTAGGAATATTATAGGCATAGCTATAATACTGTCCACAATTAATTAAGTAGACCAAACAGAATGTGCTAACATTTCAATCAAAGTTACCAGTTAGTGCAGTTAGATGCAAGTATTAGTTATAAATATGAGAATCTGTTTAAATTAGAAGATTAATACATAAAACCTTTCTCTTCCTATTGCCTATTACTCTGAGAGATGAAATTTATGTTGGTTATTTTGCATAGATGCTAGAGTAATCCTTGACTGCTTATCTAACAACCTCTGGCAATTTATTCAAATGGAGAAAAACTCTCCTCCCTTCGGCAATTAAATAGAGATGGGTCATTGATTCTGCAGACTGTGGGGATTGGCAGAATTACTTAATAACATGTTTTTATTTTCTTTTCCTTCTGCCATAATTCTCATAGCTAAACTCTTGTCAAATGAAAAATTTCTCTGTTCGTGATTTTTGGTTTGCACTTGAAATTATATGAAAAATTAAAACTTCCAACTGATCTAATCTGAAGAAAATGTACTGGGATACAATTTAAAAGTGAATTTATGCATGATGTGAAATATCAGAATTTGGGAGTCATCGGACATGTATGTGTAATTTAATTAAAATTGGCTGTGAATACCAGCAATCCAAGTTCACATCCTTGCCTATACTTGCTATTATTCCACTTGTCTGTGTGGTGTACAGTAATGATTTACTTTTATTTTAATTGTGTTTTTCTCAATACTAGTTATTTGAACATTTGTCTTACATGCTTATTAACTTTTTGGTTTTCTTTTCTATAAATTGCTTTTTCATATCCTTCCTCATATTTCTTCTGAGACTGTTCTTTTTTGTTGATTTGCAGGACTATTTTGTATATTCTAGTATCTTTTCAGTTTATGCATTTTAAATATTTTTCCTATTCTATCCATTGTATCATTTACTTAAAAAAAGCAGTGAATAGTCCATTGTATTATTATTATTTGCCTTATAGTTAATACTCTCTATACTTTGCTTTAATAATCTATTACCTATCCTGGGTCACAAAGACAATCTCCTTTTTTGTCTTAACATTATCATTTTTTTCCCTTCTCACTTACATCTCTAATCCATTTTGGGGGTCAACCTTTGTGCATATTTTTTAAGTTTATTTATTACTTATTTATGTATTTAAAAGTTTATTTATTTATTTATTTAGAGAGAAAGAGCAGGGGAGGGGCAGAGAGAGAGGGAGAGAGAGAATCCCAAGTAGGCTCTGCACTGTCAGTGCAGAGACTGACATGGGGCTTGAACTCACGAACTGCAAGATCATGACCTGACCCAAAGTCAGATGCTTAACCAACTGAGCCACCCAAGTGCCCCTGTGCATATTTTTAGGCAAAGATCTAGGATGGTGATGATAATGGAAATGTGCCTCTCAGAGCCCCTGACTTGCAGGATAGAATTGACAGATGGCCCAAGCTGCTGTGCTGAGCCATCCATTGCACTAACGGAGGCCATGCTTCCTTTAAGCCTCTCCCAGCCTGTAACCATGCACAGCAGAGTTGTTAAGGCAAGCTCACTCCTGAGAGATGTGGGACTTTTCTGATGGACAGCTTTGATTTGAAGACTCCCCATAGGCTTGGTCAAATTTTCTTGGGACTGCACAGCCATCTGACGAGATTCTTCCTATCTAACTCTTCTTCCTTCCTTCTTTGCTGCATAAGGGGACAACCTGAACTGTATTCTCTAGGGTCTCTTTGACTCTTCCAGGAATTATTCCATTTTCTTCACAGAAATTTCCCCAATCTCTCAAATCCCACCTTGAGGTTTGATTGAATAGTCTGAGAAAATTTAGGACTGACTAACTCACTACATTGCCTGTTGGGTAAAGAGAACACCACCCTGAGAAGCATGCAGAGCACAGATAATCCCTGGAATAAGGTGAGACCTGAATTACTGAAGATATCACCAGTGGTGACCTGGGAAAACTTCCTGGTAGGGGCATGATTGCAGCCATTATGGTTCAGGCAATTGATGAGGCAAGCTGAGAAGGAGGAGTGCTACAAAGATATTGGAGTTGGCTGGTTACTGCTAAATTGCATGTTGCCCTGCAGAAGGATAAGGAGAAGCTGAGAGTCCTTTGTAATCAGTTAAAAGCTATGTGAGATAGGTTACAAAGAGGCCCTAATCTTCTACAGAGAAATAGTAGACGTGGCTCAGCATCAGGATGAAGACCTAATAGTTAGTTTCTCAGAATTTGAATGCTTGGTCAAAGCAGACCAATGCTTGGTCTATGCTTCTTTAGGTCAGGTCCCTGGTTTGGAATACCTAGGACCTTGAAATGCAATTTGGAGTCAAGTGTATGGATGTCCTTGAGGATATTGTTCTACAGATCCTCTGAATCCTGAGAATTTGCAGAAGTAGTCCCTCACTCCTTAGTAAAAGCCAGCCCTTCTCCCATGCAGCAAGATACTGGCGAGCGCTTTCCCCACAAGCCCTTTCCCCTTCCTCAACTGAAAACCTGTCGGTAACTCCACTAGAATGTGCTGGGTCTGATAAGGGAGGAAGGAGACTGTGCACTTGAGGGATTATGAGAATTAGTGAGAAGAGTACTCCTGTTCCTGACATTGGGTTTTGAGTGTGCTTGATGAAGGAGGGCTGAATGGAAGACTGGAAAAGAATTCATTGATGTTCTCAAAATATAGAATTAATGCCCTTCCAAGGACGCAAGGAGACTGGGGAAGTCTTGCTTCTGGAGTGGCTCTTAACATCTTGTGGAAAGAAATAGCCAAAGCTGAGGGAAACAGAAACGTCCCAGTTGTCCTGGCAGGCAGTGGCAGAAGAAATTAAGAAGCTGGGGGAAGTGGTCGTGCTGGAATGGATCTGCCATGTGAAGCCAGAAGACCCTGAGGGAGATGTGCTTTATGGGAAGGCCAAGATGACACACCATTTACCAAAGCCCTAGAAATGAGCTGGTGAGAGGGGCTCCAGCGCAGCTAAGAAGTTCAGTGGTGGCTCACCCCTGCAGGTGCAGGCTGACCACATGAGGAGCAGCTATAGAGCTGGCCTCAGAGGGAAGCGGTACTGGAGGAAACCAGCTACTTAAGTAGGTAGTTGTAGGAGTACTAAACTCCCCTTAGTAGGTGTTTGCCCTGATACTCCCAAAAGTAGTTGTCTGGATTGCTGTGATTAGTTTCTGGTCTGAAGGGCAGGTGAATGTATTGTTAAGGCAATATAGGGCAGGCAGGGTGTTGGGGACTGCAAGAGTAAAACATAAACAGTGTTTCTTTGACCTGTTCTTTTATTCCACTCAGGGTGTCAGCCACCTACCCTCCCTACATAACTCACTTCACGAGAGCCTAGTCTCGTAGCCTTTCACTTTTATTTTCATTTGCTGGCCTAGAACCCATGTTTGCTTCTTTCATCTATAGTTTATCTGATTTTTTTTGATTTGGAGGGAATATCTTACGCTAGTACATTATTTTAGCAGAAACAAAAGCCCAGATACTACACACACACACACACACACACACACACACACACACACATTGCATATATATGAATGCATATAAAATGTTGCTATTTTTTTAAAAAGTGGGTAAGCTCTTTATAAGTGAATGAATATATTTGTTTATATTTGTATAAACAGAACAATTTGAAAGGATATATGCATTTTTTTAAAGGTTTATTTATTTTGAGAAAGAGAGGGAGTGCTAGTGGGTGAGGGATAGAGAGAGAGGGATAAATGGAGAATACCAAGCAGACTCCACAGGTTCTCAGAACAAAGCCTGATGTGGGGCTCGACCCCACGAACCATGAGATCATGACCTGAGCTGAAATCAAGAGTCGATTGTTCAACCAACTGAGCTACCTAGGCGCCCTAAGGATATACAGTTTTTTTTTGTTGTTTTTTTTTTTTAATTTTTTTTTCAACGTTTATTCATTTTTGGGACAGAGAGAGACAGAGCATGAACGGGGGAGGGGCAGAGAGAGAGGGAGACACAGAATCGGAAACAGGCTCCAGGCTCTGAGCCATCAGCCCAGAGCCTGATGCGGGGCTCGAACCCACGGACCGCGAGATCGTGACCTGGCTGAAGTCGGACGCCTAACCGACTGCGCCACCCAGGCGCCCCAGGATATACAGTTTTAAACTTTGATTACCTCAGGAGATAACTGGGGAGAGATTGTCTGATTTTTCTTTCTACTAATCTGTGTTGGAAAATAGCTTATGCAACTTTAGAGCTTGAAATGCAATTACAATAAAAGTATATTTAAATAAATTATATAGACCAGGAGATGGCAGCATAGTAACACATTTGGTCTGTTTCTTACTAGGTTTTTAATGAACATAGGTTTGGATTATAGTGATCTGTTGTTTCTACATTTCTTGGATTCATCTATAATAAAACAATATTAGCATATTACACAATCCAGTCCCTGTTTTATACCTGGGTTGGCTTCTTGCTTAAAATATTACTTGATATTTTTAAATTTTGTGACTAAATCACTCTGATGCTCCTCTATTTACTTGCTACTCTTTTGTTGCCATTAATATATCTTTCTGGGTTATAAGAAATTATCTGATTTAAAAAGCTACCGAAATATTTTTATTCTTAAATAAAATAATAAAAATATATATTTTAAACTTTTTTATTCTTTAATATACTATTTATTGAAGAAGTTCTGGGATCTTTGTCCAAGGCTGAAAATTCCACTTGTGACCACTTCAATTTCCTTATGGGTCTCTGGGCCTGATAAAGCTTATACAAAGAACATTCTGTACTAGTGGGCCAATGACACTAGAGGAAGAGTCTGGAAGTCACCATGATATACATGGCCAAACACACTACCCAAAGGCTCTGTTACTTTTAACAATAATTATCAAAAATACTTTTACCTCTATGTTGTCTTTTTTTTTTTTTTTTTTTTTTTTTTAATTTTTTTTTTTTTTTCAACGTTTATTTATTTTTGGGACAGAGAGAGACAGAGCATGAACGGGGGAGGGGCAGAGAGAGAGGGAGACACAGAATCAGAAACAGGCTCCAGGCTCTGAGCCATCAGCCCAGAGCCCGACGCGGGGCTCGAACTCACAGACCGCGAGATCGTGACCTGGCTGAAGTCGGACGCTTAACCGACTGCGCCACCCAGGCGCCCCATACCTCTATGTTGTCTTGAGAATAGGACTTGGTTTTATATACAATTATATACCCAATATCTAGAATATCCAGTGTCTGACACATAGTGTTTCAAGAAATGCTTGTTAGATGAATAAGTGATTTATGCAAGCAGTTGCATACAATGCTGTAGGCCAGTGATGTCCATAAAACTTCATGATTTTGGAAATGATGTATATCTGTGCTACCCAATATGGTACCATTAGCCTTATTTGACTCTTTTATATTAGAAAAGATATTAGTATAACTGATACTATTATAAAGTTCAATTAAATGAACTTTAATTTACTTAATTTTAATTAATTTAAATCTAAATAGTCCCGTCTGACTAGTGGCTACTATTTCAGATAATGCAGCTTTTAGTGCATAGTGATGCTATGCAGCTTCCTATTCTCCACTCTACAATGCTAGTGAATGATGGACTGAGCCATTCTGCCTCAGCCGAATATGTAAATCTTTTTTCAAGCAGTATTTATTTATTCATTCAGAGAATATTAAATAGAATATATATGTGGTATGATTATGCAGGATTTAGGTATATGACAAATATCTCTCTTTCCAGAGAGAAACTTATGTAGATTTCTCTAATCTATATAGACCAGTTGACATCTATCTATAGATAGACTTCTATCTCAATAGATCTATATAAACAACCTCCTTTGCCCAAATAGGTTCACTTTCCAAATGATCTTAATTTGGTTAGGATTTTTTGGATATGAGAGTAATCATCATAGACGGTCTTTTTAGCATTCTCAACACATTTGCATTGTAAGAAAAGGGAGAAGAAAGATATGCTCAGACCCATGTAAGAAAATTGTGGTTGTAAGATTTTTAACAAGTGACTTTTTTCCTCTGACTGTTGATTCCATGGCAGTGGTTCTCAATGGGGGTGATTTAGCCCCACAGACAATGTTTGGCAATATCTGGATACATTTGCTGTTATTATAACTTGGTGGGGGTTACCACTGGCATCTAGTGTATAGAGGTAGGAAATGTTGCAAACATTCTACAGTTCACAGGATAGCTGCCACCTTCCCCCCACAACAAAGAATTATCTCTGACTAATGTCATCAGGGCAAAAGTTGAGATGTGTAATGCTATATTGATGACTCAAAGGAAATGAGGTTGGGTTTATTATTATAAATATATTTTAATCTATACAATATAACATTATGTATGTGGACCAAGAAAGACTCTCAGCTGATATAAAACTCAGAAGAAAATCTTAGCACAGCAGTTATTTCATTAGCCAAATTAATCATAACAGGGGGAGCAAAGGTTTAGAAGCATAGAAAAAGTTTGAGTTTTGTTGAATACTAGTCCATATATAGTGTCAGAAAATATACATTTAAATACATATGAAAATGACTATTTTGTCATATAAATTAAATCTCTCCAAAGATGCTTTCTGGATTATTTGAGTATTCTCCAAAAATACTATAAAGAATGCCAGCCATTTTTTAACAGTAAATTTAAATATTAGACAATCAGATCTTTTCCAAAATCTTATATCAAATTGGTTATGAATATCTAATTTTATATTGGCTTCTCATGTAAATGACTTATGAATATCTAATTTATATTGGCTTCTTATTCTGTGGGTCCTTTACTTGTTCTGAAGTTGATTGAAAATAAAGCTATTTAGAAAAGAAAATGCAGTAAGATATAATAAAACATAAGTGAAAAGTTAATTTATACCAGGTTTGGAACATCTCTCATTTTTAGAGATGGAAAGGAGCTCCTTCTCACAGAGTCCTTTTATCTTCTCATTTCCGTTTAACAAAAAGACCAAGAAACTTTCTCTTTATTTTCTAAATACAAAAAAAAAAAAAAAAAGGCATTTTTAGATAGGGTAGCACAGAATCTGTGCTAGGCAGTGTTTTCAGTTTTTCTGTCTGGTACACAGATTTATTTATTGTTCCAAAGCAAATATTAGGTAGTTGTTTAGAGTTTAAAATCTACACTGTCATGTCAATGTTTTTCAGGTCTCAGAGAGAGGTGAATGTGCATGTGAAGACAAATGGGAAAGGGCTGACAGGAGGGCCATCTCTTAAGTCCCAGTTTCATGCCTAGTGCCCCTCCATCATTTGTGTTCACACTGGCCAGAAGTAATTACCTTGATTTGTCTAGTACAGTGAACCTACAGATTCTTAATGAAGATTATTTGGTGAGGAACATGAAAACTGTAGAGTCAGGGAAGGGCAGTGTACCCTGTCGGGGAAGAAAAAATAGAGAATGCTTAGCCAATTGGTACTTGTCTGATTAAACTGGATTGTTCTCATTTTAAATGAGTAGGAACAGAAAAATGAGCAAGGAGATCATGGGAGACACTTAGCAGCAATGGCAGATCATTGTGGAGTTGATGATATCTTGTATGTTCAGGTTAGCAAAACATTTCAGATGATGTAAAAGAAAGTCTGCTTTCCTCATGTTTAAGGGGAATGTTGTCCGTTCATGCTTATTTGCATCTTGAACTTGATGACAATATACATAGCAACACATTCTAGCAAAACAATTTGCTAGCGACCACATTAACATTTTGGATGTACAGGTGATTGTTGCATTAGATGTTGGTTTTAGATTTAATCCAGTCCCGATAGCAAGTCACTTTGGTGTAAAGTCCAGGCTTGTTTTCTTTTCCACAGTCTATTCCCCAGCTTACTATCCCAATAAGATACCAGTTTCTATCACGTGCTATAACCAGAGGTCCTCCAGAATCACCCTGTAGAAGAAGAAATGTACATTGTCAATGCAATAAATAAAGGGGAGTAAAAAATGAAAGTTTATGAGCCTGTGAATGGCTATTAAATTAATATTTTAAATAAAATTATGTAGGGGTGCCTGGGTGGCTCAGTAGGTTAAGTGTCTGGCTTCAGCTCAGGTCATGATCTCATGGTTTGTGGGTTCGAGCCCCGTGTCGGGCTCCGTGCTGACAGCTCAGAGCCTGGAGCTTCTTTTGGATTCCGTGTCTCCCTCTCTCTCTCTGCCCCTCCTCTGCTCATGCTCTCCTTCTCTTTCACATATAAAATAGAAACATTAAAAAATTTAAAAAATAAAATAAACAAAAGCATATAAAATGAATTCTGTTTTTACTTACCATTGTTATTAATATAACAATCGAATTTATTGCTTATTACCTGTTTTTATCTTACTACTTCTACTTACCTGTGTTAATATCTTCATCTGGAATAGTGTGAATAAAGCTAATATTTCAGTTTTACCCTTGTATAGTTTTTAGTTTTGCTCTATCTAAACAGGGAGCACAAACTGAACCTGAGTCCAGGCATACAATAATAGTTACATAAGTGATGAACTCAAGGCTCAACTATATGTCACCTCCATGAAGCCTCTTCTGTTAGCTAGATATAGTCACTTGCTATGAATTTGTGTTTTTTTTTTTAACTTTTTAAAATATTTCTTTTTGAGAGAGAGAGAGAGAGCGAGCGAGCAGTGGAAAGACAGAGAAAGAAGAAGACACAGAATCTGAAGCAGTCTCCAGGCTCTAAGCTGTCAGCACAGAGCCTGATGCAGGGCTCAAACTCACAAACCGTGAGATCATGATATGAGCCAAAGTCAGAGGCTTAACTGACTGAGCAGCCACCCAGGCACCCCATATTTGAATTGCACCTTGTTCCATTCATACCAATTGATAGGAAGGTGTCCTGGATGCTATATTGTTGTGCAGCAATAGGTGTGTGAAGAGGAGGGTATGCAAAGGTCACTCCAGGCAAATATGTACTATTTATCACTGACAGATTTTGTTTCCAAACTAAGGTTTAATCCCTAGCCCTAGTGAACTGGTTTGAAGTGTGTGAATCCTGAGGACTTCCCTGATATCTTTAACCCAAGGTTTAGACAGATGATTTTTAAATTTATCTTTTAGCAATAAACCTATATGGAATCCCATTATAGACTTATTTTATAAGACAAATGATCCTGTTTGAAGCAGGCCTGGGATCCTAGAGTTTTGGCTCTTAGCTCCCTTCCCTTCTCTTTCCATGTAGCCTTTAGGGCTCAGTGGACAGAGTGTGAAAACTCTGGTTACTAAAAGCAATGCTTCTCAGCTCTTTTCCTGTAAGACCACATCCTAATTTAGGTCCTTAGTATTTTACTTTGCTGCTGGCGAAGGAAGCATGGAACATGGACCAATGGAAAGAGAACATCTTTTACGTAGATTTATGTTTCTGCTCAAAAGTCATGTTATCTGGTTGTGTTGTGGACCACCTTGTTTTTGCTTCTCCTCAGGAAGGAAAGTGAGTGGAAGGAGATCTTATATTCAGAATATGTAACCAAATCCTATGTTTTTGTTCTTTTCGTTACTTGTTTGCTATATTATTAGATTGTAAATTCATTGTGGATTCAGTGTAGGCTTTTTTTTTTAAATGTTTATATTTCCTTCAGTAATTGCCACATTACCTTGCAATATACAAAAGAAAAATGGAATGAATAAGTGAATGAATATTTATTATATCACATTACAGCCAGGTAGTGGCAGATCAAAAGTGGGCCCTTTGCATTTAAGTAAAGCACTCATATGTGTCAAATTCTCAAAACATTTCCTAATCTTTTAAGAATTGCTAAACTATTGGACCCAAGTTAAAACTTCATTATTTTAGTTACTTATTTTTAATCTTTTAAGTAGCCTGACTTTAAAATTGATATTCTCCTTAAATGTTTAATCCTAAGGTTTTGTATGGTTTAGTGAAATGCTATTTATTTAGTTTTTAGATATAATTTGTGAGGCAACACTTTAATATGAATAAGTGTTGATAAATGTATTCTCTTCCTAAATGGTGTGATTCTATATGAATGTAGACTGCTAATGGTCAAAAGGGTGAAGCGCTGGTGGGATGATGGCTCTGGCCATGGAGGGATCTTCAGACTCCATTCCATAGTTGCCTTACAAGTAGTAGGGGTCAGACACCTAATTGGTTATCATTGCGACTTGAAGCAATGATTGTGTGGCTTCTTGGCTTGGTTTCTACTCTCTGCTTCCAGTCTTTTTCTCTAATCAAAGTACTAATTTGCAACTGATGGTCCTTTTTTACATATGGTTCTGGACAATACGAGGGTGTTAAATGAGGAGTATTTCTTAAGGTTCTCCCATTCCCTCTTTTTACACTCTCTTCCCTCCTCATCAACTTAATTTTATAGTTGTATGAAGTGACATCGGTCTATAGTCAGTGAGGCCACCTCCATTCAACACACTCATTTTTGTGGATTTGAGTCTATTCTTACCTCACAGGCATCTCGCTTTCCTGTCAAGAATCCAGCACATATCATTCCTGATGATACAGCACCACCATATACATGAACTTGATTACATACATCATTACTTATGATCTCTACTTCAACTTGTCGCAGAGTATTGGGAAAAGGACCTAAAGAAGAAAATAATTAATAGATGAAGAATTTTCACATTGTTGCTTATGATAGTTAATTGTTGTGTTTTATAAAGGATGTACTGGTGATAAGATATATGTCTTAAAGTTGTAGGACTCTGAGCTCAATGACAGTGCTCAGGTTCAAGTTATATTTCTTGCGTGCCTTCTAGGTGCTAGGTACCATTCTTGGCACATTTACTTCCACTATCTTATTTAATCCTTGCAACAACCAACAAAAGTAGGTATGAATATTCTCTTTTTCAGATGAGAAAACCAAAGCTTACCTGGTTATGAGTCTTGCTCTGATCACATAGCTAAATGGAGGATAACATCACATTTAAACCCAGGGCATTTTTCACCACCTGGGAAAATCTGTGATAGTTTACCTTCAGGAAGAGCAGTATAGAGTGAGGTTGTACGATCAGAAAGTAATTTTAATACTGAATAAATGGAACCCTACTGCTTCATCAAAAAGACCATATCTACTTTGATAATAGCTCAAATGGCTGTCCACAACTAATTCCAGGGTAAGTAACCAATACCAAGATAAGATTTAAATCTTGTTTTACTAATGATCCACACATTCATTGATTTGTTGTTATATGAAAAGTGCTTTTAATTGTGTATTGTACCGTTTTAGTCATTGTATTCTTCTCATTACCCCTGAGCAGCTTTTATTTTAAAGACTGTATTAGTCCTTCATATAAAGATGGATGCACTGTTTACAAAAGGTTCAAAGACAATTAAAAGGAGGAAGGAGGGCAGTGCTGTCAATTTGACCAACGAATCAGGGTAATTCTGTGCTAAAGACTCTAGGCTTAGCAGTAGCACGTGTGAGTTTGAATACTGCACAATTTATGTGCTATTTAGCCTTGGGCAAGTTATTTAATCTCACTAAACATCAGTTTACTTGCTAAAAGGAGTAAATGATACCTATCTCACATGTCTGTTGTAAGGGTTAAAAAATAATTAATGTTAGGGTGCCTGGGTTGCTCAGTTGGTTAAGTGTTTGACTCTCGATCTCAGCTCAGGGCATGATCTCATGGTTCATGAGTTCGAACCCTGCATCTGGCTAACACTGTCAGTGAGGAGCCTGCTTGGGATTCTCTCTCTTCTTCTCTATCTGTCCCTCTCCCACTTGTGCTCCATCTCTCTCTCTCTCTCTCTCTCTCTCTCTCTCTCTTAAATAAGTAAACTTAAAAAAGTAATTAATGTAACCAATTATGATAATGCTTTGTCCCACATTTAGATTTCAGCCAATGGAAGCTATTGGAGTGGATTGTAGAGTATGAAATTATGTATTTAAAACCCTCATTGTACTAAGCTGCACTTCAATGCCAAAGATGGCTAGAGAGTGCTAGAGCTTTTATTAGAGAAGATATAGGTTTCTAGAGATTTTGTCACTAACTGTAAATAAATCTAATTCTTTGTATTAAGCCTAGTAAATTCACTTACCTAGCGTTAACTATCTTGCTGAAAAACTAAGCCTAAATCTTTTATAGTCATTAAAGATTATCTAGGATCTGGTGCATTTCTTCACCATTTTTAAGCACTGGAGGGTCATTATATGACCATTTTCTCTTCATTTCTGATTCTCTTTGAAATGGTCCTAGTGAAAGAATCTGCTCACTATCTATTCTTTATACAGATTTTTAGAACAGGCTAAACTATTTGTGTAGATGCTTCAGCAATATTCAATACTATCTCTTTTGTCCTCTCTAATTGACATTTAAAATTTATAGGTATTCCTAGGTTTTAATCAATTTTATTTAAACTATTTATAATTTCTGTGTGCCTACTTTTTTTTTTTTCCGACGTTTATTTATTTTTGGGACAGAGAGAGACAGAGCATGAACGGGGGAGGGGCAGAGAGAGAGGGAGACACAGAATCCGAAACAGGCTCCAGGCTCTGAGCCATCAGCCCAGAGCCCGACGCAGGGCTCGAACTCACGGACCGCGAGATCGTGACCTGGCTGAAGTCGGACGCTTAACCGACTGCGCCACCCAGGCGCCCCATCTGTGTGCCTACTTTTATGTGTTATGTTAATTGGCCTAGGATGCCTAGTTTTAAACTTCAAGTGCTTATAATTCCTTAATCTCAACTTTTAAAAAGTCAATTCAAGTGCTTAACAATATAAGAAGCTATTTTACATTATCAACTATTCAAGGAAGAAACCATCCAGAGTAGAAAGTTTCTATTTTACAAGCTGTCTGGTAACAAGATTTCTAATTAGATATAATTGGAAAAATTTGGGGAAGTAAGAGAAGAAAACCTTAGTCCTTGTCTCAGTTTCAAAATACAGAGAAAACCATAATCAAATATTTAATGCTTAACTTTAGACTGACGTCTTACAAATTTGTAACATTATTTCTGGAAAGTATACAACTTGTTAGAGTAGATAGATCAAAGTTTAGTAATCTACACACTATTGGGCATTGAATGATTCATGATGAAGTCCCAAATCACTCCCAAACTACTACTCTGGGAGGGGGTGGTGTTAAGTTTAATTAGGGTCTGGAGGAAGTGTAGTGGTATTGCCCTAGTGGTAGATGCTTTCCATTTCTACCCTAGTCAGTATAGTGGCCTTCTAATCCCAAAGGATTTGATTCCCCTTTGTTCTCATCACCATTGCCTATAGAACAGGCAGATCCCCCAAGATGAGGAAAAGAACTCTCAGATTATAATGACAGTATAACAACCTGGACCCAACATCAGAATTTTGGAGTTCATATTGAAGGGAAGCAGATTTCTATAAAAATGAAGTGACAGAGACTTAGTACATAAAAGCTATCTTTGGAGCAAGTACATAAATAAGACTATAACTTTTTAACAAGAGACTGGAACAAGAATCAGAAATTCAAAGGCTGCTTAAACTATATGTAAATTGCTCGCCTAAGAAAGGTAGAAACAGAGACTCCGATCAAGATCTGAAGATCTATCTTTGCAGTGTATTGTGTATTATTAAATGTAGTAAAATGTTGTACTTTTGAACTGTATAAATCCTGAGGCTTAAAACCTGCTCCATAGATACATGGATCAGAGGGGTCCCATTTAATAGTTAGCATCAGGCGTGACATTTAAATTGTTTACTTAAAAAAATTGCTTAAGTCTGTTTTTGTTTAGTTGTATGACACATTACAGAAATTTATCGTTATTACTGCTCACAAATCACATACTTTAAGATTCATGCAGCCATGGCAGAATCTCTACATATAAAAGACAGCAACATGGGGCTCCTGGGTGGCTCAGTTGGTTAAGCGTCTAACTTTGGTTCAGGCCATGATCTTACAGTTTGTGGGTTCAAGCCCTGTGTTGGGCTTTGTGCTGTCAGCTCCAAGCCTGGCGTCTGCTTTGGATTCTGCATCTCCCTCTCTCTCTGGCCCTTCCCTGCTCATGCTCTATCTCTCTGTCTCTGTCTCTCTCTTTCAAAAATAAATCAACATTAAAATTTTTTTAATACAAAAAAGAGACAGCAACAAAGAAGTAAATGATATGAAAAAAATATGCCTTAATAACTTTTGAAAAGGAAGTTATAACTAGCTGTAAAATTATAACCAAAATAGCCCATAAAGAAAGCATTAAACATAGATACTGTCTAATAGTAATAGCCAAAGTTTCCATAAGTCACCATATCTGTTTTTTTTGTTTGTTGTTTTGTGATATTTTTCATGGTACATCTTGATTTCATCTCTTACATTCAATATTTTGATTTTGTATCTTATTTTATATCTCCATTCAAATGGAAGACAGCTTTGCATTTTTTGCTTAGTTCTTTTTACTGAGATACTCACCATTAGCTTTTAATGCTCCCCATCCAGTGACAAACACTGGACTCTGAGGCAAGACTTCAAAAGTATCATCTGGGAGACAGACTCTGCCCACATCATTGGAAAAGAGGACGGGGGTGGAAAGCTTCACCACAGCAATGTCGTCATCATGCTTATGGGTAGCATAGTTGTTGTGAATGATAATTGATTGTATTTTTCTTCTCATCAGAGGAGGGCTGAGAGTTGTTCCAAAACTAGCCATCCAGAGTTTGGGGTTTTTGTAACTGATCACAGATTAAAAGTATTACAGTTGGTTCATTTCTGATCTAAAGTTGCCCAGGACTCCGAATAAGCATAGGACATAGAGGTGGTAGAAGGGAAAATTGTTTAAGGTGAAGGAATCTACTGCTGAAATCATTGTTGCACTATATACTAACTAACTTGGATGCAAATTTAAAAAATAAATTAAAAAAAAGAAAAAAGTTAAAAGAAAATTGTTTAAGGTGAGAGTTGATTGGGGTCTTCCCACTCTACTTGAGGTATCTCCCCCAGGATTGCTCTGCTTCATTTAGGTGATACAAATCCGCCCCGCCTCCCCATTCTAAGGTAGCTTACTCCCCTTGAGGGGGAGTTTGTATTTTCTAAAGGAAACAAAATATTATTGCTAGTTTTGATTATGAAAGAAATACAGAGTAGTTGAAAAGCCTATAAATAAATAAAAAATTAGACTTATGTGCCCATATATGTACACATCCATGCACATATATACCCCCATATGCATGCAGTAATATAAATGTATGTATAGCTATTGAGAGAGAAAGAAAGGGAGAAGGGAGGGAGAAGGAGAGGGAGAGGTGTCAACTTGGAGGCACACTTTATATATTGATTGTTTTGTCATCCTTTATTTTTAGTTAACATTTTACTCAGAATATTTTCCCACTTGATATGAATTTCACTAGATTTACTGTATCTCATTATTATCTCCATGTATCCCATATGTTACATCTTCAAAAAAGATATAATTAAAGTGCAGGACTAAAGACATTCATGTGGGATAATCTGATGTAAATTTGTGCATCAGGGTACTATTAGCAGAGTTAAAAAATCCACAATATATCTTAGGAAAACTGGTGAGTGTGCTTAACTTTTGAAGTGTTGTCTTGTTCTTAGTTAAATTAGGATTTCTGGGGAATATATTTCCAGTTGCAGCTGAAGATTCTCTAATTTTTCTACTATTCTTTAGTTACTGTCATTTCTTCCTAAGCCTGCTTCACAATGTTGAGTTCCAGTGGGAGGCCTAAGATGCTCATAAAAGAATGAAAAATTTTTGAGAATTATGAGAGATGAAGGTAAGAAAAGAAGGTGAAATTGGTCATCCTGCTGGTATAGACTGAGGACTTACATGTCAAAGCAGTGAGCAGCAGTCAGGAGCCACTCCTCACTGATCAAAGACGCGCCACAGAAATGGATGCCGTCCATTTGCAGGCTGGCTTGCCATGGCCAATCAGCTCTTTTTGCAGGATAACCTCCAGCAATTCGTTCCATGGATGGAAACTCTCTCCCTCTACCACAACCTGTCAGAAGGAAATAAGATAGTTTTGTTTTGTTTTATTTTTATTTTATTGTTTCATTTTAGTTGACACACAATGTTACATTAGCATTAGCTGTACATTATAGAGATTCAACTTCTCTGTCATTATGCTGCGCTCGCAACAAGTGTAGCTATAAGATGGTTATTTATAAACAGTGTTTTAAACATGTCAAGGCATGTTTAGCACTTAAAGATGGAAACAGTTATAAGTTTGTCTTGCCTTCAAAAAATTAATCAAAATTATGTAATAGAATAATGATCATTCAAATTGAAAAAGGATTAACTTAAAAAATAAACTATTTAATATCCTCCCTAGTGCATTTAAAGCAATTTCAGTTTAAAGTTTGTTTTTTCATATCTTACTAGGTCATTTTCTTATGTGCAACAGTTTACTTCATGATCGTTGACAATTTTGAGTGCACAATGTATACTACTTATTGCAGAAAAATACCATTGGTACATTTAAAATACCTGTCTAATATTATAGCCATTACCCAACTGTATCAAAATTCACACATTAAAATTAACGGGTGTTATTTAATTCTAAGCAAAATTTTCTACTTTAACAAAGTGAGCCAAATAAGAATAAATACAATAAAATGATAGGGAATTGTTAAAATAAGTTATCAGGGAAACATTCTGTGAGGAATAGTAAGTTGTTTCCAAGGAGCCCATATAGGCATGGCCAATTATTATTAATAATAATTTTTCCTCTTACAGAGTGTTAAATCATGTATCCATTCAGAGATATTTCATACTTTTGGGAAATAGTAAACCTGGGGATAGAGAAACGCTAGCAGTATTTTGAATTTTAGCATTTGATTTCTAAACATCACAGGGATATTCTCGAACTTACAGCTGTTCAGAATGTGCTCTGCTTGTGCTTCATTCATATCTGGAAAAAGCAAGATGATTTCTCAGCAGTAGAACAATTATAATTTGGAAATACTATGCCTACATGACATGAATATTTCTGGTTGGGATGAGCTGAGTTAGTCAGGACATTCTTTAATTTTAAGGCAATAAAATGAAATCCCACCAGAAGAATAGACCTGGGTATGAATTAAACCCTTCTTCTAACTCTTTATGGACTCTGGGAAAATCCTGGGTTATGATTTTAAAATCATCTGCATAGAGAGGATATTATTTTTCTTGAAGGAAGACTACATCTAATTAATTTAGCCATAGTAATTTATTAAAATGCAAGTCAAACAGAAGAGGGTCTTGGACTACATTTACATGTGTACTGTTATATGGTGGGCACCATTTCCTTCTGTCCTCATTCACACATTAGTGATATGGTAAAGGCACTCAAAGCATCTTAGATGCCTGACATCTCCACAGAGTCTCCCAGTAGAATAAAGGTCCACCAGTGTACTAATGAATCTTCAAAATATGTTAGTCATTTTATCATAAAGTAAAATAGAAGAAATCATGATCAGTGACTGCTCCCCGAAGTTATATGAATTGTTCCTCATGCCAGATAATATAATGAATAATCCAGATCCACAGTTTTGTTAAGTTGAAAACTAGTGTGGAGTTCTGGTAAGCCTGAAAAATTAATGCATCTTTCAGACTCTAAACTCAGATTGAGTTCATCAGCAGGGAAATAAGCTTATGTTTATTACTATTTATTAGAATGAATCCCTTTGAATTAGTTTTGCTAATAATTCTCTAGTGGCTTCCCTGATCTTTATAACTGAAACTTCCTACCTGGATCTGCATGACATGGTCCCTATTTACGTCTTTGTTGTCATGTTGAACTGTTCTTGCTTTTAGCCATGACTCAGTGGTCACCCTGGCCGTTCTGTTTCTTGGCTGTGCCAAGGTGTTCATACAGTCTTTATTCTAGTTGTCCCCTGCCAGAAATGCTCTTCCCTTGGCCATTTTTATGGTTGGTTCCCTATTGCCATTCAGAAATTAACTTAAAGTCTTCTCCTCAGACAGGCTTTCCATGACAAATCAAAGCAACCTCCCATTCTCTATTCTCTTTATTGAATATGAAAATTCAAATTATTTGATATAACTTTTGTTTACTTATTTTTTAGTGGGCCATTGTCTTTCTTATTCCAATTACAATGTTCTATGAGGAGAGGTAATTTCCTGGCACAAATAGGTTCTTAATAAATACTTGCTAAATGAATAATGAGCAGTTATGATAACTAGTAATTTACTGAGTCCTATCTACTAGGGAGTATGACAAACATTGCTTATATCCTCCCAATAGCAGTATGAGGCAAAAGTATTAAGGACATAATTTAAATACTTCTTCAGGTATAAAGCTTGTTCTACAACCATTTCACTATAAGGTCAATTATAGTCTAGTGTCACCTTCTGTAGGAATGGAACAATGAGAGGAGTGGAATTATGGTCAATTCATGAGTAACTAGTCTGGGCTTATTTCTATCTGCGGCAACCACTGAGGGACTTCAGAGAAGACATGAAATCTCCTAGATGATCGTTACCCAGCAGATGTGCTCCACCTACAGGACAAAAGTTGAATAGCTCCAGTTTTGGAACAAGACTGTAGACTCCCTTTTCTCAGCCCTTCTCCTATAACTAAATACAACTAAATATCCTGAAAATCATCTAGCAGATAACGGTAAAATAACTCTTAAAGCTGGAAGGAGGAAGGCAAAATTGCTAGAGACTACAGTATTTGAAGGACAGTGTGATGAGCTTCCTAGTTTTGTTTTCATCTCACCTACATTTGGACTGGGGATCAAGAAAGGCCTGCAATCTGAAACCATCCATAGGCATAGACAAAAAAATCCTAAGAAAGGTCTGCTTTCTCCGTCCAAATACTGGGAAAGAAGAAGCACAACAGAGGCCTAGTGAGGAGCCCAAATCTCCTGTTTCACAACACAGGGCTGGCTATCTATTTTACTAGCATCAGTGACAGTAATAAGCCCTTGACCATCCCAAACCCCACTTCCCAATCAGGGCACCAGCTTGCAGACTGACACCCACAGGGACAGCATCAACCTTTATCTCCCCTGTGACATAAGTAGGTTCAAGCCCACCACACCCCTACACGGAGAGGATGGCCAAGGGATACAAGGCAGCTGAGAGAAGCCTGTTTTATTCCCATATATGTTGCTGGCAGCAGGAATTGAGAGGATGTTCCAGAAGACTAGAATAAATACTGCAAGGACTCTGCAAACTAAGTTGTTATTGAAACCACAAAAGTTGGTGAGAATCTATACTCCAAACCTAAACAAGTTGGCTATCTGCCAAAATAAAAGAATTAAATAGGATCAAGAGTCTCCTAACATAAACTGAAATGTTCAGAATACAGACAAGTTACTTGCCATACTGAAACCCAGGAAAACCACACTCTGCATGAGAAAAGAATATCAACAAATACCAATACTGAGATGAATAAGAAGTTGGAAGTATCTGATATGGATTTTAAAGCAGATGCCAGAAAAATAATTCAGCAGTCAATTACAAATTCTTTTGAAACAAGTGAAGAAATGGAAAATCTGAGTGAAGAAATAGAAGTTACAAAAACCAATTGCAAAATTATAGGACTGAAAAGTATAAGTAATAATTATTATTATATTTATACTATTATATTTATATATAATATTATATAATATGTAAATATTATTTACAATAATATTCATATTATTATATTTATCATTAATTATTATTGTTATTAACCCTGCTGGGTGGTCTTAATAATGGAGAGTGGACCTGGGGGATAGAGTCAGTAAACTTGAATTAAATTAAATAGTGTTTACCCAGAAGAACAGAGAGAAAAGAGACTGAAAAAAATCAAGACAACATCTGAGATTTGTGGGATGATAACAAAAGATTTAACATTCATATTATCAGAGTTCCAGAAGGAGAAGAAAAAGAGTGTGAGACTGAAAAAGGATTGAAGGAAACAATGGTTGAAGACTTCTCAAATTTGGCTAAAGACAGAGATCTGCAGATTCAAGAAGGTGAGAAAATCTCAAATAGGAAAGACTCAAGTCCACACCAAGATCCATTATAATTAAGTTACTAAAAACTAAAGACAATGAAAAATTCTTAAAAACAGAAAAATGAATATTACCTATAAAGTAACACCAATTCAAATAACAGCAGTTTTCTCATTTGAAACCGTGGAAGACAAAAGAAAGTGGCATAGCATTTTTCAAGCTCTGAAAGAAAAAACTATTAACCACAAATCCTATATCCGCTGAAACTGTATTTAGAAATGAAGAGGAGATGAAGGTATTCTAGGGTGAAGAGAAATTAAAAGAATTTGTTTCTAACAGACCTACTCTTGGAAAAGGGCTAAAGGAAGCTTTCCAAACAAAAAGCAACTGATAATAGAAGAAGGCTAGCACCTTCAGAAAGGAAAGGAAGAGACAGAATGTGTAAACACAGAAATAAACATAATACACTATTTTTCACTTCATGGGTTTCTTTAAACATATTTTATGGCCAAAGTAAAAGATGTGACACCATCTCATGTGCTGAATGTATACAGAAGAAATACTTAAGAAAAATATATCTAAAAAATGGGGAGGGCACAGGCCACATGGAGGTAAAGTTTTTATACTTCATTTGAAATGTTGATATCAGTAGGTTGTGGCTAGTTACATGTGTGCATATTAATACATAAAGCAACCACTAGGACAATTTTACATAGTGATAAACTTAAAAACATTACAAATAATCAAAATGGAACTCTAAAAAAATATTGATGTTACCCACAGGGAGGGAGAAAACAAGCAACAGAGACATAAGGCACAGCACAAATAGAAAGCATTTATAATAAAATGAGAGACTTAAGCTCTAACATATCAATAATTACTTTAATGTGTAAATAGTTTAAATACATCAATTAAAAGAGAATGGCAGAGTATAATTAAGAAGAAATGGCTCAACTATTTTCTTTTTACACTGAAATATCTAAATTGAAAATAAAAGGTTGAAAAAAGATATATCACACAAATATGAATCCAAAAAAACCAGTAGTGGCTTTATTAATTTCAGATAAAGTGGACTTCAGAGAAGAGAAAAATTACTGGGGACATAGAGGGACATTACATAATGATGAAAGGATCAATTTACGAAGAATATGTAGCAACTTTGTGTGTTTACAAATAGCAGAGCTTCAAAATACATCAAGCAATAACCGAAAAGAGCTGGAAGAAGGAATAGACAAATTCAAAATTATAGTTGGGACTTCGCCATCCTCTAATATCAACAATTGACAGGATTACTAGCCAGAAAATCAGCAAGGATATGGAGTTAAACAACATCAATAACAAGACCTAATTGACATTTATAAAAAACTCCATTCAGCAATAATAGAAGGCACATTCCTTGCAAGCAGCCATGGAATATTCATTAAACTGGACCATATCCAGTGTCATAATCTTCTGCATATTAAAAGAATTGAGATCAGATTATGTTCTCTGTTCATGGTGGGGTCAAATTAGAAACCAATAACAGAAAGGCAATGAGAAAATCTCCAAACAAGGGATTAAACAGCAGACTACTAAGTAATATGGTCCAAGAAGTCCCAAAGAAAATAAAAACATTACATAGAACTGAGGGAATATGAAAATACAACATACCAAGTATCGTGGGATGCAGATAAAGCATTACAGAGAGGAAAGTTATAGTACTAAATGCTTATGTTAGAAAAGAGAAATAATCTCAAATCAACACTCTGAGTTCCTAACTCAAAAAAACTAGAAAAAGAAGAGCAAAGTAGGCCTAAAGTAAGGTAGAAGAAGGAAATAGTGAAGAAAAAAAATCAATCAAGATCAGAATTTCAATCAAGAGTTAAAACAGAAGAATAATATAAAAAAATCATTGAAACAAAAAACACTGGTTGTAAGAAAGAAATCAATCGAATTGATAAGCTTCTAGAAGACTGATAAAGATAAAAATAAAGAAGACAAAAATCACCAATATCAGCAATTAAATGAGGGGATATCACAAAAGAGGCTGCAGCCCTTATAAGTTAATTAAGGAATACTTTGAGCAACCTTACATTCATAAGTTTGATAATTTAAAAGAAAAGGATGAATTCCTTGAAAACCACAAACTACTAAAATTCATCAAAGATGGTATGGATAACCTGAACAGTCCTACTGTTAAAGAAACTGAATTTGTAATAAAAGATTAGAAAAGAATCCTTAGGCCCAGATGGCTTCACTGGAGATTTTGGCAAAACATTCAAAGAATTAACACCACTTTTACACAATTCCTTCTAGAAACTATAAGAAATGAGAACATTTCCTAATTTATTTGATATAGCCAGTATTATCCTAATACTGGAACTAGATAAGAAAAGAAAGCACACTAATATCTGTCTTGAATTTAGATGCAAAATTCTCAGCAAAATTTTAACCAATTGAATCCAGCAATGTATGTAAAGAATAATATGGAGTGATGAAGTGGGTTTATTCCAGGTATGTAAGGATAGTTCAATATTTGTAAATCAATTAATGCAATCTTCCATACCAACAGACTACAGAACAAAATTATATGATTATGTCAATTGATCTAGAAGATATATTCAACAAAATTTGGCACCTGTCACACCACCACACCCATCTATCATAGTCACAATAAAAACATTTGAAAATAACAAGTGTTGATGAAGATTGGGAAATATTAGAACCTTTATACATTGTGGTGAGAATGTAAAATGATGCAGCCACTGTGGAAAACAGTTTACAGTTCCATAACAAGTCAAACATAGAGTTACCATATTGCCCAGAAATTCCACTCCTAGGTATATATCCAACAGTATTGAAAACTGATATTCAAATACTATACACCAATATTTATAGCAGTACTATTCACAATAGCCAAACAATGGAAACAGCACAAATGTCCATCAACTGATGAATAGGTAAACAAAATATAATATATCTATAAAGTAAAATATTATTCAGCCATAAAAAGAAATGAAGTATTGATACATCCTAAAACATGGATGAACTCTGAAAATATTATGCTAAGTGAAATAAGCCAGACACAAAAGTAACATATTATATGGACTCATCTATATGAAACATCCTGAATAAGTAAATCCATAAATACAGAAAGTTAACCAGTGGTTGTCAGGGGCTGGGGGAAGGGAAAATGAGTGCTTAATTGGTATAGGATTTCCTTTGAGGTCAGGAAAATGTCTTGAAACTAGGTAGAGATAATGGTTGCACAATATTACCAACTTAATGCTACTAAATTGTACACTTTAAAATGGCTAATGGTTAATTTTATGTTACATAAATTTTATCTCAAAAAACCACACCCATTTATGATAAAAACTCTTGGTCCATTACGAGGTATTTTCTCAACTTCTTTGATGAACATTTACAAAAAACCTATTTCTAACATCATACTTAAAGGTGAAAGATTGAATGCTTTCCCTCTATGATAGGAAATAAGGCAAGAATATCCACTATCATCACTCTTATGTAACATAGTACTGGAAGGTCTAGCCACTGAATAAGATAAGAAAAACAAATAAAAGGCATACGCATTGGATAGAAAAAAAGAAAACTCTCTATTTGAAGATGACATAATTGTGTACATAGAAGACTCCAAGGAATCTACCAAAAAAAAAAAAAAAAACAAAACAAAAAAAACCACCCACAACAGCCTAGAATTAGTAATGTTGCAAAATACAATATCAATACTCAAAAATCAATTGTATTTTTATATGCTGACAATAAGCAAGTAGAAATCAAAATATAAAAACATGTTTACAGTTTCTCCAAAGAAAATGAAATATTCAGTTATAAATGTAACAAAAATGTACAGGATTTGTATGCTGAAAGTTAGAAAATGCTGATACTCAACATAGTAAAAGAGGTCAATTTGCCCCTAATAGATCTATAGGTCTAGCAAAATTTCTATCAAAATCTGTTAGGGTTTTTTTTTGTAGATATATATAAGATTATTCTAAAATTTATTTAAGACCTAAAGTATTTAAAATAATATTGATAAAGAATAATAAAGTGGGAGAATCATCCTTCCCAATGCTAAGCTTGCTATGGAGCTGCAGCATTCAAGAGAGTATGATCCTAGTGGAAGGATAAATCAATGGAATAGAATGGAGAACCCAAAAATAGATCCCCACAAAAATGCCCAATTAATTTTTGATAAAGGAGTCAATGTAATTCAGTGAAAGGTGGGCAGCAAAAAAAACCTCACAGCTTACACAAAAATGAGCTCAAAATGGATCATAGACTTTAATATAAGATATAATGTAATGTGAAGCCTTCAAATTTTATAGAGATATGTATAAAATGTTAAAAAGTATAAGTGTAAAATTACAAAATTTATAGAAAAGAACATAGGAAATAATTGTCAGAGACCCAGGACTAGGGGAAAATTTCTTACCAACAACATAATCCATAAAATGAAAGTTTGGTTGGTTGAATCTCATCAAATGTAAAACATTTCCTATCTGTTTATGGGATGAAAAAGCAAATGTCAGAGTAGTAGGAATTATTTACAAATTACATATCTGGCAAAGACCTTGCATCTAGAATACATTAAAACCTTGCAAAATTTGATATTTAAAAAATAAAAATCAACTCAATTAGAAAAACTTGCACATTTTGCCAAAGAGGATGTATAGATGACAAGCAATTAAAAGGATTTTTGCTATTATTAGCTATTGGAGAAAATAAAATTAAAGCCATAATAAGATATCACTATACACCTATCAGAAAGGCCAACATGAAAAATAGTGATAACACCAAATTCTGGCAAAGATTCAGAGAAACTGGGTCACTTATACATTGCCAATGGGAATGCAAAATATACAGCCACTCTGGAAAGTAGTTTTGTAGTTCCTTTCAAAACTCAAAATATTTTTATAAACCCAAAAAATATACTCTTGGATGTATCCCAGAAAAATGGAGACTTATTCTTATAGGAACATATATACCAATGTTCATAGCAGCTTCATTGTAATAGCCAAAATCTTGAAACTACCCGAATGTTAGCCAATGGATGAGTGGTTAAACAAACTGTGGAATACAACGGAATACTACTCAGCAATGAAGGAACAAATGATTGATACACACATCAACATGGATGAACCTCAAGAAAATTACACTGAGTGGAAAAGGTCAAGTTCAAAATGATACAAAATGTATGGTTTATGTGACATTCATGAAATAATTATAGAGATGGAGAATAGATTAGTGGTTGCCAGAGGTTAGGGATGGGTGGAAGAGATGGGTATAGTTATATCTGTGTCCAGATAACACAAGGACGACGCAATAAGGTACAGTTGAATATATTGATGGTGGTAGTGGTTATGCAAGGCTACATATGTGATAAAATGGCATAGAGCTGCACCTACACACACACACACACACACACACACACACACATACACACACACAAATGAGCTCATATATAACTATGATACCTGAATAAGCTCTATGGGTTTTATCTATGCCAATTTCTTGCCTTTGATGTTGTGCTATAGTTGTATAAGATGTTAACTTTACCAAAGGCTGGGGGAAGGGCGCAAGAGCATGAGATTTCCCTATGAATTGCTTTGCAACCTCCTGTGAATCTATACTTATTTCAAAATATTTTTAAAAGTCAAGCATCCCAGTGGAAAGTCTGAATTACTTTTCTATTCTTCTTATAGAATATTAAAAACATTGTCATTTGAAGAAGTAATCAGAGAATAAATATGCAGTCAAAAAAATGTAAAGGGATAACAGTGAGGTATTACAGAGGCATACCAAGAAACTAATTAATAAAAATAATGTCCTTTTTTTTCTGGATTCTATAAGTAGTATATTAGCTTTTTAAAATTTGTGATTTGTGATTTCTTTCTTATTCTAACTAAATATTCACTTTCCTACCTAAAATAAAATTTATTTCAATAATGGGTGAGATATTGGATCTGGTTAAAAAAGATAATATAGTGTTTGATTAGAAACAAGGCATGAAAGGGGTTAAATGAAATATTACTGATAAATCTTCTGGTTAACTTATTATTATGCTAAATAAAACTGCTATGAAATAAATACTAAATTTAGAAGGGAAAAGCCCTACTGGCTGAAAAAATTAAGACCAGAAAACGATTTTAAAATGTTAAAAATTTTTAAATTATACTAGTATGAATGAATAAAAGTGATATCACATGCTATTTGGCTTTGATCTGAGATAATTCACAAAGAGAGGCAAAGTTTATGCATTTTAAAAGCAAGCAAAAAAACCCATAACTGACCTAAATGATTAAAAAAAAAAAAAAGACTACCACTTACATCCTCTCCTAGAGTGTGAGGAGCATCAGATTATGCTAGTCCAAAATATGTCACTTTGGTATATGAGTTATTTTGAATCAAAGGTAAGTGAGAAAAAGCAGATACAAGAAATTCCTCTTGCCCTTCCTCTATTTGCCTAAAGGCAGGACGTAAGTTTACAAAGGTGTCCCTCTTCTTCTCTCTACCAGGAAGGAGAAAGGTTAATTCCTAGAGATAATTTTAGACCCTATCAGCCTGGAGAAGGCACCAGAAGAATCTTTATAACACTTTTACTAACTAGCCCTTATCTCTGTCCTTGAAAGCCTAAAACTGCTCTCCTTTGTTCTCTCATTTCTTCACAAATTTGTTCCTTGATGAAGATGCTATAAAAGCCAAATTCTAAGCCACCTCTTTGAGTTACTCATTTTCCCCTACTTATCTTCCATGTATACATCATGCTAATAAACTTTTGTTTCTTTTTTCTTGTTAATCATCTTTTATTACAGTAGTCTTTTATTATAATCAAGAACTCAGAAGTATGAAGGGAAAATTATTTTTCCTCCCTACAAGTAAATTCCATGAATTTTTCTTTATATTATATATATTTATACGATGAAAAGAAACAGAAATAGAGGCATAATTAGGGATCATAAAAGAATTAATAATTTCATGAAAGGTTTAGAGTAAAATCAGTGACTAAAAGTACACTTTCTTGAGACACTGGCAATATTAGCTAATTCTCTCTTCCAACTAATTGTTTTCCCCTCCCTCCCTCCCTTTATTCCTTCCTTCCTTTCTTCCTTTCTTCCCTTCCTTTCCCTTCCTTTCCTTTCCTTTCCCTACCTTTCCTTTCCTTTCCTTTCCTTTCCTTTCCTTTCCTTTCCTTTCCTTTCCTTTCCTTTTCTTTTTTCTTTCCTTTTTCCCCCAAAATCTAGTCACTAGAATCACTGGAGAGTATTCTGACTTGTATAAAATGAGAAGAAATTTTCATAAGGCTATAAATTTTAGAAAAAAATTCACCAAATTATGCATGAGTACTTTAAATTCTGCAATTTTTAAAAATGAGATATACATAGATAACTATTTATCAAACTTGTACTTTATTAACTCTGAAAGCTACGCTCAAAGCTTCCCCTTGAGCTTTATTGTGATCCTGTATAAATTACTTTTATAAAATTAAACCTAATATATTTCTGCATTGTTTTTTTCTTTGTTGGACTCAAGATATTAGGCAACTAACTCTTCTAATATTTGTGTTTGGGGGCTATGTGTGGGTTTTAGCTTTCCAGATACCCTTTTCAAGAGATAAGTTAATCAATTCCCCAACTTCCTAGGATCAGTGTTGCTAAAGATACCTGAGAAAGTCCATAAAATAATACATTACATTAATATGTTTATACTTTTCAAAGCATTTTAAAGTTTTTCCAAAGGATAAATTTCACAGTTGCTACTATTTTCATTTTGCAAAATAGGAACTGAGACCATTTTAGCAACTCACCCAAGGCTGCACTACCATGGTTATCGCTGGGACACAGGTCTCCTGACTTCTAGTCTAAGGTTCTTCCCACTACCACCTGCAGTGTCTCCTAGAATACATTCCATGCATTTTTCTTTTTACTATATATACTGAAATGATTTCTCTCACCCTATGAAACTAAGCTTTTGTTTTTAAAAATTTTCTGTATTTTCATGCAGTTCTAAAAGTCTATATGGAAAAAGGAATGATTCCAGTTTCCTCAGTGTTCTGTGGTGATTGTTGATTTTAAGACTGCTTCTGTTTCATGCCCACTTTCAGGAGATTGAGTTAGTTTACACAGTTAAAGATAGAACATTTTACAAATACCAATGTCCTGCCCTGTGCTGAGTTCTGTGCTAATCTTGGGTATGTGGTTGTAACTACAGAAGACACATTTCTAATATTCAAGAATATCAGTCTTTTGCAAAGATAGATGAAATAAAATATGTGCAAATTAATTTCTAAGCACCCTCGGTAAACACAGAAGTCTCAGGATGAATGATGAATCTGAGAAGAGTTTTGCATGGGAATGAGGATTGTCTTAAAAGTAACTTGCTTTGATAGGCAACTGAAGATCTGGTGATGGATGGTTCACCAGGAGATCCCTGAATAGACCAATCCCCATCCTGATCCAGCAACACTGTGAAGGACCTAAGTGCCCTAACACCACAAAGTGGGGTTCGGGGTGGGCAGATAGATCCAGAAATGATGGAATTTAAATTTCTAACATTTGGCTTCATGGGAGCTCAAGATTACGTCACATTTTTTAAAAAGTCAAAATTTCACATGTACCTATATCCTTAACAAAATGTTTTCTGCAGGAAGTCTTGTCTCTGCTATCTAAAGCCCAGCACATTGGATTCAGTCTACTCTGTTCTGTGTGCATGATAAACAGAACTGAATGTTAGCCATTACTCACAGAGACTCAAAGTTCTTCAAGCTATTTTTTTTCTTTCTGACTTTTGCCAAACCAAATGCAAGTTTCTCTTCTGTTAGTTCATTATAATGTATCTGCTCTAGTGCTCTGGAACAGTTTGGTGGGGCAGGGGGGGGGGGTGGGGATACCAAGGGAATACTTATTAGTAACTTAATTATCTGTCAGCCTTAGAGTCTCGTATCATAGCTTACATAAGTTCTTGTAAATATGACAACTTCAAAGTTAATATATATGAGGCTAACAATAGCCTTAGAATTATGATGAGCTTTGTTTAGTCTCATACCCCAAACATTTATCACCTAGTTCCTTATGCCTGTGTTGCAAATGATATGGTGCCTTTATGCCAGAGGCAGGTATCATCAGGGTCTGACATTTTTGTTATTCTATTTCCTCTATGGCCCTAGGCCAGTCCTATCCTGCATGCTGTAGGAAGGCTTATTGTAGTGTCAGAAAAAGAGCCAGGTCTCCTTTCACAGGAGCCCAAATTATGTTTGTGTTCCACATATCATGATTTCTGTGTTCATACCACTCTTACATTCTGGATACAGATTGAAGAAAATATTGCAACAGAAAGAGCCAGGCACTATAGATTACTGTATCAGTAGCAGAATGTAGGTTTTTATCTCATACATGCTTAATTAATTCAAACAATTCCACCAAGAACTTTAAAAAAATTATATTTGGGTTATAGTATAATTCATGTTTCATAATTATTTCTATACTAACCAAAGGAAGATAATATTTGGTGTCGATTGTGTGGGGATTTGTTTATTATTAAGTAAAGGAGAGATTTAAAAATGAAAAGTGGTTTCATTTTATGGTGAAATAAACTTTTCTCTGTAGTTGAGAATATTGCTAAAATGATAAACTGTAACAAGGGAAGGAAAATGATATTTCTTGCCTCTAAGATGAGGTAATGAAGTATCTGATTTCAAGAAGCTGTCATTTAATATCAGCTTCTGATGCAAAATGTTGTCAGCTTGCCTTTTTATTGTGTCTGCATTGTTAGAAACAAACTGAAATTTAAGCAATACATCTGTTTTCAAACCATCATTACTTGACCTGAAAAAGAAAAACACCATAATGAGTGAAGTCATAGCCATAGTTGTGATTATTTTATACCTTAGTATTTAAATATTAGTTACATCTTCAAGAAAATCAACATAAATATTTTATGTATTTTGTTCTCATGGATTTTTCCTCCTTCCTGTGTCATATAGGTGTTAATACCTGAATTATTCCCTCCTTGTGTAACTTGATCATATTCAGAGAAAGCTGAGTATCTGAGAGTTCTACATTTTTTTTCTGGAAAAATACATCAAAAAACACTTGTTAAATCCATCAACTTTGTGTATGTTTTCTTGATTTTTAAAAATTCACAATATCTATTTATTGTTAAAAAATAAAGCAAGCAAAACTGAGAAGAATATTTAAGGATTGTAAGAATCTTTAACTAAAATTCAAGTCTTTAAGAGGACAACCAGTAGAATATATTGTATCAATACCCAAACTAAGAAATTCTCTCCCTATAGGTACTCTATACAGAAAGAATAACAATTAAATGTAATAATATTTAAAAATTTGTGCTCTTGTTAAGTCTGAGATTTTTAGATCCTGTCTACAAATGGAACAATTGAAAAATAACTAAATAATACAAATTGTCTTTTCATTATAAAAATTAATTAGTTGTGATTACCTGAGAGTGACAACATGAGACTTGATGTAATAATGATTTAAACTGGATCTTCGAAATATCTGATCTATCTGAAAAAAGAAAAAAAAACAACAGTAAAGAACTTTTAAAATATGAATTCACACATTTCAATATATCACAAAAATGCCTGTGTAAAATCTGCAGTTATAGCATTTACTTCTAAGTTTGCAACTATCCTCAGAAAGTTCATTTGGGCACAATCCTGGTGTCATAAAGGTCATCCTTATAAGTGGATGCTGATTTTTGAACAATTTGTCACATGATCCAGGATGGCTGATATAAAGAGTTGAATTAAGCTAGATATTTCAGTAGCCAATATAAAATATACATAGGGATGGAGGTGCTGAGACTGAATTGCTTTGAAAATTTGATGTGTATAGTCATTATCATTAAAGCTCAGCTATTATCATTGATTGAAGAATCAGTTTTGTAGGCTTTAGTGAAATTTTTAGGCCATGTTTTGATCCTGTGGCAAATGGAGGAGAGGTGCAGGATGTGTATTTATCAGGTACTTCCTAAAAAAATATATTCATCAAGAAAAAATGCATGAAATAATTACTTAGAAAAGACAAGACTACATATGCCATTCGTGTGTCATTTTAGACTTTTCTCTGTGGGATAATTTCTCTGTACTATAAATTCCTAGAATAAATTATTTCTTACTAAAACCACAGCTTATTAAAGAATCTATGCTTTTACAAACCTGTTTATTATCATTAACTCGTCAAGTTGGCTTCTTGAAAAAAAGACTGACCATATGCCAAACCTTAAGTGAACTTGAGTCTCAATAATCAGTTTCCCAAATCAAAGGTGAAGAGCTGCAAATATTGAAACTGGGTCTGTGTTGAACAAATGCTTTTCATGCAGTTAATTTGATTTATCAGTTCTTTTCTGGAGAAGTGCTATGCCATATCATATTGGATGGATTAGTGCGCATGTTTATTGAGAAATCAATAGTTAGCAAAAAAATGAATGACCATGTGTTTTCCTTCTAACTGATTATAAAGGGAAAATTGGTTTTTAAGGAAATATTTTTATAGCGTACATACATTTATAGCATACATACATTTGGTTTTTAAGGAAATATTTTTATAGCATACATACATTATTTGAGAAAACACATATTCATTGTAAAAAGTTATAAAAAACAAGCAATACAGCAAAAAGCATTAAAATAATTTCTAAGTCACCATATAGAGAACCTGCTATTCATATTTTTGGTTATGTACTTCCAGATTTTCTACATACATTAGTATGTCTTTATATATGATACTTACATATCTTATATGTAATCATAAATTTTCTGCTTGCCTCCTTCCATTCTCTTTCCAATTTCATTATTTTTTCTTGTTTCTTTTGAAATCACTGCTTCGTGAACCATGTATTACCCATGGCAATTGAGCATATAAACAATTTGGATTATTGAACTCCACAAAAAGTTTCTAAAACTCATTTTAGGCACTGGTTTTAATAATTTCTTTTAGGAAAATATTTCCTAGAACTATAACTCATAGTCTAAATCAGGGGTCAACAAATTACAGCCTGTAGGAAAAATCTAGACAACCATCTAAGAATGGTCTTCCCATTTTTTGAATAGTTGAAAAAAATCAGAAGAAGAATATTTTGTGACATCTAACAATTTAACAAAATTCCACTTTACGTGTCCATAAAGAAGTATTACTGGACCATAGCCATACTTATTTGTTGTATTATCTTATGGCTGCTTTTGCACTCCAGTGACAGATTTGAATAGTTGCCAAGAGACCACATAACCTGCAAAACTGAAAATATTTACTATCTGGTAACTTACAGAAAAAAATTGCCAACTTCTGGTCTAAATTACTGTACTTCCCTTAATTATGTTGTCTCCATTCATACTCTAGAGGAGAGGGCCAGTTCTAGTGCGTTATTTACTAGTCATCTCCTTGAAGTGTATTTTTATAGTCCTACCACATGACAGGCACTGTTATAGGCACCAGAAATATAAGAATTAGTAGACTTAGCCCCTCACAAATTCAGAAGGACAAAGCCATACAAAATAATAATGTTGTAACAAGGTGGTAAGCGCTTTAGCAGAGGTGTATAAAAAGTTCTGTGAGAGCACAGGAAACAGATGCTAACATTTATTTGGACATAACTTTTCATACTTTTTATTCACAACATAAACCAGTCTTCAGAATAACTGAGGGAGGTAGGTGAAATTATACCTGTTTTGTTGTTAAAACTTTGACGGGTCAAGGAGCTTTATCAAAGCTGATAGGCGGTCAAAAATTAAAATTTGGATATGAATATGGATGTCCTGACTTCAATGCTTAGACACTAATTTAATATTTTGCTTCCTATAACAAAATATACCCTGCCCTGATTATTTTTTCTTAATCAAAATTTCCTTATGATGTGTTTTTGGAAAGACATGTCAATCCCACTCAGTTGTAACCTTCAACTCATTTCATCAGTTTTTACTTTTGGTTGAGGAAATGAAGAAAGAAATATGTCTAAAGCTGGCAAAATGATCTATCATCTTTGGTCAATGCTAGGCACAATAGAAGCTGTGTACACAACTGAAGTCTTCAGTGGAAGAACTGGTCTGTATGTTTCTGTGGTGTATTTTTCAGGAATAAATGTTTAGTATAACTTGCCTGGTGGGAAATGTATGAGGGTCATAAATACATTAGGTGGTTAAAAATTAATACATGGTAATGTTTGTATCTGACTGATTGAGTTATGTTTCCAGATAACTCTAATAATTTCATTTTTTTATGTTTGAGCTATTTCATTTTTCTGTTGGGCTTCTATTATTTAGTCTTTGATGCAATTATTCTTTGTCCAGGGTATTTTTCCAATTTTCCTGTGAAAATGTCGGTTAGAGTTGCCAGAGTTAGCAAACAAAAATGTGGTTACATTTCAATTTAAGGTATAGGCATGTTTAAAATATTGAATGAAATATATTTTCAGGAGGATATGAAATTAAAATTTAACTGAGCATTCTGTATTTTATCTGGCAATCCCAGTATAGGTTCAATCATCTCTTACTTTATTTTAACCTTCTTCACAATAGTATTATTGGTAGAAATGATGCCAGACTTACCTCATTATTGACTTTTTGTTTCAGGTCTGTTCTAATTTTTGAGTGTTCAACTGAAAATTCAGGATTATATTCAATACTGGGGATCTGGAAGGAGGTTTGGTAATAGTAATATTTCTGATCTGGAAGGGAGAACAAAAATGGACGTTTTTGCTTTAGTTCATTTGAGTTGTATAAATATCAGAAGTAGAGGGGATAACATAGAAAAAAATCCTATAATTGATAAACTATTGGGAATTAAACATTCAATAGCTGTGGCCAAAACCTCTCTCTAACCTTTTCCTTTCTTTCTCTTTTTTTTTTTTTTTGAAGTAAAATTGGCATATAATATTATATTAGTTTCAGGTGTACAAGATGATAATTTGATATTTGTATAAACTCCAAAGTGATCACCACAATGTCTTGTTATTGTCTGTCACCATAAAATTGACCCCCTTCACCCTTTTGGCCCATCCCCAACCTCCGCTCTGATAACTTCTTCCTCTCTAGTAACCACTAATCTGTATTATGTATTTATGAGTTTTGTTTTGTGTATTTGGCTTGCTTTTATAGACTGCCCATAAAAGTGAAATCATATAGTATTTATCTTTCTTTGTTTGACTTATTTCACTTAGTATAATGCCCTCAAGGTCCATCCATATTGTCTCAAATAGCAAGAATTCCTTCTTTTTTATGGCTGAGTAGTAATCCATAGTGTGTGTGTGTGTGTGTGTGTGTGTGTGTGTGTGTGTGTGTGTGTATCTGTATCTATATAATCACATCTTCTTTATTCATCCATAAATAGACACTAAAGTTTTTGTGGATTTTGGCTACTGTAAATAATTCAGCAGTGGACTTGGGGGTGCATATATCTTTTTGAATTAATGTTTTTGTTTTCTTCAGATAAATTCCCAGAAGCAGATTAGCTGATTCATATGGTAAATCTATTCTTAATTTTTTGAGGAACTTTCATACTGTCTTCCATAGTGGCTATACCGATTTACACTCTATCAGTGTATGTGATTTCCCTTTTTCCACATCTTTGCCAATACTTGTTATTTTATGTCTTTTTATTTTTTTAATTTATTTTATTAATTTTTGAGAGAGGGTGCAAACAGGGAGAGGCAGAAGGAGAGGGAGAGAGAATCTTAAGCAGGTTCAATGCCCAGCACGGAGCTGGACGCAGGGCTCATCTCACCACCGTGAGATCATGACCTGAGCCAGAAGCAAGAGTCAGATGCTTAACTGACTGAGCCCCCTGGTTACCCCTATTTTTTGTCATTTTTATAATAGTCATGCTAGAGGTGTGAGGTGATAACATGGTTTTGATTGCATTTCCCTGATGATTAGTGATGTTGAGTACCTTTTCATGTGCCTGTTAGCTATGTGTATGTCTTCTTTGGAAAAATGTCTATTCAGGTCTTCTGCCCATTCTTAAATTGGATTGTTTGGCTTTCTGTTTTTGAGTTATTTGAGTTCTTTGTATATTTTGGATATTACCCCTTATTGTACATATGAGTTGCAAATATTTCTAACCTATTTTTAAGATCACACATTCTCAGAGTTATGTGGTTGTCAATTGTTTCATAATAAAATTATTACCTGTTAGTAATAATTCATACATTTAAGCTGTTAATTAGATAATGACAGAATATAATATATCCTCATAAGTTAACCTTGAAGTCAGAATTGCTACTAAAATAAATTTTACCTTCAGTACATTAAATATTATTAAGCCATATAATAATATGTATTGCATTGTTCAAGAGATAATATTATATGAACCAGTTCAAATTTTAAATGCTAGAAATAATTTTTATACATAAAGGATAATCATTTCCCAAATGTAGATAAGTTTATGCAAATTAATACTGCTTCATACGAAGTATGCATAGATTTATGAAAATTATTGTTGCAATTAAAATTGTACTCTATAATATTAGAAAATATTAGGCTTTGAAATAAATTGAGTGGCTCTTGAAATTTTCAAAATAATACAATGAGGTATATTCTTACCAAATGCCAAAAAATACACAAGGAGACCGATGATTATTGATAGAACCAACACAACAGCTGTGACAATAAGGGCAGTCATCCATGGTTTCAGTGAACTTGTCCTTCTACCCAGTGTTGCTGGCCTTTTGAGAGAGAGTTTTATATTAAAGTCAAATAGAACTTAAGTACTAAAATCTTAGTTTTTTTTTCTCTAGAATTCATGGTTAGCTCATATTACATTTAGTACATTAAATATATTGTTCTAGAAAAAATAGAAAAAATACTAAAATACTGTTAATGAAAAATATAACTGATTGACATTTGACTTTATATTTTGATTTAAAATTTTTTTTTTCAACGTTTTATTTATTTTTGGTACAGAGAGAGACAGAGCATGAACGGGGGAGGGGCAGAGAGAGAGGGAGACACAGAATCGGAAACAGGCTCCAGGCTCTGAGCCATCAGCCCAGAGCCCGACGCGGGGCTCGAACTCACAGACCGCGAGATCGTGACCTGGCTGAAGTCGGACGCTTAACCGACTGCGCCACCCAGGCGCCCCTATTTTGATTTTAGAAAGTCAGAATTTTACTGCAATTGACTACTGTTTCATATACTTCCTGGTCCATTATGCTAGATTTTCTGAAATATGTTTTTCTTTGTTAAATGAACTAAAAACATATTTCGCTCATGTGGTTTACATCCAAAAAGCCTCAAATAATGAGAGCATCTGGGTCACTCTTCTCATTCTAGCATAAACCCAACAGAGGCTCAAAGTGATTACTAAAGGCTCAAAGTTGGATACAATCAATGATACGGTAATAGCAATGTAATGGGACAGATGGTAGCTATACTTGTGGTGAACATAGCAAAATGCATAAACTTGTCAAATTACTAAGTCATATACCTGAAACTAATATAGCACTGTGTGTCAATAATACTCAAATAAATAATAATAATAATAATAATAATAATAATAAAACCTTAAAGTTGGGTGTTGGGGACACTGGAATTAGGACTTTGGCTTTTGGGGCTTTTTTCAGACCTCTGTACTTAATCCCATAATCCTGATTTATATGACAAGTAACCTGTAATGCATATGAAGAATATCTAGAATAGGACAGGTTGAAGAAAAACAATAGAGCTATAAGGAAGAAATAATAGGTAGATCAAAAAGAGATCATCAATATAATGAACAAATAAATAATTACAGCTCAGGACTTTGGACCCGGGAACTTCGTGGTGTGAGAACCACTGGTTTGATGAATATCTATTTCATAGGGCTATAAGATTTCAGACCTGTGATTTTTAATAGATGATATTGGATAAAACAGGCCATATTTACTTGAGTAAATAATCAATTTAAACAAAAATATTAAGACAATAATAGTACCAGTAGTATGCAAATATGGCAAAAAGCATGAAGGTGGTATGCAAATGACTGATATTTCGGAAAAACAGTGTGGAGGCAGGGGGATGTGACAAAGTTCTGTCCCTATCCCAGAGTCAGGGCCCAAAATCTAAAGGCTAAATCTGGATAATTACAGAATTGAGACAGTCTAGAATAAAACTGGCATGGCTTGTCCAGGAGCATCTGATTCATGGGAGAACTAGGCAGGAATATGTCTCTGAAAGTTAAAGGTACCAGTTCTTGTTCTGTTAAAATTACACATGTAAAAGCAGAAGAAAGAATTACCTTCCCTGGATCGGTGGATGGTTGTGGTAAAGTGGAAAGTAGATCAGCACTAAATAATTGAAGATATCACCTTGGGGTACCTTTTGGCATCAACAATCTGGAAAAAGTGGGGATATTTCTGTATCCTTGTATCTTCACAAAGAAGTTAGAGGCAGTTTCCTCACCCAAGAACCATCAACTTGAGCTCTAATAAGTATCTCAGGTAGCACTGGTTCTGAGTTTTGTTGTGTTTCTGGAAGGAGCTAAAGTTACTCTGGCTTGCCACTCTTTCTTTGGTTGGTAGCAAGACAAGAGTATTAAAATCTACAAACATCTGAGGTATCTTTAGAAGAGCTGGGCAAGGAAAGAGCTGATGAAAATATTCACTGCCTTTATTAATAGAAGACCATGGGCAATCATGAACTCTTTCAGTTAACATTTACCAAGTTTCTTCGTGTGCCACTTTCTGCTTGGGATTCAAAAGTGAATAAGACATAGTCTCATCTTCAAGAATGTGTAACCTAGCAACACATTAAGTAACTACTAAAATACAAGAGATAAATACCATAATGGAATTATGTCCAATAAGCAATGAGAGATGAGTGTATACAAATGGTTTTGCCTTAGAGAACTTATCCTTTGAACAGGGTCTTGGAGGCTGAGGAGGAACTGGTGAGAATGATGTCTACCACAGGCAGAGGGAACAACATAAACAAAGACAAAGATTTCTCAAGGATATACATGAGAAAGTAGAATTTATGAATGCGAATATAGATATACCTAATTAATGCATGTATTAATGCATGTATTTATTAGTTAACTCAGTGAATATTTATTGAGCATTGCTATGTACAAAACAGGGGAATATAATGAAGAATATTCAATAGATCTTCCTCTCAAGGAACTTATAGTCTTATAGAGAAGGATGGCATTGTACCAAATTGCTCCTAGAGCTGTAGAGTATTTCTAAGACAATTTGAGAGAAGGACTAATGATTTCTCTTTGGAGGAAACAGTGGTTGAAAAATAACAATTTTTATTTATTTATTTATTTTAACCATGATAATTTTTTAAAGCTTGAAAATGCTGGACCCATCTTTCCTCTCCTCTGAGTCAGATATGGAAAACCATTCATAAGGAGGCAATTTAGTTTCAAAACAAAATTCTCTTTGAACTGTTTTACTTCTAACACCAGAAACATCACTAAGAATGAATTATAGTCTTACATACGGGTCATATTGAAAAATTGTGTGGGTACATTTTCTTTGTTTTTTTATTTAGAATTTTTTTTAACATTTATTCATTTTTGAGAGACAGAGACAGAGCATGAGTGGAGTGGGGGGGGGTGGTGCAGAGAGAAGGAGACACAGAATCCAAAGCAGGCTCCAAGCTGTCAGCACAGAGCCCGACACAGGGCTCGAACCCACAAACTGTGAGATCATGATCTGAGTGGAAGTCAGACGCTTAACTGACTGAGCCACTCAGGCACTCTGAGTACATTTTGTTAATTATGTAGACATGCCCTAAAATGTATTCTTAAATGTTTTTTTAAAAAATACGGGGCGCCTGGGTGGCACAGTCGGTTAAGCGTCCGACTTCAGCCAGGTCACGATCTCGCGGTCCGTGAGTTCGAGCCCCGCGTCAGGCTCTGGGCTGATGGCTCAGAGCCTGGAGCCTGTTTCCGATTCTGTGTCTCCCTCTCTCTCTGCCCCTCCCCCATTCATGCTCTGTCTCTCTCTGTCCCAAAAATAAATAAACGTTGAAAAAAAAATTAAAAAAAAAATAAATAAAATAAAATAATTTTTCTTCCTGATTTTTTTCAGTACTCATCTAATTTTAACTTAAAAATTGATGAAATATCACTGGCTGTTCTAGATTGGTGGAGTTTGTACCTCATAGGTACTTGGCAAATATTCGTCTACTAAACAAAATTATGTGTCATAAAAAAGCAGGCAGCCCTAAACTATTTGTGACAAAAAAAAACCCAAAAAACAAGAAAACACTTTTCAGCAGAAGGTCTTGCAAGAGATTAATTTCTTCAAATATGGTAGGAGGAGAAATGATCTTAAGCATTTATGTGGGATAGAGATACAATTATAAATTTTGCACTTAAAAATCTCTAAAGGACAATTCTTTCCTTCTCTTGCTTTCCTGGCTTCTCCTTCCCCCTAATCCTTCCAATTCAAAGAATTGAATTTTGGTCAGACTATCCCAGCCAGATGACTAAACAGATTCAGTGTAGTGTAGGAAAATCCAGCCTTAGAGAAACCTTTGACACTCAAACAAACACAAACACTTAAAGTGACTTCACGTTTGAAGTGTTTATGCCAAAGCAAAGATGAGCAGTGACAAAAGTTACTCATTCAACAGGTCAATCACAAAAAGTCAAAGCATTTTTGATCCCTCCCCTCCCTTTGGTTACATTCTGAGTGGCTCATTATCCAGACTGTCTCATGGGGAGGTATTTCTTAACCAAAGCTCAGCAGAAGGGAATGAACTCTCCTTGCTCTTATCAGTGTCAGCCATTTTCTTTCAATGTAACAATTTTTTACCAAGGTACATATTCAGGTCCTTCCCTTTAGATAGCTCTCCTACCATCTACTGTTCTCCTGGAGCTTTTAAACATTTTATATAACCATAATATTGTCCCTCAGTGATTCAAAGATGAGAGATAAAGGGTTTTCTTTCTGCCACAGCCATGGCCACATGACTTGAAGGGTTCATGGTCTCTGAAAGAGGTTATTCATTGTAGTTAAGGATGTGGGCTCTGCAGCCGGCCTACCTGATTTCTTATCCTGGCTCCTCCTCTGTGGGACCTTGGGCAGACCTTCAACCTCTTTGTGCCTCAGGTTCCCTTTACCAAATGTGGGTAATGATACCTATCTTGTGAGATTATCGCAAGGATTAAGTGAGTTAATATACCTAAAGCACTTAGGATAGTAACTAAAACCTAGTGAAGACTTAGGAGTTTTGATTATTTTATTATTTTTATTATCAAAAGCAGCAGACAAAGGATATCAAGATATATCCTTGTACATAGATGAGATGGAGTGAACTGGTAGAAAATATGTGCTGGATGGTAGATGTGCCCCTCATGAAGGAAAGAGGTGAGAATTGGTGCCCAGGACCTTGGAATCTGAGTGACAACACTGGCCAGAAACTATGCAGAGACTGGGAAGCCCCTTAGGAGCCTAGAAAAGCCCTGATGATCTCTAGGGAGAGTTCCAGCAGATAAGAGTCTAAGCTTGAGATAAGGGGGGCTACCAGAGCCTTCAAGAGTAATCCCTAGTTTCAGAAGTGGGCATTATCAGATGAACACATTTTGGAGAATCCATAAGGGGAAGAATTACAATAATGGATATGAGAAAATTTCAGACAAGATAATTGAATCATCTGGCTGGGGTTTTAACCCATTGCCTAGGGAAGACAGAACAGTTCTGGAAGAAAGTTGTTGTTGTGTAAGTATCAGGAGGTGATGGTGTTATTATCATAGTAACAGTGGCTTAGCAGTGATGATGATGATTTTAATTGTACCACCAGATATGATGAGACTTGCATAAAATCTGTGATGTGAGTAGAAATACTACAAGTTGTGAAAAAGATTAAATGAAAAGATTTGAGCTTTCTTTTATCTTTCGTGTTCTGACAAGCTGTGTGTCTTGTTTCTATAACTCCACATTATGCAAATAAGGTAGACATAATGTCTCATAAGTGAAAAGTTGACTAATGTCATAATTAACTGGTATTTTAGCTGATAAGAGTTCAGAAGGGGATAATTAAGTTCTGTTCATGAATGCAAATTTGCATGAAGTTCTATAAGAAGCTGTTTCTTGAAGGAAATTTTAATTTTTTTAAGTTTATTTGAATTGAGAGAGTGTGTGTGTAAAAGTGAGTGTGTGTGTGTACATGTGTGCGTACACGTGTGAGTCGGGTAGGGGCAGAGAGGCAAGGAGAGACACTTCCAAGCAGGCTCCACACTGACAGAGTGCAGAGCCCAACGTGGAAGTCAAACTCACAAACCAGGAGACCATGACCTGAGCTGAAATCAAGAGTAAGATACTTATCAGGCTGAGACACCCAGGTGTCCCCCTTGAAAGAAAATTTAGAGTATTGAGGCAATTAAAACCTGATGAGGACCAAAAAGTTGCATAGGCCATTGGCTTATTGGGTTATTGAAGAGAAGGTGATTGGCCAGAGAAGTACCACACTACTTTGGCCAACACTGGTTCAGTTTTGTTGGTACATTTTCTTGCTCTTATTAATATTTTCAAGTAAGCATCATTTATCCTTAATCATCTCTCTTCCTACTGCTGTTTAATGACAAATTTTGACCTCCACAAGAAGGCAGGGATTGTTTTGAACATTGAAGCATGCACAGATGTATTAGCTACAAATATTTTCTAATGAACAAGTTCTACTGTCACTGTATCTAACCACAGGGAAATATTTATCTCTAAAAATTAAATTTGAAATGTGAAAAGAAAATGAGGTAAAGCCTTTCTTGAGTCAGAAAGAACTATTGAAAGAAAGGTTTGTTACTGCTAGAGAAGTCATATGAGTGCCAAAAGGGGAGAGTCATGATAGGTAGGTAACTTTGACAGCTTTAGTGAATAACTGTCAGGAGTTTTTACATTTAATCAAAACACACTTTGAGCTGCCAGAGCCTTTTGATGTCTTCCTTCCTTCCTTTATTTCTTTAGCAACTTTATTGAGATATAATTCACATACCATACAGTTTACTCATGTAAAGTGTAGAATTCAATGGTTTTCATTATATTCACAAAATTAACTATCACCACAATCAATTTTCAAACCTTGTATTACCCCAAACAGAGACTCTGTACCCATTAGCAGTCCCTCTCTATTTTTTCCTAACTCCCTGACTTTAGGCAATGACTAATCTACTTTCTGTCTCTATTGTTTTGTTTATCCCGGACATTTCATATAAACAGAATCAATCATATAACAAATGTATTTTGTATTTGTCTTCTTTTGCTTAACATAATATTTTCAAAAGCTATCAATGTGATGGTATGTATCATTTCCATACTGTTTTCCATAGTGGGAGGTAAGACTTCATTTGTTTTCTTTTGCCAAATAATATTCTATTTTATGGGTATGCTATATTTTATTTGTATATTCATCAGGTGATGGGCATTTGGATTGTCCCTACTTTTTGGCTATTATGAATCATGCTTCTCTGAGCATTCATGTTCACATTTTTGTCTGGAAATGTGTTTTCATCTCTTTTGCATGCATAGCTAAGAGTGGAGTTTCTCGGTCTTATGATAACTCTATGCTTAACATTTACAGGAACTGCTAAACTTCCCCAAAGTGCCCACACCATTTTACATTCCTATCAAGAGTGTAAAAATGTTATAATTTCTTCACACCTTCACTAATCTTTTCTTTTTTCTCTTTGCTTCTCCATAGTGGTTTTTCTTTCCGTTTTCTTCCTTCTACTCATTTCTTTTGCTTTGTTCTTATTGTATCACCACCCTCTTTTTAGCTAAGTCTGTACATTTCTTATTACACTCTTCCTTTACTTCCCTTTACTTTTTTAAATAACATTTTTAAAAGACAAATATATGTGTTAACAAGATTATTCAGTTTTCTAGATTACCCACTCTCTGAACCTTGAAATCATAGGAAACCTCTGCACAACTGCTTCACATAATCAGTTTACTTCTGAATTTTCCTTCCCATTTGTCCCCTTCTTTGCATGTCCTTAACATCATCATACTTCAGGCATTCAATGTGTCTCACCTGGACAAACACAGTAGCTATTAATAGATCTCTTCATGCCCAGATAATTTCCCCTCAAATACATTCTACTGTGTTGCTGCCAGAATTATCTTCCAATTATACACTTCTAATAATGTGATTCTGTCACTCAAAAACCCTTGAGTATTTCTCATTGTGTGTGCTATAAGCTCTTTGGGTTAGTATTCATTCATTCGTTCAATCATTCATTGAGGATATATTTATAGAGATCCCACTATGTGCTAAAACTGATTCTGCTGCTGGAAAAACTGTGGCAAAGACCAATAAGTTATCTCCTTTTATGGAGCTTACAGGCTAGTGGAAAGAGGCTGAAAATAAGCCAAAGAATAAGTTTCATCTCATGAAAACAAAGCATATTAGTGAATAGAGAGTGGATGCCTAACTGAGTAGTAAGGAGTTGTCCCTGCAGAGATGCCATTTCAGCTGAGAGGTGAATTGTGAAGAAACAGCTTCTAGAAACTTTACTTCTGAGTAAAGAACAACTAGGTGGCAGCAAGTTCCTAAAGCTAGAAAAAGAGTGTGAGCTTGTTGAGTTCTTGAAAGAAATCAGGCCAGGGTGCTGGATCATGATCGGTCCCAGAAAGAGTAGAAGAGGTTCAGCCAGAGGGACAAACAAGTATCAAGTCATGGGGCCCCTGAAGGCAATGCCAAACACTGATAATTCAAAGTGTCATAGGAACCCACTGGACAACTTTAAATATAGGAAGAACATGATATAATTTAGATTTTTAAGAGTCTTTCATTTGGTGTGTCTAGCTTAATTCTGGGTTTTTAGTGGATAGTACTTCTCTTCACATGTGTTTTTCTGTTTCTTACATTCACCCATTCCTGTTTTGCTCACAACACTTCCTCTGCCTAAAATATCCTCTCTTCCCCTGTATTTCTAACTTCCTCTTTTCACAGCTGCTGGTATTTCCATTTCTGGAAACCTTTCGATGTGCTACTCCAATGCCTTCTCCCTCCTCTAAGGGCCAGTTCCTTTCACTGCGATCCTACTCCAGTTAGCAGCCACCTTGAAGTTTCCTCTACTGCGTTGTTGCTATTTTGTTGGGTTGGTTGTGTTCTATTTCATGTTCTGGTTATTTGTGTCACTTTGTCCTTCACCCTACCTCAGCTGTCCAGCAAGATTATGTTCTATATCTTGTTATTACCAATAACTTCAATTTCTCCACAATCTAAATTTTAATCAACCAGCTCTGCAACTACCACCACTCTTTTTTTTCCAGCTCATTATCTTAGTACCCTGACTTCACCCCCACTGGTACTTACAATACATGGATCCTACTGTCTTTTCACTGTCTCCCATCCCCCTCATGGTGACATTGCTCTCTTACTTGGCATAAATCCCATGGTCTCTAATTATACTCATTCCTGGCGTGCATCTTTCATCCTGTAATCTTCTCTCTGTCATAATCATCTAACAAAACTCCAACCCTGTTTAAATACAACTTTATACCTACTCTGTGTTTATACAAATATGGCTGGGGAAAAAAATACCCAATTTTGCTGATGAGTCTCATTGTAAATGCAGGAGCACTAACCTCAAGTTGGCCTCAGTGCTTCCTTGCCATAATACTCATTTAGTTATTCTTTCTTTCTCCCAGTGTGAGAAATAGATAATTATTCATACCTTGTCTTTTCAAATCTTCAATACCTCCTCCTTCATCCTCACCCTCAGCTAGTGGCCTTAAAACAATTTCACTGAGGAAATAGAAATAATCAGAAGAAAGCATCCACCAACACGTCTGCCACCCCTATTGTGCTTTTTTATCTCTTATTTCTGTGCCCATCTGTGTTCTCTGCCTTTCTTCTTGTTATAACAATACTGTTTAACACAGTGTTTGGCCCAAAGTGGGCAATAAATTCTGGTTTATTCATTGAACTGTTCTGTTCAAAACATCGTTCTGTTTTCTGCAGAGACAATGAAATTTAACTGAAGGGCATATGGGATAAGGAGTGAAAACATTGGGTTCTAGTCTTATCCCCCTACAATCGGAGAGAATCACTTTGAAAAGATGAAGTCAAGAATTAAGACAATTATCTAGATAATTTCTCCTAATTGCCCAGAGAGTTTTCTCAATATCTCACTCAGCTGTATAATCTGGTCTGTATGTGATCTGTCACATATTTGAAAGTTCTCTGGGTTGCTGTGGCCTCATGAGGAAGAAAGAAGCTGACAGTAGCGTATTTATCGGATTGTATCTTAATGCATGTATTGTGCACTATTATGGGTCAGGCTTTTAATAAGATGTTTGAAGACAATACCGTGTTACAATATTTTACACATTTTTACATGATATTCCATCTCTTCTAGATAATTCTGCATGTATCACACAGTCTTCAACAGAAAACAAGCAATATTTCTCACATTACTTTTTTTTTTTTTTAAGAGATTGCTTTGGTCACAGCAGCCTTACCAGCTTTCTGAAGAGAGGTTGCATGTATGGGGTGGAAAGAGCCCAGGTCGTTTTCAGACAAAATGTCTTTGCTCTCACTAGTCACATGACCTTGCCTCACTTATTACAGCCTGAGTTTATTAATCTGGAAAATGCAGATGACCCCTACAGAGATATAAGAATGAAGAGCTAGTAAATTCTCACTTGATATTAGTTCTTGCTATCAGACTTGGATGAGGAAGACTGGTTGACCCTGCTGAACAAAATGGGATGGCTTAAAAAGTATAAAAAAAAAAAAAAAAAAAAAAGAAAAGAAAAGAAAAAAGAAAGAATGAAAGAAGAGAAAAATATAAACACTCTGTTCTGACCAAGGCAGTCCAGCCACTGCGTAGAAGTCACACTCATTTGAGAGATTCCTGTCTATGTGATAACTGAGTGTACAGACAGTTCTCTTGTCCCCAGTTTCCTATGACTCATCCTCACATTTCAGTGGCAAAATACCTGCCACAGGGTGACTGTATTACTTCAGTTAAATATAAATGGCATTTGTATATATATGATAAGCTATCTTAATTGTTGGGAGTTCTTTCTGTCTGTGTTTGATAAATTTGCACAGTGTAATCAGAGCCTCATGGGGGGTGGTTCTAGAGAGTCTTAGGGCCCCTGAGAAGATAAGGAGTGGTCCTTTAGTCAAGGATGCCCCACCTTATTTCAAACAGGTTTGGGAGAGCGGAGGGTGAGGTAGAGGGTGGAAGGTGAAGCACAGGTCACCCTAACAATAATAATAATGATAATAGCTTTAATTTATATAGCACTTTATAGTTTTTAAAGAGCTTTATCATACCCCGTAACACTTGATCTGCACCCCCATCCCATAACTTTGTAAAGTTCACATGGTATGATTTGCCTATTTTTCAATTGAGGCTATAAAGATTTACCCAAGAACATAAAAGTACTAACTATTAGAGCCCACCTAAGTTCCTCGTCTTCTACCTATGAACATTTTTCTCTGTGGAACACAGGTTCTAATCCAAAATTATGACAGCAATGACCAGTGGGATATGTGAGAAAAATAGAAACCTTGGAAAAGGAAGGGAAATTTTGTCGAGCAGAACTTTATGAAAAAAAAGCAATTTCATTTTCAGCCCAAATCCAAGGATCTGGAAGAACACCAAGACTCAGAAAAATAGTACATGGCAGCACTTAAGAGCTTCTAGTATTTTGCGGAGTAACCAGGGCAACCAAAGTCTTACAGTGGAGCTGTTCAGCAGACCATGTGGGAGAGGCATGCCTTAGTCACATGTCTCACGACAGTGAGGTCACCGACTATCTGGGCTATGACCTTCAGGGAACCCAAAAAAGCAGTTGAGGACAGAAAATGATTTTTCCTGTTGGAGGGAACTAAAATCCTTTGTGGAAGAGACTTAATTCGCTTATAAGTGGGACATTTATAAGCCATTCTATGGAGTCTATTCTCAGAAACCTAAGTAAGAATCTAAGTCAAAGAAGTATAACAGCCCCCTAGAAAATCACCTAGTCATTTGTTACACATGTGTGTCTGGCATAAGGGTCATGATCAAATAAATCCTAACACACTAAACTGTCTTCTAATTGGCACCTTCACTGGGTCCATTAGCAATGATAACCTTTCACATTTGTAATCTTTTGTAGTTTTCATGGTGTTTATCTGAAATATTGGTACAGCAATAAAAACAGGTCTTGTGTATGGTCCAAGGACACATTGCTATTAACTAGAGGAATTTTCATTTAGGTGTTCTGACTCCAAACCCAGTGTTTCTTCCCTGCTATTTGCTCTAAGCTGCTATTTATTTTGTAAGGGGAACATTTCAGTAATCTGGATTTTAATTTATTAGTTCTTCATAAAATAGAGATTATTTAGAGGGCACAAGAATATTTTTCCAGAGAGTTGAATTGCAAAAATTATAGAAGATTCCATTTGATAAACTTGAAAGGACTGGAAAATTCAGGTAGTTACAATCAAAGCAATATTTAGCCATAGTAATTATAAAAAAGCATCAACCATGAAACTTAAAAATCAAAATTTCCCCTGCTGTGTTTATGATTTTATTTTTATGTATGCTGAAGTATATAAGTACCCTCTATAATAAACCCATAATGAGCATGTGTTTTAAAAAGTAGGGCTTCTAATTTGCATTTTCTTGAGGATTTCAATGTGGTCAAAGCTAAAACTTAACACCTATTACATTAACTAAATAAGGAGGCTTTCTGTATTGTGAATCTAACGACCCCAGTCTACAATTGCCACTTCCCTATGTACATAAAATGTACTCATCTTCAAGAACTCACTCAAGTGCTGTGTTTGAAGTGTTCATATTCTGTCCTGCTTAAAATTCATTGTTCTTTTTTTTAATGATTTTCAAATTTTAGTTGCGATCATCACAATTTTTTTTTGCCATAAGCACTAATATCTCAAGGTAATTTCCTTACATTTTTAAATGAATTCATTTTTAATATAGCCAATCCCTAAGCAATTAATATCCACCAAATGCTGAGTATGACATAGTAGCTTTATCTTCTCTATTATACATTAAAATAAATCCTACCTAAAGTCATTTCATTTGTCACCAGCAGTATGGGTACTGGTCTTTCAGGTAATTTTGCTGAAGTGCATTGATTATACTTGTACTTAACATTTATTCAATTTTAAATTGTATTATATTCATTACTACTTATTGTTCTTCCAATCATCCCCTTACCAGAAATCAGGTTTCCTTTATTCCCCTACCATGTACCCAGTTACAAGTCTTGTCCTTGGTAGGAATTGAGTACATTCATTGTTATTGTTGAAATAAACTAACATTGAGCTCATCTTATTATTACTTAGATCTTTTGTTTGCATAAGAAATTTTCTCAGTATCCACTTACTATGACCCCTGCATATGAGTCTGAAATTCTATGTGGTTTATTTACCAGAACTGAGGATTAAGTTGGCATTTTAACTCAGTAATATGCCAATATCTAGGAAATTTGGAAGGAGTTTTTTCTTAGATGGCTAATGAACTGGGAAACAGAAAAACTTTGCCGTGAATCTGTGAAATAAGATTAATTGCGGATGGACTGGGCAATAGTACTTTCAGACTACAAACTTCCCTTCCATAAGTCTATAAAATAAAATAATTATTGCACACTACTTATTCCTACAGGGACATTTAAAATATTGTACTACGCCAACACTGTAAAAAATAATAAATAAAAACCCCCCAAAATAAAAAAACCCCACTTTGTGTTTTACTTAAATGCCACACCAGGAGGAGAACTCTTCTTTTAAAAACTGCCTTGTTTGTATAAATTGTGTCTTTTTCACTGTTTTAAGTTATTTGATACCAAGCATTGATAAAAAGTTGATACCTTTGCTTGCAAAGTTCTTGGAGCTAACAGATTAGATAAATCAGTATCACATGATCTTAGTTTATTTTCATGTTTTGCTTTTGCATTTTTGCATGAGATATTCACTTCCTAAAAATGGCATGTAGACATCATCACAGGAAACACTAAATAATTTGACTACTTTTTTTTAAAGGAGAGGAAAGTGAATAATAATAGATCAAATCTTCTATTTATCAATTTTTCATAAATAAAAGGAAAGTCAAATGGTAAATTTTAATTTTTATGTTCCAAATATGAAAAGGAATAGGTAGGTTGGCTTACAAACATGAATTTAAAACATTCAATATGCATTAGCAGTTTTACTTTACCATTTAAAAATGGTTATTAAGTTTATACTTATACCAGGTACTTCTGGTAACTGAGATTATGGCAGTGAACAATCCAGGTACTGTGTCAAATTCATTATTGTACTTTTAGCACATGGAATATGGTAGGTGGTCAATAATTTTCTTAATTGAAATAATAGGAAGAAAGGAAGACTCAGAGAGGAATCTTAACGAAGACTGACTAACATTTAAGATATGGGCAAAGAATGAAGTCTGAAAACCACAGAGGATAATAAAGAGGAAAGTAAAGTGTGATATGATGATGAAAGAGGATATTCAAGGAAGGATTGATCCACAATGGCATACACTATTGAGAAATCAAATATGATAAAAATGTAGAAACCCATTGGGTTAAGCAGTAGTGAATCACTGGTGACTATGACAGGAAAAGGAACAGAGTAGTGGCATTATAAACAAAATGTCAGTGGATTTGAGGATAAATTGGGAGTGAGGAGACAGAAAGGCAGATCTAAACGTTTTCCCCCCATGAATTTGACTATGGATGGGGAGATAGTAAGTCATCAAGGCATATGGGTTGATGGAGGATTTTTTTCCCCTTGTGAATGGGACAGTTTTGAGTATGCTTACAATGGTGTTAACAAGCCAGCAGAGACCCTGAGGTTGGGTGGATATTTGAAGGATCCTGGATTCTAAACTCTTGGGTTCCTACATATAAAATTCCTATTTGTGGAGGTCGAAAGTGTTCATGTATTGACCTTTTAATATGGCTTAACCTAGAATGAAGAATTTGGACACACTGTAGGCATCCAGTTAGAGTATGAATGGATGTAGGTAGGTTTGTTGGTTCAATGTCAGGAAGTTGAAGGAATTCTTTTCTAATTGATAAATCACATTCTCTGTTTGAAGTAGTAGACACATGAGAGGACAGGTGGTGAGAATTAGAAATTTGGAGAGGCTGGAGGAGGTGGAAATAGCAGTGGAAAATGGGAGTACAGACTAAGGGAATGTAGTAGGAATGCTGGAGAGAGGTGAATCCTAGATGAATTGGCACCTCTTGTACATTTGTGAATTTTCTGGTCTGGGCAGGGGTGAGCCACTGTTCAGACAATTATATTCTCTCTAGAATTTATCCAGGTGTGAATGATGAAAGAAAAAAAGGACAATAGAATTTAGTGGAGTTTGCCATCATTAAAAAATTTATTGAAATGATGAATACAAGGATCACAAGCAAAACAAATGTGTGTGTGTGTGCGCACGCACGTGTGTGTGTTGGGGATGGCAACTAATAGGTATGAAGAATTCACAGATTAGAAGAGCCAATGAATAAAAAAAAACCCTTATGCACTAGAAATAACTAAGACTTTAAGAAGGAAGGTTAGAATGGAAATAGTTGTCCAAAGTTATGATTCAGAAAGGTAATTCCAAGTCATGACCAAGTCTAGGGTGTGGACATGGGAGTAGTATTTGAAGACAATATTCTAGAGATGAGAAGATCGAGGAAATAAATGACTAGGATGTTACAGATGAAGCACAAAGGTAGTGATGTTACCTAGAGTAAATGTAGGACTTGAAGTAGAGGAAGAGATGGGGAAGCAAGTGCCGGGATGCCTGGGTGGCTCAGTCAGTTAAGTGCCTGACTCTTGATTTCAGCTCTGGTCATAATCTCATGGTTTGTGGGTTCAAGCCCAGCGTCAGGCTCCATGCTGACAGCACAGAGCCTGCTTGGGATTCTCTCTCCCCTCTCTCTGCACCTCCCCTGCTTGTGCTGTCTCTTTCTCTCTCTCAAAATAAATACACTTTACAAAAAGAAAAAAAAAAGGGGAAGCAAGTGACAGTCTTCAGTAAAGAGGGGGCATACTCATGGGTCCATAAAGACCATGATGAGAAAAGAAAGAGGGCAGAGAGCAAACTGTGTGAGCCTCAGAGGAAAAAGGCAGTTTTCAAGGGTGTTTACAAGGGTGTGGAGAACTATGGTCTGAGGTGGCAGTAAAGAGTGAGGAGGACCAAGACTAAATCTTCAGTAATAAACCCTTAGTTGAGATGGTTGTAAAAAATAACGTGTCTTGAGGAAAGAATTATCAGTTTTATAGGGATATAGAGAATACACAGAGAAAAAAGAAGGTTAGGATGTAGAGCAGTTTGTTAATGAAGGGATGGCATTCCAAAAATTGTGAAAATGCACAAGATAACTTATCCTAAGGAAATAATTTCAAATTGTGCAAAAATTATCCAGAAGGATGTTCATTATTACAGTGTTGTTTATGATATGTGTATCCATTTTACCATGATTGAAAAATTAAAAAACAAAAACAAATAGAGGTTTAAATTAGAGATAATGTATCATGACATCATACTGTAAAAATACTTAGCTGTAGAAAAACAGATGTTTGTATCTCATTAAGTGTTATTTTTTAAAAGTGTTGATAAAAAAGAAAATACAAATGTTATATCGATGTATAATGTGAGTGTGTTCTGGTAAACCTAATTTAAACTTGGAATTTTGCTACTTCAGATATACTAATTACTCTTACTCAGTTTAGGGGCCATCTGTCTTCTCTCTCTCTCTCTCTCTCTCTTTTTTTTTTTTTTTTTTTTTTTTTTGTATCTTGTTCTAGCCCTACATTGACAGTCCTGAATTCCTAGAGCCCAAAAGATGAGGGAAATTACAGAAGATAAGGGAAATATGTTGTTTAAATGACAAGCTTGGTTTCCAAATTAAAAATCACCTGAGGGGAGCCTGGGTGGCTCAGTTGGTTAAGCATCAGACTTCAGCTCAGGTCATGATCTCGCAGTTTGTAAATTTGAGCCCTGCATTGGGCTCTGTGCTGACAGCTCAGAGCCTGGAGCCTGCTTCGGATTCTGTGTCTCCCTCTCTCTCTGCTCCTCCCCTGCTTACACTCTGTCTGTCTGTCTATCTGTCTCTCTCTCTGAAAAATATTTAAAAAACAACAACAAACCTTGACAGAGTATTTTTATGCCTATTGCTATAAAACCCAAACTTGATTTTTACAATCAATGTGGGAAAGAACTTAAAATCCATTGGTGGGTGTTACTACATGAAAAGAGACTCTAGGTGGTTGCCAGAGGCAGTAAGGGAGGGCAGGAGAAATGAATGAAGGTGGTCAAAAGTGGTCAAACTTCCAGTTATAAAATAAATAAGTCATGGAGATGTAATGTATAGCAAGGAGACTATATTGCCTATTTGGAAGGTGCTAAGAGAGTAGATCTTAAAAGTTCTTATCACAAGAAAAAAAATTGTAACTGTATGGTGATGGATGTTTACTAGACTTATTGTGATCATTTCACAATATAGACAAATATCAAATCATTATGTTATACACCTGAAACTAATGTAATATTGTATGTTAATTATGTCTTAATTTAAAAAAAGAAAAGAGACTCTTATATGTCTGTGTGAGGCAAAGAGAAATGTAAAATTATTCAGAAACTCATTGTAGGAATGTGATAATCCAAGGAATCTATTTCATAGTTACTCAGTTTTAGGAAAGAAAATAAGGACTAAAAATTATAAATCTATTTACACCTGTTTATACCACTATATCTAAATACAGAGTGGCTTACTAGAAAAGTAAACAAAATTTTCTGTGTGAAAGAGTCTTTGAAAGTGATATGAAATCCAGCTAAGTCAAATGGAGAAGTTCCAAATAACCAAACCTGATAAGTTGTTAGTCCCATATAAATTTGAAGAACAATCAAACAGCTCAATTCACATATTACATGCCAAGAATTCTACTAGGTGCTAACATGTACAACAAAGAATAGGTATATTTTCTTCACATTACCCACAGGTGACAAAAACTAATAAACATTTACCTGTATATTTCAAATGGAGAAAATCTTCTGAGATTTAACTACACTGAGGCATGGATTTCCAAAGGGAAGAACAGAGATAGTTTTTCAATACCTCCCCCACCCATCCAAACACCCGTACCCCTTACTACTTCTGGGAGCCACAAAACTAAGAAAAACCAAAACCAATATGGCAAAAATCTATAAAGTAGATATAATCATTTATCTGAATACGGATAGGGGCAGTAGAATTTGTAAGGATTTTAGACAAAGGGGAAAACTTTGAAAATCTTAAGAATATAAAATAATAGGAATGGAGAGGTCTAAATGGTTTCCTGGTCAATTGATCAGAGGTAGGTCTTCTGCTTTTCCTAGATTTTTACTTCAGCTTGTTGCTCCTGTCTCTATCCCTTTATGTCACTTTCATTTCTTTATGGTAGGTTTCTTTAACCAGCCCTAGTACACAATTGACATTTACATAACCCTTAAAAGAAGCAATTAAAACTGTGTGTTTATTCATCCCTATGCCTCTGATGTCCCAAATGGTGACTAGTACATAGTAATTCTTGAATAAATTGAGGACTATTAATTGAATAGCAAATTGAAGAGCAAAAAATAATAATAATTAATTAATTAATTGGATTATCTTTATCATATGGAGTCACCACTTTTCCCCCTACAGAATGGAGAAAATTTTAAGTAAAAATAAAAATAATATTAATAATGATCACCATCCCACTTCTATTACATTCCATTTAAAAAGTGAATCCCTATGTGTGCCAGTTCTAGAAATAAGATCAATTAAGTGTAAAAAGTTGTTTTTGTTCATTTCATGTTGTCTTTTAACAACTAAAGTTATTAATGTGTAGCTCTATGGGGAGCAGGCAGAAAGATGAACATTTTGAATGACTATTGAGAATTAAATCTGTTAGGAGACTGTGATCCAGAAATCCACGTGTGCTTAATTGAGTTTTATACACAATATTCAATTATTACCAACAAAGGAAATAGTGCAACTCTAGAAAAACAGTATTAGGAAAGATATTTGTAATTCCCTCATTATTTTTAGTAATTTGTACTAATTGACTCATATTTGCAAATAAATAATTAATGTTAAAAATATAGAAAAATGCCGAATGGATTAGACAGGGGAGTGGGAACTAAAAAACGTCTAAGATTTATTTTCTATAGACTTCCTTTCAAATCTATTAAATACAAAACTTTTAGGATTATTTTTTGCTCTTATTTTATATTCTTGTGTATACATTATTCTTATATTGTTCATTAACTTTTTATTTTAAAAAGCAAAAAGAAAGTCTCAAAGGACGTTGTTTCCTTTTTTTTTTTTTTTTTTTTTGAGTTTCAATGATGATGATCAATTTCAGAATGGGGGTAAAATACAATACTTGCTCTACAACTTGTATATTTCCTGTATCTTCAATGTGTCAACTGAATGCATGATTTGGAAAGATCACAAACAGCATTAGATATTCTAGAATCTGGATACATGCAAGAATTGCCCCATCCTTTCACTCATACAAATTTACACAATGTTACCCCAGACTCTGTTTCTCCTTCCTGTCTCTGTGACTATCTCATTTTCACATTAAAATTTCCAATAAAAATCCAATTTGTTAAACCTTTCAAATCCTAAATATGAAATTGTTAGCATGGTTTCCTGAAATAAAAAACACTAACATGACTGTATTGTCTTCAACAACAGCCAAGGAAAAGAAAAACCTATTCAATTTCCAGTTCGCGATAATTTTCAGAAGTAGAAACCACAACCTAAAACAAATATGTCAAACATGAAATAAAGTTAAACTTACTGATACATCATACTCTGCTGAGAACACAAACTTCTCCACCTCCGTGTTTCTTAAGATTTCTTGTCAAATGAGTAGCATCCTGGGCATTCTTTCAGACTTGTAAGCTAACTAAAGAAAGAATGCTTAAGGATTTAGAATAAACTAGTTTAACAAGTTGGGATGGGTACATTTTAGCCAATAGTAGGGTTTGAAGTGAAGAATCACTTGATAAGTCTTTGTTGCAGGAAGTAAGAATTTCCTGGCTTTGGCTAATGAAAATAAATGAGAAACAGTATCGCCTACAAAACCTAAGCAACACCCTTGAAAACTTGGAGAAGTTTTGTATTTGTCTTTCAAGAGGTGTCACTCTTCCTTCTGAGTCACTACAGGTCTAGTCCTCAGGCCCTGCTCTTCCTCTCTTTCAGAAGCAATCGTGAAACAAGACCAAAGGTTTTCGTAAAACATTTGATAGCCCTTGACTTTTTTTTTCTCAGTGCAATGGTACCTGTACTCGTTATGCCTGGCCCAGTGGTTCATTTGTGTGTATTCTGAAGGGGAATCCAGCTTCAAGGTAGAAAAATGAAAATATATTTGTGCCAACCGCCATTTTAAAAGGCTTCACCAGCTGATCATACTCTCTTTCATATGCTCTTTGTAGCTACGGCTGCATCTGCCTTCTTTGACTTTGAGTTTTCATTTCTGTTTATCAAGTCCCTTTTTTTTCCTATTGTGTCTTTGCCCACGTGCCTAAAATATCCTTTCCCTTCTTTCTTGCACAGTTCTCAATTCAAAATCCACTTCACTGTAAGATTCAAGTAATTTAATTAGAATCCGTCTACACAGAGTCCCAAGACTTTGAAAGCCTACATTCTCGGATGACTCCTCCAGATTTCCCTGGCTCTCACACTATCTGAGCAACCCCTCACCCATGCTTTCCCTTCAAGCTGGCATCTAGTTTTACTTTTTCTTATTTTCACGTCTATGGATCCATCTCTCCTGTTAAAGAGTGAAACATTTGACGCTAGAAACTTTGATGTCTTTGAATGAAAATGCACTTATCAGCACCTCTGCAAACACTTGGACATGTGGTACTGTCTTTCTCTTATAACGTTGATTTGACAATCCACATTCACTCACATTTCCATCCCTCTTTTGTTTTGAAAAAAAGTTTTTGGCAAGACAGGAACACACAATAATTACAATTGATAAGTGATATATGGACAAAATGTTCAAATTAGCTAATAAATAAAAATTCTGTATCTTTGCCAATTTTTATATTAATGAGTAACAAATTCCTATAAACTTAACCACTTAAAACAACAGCCATTTGTTATCTGTTTTTATTCTGCTGATCAGAAGTCTGGGCAAGTTCAACTTTGTTCTCTGCTTTCTGTCTCATAGGTGGAAAGCAAGGTATGAGCTCAGCTAGGTTCTTTTGTGGAAGCTATGGAGGTAAATCATGTTCTGGCTCATTCCAGTCATTGGCAGAATTAAGTTCCTTGCAGAAAGGCTAAGTTCCCTGTTCCTCTGCTGCCTGTCAGCTAAGACTGCTCTGCTCCTAAATGCTATCTGCAACTGATACACAGTTCTTTCCGTCTTCAAGCAAGAAATAGTGTGTCTTCTCATACTTAGAATCTCTGACTTTTCTTCTACCAGAAAGAGAAATTCTCTACTTCTAAAAGATTAGATTAAACCTACCTGGAAAACCTCCTTTTTTATTAATTCAAAGTCAACTGATTAGTAATCTTAATCATATTACAAAGTTCCTTTTGCCATGTAACGTAACATTATCATGGACATGTGTATCTCATTTTATTTACAATGAGATTAGGACAGAAGATCTTGGAGGACCATTTCAGAATTCTGCCTACCTACCACAACATTAAAAGAAAATATTATTTTCTATCCTTTAACCTATATGTTTAATAATGTTAGTAGATTTTAGTGAAAATTTAACATCATATACTCTGGGAATATGGTCAGTTGGTATAATAGTTTCAGAAAGCACACTTGCTAAAATGATGGGGGTGGGGAAGCTTCTATGCAAAAGGGTTCATTTGCGATGCAACATTACAGTGTATTTAAAGGACTAGTGGTACCTTTTTAAAAACTGAAGTGAAGAATGGCAAAAGGAAGAAGCCAAGATGGGAGATTAAAATGGAAAATAGGAAGAGTATAATCATGAAATTTTTTAACATCAAGAAAATGGATTTTGTTTTTTACTCTATAGGTCAAGGTCTCTTAATTTCTTTTAATGCCATGTCTATCTTTGGCTGTGGATCCCTTCTCCTAAAAATGTGTGTTTTTTTTAGATGCATAAAATAGAATACACAGAATTATAGGGAAACCAATATATAGTAGTATAGTTATGGGAAAAATGTTAAATTTGTGACAGAGTAATAAATATGTTTTTCCATTAACATATTAAATCACAGGATTTAGCAATGTTGAATAACATAGTTTCAAAGCTACAATGAGCATAAACATATTTTGATAAGTATGTAACAACTGTTAAATGAAGTAAAAATATCTATAATCTCTCTTGGTGACAAAGTCACTGATATAACTTATGTTACTATTTTTATTTTTGTTTTTTGGGTTTTTTATGCCTATTTTATAATAGAAATAGCAAATTTCTGTTAAAAGTTAGTGAAAATAAAGTTAAGATTTTTTTTCTATCCAAGTTGTTGGGCTCTAAATTAAGTATCTCTTCTGTAGGAGATGGAGAAATTAGAGGTAATTGAAACAGAAGTGCAGGAGAATGGACTAGAGGACATCAAGTTGGAGAAGGAAGATCATTTTGGAATTCTTCCAAAAATCTAGGCAGGAGATTATGGAGGCGGGGTCATTTGGAAGTTAGAGTCATTTGGATTTATGAGTTCAAAGAATTGTAACTAAGTGTGGATTATCCACTTGGCTGTTGAAATTGACTACAATGAAGACAGAAGTTAGGGAGAGAGATCTATTTTGAGCAGACACCTAGTAAGTCAATAATTGTGAGGAGTGATCAAGAGGTTGGCAGTAATTAGGAGGCACAATGTGTGGAATAGATAGAGGTATGAGCCTATATACTAAAAATACTACATGTTTTATATTAGTGTGTAGCAGTAATTGTTGGAAGACTACACAAGTATTTAGAAGCTTGTAATTAAGAGTTGGAGGAATTCTGACTGAATAGTACACTCAGAGAAAAAGGACAATCACTTGGGAAGCCTAAAATGAAGGGATATGTTAGATAGCGGCATCCAGATTTTGGTAAGCTGGTGGGGGAGCATTCTGTGAAAAGGTTGAGGGTCTAGGAATATTTTAATCAAAAGAAGCAAGGAAGACTCAGGGGAATCAGCTGAGAAAGAGGGTAGTAAAGAGGTTTTAAACCAAGGAGGGAAGAAAAAGAACAGTATGAGGAGGAAAAGAAACCACAGGCATAATGGGAAAGAAGCAAAGGTGGAAAGGGTAGGTGATTACAGGGCTCTTCATTTGGTGCAGGGCTAGGGGATTCATGGAGTGAGGAAGGGAAGGATGCCTAGGTTATAGCTCATGACCCTAGTATAAAATTTGGTTGACAGTAGACTAACCTGTCATTTTGGGCAAGGTCTGTGTAATGTAACAATTTGATGTAGCAACTCAAAGGTAGCCCTGAAAAAATAATTATACCAAACACGTAGTCATTGAAAAATATATAATGTGATCTCAGAAAAAAACCCCATAATTTTATATATGCTTTAACGTCAACTTTGTAAAATATACATAAGGATTAGAAGATAAAAACAGAAATAGTGAAGCCAATACAATTGTGTGCACTCTCTCAAAAAGTATAGTTATAATGTTCCTATAGTATTTTTTCAAGAGATAACTCAATCATCCCTTTACTTTACTTTAAAAAAATATTTTATTCAGTAGTCCAACTATTTTATTTTCTCTGAAACTTTTATTAAGTAGCTGGTACTTAATATTTGTCTTTCCAATGGCTCCTTTTTACTTTCAGATTCTTTTGATCTCTCCTCACCATTTTTAAATTCTTTTCTCCATAGTGCACTTCAGCCTAAGTTCATTTGGTTTTCTAATTCTCTTTCCCTGAGGATTATCACTTGTAGGACAAACACTAGTGGAGTGAATCCCAGGAGTTCAGTAATCTCCACTTACATCTAAACAAGAGGATACAGGTTTGAGGTTCGGCAAAAAGTGCTTGTTTTGAATACTGTGAAAGATTTCAAAGGTAAAGTAAGCATTGCTAAGAGAGTCATTCAAAATAAGGTTGGGAAGACCCTGAGGAAGCAGTTTATGCATGCCTCTTTCCATTTTTGGAGCACCACGGATTTTTTACTTTTGTCAGCGGCAACTTGTCCATTACACGTGGACCGCCTTCTGGAACACATCCTGTACTTCGGACTAAAATAGAGATAAGGTCCCATCTATTAGCTAAGTAGCCAATAAGTGTGTTAGATAGTTTAACTCTATCAGCACCAATCATAATTCCATTGAAACAAGTTGTGTCACCTTGTGGTTTTTGCCTTGGTAACTCTGTACTCCCTGCTTGCACCTCCAGAGCACACTTTTTAATTTCTGTCCACTCTGTCTCCTGGATTGCAATCCTTAAGACCCCAAGTCAACACTTCTGGTTGCTTTACAGCCGCTTTTCCTTGGTTGACAATACAGACGAAGGGGGTTATTAAAACCATTAGGAAGGCAATCCCATGCATTTATGAAATTTCTCTTCCTGGAAATATTTAAAAGGGGGACATCTGAGCATCTCTTACAGACAATACCTAGGTTTGGGGTAGAAAGAGAAGAAAGATCCAATGGGATGATCTCCTTATTTACGAAACTACATTTTTTAAATAAAAGTAGGGATACAGATTCTGACAGTGAACCAAAATATATAAAAATAGAACTTCAAGGAAAGCTATGACAACTGGTTAGCTTACTCTTTATTGCATACCTTGTTAAAGAATTTTTAATAATCCAAATATAGACTAACATATTACAAAGCAGACTCTTAAAGTATACTTTGTTCAATGCTAATTTTGGAGTGCCTTTGATATTTTCCACTGTCAACTACACAATAGCTTTTAAAATGTTCCCAGCAGAGGGGTGCCTGGGTGGCTCAGTTGGTCAAGTGTCCGACTCTTGATTTTGGCTCAAGTCATGATCTTGAGGTTTGTGAGTCTGAGCCCCTTTCAGGCTCTAAGCTGACAGTGCAGAGCTTGCTTGGGATTCTCTCTGCCTCTCTGCCCCTCTTCCCCTCCCCTGCTCTTTCTCTCTCTCTCTCAAAAATAAAATAAATAAACATTTAAAATCAAAATAAAATAAAATGTTGCCACTAGATTGATTATAGAGTTCTCTAACATGTTATAGTAAAATATGCTTTAAATGAAATGAATTTGGGTTATAATCATTCTTAAAGCTATCAAGTGAACAACAATTTAATTTGCCTATTTTTCTTTTTACAATAAATTAACAATAATAATACACATGAGTTGGATTATATATTATTTCTTTTCAAGAAAATGCTAAAGGGGCACCTGGGTGGCTCAGTTGATTAAGCATCTGACTTTGGCTGAGGTCATGATCTCTGAGTTTGGAGTTCGAGCCCTGCCTTGGGCTCTGTGCTGACAGCTCAGAGCCTGGAGCCTGCTTCAGATTCTGTTTCTCCCTCTCTCTCTCTCTCTGCCTCTCTCTCACTCACATTCTGTCTCTTTCTCTCTCAAAAATAAATAAAACATTAACAAAAAGAAAATACTAAATATAATTCAACAAAACACTGGCATTTGCAAAATACACAAGGCAACTAGTATTGATAAATGAAAATGGTAACACTGTATAAAAATTTATGACACTCTTAGTGCAAGTTTGGCATCAACCATGCTGGTATCGCGTCCAGCAATAAACTTTGCACTTTTCAAACAGGTTTTAAATATTCTCTGATTTTTAGATGGTATTATTCAACAGGAAAGTTTCATAAACATCATGAGGTAGGTAGATTAATGTTGCATTTCACAGATTGAAGCAGTTGGAAGCAAAGTTTTTAATTTTTATGACATGATTTTTAATTTTATGACATGATTGCATTTCTTATTAGCCATGTGGCTCAGTCGGTGGTTTGTCTCTGTGCTGAGTGTGGAGCCTGCTTGGGATTCTCTCTCCTCTCTCTGCCCCTCCTCTGCTCATGCTCTCCCTCTCTCTCTCTCAAAAGTAAATAAATAAACATTAAAAAAACCCAACTCAATCAAAAATTTTAATTTGCTGAATTTTAGTGGGCTTTCTGTGTTTTATCTATTCATAAAACAGATTTTCTAATGAGGCAGTGAAAAGAGCAAAGAGAAAGACATTGGTTGTTTTAGTAGAGTTCAAAATCTTTTGCTGCTCGTTATTTAAAAATATAATCTAGGGGCGCCTGGGTGGCGCAGTCGGTTAAGCGTCCGACTTCAGCCAGGTCACGATCTCGCTGTCCGTGAGTTCGAGCCCCGCGTCGGGCTCTGGGCTGATGGCTCAGAGCCTGGAGCCTGTTTCGGATTCTGTGTCACCCTCTCTCTCTGCCCTTCCCCCATTCATGCTCTGTCTCTCTCTGTCCCAAAAATAAATAAACGTTGAAAAAAAATTAAAAAAATATATATAATCTAGATTTTTAATTTATACCATATTAAGGTTTTAAATTTGCTGCCAATTTACCTAGCTCTCCAGCTTTGCCTCGTTAAAATTATCCTCCTTTCCTTAGGTATAGTTGGATATACTTTTGTTGTTTGTCTTAACAGTAAAACTGTTTTGGTCCAATGAAATTTTGCTGAATACTATGTGAATTTAATTTTCCTCACTTTTTTTTTTTTTGCACAGAGAAACATTAGCTGGCAACACTCTAATTCCTGCAACTTCTAGAACTGTAATGTTCCTGGCTAGTGACAGCCACATAACAGATGAGAGTAGTGGGGGAAGACTAGACTGGCCACAAGGGTTCCAGTCATTTGTAACAAGGTTATTTTTCACTCTCATGAGTGCATGAAGGAATGCCTTAAATACATCCCCTCACCCTCAAACAAACATATTAACAAAGTGACAGATTTATTCAGTTGAAGAGGGTAGATTCCCATTGATGTACTTTTACTCTTATTGTTGAATTGTGAATTTCATTGCAAAAATTTTGGTCCATTGTTGTTCTAGCATTAAAAACGAACCCTTTAGTTCTTATGGCACCCCAAATGCCATCAGGATTCCACCAGGATTATGTGCTGTATTGTTTACTGTCAGTTTAATGGATTTGATCTGTCTTTGAAAACAATATGTCAAGCAAATTTTAGTGGTTTTTGTTTGTTTGTTTAAGATGAGAGTATTACTATAACATTTACAACACAGGAGGCAAAACCCAGGTTTGTTTGTTATTTGTTTTTTTTTTAACCACAATATTTTTGCAAAATTCACAAGGCAATACTATTTATCAGTAAAAATGTGAACACTATTTTAAAAAATACAACCTTTTTTTACAATCTTAATGTATTTGCACCATCATCTGTACTGATATCAGTTTACAATAACACACTTCACATTTGTTTAGCAGGCTTTAAACATTCTTTGACTTTTCAACTTATTATTCAACAGGAAAGCCTCACAACAATCCCATGAGGTAGATAGTTAATGTCCCATTTGGTAGATGGAAAACATAAGGTAAAATACATTGCATGACTCCTATAATACCACTCAACAGATCAGGTATCAAACTAAAAATAGGACATATGAATCCTGTTTTAAAAACCCACTTTTCCATTTCTCAGATTTACTTATGGCCTTTTGTATTTATTGCTCTCATTTGTGTTAAAATGTCACTGAATTGAATTTGAACTGAGCATTGAATCATTTAAATCAGTGTGCAGTTTCACAGGCACTTCTATGCAAAAAAGCTATCAGTCTTATGAAATGTAAATATAGTTACACAAAAGCATATATTCATTGTTAGAGAACTTACACAGTAGAAATTTATTGATTTTGTAGACAGATTTGTTTTCCTCTTTCTACAAAAGACTATGTTTAGCTTTAATATAAAAATGTCTATTATGAATCAAATACATCTTAAATATGCTAAATATTCTCTAGGAAGCTTTTGTTTCTCTGCATAGAAGGAAGTATAAACATTCAAGTTTTTACTCTGCTTCTATTGATATTTAGTTATTAGCAGTCATCAACTCAGAAATGTGGTGACATTTTCCTTTTAAAGGAGAGTGTGAGTGGATGACCCTTTTGTGTTTATTGTATCTCAATATTAAGATGTAAATGATAACTAGGAAAGTTTTTAAGTTATATTTATCTTGTTTACATATATTACAGATAAACATACATACATGTAAATTAACAAAACTTTGTCATTAAAGAAATAGAAAGGCTAGATTTTTCTCTGCTATATCAGAACAAGAAATCAAGCACTTTGGTCGTACGTGTGAACCCTGAAGATGAATACTGCTGCATCTCTGTAGTCACAACCCTGGTGACTGATGACCACACACCCTACAACTATGTCTATAACCAGACATAGTCCTAAACATATTGAGATATCAAAACATGATTTTGAAAATCCGGTAGATCACTTAGGGGTTTTTTTTTACAGTGTAATTTAAGCATTCTTAAATCAATTGCATGATTTTAAAGAAGGGACTGCTTTTAAAAAATATACTGTTTTATTGAGTCCAAAGCACATTAATAATAATTGACAGTAGCTAGTTCATATTGAGAGACTACTGTGTGCAGACACTGTTCCAAGTGCTTTACTTTTACTAATGCATTTAATCCTCATAACAACCATGTGAGGTAGGTATTATTTTTATTCTAATTGTAGAGATAAAAGTGCTAATGCACAGAGATGTCAAGAAACCTGCATCAGGACACACAGTTCATACGTGGCAAAGCCAACGTTTAGCCTGGGCAGTCTGGTTCCAAAGGCTGTGCTCTCTGCCATTAGACTCTGAGCTGTATTTAAGTCCCAAAGCCATTCACTCATTTGACAGAGTTAATTTATCTTAAAACTCATGGAGGCATTCCTTTCCTCCACATACGGGAAATATCCACATAGTGCTCAATATATGTGAGGCACTGTCCGAAGTGCTTACGCAAATCAATTCTCCCGACCTGATAGATATCTGACCTGGCAGAGAGCTGAAGACTTTACAATTCTATGCTTACAAAAGCACCAGTTACTGTATGCTGCTGTACATATTTCTAAATAAATAATTGGATAGCTCCTTCCACCAAAAATCTAAGGTGTGTTTTTCTTGCTCTTAATCATTTGAAAGCAACTCAACTAGCCTATGTCCCATCAGTTCTTTTTATCCTCCTTGTACCCATGGAAAAATGCTCCCAAGATTCTTCTTTTTCTTCTTTCTGGCCTGACTTCAATTGATATATGGATGGCAAGATGCTGTTAAAGAATAAATCAGAAACACTCCTTCACAATACAGCTTTTATCCTGAAGCTAGTCTTTGTGTATGTAAGTGTTAACAGCAAGTTCAGGTATACCCAAACATCTTCTAAATCACAAGTCTTATTAATGACAATGCTTTGTATTATTATTTAGAAACACAGGTTAGAGTTCAAGTTATATTTTAATTCCATGCTTCTCCATTCTAGCCAGTGAACGTCCAGCCATCAGTCTTTGAATGTTGAAGCTCTGAATTCTCAGGGAAGACAGCTGTTTGATACAAGAGTCACAGGTGCTCCAGGATATACTCTGAGTAAGTTTTTGGCAGCCCTGGCAGCTCGTCGTATCCTGTGAAAAATGATGTTGCTTGTCTTCCACTGGGGGAAACCATTATAAATAGTCCTCTTATTATAAGTACCACAGTTTCCCTTGTGAGGAGTTGGTGCTATTGCCATTTGCTCTGTCTTCCTCCCACAGGGTAGAAAAAGAGTTCGGTCACTTGTGTGCAAAGACCACTTCATGATATTACATAGGTCTGAGTCAGAGGATTTCTTGACATCCAGAAAAAGCACTGATCCAAACCGCATGAATATAAATAATATACAATATGCAGCAATTTCAGCTTCATATGCCATGCATATAATTCACAGACAATTCACACTAGATACCAGTCTTTGAGGCAATCCATCCTCGATACTGAGTCACTCTTGTATAGACCCCAGGTTTCTTGGGAAGAGCACATGATTGTCCCCAACTTACTATACCAACTAAGTACCAGATGTCATGATTATCATAAACCAGAGGACCACCAGAATCGCCCTTGAGAAAAAACAAAAATATATTTAGAATTATAAACTCTTACTCGGGAGGTAGGTCACTGCAATCATCTCCCTTCCACAGACAAAAAGGTAATTGGCATGCAGAACATGCAGCCAGACTAGAGATAGATTATATAATGTTTCTCTGAATTGAGTTAAAATTTTATTCTAAACTTTAAAGTGCAATGGTTACATTATTTCTGGTACAGCATCCTTGTTTTTTTTTTTTAAGTCCTAGTTTTTTTTTTAAGTTTATTTATTTTGAGAGAAAGAGAGAGAAAGAGAAAGAGAGAGGGCGCTAGCACAAGTTGGGGAGGGGCAGAGAGAGAGGGAGAGAGACAATCCCAAGCAGGCTCCACACCGTCAGCATGGAGTCTGATGCAGGGCTCAAATTCAGGAACCATGAGATCATGACCTGAGCTGAAATCAAGAGTTGTATGCTTAACCGACTAAGCCACCCAGGTGCCCCCTTGCTAGTTTCATTAGACGCTTTTTGCATGGGTTAGTAAGTATATATACAAAATATTAAATATGAAGTTAGTATATATGGGAATAGGTGGAAAGTTTTGATAATCTCTGAATGTTCTTAGCTAGACTCAATGTTATAGACTGATTCTTGGTCTCCTTGGCTTTCATGCACCTAATTATAATTATGCTTGCTTGCTGAATTTTATATAAACACTCCTAAATCTGTTTTGGAATAAGGACAGTTAAGTACATAAACAGATATACATGTAGAGCTTAAAAGTGTGGTCTTGGTATTTGAACCGCTTATGTTTTAGGATTAGCTCTATCAATTACTGCCTATGTGACTTAGGGTAAAATATGTAAGCTCTCTGTGCCTGTTCTACCTCATTCATTTATTCTTTTGTGAAGTACTTAATAAGTTCCAGCTATGTGTCCCAGGCTCAGGCCTGGATCCTGCTTCAGATTCTGTGTCTCTCTTGCTCTCTGCCCCTCCCCACTCATGTTCTGTCTCTGTCTCTCAAATTAAATTAAACAAGCCCACAAATAAATGCAAGGTGACTACTATGGTAAATGCTATGGAAACATACATAGGGGAATAGGACTGGTCAGGGAGGTCAGGAAAGTTTTCCTTGATGAGATGTAATTGAGCTGATATCTAAAGAATTTAATCTTTATGAAAAGGGAGGTGGCTATATAACATGTTCTAGGCAAAGGGAACAGTACTGCAAATGCTCTGTGACATGAAGAAACCTGGCATATGCAAAAGCCTGGGGCAGCGTGGATAAAAAGGAGTACTGAAGAGAAGATAACAAGGGGGCAAGTGACTGTGATGAGTCTGTAAAGGTCAAGAAAACTAGTCCTGGAGAAACCCTGAGGGTCTTGCTTAGAAGTTATATTTTCTATCTTAAGACTGAAGGTAAACCACTGGAGTGTTTTTTTTTTTTTTAATTTTTTTTTTCAACGTTTATTTATTTTTGGGACAGAGAGAGACAGAGC